>NW_028317949.1:4627500-5252500 GCF_062004578.1 Staurois parvus | reverse complement strand
CCATTAGGAACATGTTGTATGTTCCACCCTAAAAACTGGTGGAACATGAAACATAGTACCAAAGGTGAACTTATCCTTTAACATGTCTAATGTTAGACCTATGTTTATCTCATGCATGTTTAAGTTCTCTTATTGTTGATTTATTCACTATTACTCATATATTTCTGATTTTTCCCTTCTGTAACATGTACTTGTATGAAAAAGTATCCTGTTCTCCTTGTATTGCTTCCTTCGTGTGAAATTGCTGGTGTTCCTGCCAGTCCTTCTGCTTTCCTATTAAAAACCACATTACAGACCACACTAGACATGAGAGCACAGCAAGGTAAGTGCTCTGGCTGTGCTGGAACTAAGTCTGCTCTCCTCCAATGATCAGACTTGTGCTGAAACATCCCCCCCCCCACACACAGCTATTCACTGGAAAGATCTGTGTGCTGCTGTTTCTTCACTCTGAGCTCCTTAGTTATCTAAGAACAAAGGGTATATGACCACTTATAAAAGGAGGGAAAAGGTATTTACTGCATATTATTTTTATATGTATGCATAAATGTTTTGCCTTTCATTACTATTTTAAACTGAATGGGCTGTTTTACAAGGTAAGGGTTTATATATACTTTAATAAAAACTGCCTGCTTGAACCTAACTTAAATACACCGTGAAAATACAGTACGTACAGGTTTCAGTCAGATCCACCTTTCCCTTTTTTCCTTTTGGTTGCACATATTGAGGCTGATTAGTAAACTAGGCTCATTAAGTTCCCACAGTGGATGCTCTATTTGACATAATCTAAAATGAGCATCCTCAGATCTTTTTTGACTGTAGTACTAGCGTTACCCCTAATATTGTATTCCATGGGAAGATACTTTTTTCTTTTGTGGCTTTATTTAGAAACATTAAGCTGCAGATTCCACTGTTTTAACCATGTTTTTAGCAAGGCTAAATGTAATTTATACCTCTAGGAATATCAATCCTATAAAACCCTTTTGTGTCCGCAAAAAAGCATTCCATACCCCTGAAACCTTTAGTTTAGGTACAGTACATCACTTACACACAAATTAAAGAGAACAGATCAAAGTGCAGAGCATTGTGGTAAACCAGTAATGGCTGGTATCTGTTCTGGTACCTGGCTGGTACCTGGTATCTGTTCCAATACCTTTTACAACTAAACTCTGATATCAATCCTTTAGCTAACTGCATATCTACTAACCACCCAACTCATGCAACTTTTTCTGGGATTATTATGTGGAACTGTGTCAATTAACTTGCTGAGATCAAGATATGCTATGGCCCCACCCTGGTCAAAAATATTGGTAATATAGTCAAATAATTCAGCCATATTACTTTGACATGATCTGCTCTCAGTAAGGTCATGCTGCTTTGGGCAAGTAAGTGGTATACTTTTTAAATTAACATTCATTCTTTTTCCTTTCTTTTTGGAAAATATTCTTTTAACTTTACTACTACAAATATCAACTCCCTGGCCTAGAATTTCCAGATTCTCTTTAGTATCTTTGTAGGAGTTAGATATAATATTAGCTGTGATGATAAACTTAGAGATTGGTTAAAATGGCTGCAAAGCTGTTCATGGCTACATGGGTACAGGCAGAAAATTAATTCTGCAGAGATAGGTCTATTGCTGTGCATATGAATAGAGGGGATGCTTTTAAGAAGGAATGTCCAAAAAAATATTCTTTAAACAATATAAAGATGTAATTGCTGGTTATTACCTGGTGCTTTTCCAGATCCCCAAATAAATATGTATTCTTTAACATTATAAAAAAAGAACAGTTAATGGTACATCAACCATTCCATACAATTCTCTAAGGACACTGACAGGAATACCCTCTGGATCCATTGCTTTATTAGCCTTTATAGTGTATGTAAAACCAAAACTTTTTTTGTAATGGATAGCATGTTCAAGGGTTAAACCTTCTATCTATTTTGTATTGTTGTCTGTTGGCCTCCTGGGGAGATCCATCCCCACTATTAATTCTGGTGACCCCCAGGTACAGGAATTTGTAGGAAATTCCAATTTTTAGAGCTGTCAATGAAACAGGAAATGAATGAAAATCTTCCAATAGATAAACCAGTTCCGGTTACAGCTGTCTAAGAGGGAATATCCCCTCACTTTGAAGAATCTCCCCTTACTTCCTGCTGTTTTTCTAGTATGGCACAGAAACTGGGTTGCTATGTTTTCCGTATAACAAAGGCAAGACATTGTTTGCCTCTGGTGGAGTTTACGTGTTGCTTTTTGTTTAATTGGGAATTGATCAATTAATTAATGCATTATCCTCATAACATAGCAATATACCAATGACCTGCTCTTACAGCCTAAATAGTGCATTAACATCATTACATGATTAGAAAAATAATGTCTTTCCTTCCCTACACAGATAAGGATCCTAAACATTCACACTTTGCCATAGTAAATACGTTCTTTTTTATATGCCTGCCGTGCCAAGATAATACTTTTGACTAATGAGTCTTGTACTTTGTGCATTTTATTTAAAAGAAAAGACTATGCTTCCTTGAAAAACACAGATTAAGGAGTGCTCATTTCTCAAGATGTTCTAGTTCGTCGACACATTTCTCATTATTGTTTCATGTAATATGTGTAAACAGACAAGTGGTATTTGCTCATGAGGTTCTATTTTCTTGTTTATCTGCTGTCTAGGGCATTCATTCATATTATTTTTTATAACCTACCAGTTAAAATGATTTGACTGTTCTATTTAAAAACTAATAAAATACACTGGTGTTTTTTTTTTCTCTTGAAGAAATGTGTTTTCATGCTAGAATGCTTATGAAAATTACGAAAAAATTATACCTATTTTAAAGTTGCTTATGCTGCAGTCTTGTACTCGTCTACAACTTCAGTTTTTCAAAGTTTCTCATATTTAAATATTGAGAAGCAAATATGGAGTTAGACGTGAGGCTCATGCAAATCAGGCACTAACTGAAAGTGAATTATAGGTGTTCCCTACATGTCCACTTTTATGCTTTTTGAGCAGTAAAATTAATTTCAGTAAATATGCAAATTAGATCAAAGTGAATATTATTATAGGCACATAATATTTATTTAATTCCCATATCAATATATAATTTTATACATTTATATTAGAACAATGTTAGAGAGTAATTTTTCAAAGGGAAAAGTTATTTTCATGACAACTAAAAGTGAATTCTCCTCTCACCTCCTGTTGTATGGAAGGGGAAATATAAGGAAACTTTTTTCAGCAAAACACAAATAGGATATAAGGATTCCTGTCCATGGTATACCCATTCCATACTGTATTCAGAGCTATTAAAAAAGGTGTTTGGCTTTAGACTACTTGTATGTAGTTTCATAATTTCATACAGTTGGGTTGCCCAGAGTGTGTTAAAGCAAGGACCCAATATTGAAAGTTAACATACCATTTTTGTTATCTCAAACTTGAACCTCAGACAGATATAAAAGGCACACAGTATCGTAGCTTTGTGTTCAGTAGTATATCCTTCATTTTTACTTTATTAATGCAAACAGTGAACTTATATGATTTTGACTTGGTATCAGCCTCCTGCAATCCCTACTCAGCAGAGCTCACATTGGAAGGGGGGTGGAGCAGCACAAGGAGCCAATCAGTTGCCCTGCAGTGAAAGGAACGTGCAGAGTAGCAGAGAAATATGTTTATCAGTCTATTGCTATTCCTTCACTGTCCATTCGTAAGTTAGGGAGTAGATCTATAAGTGTAATTTGTAAGAAAAATCAGTTCTCCTCCCTTGACACACAGGCTTGTGTTGTGTGGCAGACCTGTGCAAATCTCAGGACTGGATAGGCAGAAACACAAATAATTTGACAGGTGATAATGACCTTATATAGGTTTTCTTTTTGGGTTTAGAAGGTTGTCTAGAGTTCAGCTGTGGGCCTGATGGCCAATTCACACTGGGATCACACAGGAACGAGCATGTCCCCAAGCTTTTGCCGCACTTTTCAGTGCAATACATTTTGACAGTCCATTAATTTGAATGTGCTGAAAAATGCACTGGACCATGCAAAAAGTAGTGTTTGCACTACATTAAGGGTCAGTTCAGATCAGGATCTCATGGGAACAGCACTGCAGTACCATGCTATTTGGTACCCGCAAATGCACTGCATTTGCTATCTGCATTTGGGGTGCCAATGACAATACATTGGTACCTACATGCAGATTGCAAGGACAGTATGTTTAAATGTAGTGGAGGAAATATACCAGGAACATGCCTTTCCTGTGACGATCACGGCGTCAGACCCCTGCCCTTCTCACCAAACTCATGACCGAAGGACTAGCCAATCTAAAAACGCAATATCACGTGCGTAACAATGCCACACCCAGCTGCACCCTGCATAACGATTTTCCAGCTAATGGACCACAAATCAATGTACCGGCACGCTGCCACCACCTCCTTTTTGTACAGAGAAAGAGGAAACTCGGCAATATCAGCAATAACACTATGATGGTTGAGATAATCGTCTGTAGAGCACTGTCACCACAGACAGGTTATACAGAGGGTTAAACACACACAGTAGCGCTCTTTTAGAGGCAGGAATTCGTAAGTTGCAATAAGGAGCTTTAGAAACAGTTCAACAGTTTCAGAAAGAAAGATTTATTACTAAAAGGTCAAAAGAGTGCAATAAAAATATTTACACAGAAAAGATGTAACCAATATATACAGTATATAAATATACAGAGAACAATAGCACAGCAAAGAGGTAACAGAAAGGAGGTTAAAGTACTTGCCAATCAGCCTTGGGTTAAGCAGATCAAGTTTCAGAGCAAAAGGGCACCGTCTCCCAAGTTGATTCTGAGGTTAAATGGGAGAATTCTTCAACTTACACACTTAGGCCTGACAGCCTAGTTTGTAGTCCACCCGGAAGGGGGTGTCTCTGAAACCAAGGACCAATGCCTCATTTGGGGAGGGGTTGTCTGGGCGGAGACCCAAACTAGAACCAAAATCTATCATAGCTCATATTTTGGCTCATAACTTTTCCTAGGCACAAGTAACATTCCACCCGTGGGTAGATTCATATGCAGATGCATCTGAGGAACGGTTAGATATGAAATATGAAATACATACTTGAATGGTTCAAGAGATGTAACTTTCTGCTTTCCTATGTATTCCAGCCAGGGAGTGTGACCTATCAAACAATTTGTCTGATCGTGAGCAATCTGAAGATATGCCTGGTTTTTATGTAAGTCTCATATTCCAAGATATGAGACATAGGGGAAAAATGGATTTTAAAAGTGTTATCTAGTTTCTTACTCCTCTGGAATGTCTTTGAACTCAGGGGAAGGCTTGGGTTATCCTATTACGAGGTGCCAGATTGCACAGCTTCCCAGCCAGCCCGGCACCCAGCTCAGAGATGTTTTATAGCTCGGAACTGCCTGTGACATTTCCAACACACACACCGACCAAATGTCACTGTGGTTCTCAGAGAGGGAGGGGGAGAATGAGGAAAGATATGTTTGTACAAGATGGATGATCCTTCGCCAAGATGGAGGTTGGAGCAAAATGGTTGAACCGTGTCCATCTCTGTGGGTACGATTGCTACATTTCCCACTCTGCATTCTGGTGTAAACCTGCCTTTAAAAAACGCACTGACACAAATTACATAGCACTGCTTCATTTGGGGTGCCATTAACAATACATTGGTACCTGCATGCAGATTGCAAGGGCAGTGCATTTATATATGGTGATGGAAACACACATGGAAGCTGCCTTTCTGACATGGTGTTCTGGTGTGAACTGGACCCAACATGAAATGGCATGTTTTTCTAAAGCTGATCATACATGGATCATAATTTGTCTGGTTCAGCATGGACCAGGTCAGTTTCAATCTATGTGTGGCCACTGTGGTTGAATAGAAGTCAGCCTACTGATAGGCATATTTGCATTTGATCAGTGCCACAAGCAATAGGCTGCAGCCCTGATCTGTTTATTCTGATGTTGGGGAAGTCTTCCCACTGTAAGATTACAGTAACACGGTGGGGAGGATTCCAGCATCCACATCGAATGTGTAGATGGGGAAATCAGGACAGTTTTTTTTGTTCAATTTGTTTGTTAAGTGAAAAAATCTGACCCATGCATGGCCGAAAACTGACCCATGTATGGCCAGCTTAAGTCAGAGACATTTACAAATTGTGATATACAGTAGTAAACCAGGACAGTTGAAAAACTCAAAACAAATCAATAATTACATGTGTAACACCCCATGGGCCACAAGATATTCTAAAAACAGGAAGAAGGAATAAACTTTAATGAAGGGGCCTTAGCAAAGTTGATATAGCAGAGCAAAGATAAATACATATGTTCAATTGTTTCACTGGTTCCATATAGTTTCCATAAATGTTTTTGGGGGCTTCATCCAAGCTCTAATTTTTATTTCCCAAAAGCCAAAATATATACTGAAAAGTTAATTGGTTTTTGCTCTGACTGGACCTATTTGGTGTTTGTTTAAATGCTGTGATAAGGACATTCGATTGTAAAGTATATTGGGATAGGCACTGAATCTGATATAAATTCTTTAATAAGTTCTGTAACGTGCTGGAGAATTTGTTGGCTATATAAATGTATAAAATTAATTTAAAGCAAATGTTTACAAAGTGTTCATTTTTATATCATTTTTGTGCTATATAAAGCTGCAACATTAAAGCAAATCTCAGGATAAACAGTTAACCGTGTGGTTGAAATACATATATGTTTTCAGTTTTACCTGCCAAAGGATTTCTAATTCTGTACAGAGTCTTGTGATTTATATTTATTTTTTCCATTGCTCAGTCAAACAAGTGATACTCCTAGATCCTGATAAAGCAATATATCCTCCCGGTTCAATAATTCAGCTTTCTGTGTCACTTCTCCACCTCCAGCCTGCTCATTAGATAGTAAATCATTATCTCAACCTTAGTCCGGTGAGCTAACCTAGAAAGCAGTAAAGCTGAGTGAGTAAAGGGACAATTCTGAATAGCGGTTGTGTATGTATCACACGAATGGCTGGCAAATTACAAATCCTTTGACAGATAAAACAGCAAATATTTATGTATTTTAAATGTGTATTTAGTGATTTGCTTTAGCACCACTTTAAAGGATAAGTTCACCTTCAGAACATGCTACATGTTCTACCCGTATTTACGATGAAACATATAACATATTTCAGGAACTGCTGCCTCTTCCTTAGATACTCCTTCCCCCATGACAGTGGGGGTTCTTCTCACCACATCCGCTGTCACTTTTTGAAAAAAGCACAGCAGTGTGGGGGCTCCACCCATGCAGCCATGCCATACATTAATGGTTGCTTGTGAATGAATAAACTTCAGATACCACAGCAGATGCCTGTAGTTATCAATGGACTGCAGGGGCACTTGTACTCCACTGACATGTCCTCTGGCTTTCAAATCAGAGAGCAGGTAAGGAGGTACAGGCTGAACTCTAGAGGGCATGTTTGCAGGAGCCCACATTGGACCTTTGATCTATTGATCATGGGTGCAATATTTTACAGGCTCCTGTTGGAAAAAAAATTAAATGCACATTTTTGTTCTGGTTGCCTCTGGTTTCAATAATCTCTGAGTCACCTACCCAGAACAGGTATGCAGCAAATAAACTCAGAATTAAGTCAGAAAGACTAAACTGCCTGTTGGTTTCAGGTCAGTGACTCAGAAAGTATTGACTCCACCGATTCTACAAGCAAGACAAGTAACTGATATGTTTATAATACAAGGTAAATAATGGCAGTCTTAGCACATTTCCTTTAAATAGACTGTATTGATGGTTTTAAAAATATGCAAAAAAGTTTGACCTGCAAAAATAAGGGTCTTTATGCTAACCTGTTCCATTGCTTGTTCCTCCCATCTTCACAAGGTTCAAGAGTTACAGCCACCTAAAGAGTCTTCACATCCAACACACTTCCCCTACTATGTGCTTTGATTCCTTATGCTGACCCCTGCATCAGTACTGTGTCCTGCAGAGACAGCGCAGGTAGAAGAAATCACAGCATGCGGCAGAGGACCAAGCTTCATACACACCACGAAGTACACTGTTCAAAAAAATTAAAGGAACACTGTGAAAACACATCAGCTCTCAAAAGGGAAAAATATCATGCTAGATATCTATACTGATATGGACTGAGTAATGTGTTAGGAATGTAAAAATGCCCCATTGTTTGATGGAAATTAAAATTATCAACCTACAAAGGACTGAATTGAAAGACACCCTGAAAATCAAAGTGAAAAAAATGATGCAGCAGGCTAGTCCATTTTGCTGAAATTTCATTGCAGCAACTCAAAAATTGTGTTTTTTTATGGCCCCCACATGCTTGTGTGCATGCCTGACAACGTTAGGGCATGCTCCTAATGAGACGATGGATGGTTACTTGGGGTATTTCCTCCCAGATCTGAACCAGGGCATCACTGAGCTCCTGGACAGTCTGAAGTGCACCCTGGTGGCGTTGTATTGACTGAAACATGACATCTCAGAGGTGTTCTATTGGATTTAGGTCAGGGGCTATTTAGTGGTATCAGTTCTTTTATCCTCCAGGAACTGCCTGCATACTCTCGCCACATGAGCCTGGGGATTGTCATGCACCAGGTGGAACACAGGACCCACTGCATCAGCGTGGGATCTGACAATGGGTCGAAGGTTTTCATCCTGATACCTAATGGCAGTCAGGGTGCCATTGTCTAGCCTGTAGAGGTCTGTGCGTCCCCCCCATGGATATGCCTCCCCAGACCATCATTAAACACCGAAACAGACATGCTGAAAGATGTTACAGGCAGCATAACATTCTCCACGGCTTCTCCAGACCCTTTCACGTCTGTCACATGTGCTCAGGGTGAACCTATTCTCACCTGTGAAAAGCACAGGGTGCCAGTGGTGGACCTGCCAATTCTGTGCTCTATGGTGCCGGGCAGTGAGCACAGGGCCCACTAGAGGACATCGGGCCCTCAGGCCACCCTCATGAAGTCTGTTTCTGATTGTTTGGTCAGAGACATTCACACCAGTGGCCTGCTGGAGGTCATTTTGTAGAGCTCTGGCAGTGCTCATCCTTTTCCTCGTTGCACAAAGGAGCAGATTCCGGTCCTGCTGATGGGTTAAGGTCCTTCTACGGCCCTGTCCAGCTCTCCTAGAGTAACTGCCTGTCTCCTGGAATCTCCTCCATGCTCTTGAGACTGTGCTGGGAGACACAGCACACTTCTGGCAATGGCACGTATTGATGTGCCATCCTGAAGGAGTTGGACTGCCTGTGCAACCTCTGTAGGGTCCAGGTATTGCCTCATGCTACCAGTAGTGGCACTGACCATAGCCAGATGCAAAACTAGTGAAAAAGAGTCAGAAAAGGTGAGTAGGGAATTCCTGTTTTGGGGGCTGTCTCATTGTTGCCCATCTTGTACACTTCTTGTTAATTTAATTAACCCCAAAGCAGCTGAAACTGATTAACAATAACCCCCTCTGCTACTTAAATAACCAGATCAATATCCCAGGAGTTTAATTGACTTGATGCTATACTTTTTGAGCAGTGTATGTTGGTAATAAAGTAGCCATTGCTGTGCAAGAGAGTGAAGTGTAAAGTCTCTTCTTTTGCAGGTGGTACTTTGCTACATATATTATTTAACAAAGATTTTAATCAAGAGATTTGCCGAAATACTTGATATACATATAACAAACAGACTTTACGCTCTAGACTTCTGCTTTTTAAAAGTGTAGCTACAGTGTACCAGTTCTCCCTATTTATTTATTTTTGTTTGTAATCTGGTGATTTTAAAGATTTGAGAACCAATTTTGCTAATCTGTTTGCAACACAGGAGTGGTTATCCCAAATACACATCTAGGATTTTTTTGGTGTTCCTCACATTTAGAAACCTGATGTATTAAAATGTTAAGAATGTGAAACATCTCTCTTTGTGATGGCACCACTGCTACGACAACAGACCAGAAATACTGTACATGAACTCCCTGAAGAACTGTTCACAGAAACACCAACCTAATAGGGTTGGGTGGTTTTCTAAACTACAAAACACTTTCTCCTCTTCTCATCTCGATAATATAAGGGAGAAGGTTGTAGGCAGGCTAGTGATCGCTCTTTACTACTAACATTGTGTGGAGCATGGCATAGGGCTAATGTGTTCTCTGCCATAGACTCTGGGGAACATCTTGGGAAAATGTGTCTAATTGGACATTGAATTCTCTTTTAGTAGCCAATTAAACACAACATGAATACAGTGGGGATCGAAAGTTTGGGCACCCCAGCTAAAAATTTGTATTAATGTGCATAAAGAAGCCAAGGAAAGATGGAAAAATCTCCAAAAGGCATCAAATTACAGATTAGACATTCTTATAATATGTCAACAAAAGTTAGATTTTATTTCCATCATTTACACTTTCAAAATAACAGAAAACAAAAAAATGGCGTCTGCAAAAGTTTGGGCACCCTGCAGAGTTAATATCTTGTACTGCCCCCTTTGGCAAGTATCACAGCTTGTAAATGCTTTTTGTAGCCAGCCAAGAGTCTTTCAATTCTTGTTTGAGGTATCTTTGCCCATTCTTCCTTACAAAAGTCTTCCAGTTCTTTGAGATTTCTGGGCTGTCTGTCACGCACTGCTCTTTTAAGGTATATCCATAGATTTTCAATTATGTTGAGGTCAGGAGATTGTGAAGGCCATGGCAAAACCTTCAGTTTACGCCTCTTGATGTAATCCCCCGTGGATTTTGAGGTGTGTTTAGGATCATTATCCATTTGTAGAAGCCATCCTCTCTTTAACTTCAGCTTTTTCACAGATGGTATCAAGTTACCATCCAAAATTTGCTGAAATTTTATTGAATCCATTTTTCCTTCTACTCGTGAGATGTTCCCTGTGCCACTGGCTGCAACACAACCCCAAAGCATGATTGATCCAACCCCATGCTTAACAGTTGGACAGAGGTTCTTTTCATTAAATTCTGTGCCCCTTCTTCTCCAAACGTACTTTTGCTCATTCCGGCCAAAAAGTTAAATTTTAACCTCATCGGTCCACAGAACTTGTTTCCAAAATTCATCAGGCTTGTCTATATGTTCATTTGCAAAGTTCAAACAATGATTTTTGTGGTGAGGACGTAGAAGAGGTTTTCTTTTGATGACTCTTCCATGAAGACCATATTTGTACAAGTATCTCTTTATAGTGGAATAGTGTACCACAACTCCAGTGTCTGCCAGATCTTTCTGGAGGGATCGTGCAGTCAAACGTGGGTTTTGAATTGTTTTTCTCACAATCCTGCGAGCTGTTCTGTCTGATATTTTTCTTGGTCTTCCACATCTTGCTTTAACTTCCACTGTTCCTGATGACTGCCATTTCTTAATTACATTCCGAACAGAGGATATTGACATCTGAAAACGCTTTGCTATCTTCTTATAGCCTTCTCCAGCTTTGTGAGCGTCAACTATTTTCAGTTTCAGTTTTCTAGACAATTGCTTAGAAGAACCCATGGTGCTGATTGTTGGGGCAAGGTCAGATGAGTCTGGGCATTTAAAACCTTTGAGATTGACATCACCTGGTCTTCCCAGACGATGATTGAGAACAATCCATGACACTGGCAGGTCTCAGCTTGGCAAAGGGGGCAGTGCATGCTATAAATTCTGCAGGGTGCCCAAACTTTTGCAGACGCCATTTTTTTGTTTTCTGTTATTTTGAAAGTGTAAATGATGGAAATAAAATCTAACTTTTGTTGACATATTATAAGAATGTCTAATCTGTAATTTGATGCCTTTTGGAGATTTTTCCATCTTTCCTTGGCTTCTTTATGCACATTAATACAAATTTTTAGCTGGGGTGCCCAAACTTTCAATCCCCACTGTATATATGTATCTCTTTCTACATCATTGGGATGTGTCTGTAGTGTTCGAAGTCAGTCATAGGCCCAGGAACCTGACTATTAGGAAAGTTAGGGATTAGAGTCAGGGAATGTTTCCAGGCAAGGAAGGACAGCACAGGATTTGGTTCAAATGGGGTCTGTGGCAGAGGGAAGGTCACTGGCCCAACGCCTTGAGCCGTGACATTTGGTGGTAGACCATGAAACAGCTAGGCTCAGGATGCATCTTTCGCTTACAGAGTAGTCACACCTCAGGAAATTCAGTAAGGATTCAGTGAGCGACCCCCTGTATGTAAACTCTGCCATGTTGCTCCGCATTGTGTTTACCAATCTTTGTGCATTGTTGTTCAAAAGTAAAAAAGGAGAAGAATACTGTGTTGTTCTAGCTCCTGATTTCTCTTATATAAACTGCTTGAAGGAAAAACTGTGTCTCTCTTTCCATGCAACCTCTGGTATACATTAGCACCTGTCACAAAATATTCTGTAGTTCAAATGTGAACTGGGCAAGGCTGATTAGACTGCTTGGCATTTTCATGCAGCAGAGACATGTAGTTACAAGATCACCAGATTGATCCACAGAAAGTTACAAGCTCGTTGGATTAGTGTGCAGGAAGTTACAAGCTCACTAGATCAATGCACAGGAAGTTTCAAGATCATCAGATTAGTGCACAGGAGGTTACAAACTCACTGGAGTAGTGCACAGGAAGTTACAAACAAACTGGATTAGTGTACAGGAAGTTAAAAACAAACTGGATTAGTGTACAGGAAGTTACAAGCTCACTGCATTAGTGCACAGGAAGTTACAAGCTCACTAGATCAGTCCACAGGAGGTTACAAGCTTACTGGATGTAGTGCACAGGAAGTTACAAGCTCACTGGAGTAGTGCAAATGAAGTTACAAGCTCACTGGAGTAGTGCACAGGAAGTTACAAGCTCAATGTATTATTGCACAGGAAGTTACAAATTCACTGGATTAGTGCACAGGAAGTTACAAGCTCAATGTATTATTGCACAAGAAGTTACAAGATCACTAGATTATTGCAGAGGAAATTACAAGTTCACTGGATTAGTGCACAGGAAGTTACAAGCTCACTGGATTAGTGCCCAGGAAGTTACAAACTCACTGGAGTAGTGTGTAGGACGTTACAAGATCAGTGGATTAGTGTACAGGAGGTTACAATCTCACTGGATTAGTGCACAGGAAGTTACAAACTCGCTGGATTAGTGCACATGAAGTTACAAGCTCACTGGATTAGTGTACAGGAAGTTACAAGCTCACTAGATCAGTGCACAGGAAGTTACAAGCTCACTAGATCAGTCCACAGGAAGCTACAAGCTCACTGGAGTAGTGCAAAGGAAGTTACAAGCTCACTGGAGTAGTGCAAAGGAAGTTACAAGCTCACTGGAGTAGTGCACAGGAAGTTACAAGCTCACTGGGGTAGTGCAAAGGAAGTTACAAGCTCACTGGAGTAGTGCACAGGAAGTTACAATTAACTGGGTTAGTGTACAGGAAGTTACAAGCTAACTGGATTAGTGTACAGGAAGTTACAAGCTTACTGCATTAGTGCACAGGAAGTTACAAGCTCACTAGATCAGTCCACAGGAAGTTACAAGCTCACTGGAGTAGTGCACAGGAAGTTACATGCTCACTGGATTAGTGAACAGGAAATTACAAGCTCAATGTATTATTGCACAGGAAGTTACAAGCTCAATGTATTATTGCACAGGAAGTTACACGATCACTAGATTATTGCAGAGGAAATTACAAGTTCACTGAATTAGTGCACAGGAAGTTACAAGCTCACTGGATTAGTGCCCAGGAAGTTACAAACTCACTGGAGTAGTGTGTAGGACGTTACAAGATCAGTGGATTAGTGTACAGGAGGTTACAATCTCACTGGATTAGTGCACAGGAAGTTACAAACTCACTGGATTAGTGTACAGGAAGTAACAAGCTCACTAGACCAGTGCAAAGGAAGTTACAAGGTCACTATGTTAGTGCACAGGAAGTTACACACTTGATGGAGTAATGCATAGGAAGTTACCAGCTCACTAAATTAGTGCACAGGAAGTTACAAATTCACTGGATTAGTTCACAGGAAGTGAAACTCACTGGATTAGTGTGCAGGATGTTACAAACTCACTGGAGTAGTGCACAGGACATTACAAACTCATTGGATTGGTGCGCAGGAAGTTATAAACTCACTGGTGTAGTGCACAAGAAGTTACAAGTTCACTGGAGCAGTGCACAGGAAGTTTCAAGCTCACTGGATTAGTGCACAGGCAGAGCCAGATTTAGACCTTGGGGGGAATGGGTCAATCCAGGTTCGGAGGGGCCCTCATACACAGATTTGGTTTATATTCACTAAGACAGTCATCCATTTTACAAATGCATGATACAACTTCATTCTGAATCATGCGTGAACACATACATGCAGTCATAGGCCACCTTCCATAAGAGTGTAAGCACTCTATCTGTGGTTCGCTTGAGCTGCCAAAATTCGTTTCTAAAAATGATACAATATACCAGTCCAGAGTGAAAACTTTTACAGATGATGGCAGGTAAAATCTTACTTCTCAAACTACATTTAATAAAAAAATTATATTTTATTATTATATATTTTATATATATTATTAATTATTTGATACAGTTTTTTTTATTATTTATATTATTTGGACATACTTCTTTTGCCCCCTTATAAATCCAGCACTGAACACAGGAAGTTACAACCTCATTGAATTAATCCACAGGAGGTTACAAGTTTAGTGGTTTAGTGCACAGGAAATTCAAAACTTAGTGGATTAGTGCATAGAAAGTTACAAGTTTAGAGGGAATAGTGCACTGGAAATTAAAAATTCACTGGCTTTCTTGCAATATCAACAGGTATTTGCTTATCGAACAGATATGACAACACACTTTTAATAGTATAACAGACTAAAATGGAGTGAATAATAGATGTTTATTATTAGGGTTTACATACATAGAATAGAAGGAAAAGTGTAGTAATAGTAGGAAAGAAGGAGCACCCAATGTCCAAAAGAATACCAGTTTGATGGTAGATTAAGAGGAATTTATTGAGAATAATGACAAGTGCATCAAGCCAATGAGTTTTGGGAGAAAGGACTCTCCTTTCTTCAGGGCTGTTGCTGCACGCTATTAAATGGGAATGACAATCATTGCTGCCCCTGGAACGACATCTGTCACTCTGTCAGTTTTTACTCCATAACCTGGCAAATATATAACCAGTTTGGGAATCTTTCCCATTTAATAGTGTGAAGCTGGGAGAGTAATTTCTCATGAAACAGATTGGCTTGATGTACTTGTCGTTATTCTCAATAAATGCCTCTTAATCTACTATCAAACTGGCATTCTTTTTGGACATTGGGTGCTCCTTCTTTCTAATTATGCCAAGTCTATGTGTGGAAACCACCTTAACCTCCCTAGCGGTATTCCCGAGTGTAGCTCGGGGTAAAGTTTCAGTACCAAAAGCGGTAACCCCGAGCTACACTCGGTGTTACCATGTGGCACTGCATAGGGATTCCCTGCAGAGCTTACCTTGTCCTTCGCTCCCACGATGTGTCCCCTGCAGCATCCCCGGCCATCTCCTCCGGCCGATGCCGGCATCCGGCTTCTGTGTTCGATCCCTGTGACATCGGGACGTACGGGCGCCGCCGACGGCGGGAAATTTGAAAATTTTAAAAAATGTCATTTTTTTCCAAACAAATTTTACATAGTAAAACATTGCTGTTTCAACCCATTTCACATACGTTTTGTCCCTACTGCTTTGTCCTGTGCCCTGCCTGCATTTTGTCTGTTCTTTCTGCCTGGAAACTGAGAAACGTCCATGGCGTCCAAAAAGCGTCCCTTTAGGTCAAAAGCAGGTTTAGATCAGCTAGAGAACAGCGATTAGTAAATCAGAACCACTTGCAGAATTGAGTGATAATGATTCGTGGGGGAAATTCGTCATCAGACACTGAAAACGATTTTGTGACTTTGCTCAGCAATGTGCGAACTTGGCGCTTTATTTCAAATTTCAGTGTTTTCGGTTTGATTATATTATTGAATTAAATGTATTATTATTATATTATTATTTTTTATGATTATTTATTAAATTATAATTTATGATTTCGTAATTCAAATTTTATCCTACCCGGGATGTTTAATAGACTCTTGTTCGGACAGATTTCAGTGAGTTATTCCTAAAAATTACAGGCCTACAATAAAAAAACAACATATTTCCATGCAAAATAATGGTACCGCTTTCAGCACCAAAAATCTGAAATAATCATACCGCCAGGGAGGTTAAGGCCATAACAGAACGGCAGCAGCCCAAACCACAAGGGTTTACTGTCAGTATCCACCACTGGGCACAACTGACTGGAGGGACATCTCCCTACGCACACACACCCACCCACCTATGACCAGTGACTGATCCAGTCAGTCCAGCACAATTTTCAGCACAAACGAGACACATGTAAACAGTCACTCTCTTCAGAAGTGAAAAAACAAAATAATAAACAATGTCCACCTATATGTACAGGTTGTGAAAAGTGTTTAACCATGTATATGACCAGCAGCAATCTCTCATCGTAAATGTACTTTAATGTACTTTAATCCATGAAAAAAAGCTGGATCTCAATAATCCAGACTTCCATGTTTACTTTGAAAATACACAATATACTCTAAATATAATAATGTTTGATCCTTTAGTGTCTTCCACAAGTGATAAAACCAGTTTATATATTTGTGTCCAGTGAATACCACCAGCACTCGTATGGACATTTCCTCGCCTGAAAGAATTGACCTTTCAACAACAAGGTCTTGTGCACCTATTCCCTTTAAAGCTGGAATCAAAAATATCACTCCTCCAAGGATAATAAACGAATCAGTGTTTCCAGGGTCAGTTCACATGTACAGTTGTGTTCAAAATAATAGCAGTGTGTTGAAAAAAGTGAATAAAGCTCAAAATCCTTCTAATAGCTTTTATTTCCATACACACAAATGCATTGGGAACACTACACATTCTATTCCAAATCAAAACATGAAGAAAATATATCAAATTTGTGTTGTTCCTCTGAAAAAATGGAAGAAAAGTGAATATTAGACTGTTCAAAAAAATAGCAGTGTTTGTATTCTTCTTTACAAACTCAAACATTCACTATATAAACTGAAAAATGTTTGAAGATTTCCTTTGAATCACTTAATGAATATTTAGTTGTATAAGCACTGTTTCTGAGAACTGCTGTACATCTGTGTTGCATGGAGTCAACCAACTTCTGGCACCTGTGAACAGGTATTCCAGCCCAGGATGATTGGACTACATTCCACAGTTCTTCTCTATTTCTTGGTTTTGCCTCAGAAACTGCATTTTTGATGTCACCCCACAAGTTTTCTATTGGATTAAGATCCAGGGATTGGGCTGGCCACTCCATAATGTCAATCTTGTTGGTCTGGAACCAAGATGTTGCACATTTACTGGTGTGTTTGGGGTTGTTGTCTTGTTGGAACACCCATTTCAAGGGCATTTCCTCTTCAGCATAAGGCAGTATGACCTCTTCAAGTATTCTGATGTATTCAAACTGATCCATGATCCCTGGTATGTGATAAATAGGCCCAACACCGTAGTATGAGAAACATCCCCATATCATGATGCTTGCGCAACCATGCTTCACTGTCTTCACAGTGTACTGTGGCTTGAATTCAGTGTTTGGGGGTCGTCTGACAAACTGTCTCCGGCCACTAGACCCAAAAAGAACAATCTTACTTTCATCAGTCCACAAAATGTTGCGGCATTTCTCTTTAGGCCAGTCAATGTGCTCTTTGGCAAATTGTAACTTCTTCAGCACATGTCTTTTTTTCAACAGTGGGACTTTGAGGGGGCTTCTTGCAGATAGCTTGGCTTCACATAGGCGTCTTCTAATTGTAACAGTACTCTCAGGTAACTTTACACCTTCATTGATCTTCCTGGAGCTGATTGTTGGCTGAGTCCTTGCCATTTTGGCTATTCTTCTATCCATTCGAATGGTAGTTTTTCGCTTTCTTCCACGTCTTTCAGGTTTTGGTTGCCATTTTAAAGCATTTGCGATCATTTTAGCTGAGCAGCTTATCATTTTCTGCACTTCTTTATATGTTTTCCCCTCTCCAATCAGCTTTTTAATCAAGGTACGCTGTTCTTCTGAACAATGTCTGGAACAACCCATTTTCCTCAGAATTTCAGAGAGAAATGCACTGTAACCAACATGTACAACATTTGCTGCCTTCCTTCCTTAAATAAGGGCAATAATTGCTACCTGTTTTTCAAAGAATGAATGACCTCACTAATAGAACTCCACACTGCTATTATTTTGAACATGCCCCTTTCAATGAGTGATTCAATTACACAGAATCAGCAGCATGCATGTCATGACTGTTGGGTCTGTTGGATTTCTATTACTCTACTACACCTGCTAGTAAATTATTTGCCATGTAGAAATATCATTTCTACCAAAAACAGTGATTGATCAGGTCTGACTGCTATTATTTGAACACAACTGTATAAACTAGACCTGATAAGTTTGATGAGAGCTAGGGATGAAATGCCTTCCTTGCTCAACATGCTTAGGGAGATGTGGAGTTCTCAACTTCATTGATCTATATTCAGTCATTAATGCAAGTACCTAAAGAAGAACTTAATTAAAACCAGTAACCCCCTTGCAACAGTCCACTATGTTCTCAGCCCACAGCTACAGATGAACGCTTGGAGGCAGGGCACTGGCAATAGGTCTGGAGGAAGAAGGTGATGGTCAAATAGAGTGACAGGAGGGCAAAGGGAAGGTGAGTGAGCACTGCTGGGGAGGGCAGCCATAAGGTGCACCTGTTGCTTTGCCATCCATAAGGAAAACACAGGTTCACTTGAATGTCAGTTACAGTTTGTTCTCTACCTTATGCATGCAATTAGATACTATAGATACTTTCCTTTCTCATGCCCTAACTGGCTGAAACATGTATTTGACAGATCTACAGTGAGGTGCTACAAACTATAGTATTACAAGTGTCAGACAGCATAGTTTAAGGGCATACACTTTAGTTACATGGTAAAGTTTTCTACTCTTCTGTTAAAATGAGACATAAAACATTTTTATGTTTAAATGTCACAGTCTCTGAGAAGAAAGCCCTGAAATGTAGAAAGTGTCATTAACAAACTGATTTTCTCATCTCTGTTGAATGTAGTACCTGGCTGTGATGTTGTCAATTATTCTGTGACAGTTATGTGTGTTCTATGAGTGTTAACAGCAAAAGATCTTTTATATTCTTACAAAAATGCAAAGCGACTTCATGGGCTTCACCTTTAAATTTTGATGATGATCCCTGTATTGTTTGAAGCATGAACAGAATCCTAAAGGAACAGTATTTAAAGCATACGTTTAGGTAACATTAAAATGAAAAAGAAATCAGCACAAGGGACAGTACTTACATTAAATGAGAAGTATTAGGGCTCATGTACACTGCAGTTGATAAACTGACGTTCAGCAGCTTTTTTGTGTTTTTTTCAGCAGCCCCTGAACTCTCCCTAATGTTTTCCTATGTGTCCATGTACACTATGTCGTTTACAGTCCTTTACAGGCAGTTGAGTTTACAATCATTTTTTTGAACGCACCAAGCTTGCATTCAGGAGTAGATTTTATCAGTGTTTCAAACATGTGTAAACGTGGCTAACCGCATTTATAAGTGTTTGTGTTTAGAAGCGTTTTTTAACTGTTCCATATCCAAATGCTGTCCAGAGCCTTTTTTCATCATCAGAAATGCATGCAAAGCATTTTCCATGTATTCAAATGGACTTAGCACACCAGCGCAGTCAATTCCAGGTTTTGCGTGAAGGAAAAAATAGTAGAACGTGCCGCATTATGCTCATGATGGGATCCATAGTGAATACAACCAGAAAAGATAGGTAATCTCAACAAATACGGCTCTCTCTGCTTCTGCTCTCTCTATTTCTCTCAAAATGTCTGAAATAGTTAATTTGTTCAGTGCATTCTGGGCATTTTGGAAGGTCTCCTGATGTTATCTTTAAAAAACGCTTCTTAACGCAAACACGCATAATCGCGTTATGCACACATGGCTAAACAGACGTATTTTAACCTACGTTTTCCAGCAGTCAGTTTCCATAGTTCAGAAGTGTTTTCCAAATGTCCCGTGTACATGAGCCTTTACTTGTGTTGGCTGCCCTAGTTAAAATCTGAATTCCCCCACCCCATACCGCCATAGCCAAAATCTTCCAGTGTTACGGGAGTTAAAGTACATGTTGACCTTTTAACAAAAAATAACAAATGCACATTTTTTGCAGTTCAAAAAATGTGCATTTACTGTATTTTGTTTTGGGAGCCTGTAAAGCATTACAGCAGCGATCTGGAGATTGCAGGTGTGATGCAGGACTTCTGCAGACCTGTTTGTGTATCTGTGTGCTCCTACCTCATATGGGCAAGCAGATACACACTACATGTTACAAAAGGTGAACTTATCCTTTAACCACATGCCGCCCAGCCACTGTAGAAATACGGCGGCAGGGCGGCACGGGCAGGCAAAACCACGTTTTAAAATGTGTGTTTTGTAAACAGATAGGGGGCGCATGCGAGGCGCGCCGCCGCCCTATCTGTCCCGCCGATCACCGCCTCGGATGTCAGTCGCCGGGTCACAGCCGGTCCTTACCGGCTGTTTCCCAGCGATCGGCGGAAAGCAGTGACAGACAGCACAGCTGCAGTAGCTGTGCTGTCTGTCACTTTCCTGACAGCTTGAGGACGAGCTGATCGAGAAAGAACAGTTTCTCTCTCTCGATCAGCCTTGTCCCGCCCAGTACACACCCCCGCCCCCTAGTAAAACACTCCCCTCACTCCAATAACCCTTCCCTGCAAAATAAAGTTAACCCCTTCCTCCCCATTGCCATTAGTACAGTGTCAGTGGGTTTTTTTTGCACTGATCACTGTATTAGTGTTTTTGGGGATGTCAGTGACCCCAAGTCAGTACCTCCCAATGTCAGAATGTTCGCCGCAGTCCCACTACAGGTCGCTGGTCGCTGCCATAAGTCACTGATCGCCGCCATAATTCGCTGATTGCCGCCATTATTAGTAAAAAAACCCCCCTAAAAATCCCAGTATCTTTCCCGCCATTTGTAAACGTTATAACTTTCACGTAAACCAATTAATTTACACGTATTGGTTTTTGTTTTTATCAAAGACATGTCGCAGAATGCATTTTGGCAGAAATTTATGACTAAATTTGATTTTTGCATTTTTTTTTACTGGACATGTTTTATAGCAAAAAGTCCAAAATATTGCTTTTTTTTCCTCAAAATTTTCGGCCTTTTTTTTTATAGCGCAAAAAAAAAAAACCGCACAGGCAATCAAATACCATTAAAGAAAGTTCAATTTGTGGGGAAAAAAAGGATGTAAATTTCCTTTATGTACTATATTGCATGACCGCGCAATTTTCCGTTAAAATTTTCCGCAGAGCTGTATAGCAGAAAAATGGCGTAAATTGCAGTATCTATACCATAGTTTGTAGACGCTATAACTTCCACACAAAGCAATCAATATACACTCATTGGGATTTTTTTTATCAAAAACATGTAGCATAATACATTTTGGCCTAAATTTATAACCAACTTTGAGTTTACTATATATTTTTTATAGCTGAAAGTAAAAAATATTGTTTTTCTTCAAAATTTTTGGCCTTTTTTTGTTTATAGCGTGAAAAATAAAAAGCTCACAGATGATCAAATACCACCAAAAGAAAGCATGTGTGAAAAAAAGGACGTAAATTTCGTTTGGGTGCAGCATTGCATGACCGCGCAATTATCAGTTGAATTAGTGCAGCGCCGAGTAGCAAAAAGAGGCCTGGTCATTAAGGGGGGTAAATCCTCTGGAGCTCAAGTGGTTAAAACAAGCTCTGCACCTGTCACAGGCATTTTTCAAGCGTGCCAACTATACTAATCCTTTTTGCCCCCCCTCTCCATTCATAGAAGCTGTATTAGAAGATTCCATGAGTAAAAAGCACTATAGGAATTCCTCTGCCAGTCCTTGATTCTTAGATCACCTTTCAATTAGGAAAGCTTTAGTGCAGATTTTATGAATGAGGGGTGGAAAGGGTGGGCAAAGTCTTAAAAAGTGTCTGTGACAGGTCTAGCACTCGCACTAACCCCTCGCAGAACCATATGTTTATGGCTGTGGGGTATAGGAGAAGGACAGAGCAACCAGAACAGCCAGCACAAAGGACACTTCTCATCAAATGTAATTACCGTATTTTCCGGCGTATAAGACGACTGGGCGTATAAGACGACCCCCCTACTTTTCCTGTTAAAATATAGGGTTTGGGCTATACTCGCCGTATAAGACTACCCCTCTACCAACCAATCACGGCAAGCGATGTACCAGTATTTTCTGTGCACACTGCATACAAAGCCTGCTTGGATTGGGTGGGTCAGCTCTCCCTGCCTGCCCAGCCCTGCCTGTCTCCAAGATGATCCGAGCGGTACCATAAATTGCACAAAACTGCCACATTATAATATTAATAATTAATTACCGTATGTCATAGAAATGAAGGGGACAAGGTCGGATGCAGCAGTACCATACCGGTACTTCCGAGCTGACGCTTCTGCGCATGTCTTCGGCAGCAGTAGACGATCGCTGATCACCATTCCTCGCAGAACTGCATGAGACGTCGGATGCAGCCGTTCAGTGCTCGATTGATCGTGACTGAAACTGTGACATGCGCAGAAGCCGCTACCCGATGTGTATCCCTTCTCTGCATATCACAGTTTCAGTCAAGCTCAATCGAGCACTGCTGCATCCGACGTCTCATGCAGTTCTGCGAGCTATGGTGATCCGCGATCGTCTACTGCTGCCGAAGACATGCGCAGAAGCGTCAGCACGGAAGTACGGTAAGGTTTCAGCCCAGCACCCGGCGTATAAGACGACCCCCGACTTTGTAGAAGATTTCCAGGGGTTAAAAAGTCGTCTTATACGCCGGAAAATACGGTACTGTCCTTTGTGCTGATTTAATAAAAAAAAAAAAAACTCAGGCTTTAACTAAATAAATGGAAGGAATATAACGTTTAATATTTTTTTTCTAAAAGAATATATATATATATATATATATATATATATATATACTTTTTTTAATTTATCTTTTTATAATTATTTTTAAAAAATGTTTCATTCTATGCTCCAAAGACATGCTGGTAGGTGCATTGGATCCTGTCTAATTGTCCCTAGTATGTGTATGTATGAATGTGAGTTAGGGACCTTAGATTGTACACCCCTTGAGGGTTATGGACTGAAGTGAATGTGCAATATATATGTAAAAGCGCTGCGTAAAATTGACAGTGCTATATAAGTACCTGAAATAAATACATAAATAATGCTAGTTACAGAAATGGTCTGATGCTTCAAGTTGCCTTCCCTACTATATCTGTCAAGGTTTTGGTAAATGTGACTGAAAAGGATTGTTTAAACTGATACAAGCTTGCCTGACACTTGGGAACCCATATCTGAAACCCGCTTTCATGTGTGAAGATATCAAAAATGTCCCTATCTAGTTCTGTTCTGTGAGGCCAACACATTTTGGACATGATCAACAAATCAAACAGACGTTTCTGTTCCCTAAAATCTCTCAGCGTGGAACTTTCGACCTGAGGTCAAAAGACTTTATTGTAATTTAAACCTATGCTTTCCATGCCAGCATCTTCTAACGACATGAATGTGCCCCTGCACGTCTTCAATACAGGATATTTTCATTCTTTCTTTAATAGTACGAGTAGTGCCTATTGATTTCACATTACAATGCCCACCACCTAGTCTGTTTTTGGTGCCATCTCTGCCTGACTCTGGCTTTGCATTTTCACTATTCCTTTCTGTCACTTGAATTTAAGGATGCATACTTTAACAAAAGAGACAGAAATGTCTCTTCGAAAAAATTAAAACAAAATCCAGATATTTAGTTAAATACAGTATATAGTTTAAAGGGCTAGTTCACCATTATGAATATTTGCCACAAACCCCTCTATGTATTACCATGTTCTCACACATTAACACGCAGTGCTCCTTTTTGTAAAAGAGTGGCTTCTTTTTCAGTTGCCAATTTCATTACCCTTCCCTCTCCATCAACATTTTTGTGAACTGTTTTATTTGAAAAAATATTTGAAATTTAGTTTAATCTTTTTGGTGAGCTATGCTGCATGTGTCAACAATGTTTATAATTTCTGGCAACAATTTTTAGCATCACTAATAAAAATACAATAATTTCCCACAAGCTTACTTACATTGTTATGTAGCGCTACCATTGTCCGGGCTGCTATAAAATAATGGTCTCCAAAGGTTGCCCTGACCTTGCAAGCCTCCCTATACCTCTGACACCCTGGGTGCAGACATAATCACAATTGCGGTGAATGAGAACACTTTTGTATATAACCTTCTTTTAGTCTCAAGGAGTAAATACAGGTACTTAAAGCAGAAATAAACACAATAAGTCAGGAAGTTATTTCAAATATGTACACAAAGAACCTATGACTCCAGGTATGAAAGGGAAAAGAAAGACTTCTTCACGTCAAACTGCTTCCTTAGAATCCTGATGCCACAGGTCCAGAATAACAGCTCACTTTATAAGAACACAATGTGCACAGTATGCAATCAGCAAATTCTTAATAAAAGCTCCCCCTAACACACACAGAAGTAGGGCACAGAATCCTTAGCTTAAGAAGAATGAAGAGAGTCCTAATGATAAAGGTGTCTTGGATCTTCAGCTACTCAACAGGGGCCCAGAGAGATTTCTGTGCAATGGTGACCAGCAATCATGGATGACATATGCATATGGATGACATAAGATGGTTCCTGTTAAAAGTGTTTTTCTGTGAGGAAGTATGGAATAAATGTGTCTGCATGCAGTGTCCCTTCTTGTAGAATGTATAGTGTGGGCGTCCACCTGCTCACCAGTCCTGATGATACTGCAGCTCCAAGGGATCCAGGATGTCCCGAAATGGGTTCCTGCAGAATCTGCAACCAGTGAAGGGTGCCTTGCCAAGGGCCTTGTGATGCTGGGATTCTGCTGTGACTGTGGTGGTGATGATGCAAGTGAGCCTGGACAGTCACTCTGATGACAGGAGGCTGGGAATGGATGATCTGCCTGCAGGTATGTGGCTCACCTGCTGACGATTCTCCATACTGTCTGGAGCACACGGCTTGCTTAACTCTCCAGAGCATCCTGGACAATCCTCTCAGCTTCAGCCTATGGTCCCAAGAGAGAGAACTTTTCTCGGGGTCCAATCTATATATATCTCCCAGCAATCCGCCTTTCTTCCTCCAGTTGGCTGGGATCTGTAGTTCACAACGATATTGGCCTTTTGTATAGCCCAGCCTTCTGGACTACATGTCCCACAATTCTCGGCTCCCAGTTGGGTTCCTTCTCTCTGTGCACTGGAACATAATGTCGCTATCACCAAGCTGAACACTGCGGAGAAAGAAGCTCAATATAGTTCCTGTTAAGAATGTCCTGTGATGGCACAGGTAAACTAGCCTGCAATGGGCTACAGTTACATGACTCTAAGCAAGGTTAGAACCAGTAAAACATGTAAATATTTATGTTAAAAAAGTATATCTGCTGGCGTGTTATATTGGACAATAAAATTTGTATGCCTACAAGCACGAGTGATGGAAATCTATGAATGACTTTTGGTGTTGACAAGCATTCATGTGCATTTTCACAAGTGTAGATAAGAAAGAAATGCATTAGCACATTTGGTGCACACTAGTGATGGGGACCCCCGTGTTTTGTTTGTGAGCGAACATTTGAACCTAATGAATGGTCGACCACGAACTTCGAACTTAATGTAAGTCTATGGGACTTGAACTTGTAAATTGAAAAGTGCCCATTTTGAAGGCTTATATGCAAGTTATTGGCCATAAAAGGGGTGTGGGGACTCGAATACTGCCCTGAGGGACATGAATCAGTGAAATTTTGTTTTAAAAAAATACCGTTTTTAAAGGGACAGTCATTTTTCATTGTTTAAATTAAAAAATAAAAAATGAAAGAATCATGTAAATATCATGCTGGGGGGGGTCCACTTAAACTGCCTGCAAAGTTGCACATCTGTACAATGTATAGAACCTGCTGCAGAGACTGACTTTTTTTTTTTAAATGACATTTTTATATCGAAAAAAAAAATAGCGTGGGGTCCCCCCCCAATCCATACAAGGAGGGTGGGAACATTTTTTTTTTAAAGTGCGTGGGGTTCCCCCTAAAAGCCATGGCAGGCCCTTTAGACTATTCAAAAATGGGTGGGAAAGTGTTAGGTCTCCCCTAAATTCCCAGCAGACCCTTGATCCCAGTAGAGGCCTGGCAGGCCAGGAAAGGGGGGGGGGACCAATGAACCCCCCCCTTCCTGCGGCTTGCCAGGCCACGTGCCCTCAGCATGGGGACAATGGCCTATTCCCCACAACCTTGACCTGGTGGTTGTGGGGGTCTGCAGGCAGGGGAGCTCATTAGCATCAGAGTACCCTTTAACCACTTGCCTACTGGGCAATTATACCCCCTTCCTGCCCAGGCCAATTTTCAGCTTTAAGCACTGTCACACTTTGAATGACAATTGCACAGTCATGCAACACTGTACCCATATGAAATTTGTATAATTTTTTTCACACAAGAGATTTCATTTTGTGGTATTTAATCACCACTGGGTGTTTTATTTTTTGCACTATAAACAAAAAAAGAGCAAAAAATTAAAAAAAGTTTCTTTTTGTTTCTATTATAAAATTTTGCAAACAGGTAATTTTTCTCCTTCACTGCTGTGCACTGATGAGGCTGCACTGATGGGCACTAATAGGCGGCACTGAAGAGGTGGCATGGATAGGCAGCACTGATGTGTAGAACTGACTGAGGGTATTGACTGGTGGCACTGCTGGGCACTGATGGGTGGCATTGATGGGGGGCACTGCTAGGTGGCACTGCTGGGCACAGGTGGGTGGCACTGCTAGGCACTGATGGGCACAGATGAGTGGCACTGCTGGGCACAGGTGGGTGGCACTGCTTGGCACTTGTGGATGGCACTGCTGGGCACAGGTGGGTGGCACTGGTGGGTGGCACTGCTAGGCACTGATAATCAGGGCCCTGATCATCAGTGCCGATCTGTTTTCTGACAACTGCCGGTTATCAGCAGTACTTTCCTCATGCTGTGACAGCGTGAGGAAAGTGCAGCCGACAACTGGCAACTGCATTTACCCGGTGATCTGCTGTGTCATTGGATACGTAGGACACAGCGATCACAGAGATTGCCGGGTGCGAGCTGCTGGGGGTGCGGGAAGGCGCGTTCTGGGAGGACATCATATGACGCCCTCCCAGAACTGGACAACCGCGCTGTAGCCATCATTCGGCCATAGCTTGGTTGTCAAGTGATTATACAAGTCTTTTTGGAAAAGAACCCCAACACATAAATTGGTTCCATTGTTTCAATGCATCATCAATCATGGCTTCCAGGGTTGTCACAATACCGCTGACTCGCCGAAACAAAAAAAAAAACGGCCGCCCGCTGACACATCTGCACTCGCCGATCACTAGCCACAATCTGACATTTGTCAGCTGTCTGATTGGACTTTGCAGCTTCTGGCAACCTCTTGCAGCCATCTTGGTGTGAGACCTTGTAAATTATGGTACCCACATCATTCAGTAATGCCTGGAGTGAGTGGTAGGTGAGGCAGAATTTCCTGTTCAAGTAGGTTCAGCTCAGGAACATTGTCTGTGCACAGAAAACATTCTAGTATCTGCACCAGTAAAGTGAAGCTCCCTTCAGCAGCACAGAACACCAACTAGGGATACCGCAAATCATTACCTCTCTAGCAGAAGCCATCCTCCAGTAAAACAGGCCCAAGCCTGGTGACACTCCACAATCACTGATTTCTATAGTGCTTTATACCAACTACTTTACTGTCCATTAACTTTGCCTGTACTGTAAAAATTGTCTGAATTCATTACCTCTAACCTATACTCAATATACAAGATAAAATCCAACATCAAAGATTGTGTGTGGTCTCTCTCTGATGGGGTACACTTTGTCTTAGGCCCTACGCTCAGATTTATTCCTTTGCCACAGGGGTCTCCAAACTATGGCCCTCCAGCTGTTGAAGTACTGCAAGTCCCATCATGCCTCTGTCTCTGGAGTCTTACCTATGGCTGTCAGAATCTTGCAAGGCCTTATGTGACTTGCAGTTTCCCAACACCTGGAGGGCCATAGTTTGGAGACCCCTGCTTTACAGCATTGCTTTTTGGAGGTTTTGGGTCACTTAAACCCCATAACGTTTCCAACATGCAATATTTTTCATGATAGTGGTTCTATAAAGTACTATACTATAAAGTGTAACTAAAGGCAAAACTTTTTTTTTTAGTTTTGCATAAAGGGGAGATGGATTAGAAAACCTGTCAGTTTTTATTGCAGTCTGTGTCCCCAATAGGGAGATTCACCCTCTCTATTTGTTCTGTTTACCATTATCATTGAAAGAGAAAGTAAAAGAAAATCCCAAATTTTGGGTTGTCCCCAGAAAGCTAACAGAGGGGAAATATTCCAATGAGGACTAGTTCTGGTGACCTGGGGATCCCCAAGAGATTCTCTTAATTTGCAGGGATTCGTTTTGGCAATGAGACAGGAAGTGAAGGCAAATTTCCCCAATAGGACAAAGAGGGCAAGAATAATTCTTAGTTAATCCTTACTTTATTGAATATGAAAAAAAAAGTTTTGCCTATAGATATATATATATATATATATATATATATATATATATATATATATATATATATATTCCAGCCAAATACTGTTTTTTGGGTGTTTGTTTGGGGGGAAGGGGATTAAAATCAGTAAGAAGCACAATGTTTTACCATTTTTTATTTTTTTTGTTTTTGTGGTTTTTTTTTAATTTTATAATGAAAACTTTAACTGAATTTGATATGATTTTAGCATGAAGCAAAGCACAATTTTAATTCAGTGAAGATAGTGATAATAAGAGAGCACATGATTCAGAATAGGGCAAGTTCTCCAATCTGTTGTTTAAATTACTTTTATAGGTCTCCAGCAATTTTTTTTAGCCTTTGACTGACTTTACAAGATACCTTGTTGTCATAACATCATAATTCCATCAAGTTAGAACATCTTGTAGGATGTTACTACAGGTCTCTGAAAAACACAAAAAGGAGCATAGCACATCTTTTACATGTATCTGCTAATTGCATTGGGCATTGGGAAATCTTTTGCATTACTACATGTTGTGATGCTGTCTATTTCAATCAATGCAATGAGAAATTAATTTACCGCAACTACTATATAAAATGACTGCTCCTTTGTGAGTAATAGTGCTTTTAATCTAAGTCTGTAGTGTCAATGGTCCCATAACACATCATCTTGGTAAAACCCAAGTTTATTATAGCCTTACTGTCAGTGAACATGTCATTACTAGGGTCTTGGAGGCAAATTTAAGAATCACTTGGGGAATGAAAATGGAATAAAACATTTTGGGAGATGTTCTTTCAATAAACTCAGTTTGCCTAAGTGTTTAATAAAAGTCAATGTGCACCATTTAGTAACCTAGAGAAACTGATCTGAATTTATGCACCATGAACTTGGTTGTTATAGGTTACTGCAGTTTTCAGATCATTATTGTTGTTTGTACAGAAATCAGTATTTTCTTAACCCCCCATGCCATGCAGCTTATTATCTCTCTCTCTTCTCATTGGCCTAGACAAAGCAGCAGGACCCACTGGCTCCTGCTGCTGTCAGTCACAGCTAGTAAGGAGAGAACATGAGGTGGGACCGAGTCTTACTCTGTGTATCTTATGGAAACACAGGTCGGCTTGGGAGCGAGACCATGCGAGTGCCTCCAGAACAAGCAGCTTGCTCTAGGGCGGGTGTCGGCAACCCGCAGCTCCAGAGCCGCATGCGGCTCTTTTTCACCTTGGCTGCGGCTCCGGAGCACACTGCCCACCAGGTGACAGGCAATAGGGTCTTCTGTGTGCCGGGCGCCCGCTCCCCTCCCTCCTCTCGGGCGGCCGCCCCAAAAGTCAGGACTCTGCAGCTAGCCCAACAATGGGCAAACTACGGCCCGGCGGACCTTTTAAACCGGCCCGCGGAGCGTGGCAAACATTGGCTGTCAGGATGTAGGCGGGGCAGCGTGACGAACTCCTCTCCTCTCACAGTCCGCCCTGAAGACCGGAACGGCACGGGAACACGGCGAGAGGAACGCGCGGAGCAAAGGTAAGTGAATTGACACAATATGGGGAATGAATTACTATAGGGGTGATGAATTACTATAGGGGGGATGAATTACTATAGGGGGGATGAATTACTATATGGGGGATGAATTACTATGGGGGATGAATTACTATATGGGGGATGAATTACTATGGGGGATGAATTACTATATGGGGGATGAATTACTATGGGGGATGAATTACTATATGGGGGATGAATTACTATATGGGGGATGAATTACTATGGGGGATTAATTACTATGGGGGATGAATTACTATGTGGGGGATGAATTACTATATGGGGGATGAATTACTATGGGAGATGAATTACTATATGGGGGATGAATTACTATATGGGGGATGAATTACTATGGGGGATGAATTACTATATGGGGGATGAATTACTATGGGGGATGAATTACTATATGGGGGATGAATTACTATATGGGGGATGAATTACTATAGGGGGATGAATAACTATAGGGGGGATGAATTACTATATGGGGGATGAATTACTATGGGGGATGAATTACTATATGGGGGATGTATTTTCAGTTTTAAAAATGTGGCTCTCAAAATAAATTTCAATCGTGGTTTTGGCGAGATTTGGCTCAGTTGAAAAAAAAAGGTTGCCCACCACTGCTCTAGGGGCACTAGGCAGGGGGAGGGGCCAGAAGCTCTTGAGAAGAGGAAGATAGGGGCTGATCTGTGCAAAACCATTGCACAGTGCAGGTGAGTATGACATGTTTGTTATTTTTAAAAAAATTTAATTTGAGCCCTTAGAATTACTTTTAGGTGTAACTTTTGTTGTGAAAAAAATCTTGCAGGTATTTTAAAACAATACTGTTGCAGACTCCTACCTTTTGCTGCTCTTAACAAAAAGCTGTTTGTCTCTAATGCAGGCCATACATGGGTCAGATTCCAAACAATTTTTCATCCGATAATCGAAAACCTTCACTCGGCAATCCGATGGTGCCATCAATGATTTCGAAAATCGGCTGACCAAGTCATAAAGTTCACCCCATATAACAGACGAAACTTCTGATCCTTCCAGGTCACGGCTCATGCTCATATTCTTCTCGGAAAAACGATCCTATGATTTGAGCATCATTGAGTCGAAAATCAGGTCGTTTTTCATGAATTTTCCAACATGCCGATCACCAAAAATGGGAGGAACCACGAAAATCGGCCGGTACCATTGACTCATTAACACAGCGAAAATCGTCCGATTATTCTTAGGTCATATTTTCGGATGAAAAATTAGTCTGAATTCAACCCATGTATGCCCTGCATTATTCTGAATGGGAGGGGCTCGTCATTATAATCAGCTGGTGCACTCTAATAGGGGAATACAAAACAGCACCACTGCACTTTTTTGGTAGTAGTTTCCTTAAGAACTACCTGCACCTAATTCAGGCAAACATCTACGGCAGTGATGGTAACACTACCAACACATGCAACAAATTCTGGTAGTTCTTACTTCTGCCATTTTAAGAATCTGTCACTATTGATTAGGAAATTGGTGATAATTAAAATCAACTCTGAGATGGCATACAGAGGTATTCACAGTGGGTAGTGTCTGTGCTGGGAAGCTGTCATAAATGTGACAGCTTCCCAAACAAGTTTCCATCCTTGGTCTCATTTAACTGTCACCACAGGGATTCCCCAACTGAAAGCTAAAAGTAAGTGGGAATATAGGTGATGTCATTGCTCAAATATGAGCAATGCTCTTTTTTAGGAAATTACTTATCCCTGGGAGGGCGGAGCCTGATGGAAAATAGTCATCAAGTCCACTTTACTTTTGAGTGGCTATGCACCACAGTGGGTGGATTCGAAAGTCGCTGTTGGACTCAATAAATGTTATGTATTCTATATGCCCTGATAACGTTACCTTTGATGAAACGCATAGGGAAGAGCCACATACACACACGTATGCGTGACCGGCCAGCCGCCAGTTTGGAAACTGGAAAATTTAAATTTTTTTCCCTATCAATGCCTAATGATGTTTTCTTTCATGTGAGTGCAACCATACTTTAAATAAATGTTGTCTTAATGGTTTTACACTATTCGGAGCACTCTTTTTTTACATCTTTCCTACCTCAAGTCTGAACTTTTTCCTGAGTGGTGTTGCTACCCTAGTTAAAGTCCACTGTTTGGAAGGTCTTTACTTGCTCTCTTGGTCATCTGGAGGAGGATCCGATTGCCTGGCTTTCTGGGTTGTTTATAACAAAGAGTGATTGACCACTCTTAACATGGGGTCATGCCTTTCTGGTAAGCCTTTTGTATGAGTGGTTGGTGACACAACAACTGTCCTTGGATTTCATCACATCCTCTGGGAACTTTTTCTTTATTTTTGGATGGACTCTTTTTTATGACACATTTTTCACCATTTTTTTTCACTAATTATTTGTCACTTTATTAAGCACTGCACTTTATGTATATATTGTTTATTGCCTGGTATCAGGGGTTTTGTGTGCAGCTGCTATATGTTTACACTCTATTTTGAATATTGATTATTTACTACAATTTTCATAAGCGCAAGTTTATATATTTACTTTTGTAACTGCTATGCATTCACCCACTCCCTTGCACTGGCAATCAAAAATGAAGTGGACCTGAGTGCAACACTCCTTGGCCATGTACCTGTCAGCATGATGGGTGCAATGGCCGGGAAGGGAGTGCACTGAGGAGGGAATGCCCAGTGTGGAAACTCCTTCCTCAGTGCAAACATGGTCTACGACAGGTACATGAATCGGGTGTAGGCACTTACACTTTCATTGCTGTGCCCTGACAAAATTCTAAAGGATGCCTATGACATCTTTTATGATTTGCCATATCAGTGCTCTGATGAGAAAAGCTGCAGTGTCTGCATCCCTATAGAGGCATTTAACCCTTCTAGAGTATCTCACCAAAACTAAAACTTCTTTGCTGGGGATGCCTAAAATATTACTTGCATCTTAGTGCAGACTTCTGGGAAATTCAGTGAGCCAATCGCACAAGCAAGAAATGACGTTTTTGGGGAAGATCTGTATGCCAACAGTGTACAGAACGCCTCAAGTTTGCCACAATGCATTGAATTTTACAGACAATTACAGCAGCTACAGATTGAACAGGAAAGGTAATTTTTAACAACATTAAACTACAATATGACTTGTCTAGCAATTGTAGATGCTTTTTTTAATTTGCTATATTTTTTTTTAAAAGTGGTGTTACCAAAGTTAATCTTTGGTAAACAAATGTAAGTAATTCTAAACCTTTATTATTTTTTTTTAATGACAAACATGTTATACTTATCTGCACTGTGCAATGGTTTTTCCCAGAGTAGCCTTGATCCTCTTCTTCTGGAGTCCCTCACCAGCATTTCTGTCTCCTCCTGCCTTCTGAGTCCCTCCCCCACAAGAAACTTGCTGGAGGGGTACTCATGCAGGCGTGCTCCTGAGCCCACAGAGAGTGGGGCTTTGCCCTGCCTCTCACTCCTTTGTCATATGATTTGATTGACAGCAGCAGCCAATGGCTCCAGCTGCTATCAATCTGCCCTGTGTAGAGCTGAGAGAGCCACTGCTCTTGAGTCATGCCGCCCACTGAAGAGTGCTTTCACCTTTAACTACAAGTAATGTTCTGCCTTTCCAATCTAAGCACTGAAAGTGCGATCTCTATCTGATCCAGTTGTGGCAAGATAGCTGTAATTTACAGTCTCTGTAGAAATAGTAAACAGTGACTCAATCCAACTAATATCTTGCAGAAAGTTTTTATAGTAGAAAGTTTAATACAAAACATGTGCATATCATAACAGATGAATATCAGACTGGTCAATAAAAATCATACTATGTCTAGCTATAGTAGTATGCTGTAAATGTGGTAAATGGAGGCTATAGCACACTAAAAATAAGGTGGGTCTAGCTATAAGAATCTCCCATCTAAGGAGGGGACAAAATTATTAAAAGGCTGCCCTCGGGAATGCCATGTTCACTGGCCAGGAGGTGCTGAAGGCTGAAAAAGGGTGAATGGAAGAGTTGCTGTTGTTCCAGTAGTGCAGTTGTCTGCAGGGGATGGCTGGTACTGGTGGCTCTCAGCAATGTAGTCAGCGAGAAGTGCACATGGGTCAGTTCAGGTGGCAGGCAGAGACATGGACAACAACAGGCAAAAGAATGGGCAAAAGCAGGCAGAAACATGGTCAATAAACAGACCAGGGTCAGTGCAGACTACAGGCAGAGGTAATACGGCACTGATGTGGTGGTGATCAGGAATGCTGTTGATGACTGCACTGGCTTTGGTAACACTGTCACTGGTGTAGCAGCAATCAGAAACTTTGTTGCTGGATAAATTTGTCCGGCACCACTGTTAATAGTGTGATGGTGATTGACACATTGTAAGTGGCTGGTCACACTGTGTTCAGAGCCTTGCACTCACACCACCATAGACGTCAGTTTGGGAGCAGTAGCTGTGTCCTTGCAGCTGCTGTATCCCAAAAGATATTGATAGGACTTCCTGCACTGTGATGGAAAATATTGCCCTCACACAGGGAACACATTTATACGTCCCATGTGAATGAGGCCTTATGGTGATGCTGGGATTTGTGTGGTGGTGACTGGGGACACTCCGACTGACTGCACTTTTAGGCCCCTTCACAGAGCGTATCACTGCGTACCTTTTGTGAGGGCCATGTTTATAGTGTTGCATCCCCATGCAGGCAGTCTCATTTATGTCTATTAACCACTTCCCGACCGGCCGTTGTATATAAATGGCCGGACGGTGGCAGTGCAGGGTCGGGTGGTTGTTTATAAATGGCCTCCCCGCCCCCTGCTTGTGCGCGCTCCCTGGGAGCGTGCAGCACCACGATCTGGTGCCCGCTGTGTCCTCCAGACACAGTGAAACACTGATCGTCGGACGGGACCTCTGTATTGGCCAATCAGTGATCACATGCAAAGTAGTAAGCACAATGTCACTTGTGACATCATTGCTTACTACGTGTGAAATCTGTGAATGATCACAGAGGTCACATGGTACAAGGCTATTCACAACAGCCTTGTACCATGTGACAAGCTGTGACCAATCACAGCTCACACAGTAGTTCTCAATGGCTGCAAGAATGCAGCCAGAGAGAAGGAGAAATGATTGCTTTTACAGCCTGTATGGGTGTAAAAGCAATCAGTGTAAAAAAAAACAAAAATCTTCATCACCCCCCACAAGTAGTACAGTGTCACCATGGTGTCACTGTACTGCTAGGGTGACAGTATGTAGAAAAAACACATAAATAATAATATAAAAAAATAAAATAAAATGTAAAAAAAAAAGTTAAAAAATTATAATTTTTGGTTATAAACTAATTTGGGTTTTTTTTTAACTAAAAAGATAACGGAATAAATTTTGGCCAAGATTTATGATGAAATATTATTTATTTGCAAAATTTTATTTAAAAAAAACACTTTTTTTTCAACATTTTCGGACTTTTTCATTTACATAGCAAAAAAAATTAAAATCACAGCGATGAATAATTACCACCACAATAAATCTTTATCTGTCTCAAAATTATGGTAAAAAATTCATTTGGATACAGTGTTGCATGACCACGCAATTGTCATTCAAAGTGTGATAGCGCTGAAAGCTGAAAATTGCCCTGGTCAGGAAGGGGGTAAAAGTGTCCGATCTGGAAGTAGTTAAGAGCTGCATGGACACAGCTGCTGCCTCCCAATCTAACATTTGTGCAGTTGTGTGTAACCAAACTTACACTCTCTGTGTTTGGGCCTTGCACCTGCACAGATGTCAGTGTCAATGCAGCTGCTTCATCCCAATATACATCAATGGGACTGCCTGCATGAGGATGCAAGGAACACCTGTGCATCCCCATGCATGTTGGAAGGGTCCCCGCATGGGGTGCACATGAAACTGCTCTGTGTGTATGAGGCCTTATGGTGACACTGGGATTGGTATGGTGGTGATCAGGGACACTGTGACTGTCTGTACTATTAAGCCTTGCTCACACTAGGTGCATCAATGCGTACCTGTGTGAGGACTGGGTTTACCCACACAGGGTTGCACAGCTGTTGCATACACCCCCATACAGGCAGTCCCACTGATGTCTATTGGGATGCAGCAGCTGCATGTATACAGGCGCTACTGCCAATCTGACATACTGTATGCGTCAGTGACAACTCATACAACCTGTGTTCAAGCCTTGTACCCATGCAGATTCACTGTTAAAATTCACAGTTTGCTATTTCCCCACCAGCCATGTTCCTTCTGGGACTGATTGCTCATTTTTGTAATTATCCAGTCTGGGCCTACGTGTTTTGGGCAGCTGTAGATACTATCTGCATCATTTGACTCTGCACCTAGCACTGCCCACATCCCACTGCCAGCAGGATCAAGCATGCTACCTTAAGTTACTTACACTTGAGGAAAGCTGTGAGCAATAGGGGAAAAGTCTGCAAAAGGTTTGGGGGTGAGCAGTGCTGGAAGAGAGTTGCAGGTTAAACAGTTCTGGAAGAGTCATTACAGAGGGTGAAGTTGTGATCAATGTTGGGGGAGGGCTGCAGGGGGGGAGAAGTGAGCAGTATTGGAAGATAGTCCCATGTAATAGAGAGTTAAGCAATGTTGAAAGAGGCTGGCAGGGAGTACAGAGGTAAGCAGTGTTGGTAGAGGTTGGCAGGGGGTGCAGAGGTGAGCAGTGTTAGAAATGGGTGCAAGGCAATGCAAAGGTCAGCAGTGTTGAATGAGGGTGACCAGGGTTGAAAAATTCAGAAGTGTTGGAAGTGGATGCCATGGTATACAAAGGTGAGCAGTGTTGAATGAGGGTGACTGAGGATGCAAAAATCAGAAGTGTTGAAAGAGGGTGCCAGGGGATACAAATGCAAGCAGTGTTGGAAAAGCATGGCTGGGGGTTCAGCCATGAGCATTGTTGGAAGAGAATACAGGGTGAACCTAACTCCTGGGAGTGCTCCCTCATCATGTCTTCGAAGCTTGGTTTTGGATGCAAAACCATTGGTGCCAGGAGGCACCAGTGTATATCGTCACCTGTGGCAGATTATAGAAGCACTTCAGAGACTGGGGGAGTAAGTCGCAACATAGGTGAGTGAAGGCAACCTATACCAAATGGCACACACCTAGCACTTTATGGACTAGACAGATGTACAGTCTATCTAGTGCTTGCTATGTGAGTCTATTGATCTGCCTTTCAGCCATGTGATGATTACATGACTGCAAGGTAGACCAACAGGAGTATGTGTAGCAGGCACTAGGCATCATGTTGTGTGCAGTTTGGTGTGTCAGCATCAGAACCATAGGATAAGTAATATGAACAGAATATTGCAAACATTCTAACCAGGTTAGACAAAGCCCAGTGGGTGCACACAGCCGCCGGTACCACTTATGGAATGCACAGCAGTGATACAGTAGCTTCACCAATGCTGATAGCTTCTACAACTAGGAATGGGAATGGCCTGGCGAGTTCAATCCAATAGGGAGGTTTACTCAAAGGGGATATCACAGGCCTTGTGCTTTCCCTTCTCCTCCTTTCCCTACCACTCAGTGCTGTCCCTAACAGAAGGGAACTCTATCCGTAAACTACCCATTTGCACACTGCGCACCAAATCAGGGGGTCCGGGACTTAAATAAGCTCTAAATGTATAAAAACGTTTGCGCAGTCACCACTATGATAAATAAATAATGAGTATATAGGTAAATGAATGGAAATTATGTAACACCTCAATCAAGTATATATCTAGTTAAAGTATAGTGTGCTGCCGCTGGATTAAAATATGTTCACACCACATATAAGACAGAGCGACACAGCGCTACACATAACGTAATTACAGAATGATCAAATCATACCATAACATAGTCCAATGATAGAGCAAGTTATTTCCCACATCTATAATAGAAGTATAATTAAAACACAGGGACATTAAGTGAAGCAGTCCCTAACAGTAATCTTCTAAAGGTACACCACACTGGTTCATCTGTGAGGGACAAGTGTACAACATCACTTTGTGTGCACCCACCACCATCAGCTTCTCACCTTAGCAATATGACCTACTATGACTTTGATCAATATGTGCTTTAACCCTTTTTTTATTATTATTATTATTATTATTATACAGTATTTATATAGCGCCAGAAGGTTTGCTCAGTGCTGTACATTATAGTGGGGGACAGAACATGAGACAATACAGTAACAAAACAATACACGAGTGGTTCAAGGGCCCTGCTCTTTCGAGCTTACAAACTTTTATACCCTGTAATGGAGGATCTTCCTCCAGACCAGTAAATGGTTTCTTTTGAAGCATCTCAGGGATCATAGACGTGTGTTCAAAATATAATTAAAAAAAAAATCATAGTGTACTCCATATACAGTAAAAGCACATTTATTGAAAAAAAATCACTCACAAGCAGAGTGCACTAAGCTGGTGCGCTGCATGGTAAACATATGTCTCCAAAGTTTTCCAATGTGAGTACCTCACCTTGTGAGAAAAACAGAGTCTCTGGCTGTAGTGTGTTTCAAACGTGGGTCCAAGTATGTACTCTACGCTGCACGCCTGTGCTAGTCTCACAATATAGTCTAAGGGGATAGTCTCTACATCACTGGTTTCTTGTCCTTACGCATTACGCCAAAATGTGGCTTCGTCAGAGTACACGTGTCCCTCACAGATGAACCGGTGTAGTGTACCTTTAGAAGATTATTATTAAGGACTGTTTTACATAATGGACAATTGGAGCGATTGGACAGCTGCTCTCAGGTGACTGAAGGAAATCATACAGCAAGTAAGTTCCCCGCAACGTCCTCCCCCTACTGTATTGCCTTTATATCACAGCTTCAACTACAATGGGGAGCACAGAGTGCACCTGCCTACACTCAGGCAAAAAAGTTCATACTCATAAAATAAGGCCTAAAAATACTAATACTAATAAATTCACTCTTGCACACAGACTTTTCTATATGCTTAACATAAAATTCCTGGTGCTATCCCATGACCAGGTAGCTGCAGTTGGCATGTACAGCCTGCCATACAAGTGAATGGCTGTGTGCAACCATAATTGGTTAAACATCATTGCTTTAAACACCATTACAATACTGTGCATCAGTATTTACCCGTACACATGCATGTGACGTGTTTCGAAAAAACGAAACTTCTCTGTTTGGGAAAATGTGTAATACATGCATGCATTCCAACCACAAAAAGTACCAAAAGGAAACAGTTTATATTAAATTATGACAACAAATAAAAACAAGCATATAATTACAGTAAATTTTGACTTTTTTCGAGTTTACCATTTCTGTCAGATCGGCAGCAATGGAACATTTTGATTAATCCTATTTATTTTCATTATATTGTGAATTAAAGCTGATATTTGTTTGGAAAATTCATGCTAGGCTTGGAGTGAATAACAAGAGCATAAAGCATACCGCTTTCATAAAAAACAAATGCCCTATTTTATTTTCATCTTATGAAATTATAGTAATTGTAGATACCTTGCAGCATAACATCACTATCAACATCAATCATGCACTGAAGCATTGGCATTTACATGACTATGGCCACCCACAGCCATTCAATTGTATGGCAGGCTGTACGTGCCAGCTGCAATGACAAAGCACTGGAAATTTTACACTAAGCATATAAAATGCCTGCAAACTTCCTTGTGCATAGGGCATAAAACTATGGCAACATATATTTTGCATTTCTATACTTTTTTTGTATTTTGAATGAGCAGCCTTAGCGCACAACAAAAAAGTAAATGGACACTTACTATTGGGGCATAGAAGGTATTGAAAGAAAAATACTGGCCCTAGTCTCACTAAGGTTGAGAACAGCTGCAGTGCAAGACAGTAAACCAAATGCTGTCTTACAAGTGTTTTCAGTCCAGATCACACTACACAGTATACTACTATACAGTATAATACACTAGTGTGAGCTTCCTTCCATACCCTGTACTGGTCCTGTATAAGTGGAAAATTCAGCACACATTGGGCTTCATTCACAAAGTGTTATCTATCTCTTTAACCACTTTTTTACCACGCTATAGCCAAATGACTGCCACAGCGTGGTCGTCCAGTTCTGGGAAGGCGTCATATGACATCCTCCCAGAACACGCCTCCAGCGGCACACACTCGGTGCTGTCTGTGATCGCTGTGTCCTTTGGACACAGCTGATCACATGACATGGTAAAAGGCCATTCACAGTGGTTTTTTACCACGTGACCAGCTGCGCCTGATCACCATGTAAATACACTTGCCAGTACTTTCCTCACTCTGTCACATGCTGTGAACTGGAAGGAAAATGAGAAATGGTCTTCAAACTTTTTTACAAGTAAATATCTGAAAAGAGTGACGTGCATTTGTATTCAGCCCCTCTGATAATATAAATAAACAAAAATGTAGTGCACTAACTCCTCATTACAAACATAAAAATACAAGCAAACAATATACATTGCAATGCTCAGTCAATCAACCATGAAGATATAATAGTCCAATCCCAAATACAAAAAAGTCCTAGTATTGTGCTGTCATCCAAAATTCCACAGCATGCTTGTTTTCTAAACCCATTCCCTGCTCACCTTAAAGTTTGACCTACAAATTATAATAGGTCAAATGCACTTTTAATGGAATGTATATTCTCCAAATTGTGATCCATGTGATACTCCCTCCAGAAAATGTATCTTCACTCAATCTTGACTCCAAACTGTGCATGAAAAAACAAAATATACTCCATAGTGCAACACCGTTTAAAATGAACTACACACTAAATAAGCTGAACATATGCACTCACATTAAGGCAAAGTCAAGCATGCTTTGTGGACCATGGTACAGGTGATTGGATCATTGAACTCCTTCTTCCTCCCCACATGGATCATAATTTGGAGGACACACATTCCATTTAAAAGTGCAATTGACCTATTATAATTAGTAGTTCGAAACCTTAAGGTGAGCAGGGAGTGGGTCTCTAATACAAGCAAGCTGTGGAATTTTGGATGACAGCACAATACTAGGATTTTTTTGTATTTGGAATTGGATTATTATATCTTCATGGTTGATTGATTGAGGATTGCAATATATATTGTTTGCTTGTATTTTTATATTTGTAATGAGGAGTTAGCGCACTACACTTTTTGTTTATTTAAATTTTTTAAGTGAGAGTACACTTGGTGAGTGGGTGCAGCAATCTCCTCCTTCTTTCATTATGTTTATGGTTTAACATCGCACAAGTTTATACTATTTCATTTAATTCCCTCTGATAATAAACTCAGCTGCCTGCTATATTAATATGCTTATGGAAGTTTCCATATTTGGCAAATACACTACTTACTACATGAATGGGGGGTGTGCATACCAATGCACCAAGGCCAATGGAAACAGGCCATTACCTAATCTATATCATAATCAAAGATTGGGGATTTATGTTGTAATTTTTCCTAAGGAGAAAGATCAAGAAGCTCACATTACCTTTTATTCCTCAAAAAACTTTTCACAGAAGCAAGATGACCTGCTCTCATGTGTTCCAAACAGACAAATATCAGGAATCAAAAATTGTGAAGTCATAACAAATACTCCAACAGTGTCTATAACTACATCATGATATAACATACATCTATGTGGAATATAGGATTGCCTTCCCCTTTAATAATATGACTCATTATGTGCAGATGTAATCCAAATGGCAAGATTGGATGCGACTGCTGCCACACTTTAATTTATTAACATCCACTATTTGCAGTCCATATAACCATCTTAGAGACCCACTGCATGCCAAAGTGTCCATTCCTGGAAGAGGCCAAAGCACCAAAAAAGTCCCTATCTGGAGGCTATTGCTAACAAGCTATTTCAAAAAGCAAGGCGGGATTGGCTTTCTATCTCTAAGTGCTGAACTACAAATTGACCCATTCCCCTAGCTCCTGTTGCCTCATTCCAAAGTGGACCATGCATTGGTTACCATAATATTATAATCTTTTAGTCCTAACTGATATCAAGAGGAAGGCTGTGTTGCTTGATCTCAGTCCTATAAAGATAATAAAGTGCTCAAAGTATTGTCCAAAGATAGGTGCTCCAAAATCAAAAAACATCAAAAGTGAAATAAACTCATATTTTGCTCTTACATTAGTCACTTGCCTACCAGGCACTTTTAGAGGAGTATTCAAAAATTCCCACTGTGCACCCCACATTGTGTCAGAGAAAACCAAAGCACATGGTTCTAAACTTGAATTGTTTGTATGGGACTTCTATTTATATTATTATTATAATGTCTTCAGCCTCCCCAAGTCAACACCTTGTAGAACCACCTTTCACTGCAATTACAGCTTCAGGTCTTTTTGGATATGTCTCTACCAGCTTTGCACATCTAGCAAGTTAAACGTTCGCCCATTCTTCTTTGCAAAATAGCTCACGCTCTGTTAGATTGGATGGAGAGTGTCTGTGACATCAATTTTCAAGTCTTGCCACAGATTCCCAATTGAATTTAGGTCTGGACTTTGACTGGGCCATTCTAACACATGAATATGCTTTGATCTAAACCATTCCATTGTAGCTCTGACTGTATGTTTAGGGTCATTGTCCTGCTGGAAGGTGAACCTCCACCCCAGTCTCAAGTCTTTTGTAAACACTTACAGGTTTTCTTCTAAGATTGCCCTGTATTTGGCTCCATCCAGCTTCCCATCAACTCTGACCCACAACATGATGCTGCCACCACCAAGTTTCATGGTGGGGATGGTGTGTTCAGGGTTATGTGCAGTGTTATTTTTCCACCACACATAGCGTTTTGCTTTTAGGCCAAAAGTTCAATTTTGGTCTCATCTTACCAGAGCACCTTCTTCCACGTTTTCTGTGTCCCCCTACATGGCTTCTTGCTAACTGCAAACAGGACTTCTTATGGCTTTCTTTCAACAATGGCTTTCTTCTTTCCACTCTTCCAGAAAGGCCAGATTTGTGGAGTGGATGACCATTAGTTGTCCTGTGGACAGATTCTCCTACCTGTGCTGTGGATCTCTGCAGCTCCTTCAGAGCTACCATGGGCCACTTGGCTGCATCTCTGATTAATGCTCTCCTTGGCCAGACTTTCAGTTTAGGTGGATGGCCATGTCTTGGTAGGTTTGCAGTTGTGCCATACTCTTTCCATTTTCAGATGATGGATTGAACAGTTCTCCGTGAGATGTTCAAAGCTTGGGATATTTTTTTATAACCTATCCCTGCTTTAAACTTTGCCACAACCTTATCCCTGACCTGTCTATTGTCTTCCTTGGCCTTCATGATGCTATTTGTTCACTAATGTTCTCTAACAGACTTCTGAGGACTTCACAGAACAGCTGTATTTATATTGAGATTAAATTGCACACAGGTGGACTCTATTTACTAATGACTTCTGAAGGCAATTTGTTCCACTAGATTTTAGTTAGGGGTATCATAGTAAACCAATTCTTACCTCCTTGCTGCAGTGCTTTTCCCACCCTAATTTCTTTCACATTGTGGTTTGTCTATGCTCAGCTATGGGTGTCACCTGCTATTCTCTGGGTTTTATTTCCTTTCCTTTCATCACTTCCTGGCCGCCTCCGAGTTTTCTTTTCTATATAAGACATGCTTTGTCTAGCCCACTGTGCTTGAGCAACTTCTTAGTTCTCTGAGATCCCATTTGTTGCTACTCCTGTATCATGTGTATGACTACCCATGTACCGATCCTGACTTTGTCCACCGACTGTGCTTCTTTTCCGCCAGTCCTGACCTTAGCTTGTCCACCAGATTTCCTGTTGTCTCCTGCTACAGTATATTACTCTGATCACGTGAGTGATCTCCGCATCCTAAGCTGGACGTACCTGGGGGCCGCGACCTGGTTCTAGCTTGCTGCAAGTCCATTCCCACCATCAGGGGCTATGGTGAAGAAGCAGTCTGGAGCTTAGACTCCACGCCTTGGGGAACCCCGAGTTGGCGCTCTACAAGGGCCCACTGCCACAGACATTTGATATTTTCCTTCCACTTCACAATTATGTGCCACTTTGTGTTGGTCTATCACATAAAATCCCAATAAAATACATTCTCGTTTTTTATTGTAACTTGACAAAATGTGGAAAATTTCAAGGTGTATGAATAGTTTTTCAAGACACTTTAATTGACAAGTCCTTTATTCAAAAATCAAATACTATTAAAAAGATGATAGTAAAAAATAACAGTCCACTAAGACCAGATAAATAGATCAGAGTCCTCCAGGAGTTCCCGCTATCCATGTGTGCTTCCACCTTCCAGAGAGAGAAATCACAACTTGTGACTGAAGGTAATACTGCACTCACCAGCTCACAATGCTAACAATGCAACTAACAGCTCATTTTAAACATCACAGCATCCCTCTATGGCAGGGTGGGCAACTGTGGCCCTCCAGCTGTTGTAGAACTACAAGTCCCATGATGCATTGCAAAACTGACAGTTACAAGCATGACTCCCAAAGGCACAGGCATGATGGGACTTGTAGTTCACCAACAGCTGGAGGGCCACAGTTGTCCACCCCTGCTCTATGGCCATCCAGGTCCATCCATCCATCTATGGTCTTTTCATCACAGTTTCCACTCTGCACCTCTAGAGGGAGTCTGAATCAACCATCGCAACACTGTATGGGAAGAACATCACCAAAATACCAGGAGAGTATATATAGTGTATATATGGATATAATTTAGTATTTTATCAGACTAACTTTACAATCATATAAGATCCATGAAATCAGTATAAATAAAAAATGCAATGCACTTACTCAGATGGCCTCCAGACTCTGCCGCTAAATAAACTAAGGGATGGGGCCACCTGATGATGTCACCAGGTGACTCTGCCACCTTATGATGTCATTGCCCCAGAAATGCCCCGGTTGATGACATCATAATGGGGTGGGATCACCTGGTGACATCATTGGGTGGTCTCACCCCTAATTTATTTATCAGTTAGTTGGTGGGAGCCAGTGTTGAGTGAAGAACCCATTTTTTTAGGGAGGAAGCTGGTTTTCCTCATGATTGACGTTGGATCTAATTTGGGGGGCATTTATTTTTGTTTCTTTGGGGGGTTTTGAATAAATGACTTGGCAAAAACTGGCTATATGTTTTTACTTACTTTTTGGTGAATGAGTAGGGGTATTACCTTCTGACAAATCTCCCGATCCCTGAATTGTAATCACTGAACTTTGGCACGGTGTTGCTGGTTCATACAGTCCATCATCTGCTGGTGAGTTCCCTTCCCTCATCTCCATTATTAGCACTGGTGCAGCTGCAGAAGGTACAATTAGGAGTCTGGAATAGTATGTAGTACAGTATGTGACGTGTCCACCAACCTTCTTCCTCTGTTTGCACGGGCAGTCACCAACATGCTCATGTGACAGATGTCCCAGGCTGCATTTAGAGGTGGCTGCCAGCCGATGGCTTTCCAGTCACAATCCAGTTCAGTATAGTAAAAGTCACAAAGTGCCATTGGTGTCTACTGATACTGATTTACTTAGCCACACAGCACCCCCCTCCCCCATTCTCCCACATTAAAGCACTGTGCACAGGGCAACTGTTCCTCTCGGAAGTCCATCCACCTACTTGTTCTGGCCCTGTACCCTAATGTAGTGTTGACCGACTAGCTCCAGGCCCAGAGATGCCCTGCAGGTCACCATCACAAAGGAGATATAGTGTAAAATAATTTATTTCCCTATCTCTTGCAAAAATCTCTACACAAGTTGAAAAGGGACCAGGTAGACTCTATGATATTGGCTTGATATCATGACATTATCAATAACCCCAGACACAAGTGGGAGCAGAGTCACTCCTCTCCTCACTCTTCCTGCTCGGGCCAATCATAGAAATGTTGCTAAGTCAGATTACCCTGCAGCTGCCCAGGCTTGAGATAATATCATTAAAGTTTGAAAGAAATCAGGGAAACAAATTTTTTTAACCAGAGACAAAATCACGGACACTTTTTTCCTGGAGACAGCCCTCTAAAATTGGGGACTGTTCCCTTAAACTGAGGCCATCTGGTCACCATACCAAAAAGAGCACCAAAACAACTTAAAAGACATTATTTGGGTGTAGCGCCTGAGTCTTAAAATTCAGTAAGCACATGGGGTGGACTCTCAAGTAACTCTTTCTCATGTAGGTGAAACTGGCTCTATGAACGTTGTGTGCATCATGTAAGACACAGCAGTGATGGACCCCTCCTGAAACCCAGAAATTGTATCTTAGAGTTTATCTTAGGGTGCACTCACACTGGCAGTTTTAACTGTGTCTGGACATGGTTCATCCCCTTGGTCTAGTTTGTTTGTGTAATGTGAATACTCCAAATTATGCACTGGTTGGTTAAATGTACTGCTTGGAGAACCGCTTCAATGAACACCCACACAGTGGGGAGGGGAGCAGAGAGTAGGGAGGGGGAGAAAATTTAAGATAATCATATTTTTCCAGCAGACACCAGAGGCAGAAACAGGATGGACAGAAAATGGTGAGGATGGAGTTCTGCTTTAAGTTCCCTTTTTTATAGCTTGATTATATTTGGCATTAACATGCTGTACACACTTCTTATTATGTGTGTGTATACAATACAGCAAGTATTAAATACAGTATGTTGAAAGAGAAAAAAACTTTTCATTCCAATCACAAAAAAACGCAAAAATAAATTGTTTATTTGAAATAATGACAACAAATATAAACCAGCTTACCATGACAGTAAATTGTGACTTTTTTCGAGTTTACCATTTCTGTCAGATCAGCAGCAATGGAACATTTTGATTAATCCTATTTATTTTCATTCTATTGTGAATCAAAGCTGATGTTTGTTTGGAAAATTCATGTTAGGCTTGGAGCGAATAACAAGGGCATAAAACATACCGCTTTCATAAAAAAACAAATGCCTTATTTTATCTTTGTCTTATAAAATTATAGTAATTGTTGATACCTTGCAGCATAACATCACTATCATCATCAATCATGTGGTAATTTCATGCAAATGGAAGAGATGCCATGGTATGAAAGTAGATATTTAGATTAGACTATGCATTTCAATTTATTTATGCTGCAACAATTACATTAACACTTTCTGTTCCAAAACATCCACTACACACTAGTCTACAGTACTGCCAGTGGTTACTATACAGTGAGCACACACAAGTTCTTGATGATGCAAGAAGACTTCCTAACAGAATGCAAAGAGTCCCTTGAAATACAAATATGACCTTTGTTTTGGATAGAAAAAGAGAGGTTATCGCTTATACCAAGTGTATATTGCTCTCCGTGTAATAAATTGGGAGAATATCCCTCATTTCCTTTTAGGACAGGAAGTGATATCCCTCCCTTCCTGTCAGGACAGGAAGTGATGGGAAATCTCTCCAGGAAGGACACAGACAAAACAGTAGCATAATATTGGGTTGGAACTTCTGACAATATATTTAGAGCACATACAATTTTTTGTATGCGTTTCACAGGGACAGGAGGTGAGGAAACATCTCTGCAATAGAGTCATAGTCAGAAAAAAACCTGAAAGAAACTTTAACATTTTCTCCCTGTATTCGAAATTAAACATAAAATTTTGGCTGGAGCTGGCCTTTAATCACTATTGCAGCCACGTGTCTGCTTGTAAATGTCAGTACTTGCTTGTGCTTCCTTCTCTTTTGCTTTTACTTGTTTTAGCTGCTACATGAGTATTTTTATGTTGGCATATGTCACTAACAATTTTCTGTCACAGCTTTTGATCAGGAGTCAGCGGAATGGGTTTCTGATCATGTGACCATTGTGAGAGCTAATCACAACAGTCACATGACTGGGGAAAACCACTCTGCCTCCATGCATTAAAGCCCAATTAAGGGGCCGCTGGAAGGTGGAGTGAAGGTGCTTAATATTTCTTTGTTATCATTACTATGTACTAGATATTTATAGTCTGGATACTTATTGGATACTTAATTGTATCTGAGCACCACAAACTGAAAATGCTATTTAAATCGTTGTTAATATTGAAAGCAAACTCACCCATTTAGCCATGTCACCATTCTTTATTTTATTGGGAAATCACTTTGAAAAACACTCCCCATTTCTTGAGTATGGGTACATGAGTCACGATTGTAGTATTTACTTCCTGCAATCCATATACCCTTAAATGTTACTAAACCCAGTAAACATGTTACTAAACAGTAAAATCAGTCTGTATATGCAGTAATGCATGCTTGTTATACTCACTGTGGAACCTAAGAGATTAATACTCTGCATTGTGTAAAAAAGGATGTTTAATCCTGTCTTCTCTTATCCTCCCCTTCTTCTACTGTCCCCAGTCCATCTGCTGATAGTACAGAGCTCTGGAAGTCACTCTGCACATGCTCAGTTTAGTGCGTATGGCTAAAGAGGTTTTTTTTTTCTTTGGGAGGGTGCATGTGATCTGCACAGGGCCAGTCAGCTCTGTCCAGTCAGAGGGTCAGGTGTTATGTAGCCTTATAGACCAGTCAGAGGAGAATGGAAACTCCTCCTACAAACTTTAACTAGTGCTCAGCTGGACACTGATAGAAGTCACAAGACTGCTCTACACTTCTAATGTGAAAAGGTATTTAGAAGATTATATTTAGTAAAATAATTGCATTGCCATGTTCTGTGTACTGTGGGAGACCACAAATAGTGAATGTAAGGTCCTGGGTTTAGTAACACTTTAACTCAAGCATGCAGGCAGGAGGATGTGCTTAGCTAAGAAAGCCCCTCCTTCCCTCCTCCAAATGAAAGAAAAAAATGCCCATGAAGATTCCTGGGATGTATGACATCATTTAGACCAAGGCCAGAAACCAAATGAGGAAATGTAAAAAAAAAATTTATAACAAATAAATGCAACAGAACGTTCTATCTATTTACTAAGGCAAAAAATAAATGCAGATTGAGAGAGTTTAGTTCCACTTTAACCACCTCCCGCCCGCCATATAAGGAAATGATGGGTACAAGGCGGTTCTCTCGTTCTGGGAGGACGTCATATGACGTCCTCTCACTCTAACCGCGCATGCGGCGATCGGTGGTGCACTGTGTCCCTCGGACACAGCTGATCACCAATCAACGGAAAGAGCCGAAGATGTCGGCTCGGTCATGTAAATAGGGAAATGCCGGTTATCAGCATTTCTTTCCTCACGAGCTGACAGCTCGTGAGGAGAGGAGAGCCGGTAATCGCCATTCCTCAGAAGGGACATGTACACTGATCATCAGTGTAGCCCCAGCAGTGCCACCTGTAAGTGTCCATCAATGCCAGCTGTCAGTGCTCATCAATGCCACCTGCCAGTGTCCATCAATGCCACATATCGGTGCCTACCAGTGCACATTAATGCATCATATCAGTGCCCATCTGAGCTATATTTCAGTGTCACCTATCAGTGCCATCTATCAATGCCAGTCAGTGCCAACTATCAGTGCCAGTCAGTGCCACCTATCAGTGCTGTCAATCAGTGCCACCTATCAGTGCCAGTCAGTGGCACCTATTAGTGCTGTCAATCAGTGCCACCTATCAGTGCTAGTCAATGCCACCTATCAGTGCGCATCAGTGCCCATCAGTGCTGCCTATCAGTGCCGCCTACCAGTGCCAGTCAGTGCCACCTAACAGTGCCAATCAATGCCGCCTATCAGTGCCGCCTATTAGTGCCGCCTATCAGTGCCATATATGAGTGCTGTCTTTCAGTGCCCATCAGTGCCACCTACTAGTGCCTCCTCATCAGTGCCTGTCAGTACCACCTATCAGTGCCCATCAGTGCAGCCTATCAGTGCCCATCACTGCAGCCTCATTAGTGCACATCAGTGAAGGAGAAAAATCACTTATTTACAAAATTTTATAACAAAAACTAAGAAAAAACATTTTTTTTTAAATTTTCAGTTGTTTTTGGTTTGTTTAGCAAAAAATAAAAAAACCCAGATGTGATTAAATACCACCAAAAGAAAGCTCTATCTGGCTCAAAAAAATTCTAAAAATGTCATACGGGTACAGTATTGCATGACCGCGCAATTGTCATTCAAAGTGCGGCAGCGCTGAAAGCTGAAAATTGGCCTGGACAGGAAGGGGGTACAAGCACCCTGTAGGCTAGTGGTTAAGTACAAAATTGCAATATCAAAATCTTCAAAATGTATCTTCCTCTTCATCTTTATAACCCATTTATAATTGCTAAGCTACTAATTGTGAACACCTTCAATCACTGGCATCTTCTTTACTCATCTATCTGATATTCTGCAACCTCTGTAAATTTGTTTGAAAAGATACATTTTCTCCTCCTGTGTCATGATATTGCCTGGAGATTGTAATTTGCACCCTTTTCTTACTGAATATCATGTGATGCACAATATGTTGGATTATTAAAGAATAATCGCAACAACAGCAACTACAATAATTTTAAAGGAAACCAAAAACTGGAAATCAATTTCCCCTTTTGCTTTTATTTTTCTTTTTTTTTTAATAAGAAACTAACTAACTCTAAAACTATGATGCAGTTTAAAGCAAAACTGAAAGAGTGGATCCTGCCAAAATTTTCAACTATGCACAGCATACATGCATTTTATGAAACACTTACCTGCAAGAGTATCCTCCTGCAGCCCTTCCTGTTTCCAGGCTGTCAGTCACTGCTATATCTCCTGCCACCACGATCTTTTCTGCTTGTTCTTCCCATTCCCCTATCGCCTATCGCTCATTTTCTGGCATTGGAAGGCCACTGAAAATGTAACTCCTGTGAATGTACACATAAGTTACCTCATTCTCTGCACCCGGCTCAATTCTCAACATTTGCAAACAATAAAAGATTGCTAGGCAAAAAAGAAAGATGTTTTGTGTTGGAAATGGTTTTGTATTTTCTTCTGCCATGAAAAAAATCCCCTTCTAGCAAATTTCATATTTTCAGAGTCTAGTTCCACTTTAAGTAGATATATTATATATACCGGTATATATTTATTAGGATTCATAACACAACTTCAAGCTCTCATCCATTAATAAGGCCTATTTTATGTAATAGACCACTTCTTTTGATGGTTTTTATACACCTACCAGCTGAGCACACATACCACATATATCAACCTGATGTGTTCTGAATCTCTAATTTCTCCACAATAGCTCTTGGTCTCTTAGATGTGTGTGGACACTTCTCCAACACCAGGGAAATTGCAGAACAACTAATAGCTGTAAATGACATAGTGTCAAATGCCAGGGCTGGCACTTTGCTGCTAAATATGTGGATCACTCAGAGGGAAAGGCAATCAATGTCATTATATTGAACTGATCCACAGGTTTGCCTTACTGTAGATTGTTCAATAATTACTATGTACCTTGGCCGAAACCACAAGTAGTCAGAAAAAGTGACCCCTTTGGGAATACTTTAAATCTAAATGTAAAGGCAAAATAAATACTTACTTTGCTACAATGGGCATAGACACACTCCTGCTATCAGTGCCAGCAGACTATAGATCAGTCAGATGTAATGTGTTCCTTCAGAAAAGCCCAGACAGCAGTATTTCTGACTTTAACGGGAAAGAAGAGAAGTTTATTTTCCTCCTTTATCATTGGCTGGTGCTTCACTAATGCTGAATTCTTTCCTGACTATAGCCAACAAAACTAGCTCTTTGAACATTTACAGGCTAAAGCATGGACCAAATTCTTATTTATACAACATTCACATTAATGTATGGTGAAATGGCTGAAACTTTGCAGAATTTAGAGATCAGCTGGGTGTTCTGCTCCTTAACCGCTTCCTGACCGCCCTATAGCAGAAATACTGCTACAGGGTGGCATATATAGTGTACGCAGGGGCGGACTGCCCATTTGGAAACTCGGGCACTGCCCGAGGGCCCGGGGTTAGTAGGGGGCCCCATGAGATGCCCCTGGTACCTTTTTCATAGGCTTTTTTGAGTTTGGGCAAGGACACAGGGGCCCCATGATCCCCTATTGCCCGGGGCCCCATGAGTTGCCAGTCCGCCCCTGACTGTACGTGAGCTTGCATTCGCGGCCGCGGCTGTCAATCACCAGGTCCTAGCTGGTGATTACTCACCGGCGCCCGGTGATTTCTGAGGATCTCCATCGGGGAGGAGGACTGCTTTGTTTACTAACAGTTCTCCTCCCTGTCAGCTCGAGCACACTGCTTTGGATGGTTGTGCACAACACAGCCATCCAAAGCAGTGTGATTACAGTGAAGCACACTGACACCACCCCCTAGTAAAACACTTCCAGTGCACAGTTAACCCTTTGTTCTTCCCTCATGTTAACCCCTTCCTGTCCAGTGCCATTAGTACAGTGTCAGTGCTTTTTTTTAGCGCTAATCACTGTCAGTTCCTCCCAGTGTCAGAATGTCCACTACAGTCTCGCAGTCCCGCTATAAGTTACTGATCGCCGCCATTACTAGTAAAAAAATTTTAAAAATTTAAAATCGCAGTATTTATACCGCCATTTGTAAACGCTATAACTTTCACATAAACCAATTAATTTACACGTATTGGGATTTTTTTTAGCAAAGACACGTAGCAGAATACATTTTGGTGCAAATTTATGACAAAATTTGATTTTTTGTCATAAAAAATGATTTATGTTTAATAGCAAAAATTAAAAAATATAGTTTTTTTTCAAAATTGCCGGTCTTTTCTTTTAGTAAAAAAAATAAAACAAGTAATCAAATACCACCAAAAGAAAGCTCAATTTGTGGGAAAAAAGGACATTTAATTTGGGTGCAGCGTTGCATGACCACGCAATTGTCAGTTAAAGTAACGCTGCGCTGTAACACAAAAAATGGCCTGGTCAGGAAGGGGGGTAAAAACTCAGGAGGGCAAGTGGTTAAACATACAGTACATGCCTCCTAACACCAGAGCTGGGAAAGAAGCACACATTTTAGGATGACAAGGAAAGTATGTTGCACTGCTGTGAAAAGTGTGCATAACTATATCAGAATGGTTTAACTTGTTGGCGCTGATAGTACGCAAATATGCGGCCTATCAGTGGCTGGGCCTTGAAGCCGAGCAGCTGCATATTTTCATACCAGAAGTAAACAAACATGTGTCGAGAGCATGCAGCCTGCACCTCACGGGAAGGTCCCAATCACTACTTGCGGCTGGGACCTTTCCGATCATGTGATCGCTGTGACTGCTTATTGAGGTGGTTACATGACCCTAAACCCTGCCTCACCTCCCAGCATCACAAACCCCTTAAAGGGCCGAGAGGCACCGCTGTCAAGGGTTTAAACAGATATGGCTAAATTATGAGTGTGCAAATATAAAACATTCATACATACTGTACATTTTACATGCTGCTATTGTGACACACTTAATTAAAAAATATTATTGATGATATACAGTCAGGTCCATAAATATTGGGACATCGACACAATTCTAACATTTTTGGCTCTATACACACCACAATGGATTTGAAATGAAATGAACAAGATGTGCTTTAACTGCAGACTGTCAGCTTTAATTTGAGGGTATTTACATCCAAATCATATGAACGGTGTAGGAATTACAACAGTTTGCATATGTGCCTCCCACTTGTTAAGGGACCAAAAGTAATGGGACAATTGGCTTCTCAGGTGTTCCATGGCCAGGTGTGTGTTATTCCTTCATTATCCCAATTACAATGAGCAGATAAAAGGTCCAGAGTTCATTTCAAGTGTGCTATTTGCATTTGGAATCTGTTGCTGTCAACTCTCAAGATGAGATCCAAAGAGCTGTCACTATCAGTGAAGTAAGCCATCATTAGGCTGAAAAAACAAAACAAACCCATCAGAGAGATAGCAAAAACATTGGGCGTGGCCAAAACAACTGTTTGGTGTTTGGAACATTCTTAAAAAGAAGGAACGTACCGGTGAGCTTAGCAACACCAAAAGACCCGGAAGACCACGGAAAACAACTGTGGTGGATGACCGAAGAATTCTTTCCCTGATGAAGAAAACACCCTTCACAACAGTTGGCCAGATCAAGAACACTCTCCAGGAGGTAGGTGTATCTGTGTCAAAGTCAACAATCAAGAGAAGACTTCACCAGAGTGAATACAGAGGGTTCACCACAAGATGTAAACCATTGGTGAGCCTCAAAAACAGGAAGGCCAGATTAGAGTTTGCCAAACGACATCTAAAAAAGCCTTCACAGTTCTGGAACAACATCCTATGGACAGATGATACCAAGATCAACTTGTACCAGAGTGATGGGAAGAGAAGAGTATGGAGAAGGAAAGGAACTGCTCATGATCCTAAGCATACCGCCCCATCAGTGAAGCATGGTGGTGGTAGTGTCATGGCGTGGGCATGTATGGCTGCCAATGGAACTGGTTCTCTCGTATTTATTGATGATGTGACTGCTGACAAAAGCAGCAGGGTGAATTCTGAAGTGTTTCGGCAATATTATCTGCTCATATTCAGCCAAATGCTTCAGAACTCATTGAACACCGCTTCACAGTGCAGATGGACAATGACCCAAAGCATACTGCAAAAGCAACCAAAGAGTTTTTTAAGGGAAAGAAGTGGAATGTTATGCAATGACCAAGTCAATCACCTGACCTGAATCCGATTGAGCATGCATTTCACTTGCTGAAGACAAAACTGAAGGGAAAATGCCCCAAGAACAAGCAGGAACTGAAGACAGTTGCAGTAGAGGCCTGGCAGAGCATCACCAGGGATGAAACCCAGCATCTGGTGATGTCTATGCGTTCCAGACTTCAGGCTGTAATTGACTGCAAAGGATTTGCAACCAAGTATTAAAAAGTGAAAGTTTGATTTATGATTATTATTCTGTCCCATTACTTTTGGTCCCTTAACAAGTGGGAGGCACATATGCAAACTGTTGTAATTCCTACACCGTTCACCTGATTTGGATGTAAATACCCTCAAATTAAAGCTGACAGTCTGCAGTTAAAGCACATCTTGTTTGTTTCATTTCAAATCCATTGTGGTGGTGTATAGAGCCAAAAATTTTACAATTGTGTCGGTGACCCAATATTTATGGACCTGACTGTAGATGTATTGTAATGTTTTCTGAGTTAAAAGAGAAGTATGAGGCTTTAAAAAAAAAAAAAAACCTACATACTCATATAGGTGAGTGCAACATTGGTCCCCTGCCACTTCTAAGATCAAAATCTGAGTGATCAAAGACTGATTAGTCAGTTCTCAGTCTTCAGTGAGCAGAGAGCTGGTGAATGTCAGTCACCGGCTCTCTGCTCTGCCCCTCCAGGGCTCACTGGAATGCTGGGCTTTGGAAGGGGTGAGAGTGTATGGCTCAGGCTCTCAGCAGTTCTCTGAGAGATTGAGCCAGCTGCCGGTCCAACCATCTGGGTGGAGCCTACATTAAAGTCGGGATGTCTCCACAGTGTGGACTAGCTGAGTGCCGTTAGCCGATAGCAGACTTTAGCATGTTGTAGACTGCATCTGAGTCACAGTGTATCAAACTAAGTGCTCTTCTATGACCTACCTACATCTCTGATGCCCGTTTGCAGAGTTCAAGCTAGAAAATAAATAATTGAGGCTACTTTGGTAGATGCACTGAAGGCTAGTAATATGAGACTTTCAGGAAAGTTATTTTGCCCTAACATTGCTCAGCATCATAAGATGTGTTTTAATTAATATTTAGCCACAATACGGGCTTCTAATACATTAGACGCAAGGGTTTGCCTCCTATAAGAATGCATGCAATGTCTTTTTCAAATGTTATTTTTTTAATCCATTAAAGTCTAATATTTCATTTTATACACTTTTTACAGCTTAAACATATCCAGGTCTGCAATTTCAGCATGTTTGTTTCTAATCTGAAAAGATTTAGAGAAAAAAGGTGATGCTAAAGTGTTAAGAACAAGCGAAGCTTTTTCTGCTTATTTAAATATATATGCCTTTCACAGTTTATGCTTCATTCAATAATTCATCAAATATCATTTGTATCGCACTGCAAAATTCACAGGAAATTATTTTCAACTAAAATTTGTGCTGACATTGTTAAAATGATGCTTGTAGACCAAGCAGTGGCCCTTCTTAATGTACAAGCACAATGAAGTACTTTGTACACCACAGTCCTCCAAACAATTAATCACATTTGAAAATCTCTTTGTTTCCCACTCCTGAGAGCAGAAGCTGGGGCCCCTTTTTTCTCCTTCAGAAAGCACTGAAGACAAGCTAGGGCCCACGGCAGAAAAAATGAAGATTAGGAAATTGTTTACTGTAGCTCATGATATTCCTGGGACATGGAGGATCCTTTTTCAAGGTAGTGAGCAGTGGAATGTATAATGACCTGCGAACTCAAAATAAATAGGAATGGCTATACTAATTGGTGGTCCCAGGTGGGCATGACCAGAGATGCTTTTGTGTTGTATTTTTATTTTTTTTTTAAATCTGTTTTATTAAGTTTAACAATGATTACATAAAACAAAGAGAAAAAAGAAAAACAAACAGACAGCGCCCGTGAAGGGGCAAGGCTTGGCCCAACTGAACCAAAACAAAAATCAGAAAAAAATTAAACCCTGGGGGGGGAGGGGGGGAGGGAATCACAGTACATGCAAGGCTTAAACGAACACTGTTAAATTCAAAGGCAATGAAGGGGCCTTTTACAAGGAAGAGAAATCACAGCATGTAAATGAAAACCCTTCTAAGCCCTCCTATCATCCACCACTGTGGTGGTGAAGGTGTGTTCTAACCAGCAGGACCAAAGTTTGTGAAATTTACGGGGGAACCCTCTATTAGAGTAAGTGGCTTGATATAGAGAGAGGTTGAAATTACTAAATGCTTCCAAATATGTATTATGGGGGGAGAGGTTTGCTTCCAGCACAATGTATTTGCCTTACGGGCAGAAAACAACAGCGTATTAATGAGATTGTGTTGTATTTTTTTATGGGATGTGCATTTCCACTTGCAGTCTGTTCACTACCTTGATTTACTTTCCTAATCTTCTTTAGAGTGCTATTTTCTTTTCTTGAATCTACATGGTGCCACTATAGGCAAAGGACTTTTTAGACATCTTTGGCACAGTCGGATTTAGTGTGGCTGAGAATGCTGATAGACTAAAATGGCAGGGGCTTTCTCCAGGGCTCAACCAGTATTAACAGGAAGATTACAGGGTGGAAGTTTTTTTGTTCAATAACCACTATGAATTCACTTTCCCTGGTAAATAAATATATTTTTTATATAATACCTTTCTTTGTATTTTAAGCATCTTTCAACCTGGCTATGGAATCCGGTCAAATGAAACACTGTAGCATTTAAAAGACATAGTCTGGCACTTCAGTGATCTCCTCTGAAATTGATCACACTGTGTGGTATAAATGGGATTTAATAGAAATGCATGGTTCTATATTTATTTCTGCTTGCTGAGCATCTATTAATTATTACTAGTATTAAATAGTTTTCATAGACATCCTTTTTTTTAAGTATGATGAGTAGGGAGGATTTTTACTGAAAAAAGAGACTGCACAATTTGTCTAACTACTTTATGGGGATGGTAAGGGGAACGCAGCTTGGTATCTGTGCCTAGGATGTTCAATCATTTTCCCCCTGCAATGCTGCATACTCTTTTCTTTATAAGCTTGTTTAGAAATTCTCAGAGCCATCCAGAAAAGTTCACTGTCCAGGAAAAATGCTTTAAAGTAGTCTTGCAATGCTTTAACCAGAGCAGAAAAAATAGCCAGCTGGTGCCTCAGTATGCACAGATTGTAATGAACAATTTTACAGAACCAAGCAAAACATCCTCAACCTGTGCTTTGAAATTGACTTCTCTATGCCAGAACTGTGAGGCCATGATCTTATGCCAGTAGATAAATGCCCAGCTGTATGATAAAGACATTAGGTGAACTTGAAGTAATGCAAAGGAAATGAAGTTAAATATATTCAACAAATAAAAAGAATCAAGTAAATTAAGCACATTGCTTAAAAAAATAATAATGCATTTTGTTCAATTTCTTTACAGAGGTGTGCAGAGATGTATTATATGTAAACATAAGCACAGAAGATGTTAAACTTAATCCAGGTAAAATGTGATTGTGTAAATCAGTTCTTTGAAATCTAACCCCCATTTATAACCATAAAATGTATCCTACAGTCTGCAAGTTGCAAATGTCCCATCAAGTAGGAATGTGTTCTGAATGGTTACTGAGTACCTCTCTAAGGAAGCCCCTGAAAGAGTTCCTAGGCAAAATAGCTCAATGTACATAAGTGCTTAGTAAATCTAGATCTACAATGTCTAGGTCACACCTGATGATGTAAACCTGTAATTTTATACTGCTCACCAATCACAAGAATTACAATTAGATTCACCTGGGCTTCCACACACTACTTCTGCATGCAGGAAAAAATTACGCATAGTAACTCCTGTATAACAAAGAGCTGAAATCACTGTCCACCTTTCATTATACACTGCTGCACTATATACACCATGATGCCATGGACCATGGAGCCCCACAAAAAGCCATTCATGTGACTGACAAGTCTTGGCTATTCTCCCAGCTTGTTTTTTTTTACAGCTTAGATGGGATAGCACAAAGGAGTTTTATATTCAATAATAAAGACACAATACAATAATATTCAAATACAATGTTCTTTATTGGAAAATATTTGGCCATGGTGCTATTTAAAGGGTAACCTCAATTAAACAAATTACTTAACATATATATATATATATATATATATATATATATATATATATATATATATAGCACTTTTTGGTTAAGCCATCAAGAATAAACAAAAATTCAGTCATGATGTCCGTCCAGATAAACTGGACGACTAAACCCCACCAACCTCAGCCAGCGAGGCACTAGCCAGATGAGGACCCACCAACACCATGGCCAAATCAATAATGTTTTGTAAGCCAGTATTGAATACATCAAGGCCGATGTCTGACAGGGGAACTAAGTTGTTAAGGAAAAGGCCAGGCAAAAGAAGACAAAGAAGATCCCATGTCCTAATCCTTCCAATGTCATTTGCCCTGGCATGTATAGTTAGTATGTCGGGCAAAGGCCAAATACTGGATAAATAGATCAGTTGATCTCTAATATTCCTCCAACGGAGTCCTCTAGCGCCCCACCAAAAAGCCTGAAATGTATTAGCCCAATAGATAAAAGAATGACCAACTATCCAAATAATTATTTTGGCCAGACCTGAAAAGACACAATTAATTGATTAATAAGTGCGGGTGAACATACATTTTGTATCTATCACTATCCCAACATCCCACCTGTCTATTATCCAACAGTGAAAAACCCAAACCATCGGCAGTTGTGGCAGCACCTATCCTAAAGGAATAAAAAGAAAAATGGAGACCTGAAAGATTAAGTTTTTTAAGACTAGCAGACTGAATTGCCGAAAACTGATATCTTGTTAAAGGTGATAAGTCAGAATGTATGAAAAAGGAACCGTGATATGAGGGTCTGACAGACATATAACAGGAGTTATTGGATTGGGATTGGGAAAGCAAAATAAATTAACATACTTGCCTTTGCCAAGGGGGTCTGTCTTGGATCTATTAATTAATATTTTAAGGGAACTGTCCTAAAACTAAATATGTGAAGATAAAAGAAAACTAATTGAGGATTTATTTGGAGCCGTGAACTCCCCCAGTCTCAAAGCACCAAAAAGGCTAGTGTAAAAGCAATCAAAATAGTAGAGCCTCAAAAGAGGAAAAACAAACTATTTCAAAAACTGATACAAGTTTACCCAATAAATCTACAGAGAAAGGTAATTTATTATCGAAACTTGGCCTAGATTTTCTAAAACCTGAGAAACTTGATTAAAGGAAATTAAGCCTGGAAGACCTGACAATTTTAAGAAAAAGGAAACTCCTGCCAAAATTCTATGTATTGAAGCAGTACTGAGATATGAATGAATTAAATTAGAAAAAAAAAGCAATGCCACATAAGCATTTACCTCAAATGGATTAATATTCATGTTAGAACAAAAAGAACACCATTTATACCAAGAGTCAAGATAATCCTCCCAAGTTTTACCTGAAACAGATTTCTTGAGGGAAGAAGCAATCAATCCCAGATCAAGCCCCAGAGGAAATCTGGGCAAAGGGAACCGATCAGATCTGTCTCTGGAGCCAGTTCTCAGAACCTGCAATACTGTAAACGAGATAAAGAATCTGCTGTTATTCTCCATTCCTGGAATGTGTTTAGCTTTTATAAATATGTTATATCTCATGCAATGTAATACAAGAAAACGGAGTAACCAATTCAGACTTAGAGGATAAATAATTGATAGCAAACCGGATGCTATTATTATCTATGTGTAACAGAATGTGACAATTCTTAAATGTATTACACCAGATGACAACTGACACCACTAAAAGAAATATTACAGCTACTATGCCATTCAGGGGCACACCAATGGCATTGTAAAAAAGCACCGAGGCCAATAGATCCAGAAGCATCCGTGAAGAAACCCAAGTCAAAATCATCAGTGAAATCCTCTTATCAAATTGTAGTACCATTAAAGTTACACAATAAACTATCCCAAATTTAAAATTTTTCTTCCTTAGTTTGTTTGTAAATGGTAATATGTGTATAAGGATTTTTTTAGCCCTTTGTGGCTATAGCCAATAGCCAGGAAAATATTCTAGCAGCTGGAATCACCCTAGCCGCAAAGGGAAGAAGACCAAACAGGGATTGCACTTCTTTTAACAAAGTCTTTTGTCTACCTAGGAAAGACAAAATTCTAAGCATGAAATTAGTCAAATTATTCAAAGGCAGCCTAAATTCCATATTCAAGGAATCTATGGTAATGCCTAGGAATTCAATGACTGTAATTGGTAATACCATTTTTTCTTGAGCAAGAGGAATGCCAAAAGATTTGCAGATATTAAAGAAACAAACTAAAGACTCATAACAGGCACTGAAATCGGGAGGGCCAATGATAAGAAAATCATCTAAATAATGAAGAACCACCTTCTGGTGATAATTCAGATAGAACCCATTGTAAAAAAATAAAGAAGGCTTCAAAGTAGAAGCATGATAAATAAAAACCCATAGGCATGCATTTATCAAAATAAAATGAACCATTAAAATAAAAATCCAGCGAATTGAAACCTTGAGGGTATACATGTAGCAAATGGAAGGCAGATTTGATGTCTGCTTTTGTAATAGTGCTGATCTACCAAAGCATCTTAGTAAAATCAGGGCCTTATCAAAGGATGCATAAGAAACTGAAGCATCAAAATCTGCAACCTCATCGTTAAGAGAACTATCAGGAGGGTAAGATAAATAATGGATCAAATGAAAGGTTCCAGGTTCTTTCTTAGGAACCTAACCTAATGGAGATAAAAAGTGGAGTCTAAAATTGGAAAAAGGTAGTGTCAAAAAGGGGCCAGAAAACCTATCTGCACTGAGTTGTTCATTAATTTTATCCTCCACAATGTCTGAATGCAAAAGGGTTGAACGTAACTTTTTAAAGAGAAACAGCCTTTACCATTGAAAGAAGGAACTAGGAAACTTCTTTGAACCCGTAGATACGCCATCCTGCTGTTTGAGTAGCAATCGAGCCATGCTAAAATTTTTGACAATGTCACTGGAGTCTTGGTTTTTAATATTTGGATCCCAATTTTGAAGTTGAAATGATGTAGCGGAGGATTTTCGAAAGCACCTAAAGGCTGGGTGTGACCCATTACAGTATGAACACTCGTGTTTGTATCTACAGTTACATATGAATCCACACTGGCTTTCATTAAATGCAAAACAGAATCCTGCAGGAATTCTGACTGATGTTAGACTTTTGTGGGATTGAAGATCTTTGTGGTAACATTAAAATCAACCACAAACCAAGATCTTTAATTCCCCAAAGTAAAGATGAATGGACTGAAAGCTTCTGTCTAAATTTTTCATCATAAGTATACCAGGCCATACCACCAAAATGTCGGAAGGCCTCCGCTACAATATCCAAATGTTGAAACAAGCCTGAGCATATCCCCAGGAAACGTTCACCCAAAACATACAATTCCTCCCTCCATGCTGCCAAACAAGCCTACTTTATCCCTCTCATCACTCTCATCAATAGCTTATCATCCAGTCCTCATCTACTTTCTCCACCTCCAGCTCCACCCAGTACCTCACTCACTGCTCACGAGATTACAAATCATTTCAAAAGCAAGATTGATGCAATTTTTAAGGGCATCGCCACTGCACAGACATCCATCCCACTTAGCATACCTTATACTAAACCTCCCTCAATGCTTTCCTCTTTTGACTTTGCTACTACTGAAGAGGTCACTAAGGTTTTCTCAGAAGCTCATCTCACTATCTGCCCCTTGGATCCTGTCCCCTCACGAATAATACGATCACCCTCTTCTTCCATCCTATGCTTCCTCACTCACATCTTCAATCTCTCCCTCTCTAACGGTGCCTTCCTCTCCCCTCTAAAGCATGTACACATCACTCCCATACTTAAAAAGCCCTCCCTTGATCCCGCCAACCTGAACAACTTAAGACCCATCTTCCTGCTGTCATTTACCTCTAAACTCCTAGAACGCTTAGTCTACAATCGCCTGAGCTCCTACCTCACTGACAACAACCTTCTTGACCCTTTACAGTCTGGCTTTCGCTCACTACACTCCACTGAAACTGCCCTACTAAAACTCACTAATGATCTACTAACAGCTAAAACCAATGGCCACTACTCCGTACTCTTACTACTTGGCCTCTCTGCGCCTTTTTTTACGGCAGACCATCCCCTCCCCTCCTCCTCAAAAATAAAAACTCCACTCTCTTGGCCTCCGAGACTCTGCTCTCTTCTGGTTCTCCTCCTACCTATCACAGCGCTCCTTCAGCGTTACCTATAACTCTGCCTCCTCCTCTCCACTTCCTCTTTCTGTAGGGGTCCCTCAAGGTTCCGTTCTTGGACCCCTTCTCTTCTCCATCTACACCTCCTACCTTGGTCACTTGATAAACTCCCACGGCTTTAAGTACCATCTCTATGCTGATGACACACAAATCTATCTTTCTACCCCTCACCCCTTCAGTCTCCTCTCGCATTACTAACCTACTAAGCGACATATCGGCATGGATGTCACTCCACTTCCTCAAACTCAATCTTTCCAAAACTGAGCTCTTAGTATTCCCTCCAGCCTGTGCCCCCTCCCCTGACTTCTCCATCACGATCAATAACACAATCATCAGTCCCTCCCCTCATGCCAGGGTACTAGGTGTAATCCTAGACTCCCATCTGTCCTTTCAGCCCCAAATCCAATCACTGTCTAAATCTTGTAGACTTCACCTCCGCAACATCTCCAAGATACGGCCGTTCTTAACCTCGGAAACCACTAAGCAACTTATTCACTCCCTGGTTATCTCTCACCTTGACTATTGTAACTCCCTCCTCATTGGCCTACCGAATCGCAGGCTATCATCCTTCAGTATATCATGAATGCTGCTGCCAGGCTCATCCACCTTACTAACCATTCTGTATCAGCCACCCTTCTCTGCCAATCCCTCCACTGGCTTCCCATTGCCCAATGGATAAAATTCAAAACATTAACAATAACATATAAAGCCATTTACAACTCTGCCCCAAATTACATCACCGATCTTGTCTCCAAATATCACCCAAACCGTACTCTCTGCTCCTCGCACAACCTCCTGCATTCTAGCTCCCTTGTCTCCTCCTCCCATGCTCATCTCCAGGACTTCTCCAGAGCTTCCACATCCTCTGGAATTCTCTACCCCAATTTATCAGACTATCGCCTACTCTGCTCACTTTTAGGCGATCTCTGAAAACCTATCTCTTCCGGGAAGCCTACCCTGCCGTCAGCTAATAATGGAATATTCTACTCTTCCTACCAGTCCATCCCCCACAGTTACTACCTTTTGTACCACTAGCCCCTCCCTCCTAGATTGTAAGCTCCGAGGAGCAGGGCCCTCCTATCCCTCTTGTATTGAACTGTATTGTTGCTGTATTGTCTCCCGTTATATTGTAAAGCGCTGAGCAAACTGTTGACGCTATATAAATCCTGTATAATAATAATAATAATAAAAAACAGCAGCGTATATACAAAATGCCTGAAGCCAGTTTTGAAAAGTTTTAGGTATAGCCCTTCTCATATCTTCTTCTGTTCTGTCTTCCCCTTTTTTTTCTGTTTTAACCAAAAATTCATTGGAAGCTGGCAATAAAGATAAAATATCCACAAAATCTCCCTTCCAATTTTTTTCTTTTACTGAGGGGGACAGGTGAAAACCTAAAAGAGATATTTCATATGGAAGTGCTTCTTTAAGGCATGTTTCAGCTATAAATGGCTTAGAAACTTCCAGAAGATGTATTGGAAGTAATGTCGGATTAACCGATAAGAGTGAAGAAACGCTAACAGGGACAGATGGTTTATTATTAGGTAAGATAGGCATGTTTTCCTTAGAAACTTTTTGCCCTTGCCAAATTGTACTAACATCCAACATATTTTTTTCCAAAGATGCAATTGACGCATTATGGTCAGAACCAGAAATATGAGAAGAATCTACTAATTCTACTTCAACCAAATGATACGTCTGAGTACAACAAAATTGCAATCGCCCCTCTCAGCAGGTTTGTCTAAGCTTCAAATTCTGTAAGTTGAGATGTAGGCAGTTCACTTTTACACTGTCAAACAGAGGCCTCTCTGTTCTCAGTAGCTCCAGGAACTGTACAAGGGGTTGATGCTCCACCAGGCTAGGGGGATGCTGCAGCCATGTGCAGCTGATCCAGTTCAACTAAAATAAGATCCGAGAGCTTCACTCCATCACAGTGTCTTCCTTCCCACAGGCCAACTACTCCTTTTTGGAGCCTACTATCAGTCTCACTCCTTATCCCAGAACATTCCAGACACTGCATGTTCAGTTGGGTTCAGATTGCATTTTAACAGTTTTACTTTAACCATGACCTGTGAACAAATAATCTTTATTGTACTAAGGAGGCATTTCAAACATGGCTGCCTAAACCAGATCTCAATAGAATAAACAGCTTCCATAACTACTAGTGCTCATGTGCTCACAGTGATATGGGTGCTCATTCATTCTCTTAAAAGGTGAATCTTCTGTCATGTCTGTCCCCAGAAGGCTCTACACTAAGTGTAGTCCTTCCCAACATGGGTTCTCCCAACAAGTATACTCACAGTACTCTGCAGTCTCTATCTTGGCCCAGCTGACGTTCTCCCAATTTCTCCCAAAAAGGAAAAGTCCCTATGAAGGGTCACCTGTGCTAACATGAAATTAAAATTTCTCCTGCAGCAGACCTAGTTCCTCAAGAAACATCTCCACTGCCCAGCATTGTGGACACCTTTTTCTCTCTGCCCTCCCATGAATAACTCTCCTTGTGATGCAGTGCATGATATTCATATATAATGTCTGTGCCAAAACATCACATTTTGCAGGAATCCTGTGTCTGGCCATCCACAGCCTACTGTGAGGGCTCCCTCTTGTGCTCAGAACACAATAGCAGTGACTACAGTGTTCTCTGCATACTGAGAAAAATCCCTTTGACATTGGTTTGCTTGGGCCACTCATCAAAACTCTAGCAGAAAGTGTCTCACCCACCCCCCATCAAACACCCTGCTGCATCTGTCTTTATTCAAATATAATCCTATCACTTTCTGTTCCTTTGACCTCCTATCACCTTGACAGTAATTGAGAATAAATCTTTTCAATGGGGGACTCAATATAATAAACGTTTGATAGCTGGACATATCTGCAATAAAGTGAATTTTAGCAAGTGACTTTTCCCCTGCCTAAAAAATAGGATTACACATGTGAAGTCAACAATTAGCAAAAATAGGTCAATCTCATAAAAAGGGTGGTGAATTTGCACATTGATTGACTGACTGATCATCAGGTAACAATTTACAATTGGCTATTGAAGGTGTTATCTTTCAGTTTGCTTTGTATTGCAGCTGATTTTAGTTGTGTGTTTATGTGAATAAAAAATCATTTTTGTAGCTTAGTCTGTAAACATTTTGATTGCATATACACAACAAAGTTTACTACACAAAATCTATCAATAGAGACATTTAATAACATTCTTTTATATCTGAATGTTATTAATAGTTGCTTGTCATGAGACAACTTATGTTTTTAAAAGCCTTTTATATACGAGGATTGAGTGTTAGAAAGAGGAAAAAACAATATAACAATGGTTTGAAGAGGAATGAGAAGAGGGAATTGGAGACCATAGTTGAGGAACATAAGATCATAGTTTGAGGAAAAAGAAAAATAATAATAAGGAAACTATAAAACAGGAAAGAACTATATGGAGGAGACATCACAACAGTCAGTATTTCATTCACTTTGCTCTCTAGTACTTCTCTATATAAAGTAAGCTGAAGAATTAAAATTAGTCTCACTGGGATAAACAAAACTCTGCCATTAAACAGTACATTTTTAGCTCTTCGGTGCACAATTTCTTATGAAATTAAGCTACTAACCATTTGCTGTTTCCCTTAGAGAAATAATGGGTCTGTACATTGTTTCTAAGGCTGAAATTGTGAGATGGGCCTCACTTAAAGCGAACAGGAGTGCCCCCCACCTCCAAATACACCCCCCAAAAAAATAAATCAGATCTTGCATGCATTCAGAATATTGTGCCATTAAATTTGTCATCCAAGAATGATTAAAGTGATATTAAAGGCAATTAAAAAAAAAAATAACAAACATGTTATACTTACCTACTCTGTTCTTTTGCACAGATCAGCCCCAATCCTCCTCTTCTCAGGTCCCCCACTGGAGCTCCTGGCCCCTCCCTCCTGCCTATTGCCCCCAGAGCAGGCTCACTCTCGAGCCGCTGCTCTGTGTGTCCATTCACACATAGAGTCATGACTTTCACCAAGAAAGATCTGCAAGATATCTGTACAACAGCTGCCCTGAGTGACTTCTTGGGGAATTGATAAGTCTTGATTGATAAGTCTTTAATGCACTTCATTTGATGACATCAGAAAGGATTTCAGCAAATCAAAAGTGAGAAATAAAACAAAGAAAGAAAAGGTATAATGCTGTAAAGAGTTTACAAAATAGTACATTAAAACAACATACTGTATTTTACAAAACTAGATAAGCAAAAAAGGACTGTGCCTCATGCTCAAGAATTGAGCATATTGCTAAATGAAAATTATATAAGTGACAATGTTGTCATCCTGCCACTTATCTGCTGGAGGCAGAGTTGATGAGGGGGCTTCTCTTGCACCTCCCATGCAGCAGCCCTGGAAGTGGCGAAAGGGAATGTGAGGATACAGGTGTTGCAGGTAATACAGATGACTGTAGCCCATGGGGCAGGAACCACGTGCAGTAACAATGAGGCACCAGAGCATCTAACATTAATACAGCTAAGACACAAACTGAGGTTGGTAAAGCCAGGCAGCAGGGTACCAAATCAAGAGACAGAACCAGAGTTGCCGACGCAAACTGAGGTCAGTAACAGTCTGGCAGCAAAGTATTAAATTAAGTAGCAGGAACAGTGTCATGTACACTAGCCAAGGTTGGTCACAGCTGAGCAGAATAAGTACAAGACAGGCTAAGATCACAATGAGTGGGCAAAGGTCCAGCGGCAGATGGGAATGTAGACTAGGTTGTACTCAGGAAGGTAGGTCAGGTTGCAGACAATCAGGAACTAGCTGAAGCCCAATCAGCAACTGTGCTTTGCAGTCCTCCAGTTTATTGAAAGCCAACACAGATGCTGTACAAAGTATTTGAACTTCATACACATTTTATTTTTATCATGCCAGCTGTATTTGAATGTTCAAGGTCTCAGTAGTCCTACAATCAGGTGAACATTTAGGATTCTGAATACCATTCGACTTGGACAATTTATTATATGGCCAGGTGATCCTTTTCCTATAGTCAGTTTGTTCCATTATATATGTGGCAATGGGATATACTGTGCACAGTGATGGTGTTAGGCTAGCGCAGGTTGTTATTTACATGGTTTTAATTAGGGTTGCACCAATACTGGTATCGGTGCCAATACTAAGCATGTGTTCTCATACTTGTGCAAATGCTTGAAACAGATACCTTTGCAGTGCAATTTGAGCCCATACAAAATTAATGGGTTCAAATTGCACTACAAAGAATCGCATGTGATTTAAACAGAAATGTAGTGTGATTTCTGCGGTTACCCTGCAGGTGTGGTGCAATTTGCAGTGCAATTTGAGCCATTCGTTTTGTATGGCTCAAATCGCACTGTACCCACGAGGAAACTGCATGTGATTCGGACAGGAATCACCTGAATTCCTGTTCAAATCACATGCAATTCTTTGCAGTGCAATTTGACCCATTCATTTTGTATGGGCTCAAATTGTAAAGGTATCAGTAATCAGTATCAGCAAGTACAAGTATTGGTACTCATACTCACCAATAAAAAAATGGTATTGGTGCAACCCTAGTTTTAATTCAACACTATGGGATAATTTTGAGTAGGAGTTCATTTTTTTCTTTTGTTAATATTTTAACATAATAATTTATTTAATATATTCCCCTAATCTGTGTTGCAATTATGGTAGCATGCTTATGCCATCTCTTTCTAGGTTCTCCTCCTAGATTGGTTCACCATACTAGAGTACAAAAGGTTTTATTGTTATGTTACACAGCAAAAGGTAGAAGCCAACATGCAGACTTAGCTGCACTTTAATTGAAAATCTGTTTTGTGTCACACATCCACCTTTAGAGGATCTTTTTTCCCATCATCAGTAGAAATCCAGTTATATAACCTTGTTTACATACTAATCATTAATCATTGTATACTGCATAAGCATCTTTCATACTTTATAGATTATTTTGTCCATAATATCTGTACTGAATATTTATACTAAATCAAAACTGATGTCAAATGATTAATTTCATTTTTTCTATCTATTCGTCAGACACTTAAGGGTCTAGTTATAACATAAATTTTGCAACATTCATGCAAGTGTAATGAATGATACCCTTAATGTTTATATGTTTGTAATAGTTTCCTTGTTGCTTTTCACCAGACAAATGCACATTTTACCATGAAAGGTAACATTCACCAGTTGAACAATTAAATTTGAATTTACCAATTGAACAATTTGCCATTTGAACCAACAAAAATAATTATAGACTAAGAACATTTCATCAGTAGAATTAACATGAAGGGGACCGCTGCACATTGTACAGTCTAAGGAGAATCCTGTGGGAACAGCCGAACAATTGGGTGTTCAGTTGAGTACTGAAATGGTTGGACACAGTGGGATTTTGTCAGCAGGTTTCAGCCGATGGTTCATGGCTGAGACCTGCTGATCAACTGTGTCCAATCACAGCCCAGAGCCCTGTGTTGACAAACACAAAGGACCCTGTACTGAGGAAACGATCTGGCTGTTGCTTCCCCCTGCAAAGCAACAAGAAGGAACAAACATTTTTAGTAAAAATCATCACATATTACACACTAACACTTATTAGGTACACATGTAACTCCTTGATTACCTTGAGTGTTAACCTTTTCCTAGCCAGTGTCATTAGTACAGTGACAGTGTACAGTATTATCACTGATCACTGTATTAGTGTCACTGTTGATGTAAAAAATTCCACAATATATATACTATAGTTTGCAGATGCTCACGAAAACTAGTTAATACATTCTTATTGTTTTTTGGGGGGGTTTTTTTTTACCAAACACATGTAGCAAAATACATTTTGGCCTACATTTATGGAGAAATTTGAGATTTGTTTATTGGATAGATTTTATAGCAGAATTTTTTTTTTTAATTTTGGTCTTTTTTCATTTATAAAACAAAAATAAAAATCCCAGTGGTAATAAATACCACCAAAAGAAATATCTATCTGTGGAAGAAAAAAAAATCATTTGGGTACACTGTTCCATGCAATCACCAGTTAAAGTAGCTCAGTGCTAAATAGCAAAAAATGTCCTGGTCAGGAGGACAAAACCTTCCAGAGCTCAAATTGTTAATCTCATCCTGGCTTTCATGGATCTATAAAGTCTGAAAAAGGAACATTAAGCCCACTTTTTCCAAATGGAGAGTTAATCAATTCTTTCTTCTGCTATATTTTCAAACAGTGTAAAGACAATAACATTATTCTGAAGCCCTTGCCAGGACCTAGTTTAGATTATTGTATATACATTTTATATTTGGACTTTGAGCCTGTAAAATGTATGCACATTTCATAATCCTCTGTTGTGTGGCATCTGTAATGGTAAAAATACATGACAACAATATGAGATGTGCTGTCATGAATATATGTGATGAAAGGAAGTCACAGAATCAGTATCTCCCAGACAGGATAATGCAATGAACCTGAACATAATAATGTTGAAATATTATTGTGACAGAGTACACAAGGCTTAGAATTTCTGTCAGACAGATGCAAGGCCTTGATACCAGTATGTCAAAATATTGGTTTCATTTTGCTAGTACACTTACTACTTTTAAAATGTCTAAAACAAATGGCTAAAATTAAAACAAGAGTTTCATAATATTCTAGCTAGTTATAATTCATGATATTTCTTTATTATAATGACCCTTTGTGAATCATAAAAATAGTGCTCATCATATATAAAAGTGCCAGGCATCAACTCCAGAGAAAAGCTCCCATATAATGTCACACACAAGACACTTTATTCATGCCTACGGTCTTCTATGTCAGCAAGTTGGAGGCCTGAAATGTCCCTAAGGCCTAAAAGGTCATGGAAATCAGGTAACATTTCATAAATCTTCTTATTGTGCAATATAGTGAAGCTGTTTATAAAGAAAAATGTTATTAGTCCCCTCTTACATCTTACACTGATTGATAATCTGTCATAACTGAAGCTTTCATCCAGTGTTGGAGGTAATGTAATTTTTAGGGGAAAGCACACCTCAAAAAAGCCCTAGTTACATGCGTTGTACTAATGACAGGCCAAGTCTTCTTTCTTCTGGTCTGTAGTGCAGAAGGATCCTTCTTGCAGTGCCTGCTTTCTGCTGACACAGAGGTTGCCCACACTGATTGCCAAAAATCTCAATTATGAGTCATTATAGGGTCTTCATGGAGTTCTTCCAAGGTCCTGAAGTTTCCAAGGGCAACCTAATGTCACATTGCGAGGGGCAGCAAAATGAAAGTCAACTATGCTTGAGTGCAGCTTCCAATGACTGCTTCTCAGTGCTTGAGGATGTCCTGTACATTGCCATGTGACAGTGAACATTAACAGAGGTACAGTATATGAAAAAGGGTCTTAGATTCCTAGTACTGAATGGCTAGGAGTAGGAGGAGGAAGGAAATTAAGATTTTTTTTCCCCAGAGTTTGGAACCCCCATTAAAGTACTTCTGCACCCTTTTTAAAGCATTTCATATATTCTTTTTCAAGTGTCTAAGTGTCTACGATCCAGTTCCTAGACATCACAAGCCCTCTTCTTCCTCCAGTAGTAGTCTTGAATGCCAGAGAGAGAGCACAATTTTCTGCAACATTTTCCTGTGACTCCAGGACAGGGACAAAAGGTTTATACTCTAAGCCCACAGGAAGTGGGTTGTATGATAGTGCATGCAATTCAACATCGAGTAGAGGAGGACAGCATCAGTGATAGGATAAGTATTACAGCAAGACCTTTTTTTATTTCAACTTTTTATAGGTGATTTTTTGTTGTTGTTAAATTGGAGTTGAGCGTTAACTCTTGCATTTATTTTGTTAGAAAGAACTTCAGCATTTACACAGTGCTCCCTTTTTCTGCAACTGCTTCCAAGCATACCCTCATATATAAGTAAATGGGAAAATCATGTTCAAAAAAAGCATATCCCTAATCATGCAATGAAGCACTTGTGTGATTGGCATATTCTATTGTTGCAACATTGCTGTCTGATAAAGTGATGAAGAGCAGGCTGCAAGCTGAAAAAATGAGGGTACATTATAACTGGAACAAAACACAATCTGACACACTGGGCAAATGATCACATTCTTTTTTATGTTTTATTTTCAAAAGGAATTCAACATAAAACTGATACAATGTTATGGACTATACCTCCTTAAATATTTTTTGCTATAGTTATAATAAATTACCCGCTAAGATCTATTTAGTGACAGCAGTCAGATGTGCTAGGTCAGTGGTGTCAAACTCCATTTCATGGTGGACCGTATCAGCATTATGGTTGTATCTGTAAGACTAGATGTCCAGAGCACCCCCCCCCCCAATCAGATGTCAAGAATCCCACACCCTCCCTAACATCACCGTGCAGAGCTGGAAAGCAGAAAGTGCAGAGTCTGGAGGAGGACCAAAGGAGGAGTGGAGTCAGTTACCCAAGTCTGCTGAATGTTAAAACCAGGGGAGGCAAAGATGGGGGGGTGCTGCAGCTGCAATGAGAGGTGCAGGATTTGGCAGAGAAGTTCTGTTCTCCTCTTTGCTGAGACAAGGTGGGGGTGGAGACAAGTTGGTATGTACAAGAGAGGTACAAGGGCCACATGAAATGGCCTGGAGGGCTGGATCCAGCCCGTGGGCCTTGTGTTTGACACCTGTGTGATAGGTAAAGGAAGTTCAAACCATCTTATTTACTCTTTGGGGACATGGAGGTAAATATATTTTGTCCAGCCCCAGGTAGAAGCAATGTGTGGAATACTCCTTGAAAAAAGCAAACACTTATTTGCAACACCACATAGAGAAAAAAGTGAGCTGCACATCTGCATAATATTTAAGGTGTCATTGCAATCAATTAGCTGTTAACTTGCACTTTCAAACCTCTAGAAAAAATCTGGATGTTTTCTATAAACAAGTGCTCTATTTTTCAGAAAGCAACAGCCGACTATTGAATTTTCTCAAGACTGTGCTTTTTAACTAATTTCACTTACAATTGCACAAGGAAGACCTGGTAGTGCGGTATACACAGTATATTTATTAATTAAATGTTCCTTTTAAGTTTCAGACATTTAAAAAATTTGCACTTATAGTAAATTCTCCCCAGTTTTGTGTTATGACAAATTGTATTTGGTGCATGTTTCTTGACATGGAAATGCTACAACATAGTCAACTAAAACTAAGAAATACTTAAGATGTAATTTAGCAGTGGATGTTTGGCACCTAAAGGGGATGGCTTCTAGCTCTTAAAGATGTAACATTTTGGGGTGCCGCAGAAACCCTGATACGATCCCATATTTGTGAAGTATGTGCTTACACTTTTCAATACATTTAAACTGAGCCCTTTTGATGCTGTGTTTCATCATGTTTAATTATCTCTGCTTCATTTAGCATAGAACAGTTGAGAATTCATGTAAATGTTAAAGTACTTCCAATTAAAACCCTAAAGGTGCTCAGAGACATTGGATGATTTTCCATTTCAGGCATATTGGTCAATCTAATGTCTGTGGGGCTTATGCATGCTTTGCCATGTGAGGGTCCTGGGGGAGTGGGAGAGTAACTAGACAGGCTAGAAAAACCCCCAAAGTCCAAATGCCACTACCGTCTCCATGATAATCTCACTGGAGGTGACTGCAGAAGGTTTCCTCCTGCCAACTGCATATGCCTAAATTTCATAGTTACACAGTTAGTCTAGCAGCTGAAATAAGACAAAAGTCCATCCAGTTCAACCATTAGAAAATTTGTATGTATAATTTGACCGTTCATGCTTGTGGATGTAGGATTTGGAGATAGCATTCACTATCTATGTTTAAATGATTATATGTCCTTTTATAAGGACCTTTGGGTATCTTTTTATGAATGAATGATACCTTTAGATATGTTTGTTTTATTGGTGATCTCAAAACAACCCGAAACATAAAAACAAATATCTTGTAGGTTCATAGTTGATATTCTATAGTACCTTTAACACATTAGATGCACCTATGAAATACTAAATTATGTTTCGAATGTGGTTTCTGGACGCACTGAATGTTTTTTTTTTAAGTATTTCAAATGAATTCTCAATTTTTCATGCCCCTTTTGCATCCCCAAGGCATAAGTAAAAGTCTATGTCCAGAAACAATGAATATGTATAGACATGAGTGCATAAACATGTATTAAGGTATACAATGTTCTTTTTTTCTGCCACCAAATGCAGGATTGAAGTTTAGCTTGTTAATAAAAGAACAAGCAAGCAAGTCATATGTCATATATATACCCCTGTTCCGATTTCATGGGACATTTCAAAGTGTGCCCTTCAAGAATATATTGTTGAAAAGTATCTTGTAGCATTTATTGCACCACTTGCCTGTTTCAGGATTTCTAGTGATTGAGATTTATTGCCTTCCTCTTGCTTTGTGTGTAATTTATCACATCTCTTAACCAGGTAAAATAGAACCAACAAGAGTACATCTGAAGGCTGCAATATTTCAGTTATTGGAAGAATCAATGCAGGTCAAATGTGCTCAGGTTGTTAGCAAATTTCCTTCCAAGCTTATTACTTCAGGAGCATCCAGACAACCAAGGATTTCTTTTTCCACTAGCAATGATTTATGATCAAATCACTTTAATGCCTTCAGAACATGAATAATCATATTTGCCAATTGCAGAGAACGGATAAAAGATGATGTGACTGACATAATAATATAGATTTGACAAAGCTTCATTATTTTCAAGTTAAAGCAGATTTATAGATAGAAAAATGTACATTGTTACACTTTAAATACATTCTACAATGTTAATGTAAACAATTTCTTTTAATCACTGTTCTAGAAATGCCTTTTGTACATTAACTGTAGAATGCAGTCATATTTTTTGAATTCTAAAGCCTAAATAACAATTTAGAATTCTACCTAGAAAATAATGTTAAACTCACTGATCAATTTATCAGGACATTCACCTATTATATGAACATGTTGTGCCTAAAAGCGTGGTTTTATATACATTTATTAGTCTTTAGGTACCATAATAGATAGATAGATAGATAGATAGATAGATAGATAGATAGATAGATTGATCTATTGCATATCATTATTTAGTAGGTTGTGTTATAGTCTTTATTTCAAACCTTCCCTAGGCATCCCTATCTGCTTTGCAGAAGGAAGCCTGTTATTTACAGAATTTAGTAGCTAATACAGAGTCAGTAGTGTTTCATCCCCACTCATTTCCCTTCTCTGTTGTCATTATCATTATAGTTCTTCACATAGTTTTTATTACAAAATTCTCTTAAAATTTCCAAAGGACATGCCAGGGGTAGTGATATAATGTATTCAAATTTCAGGAGTGTCAGAAAAATCATGAAGACCACAATAGGTATGTTTATGTTTTCAAGTGGTATACTGGGATGATGCCTGCAGCTTTAGGCATCATCCTGGTATTGTTTTTTTAGGGCTGGTGATTCTCTTTTTTGTAAAAGCCATCCTAGCAGCTAATTAGTTGCTGGATTGCTTTTACAGGGAGGGGCAACCCCTCCTGCTGCCCTCTGGTGCCTCTCCAGGCTCTACTATCCCACCGGAGAGTCTGGAATGAAGCCAGCAGTTTAATAGGCTTACCATAGCAGAGTACACCCCCTACACAAAACACTAAACGGTTAATACAATATTGAAAATCCTTACCATTTAGGAGAAAAGTCTAATTGAATTTCCATGACCTCATTTCTGTAATTCAAAGAACAACAGCATCTGCTTTGCCAAGGAGGTAGTGTAACCATAGGAACTACATCATATCCTCTTCTCTCTCTTTGCAGTAAAAGCAATCTACAGTTCCCATCAACCACAGGGAATTGTAGTGACTGCGGGTAGACTAGGCCTGTTCAATGTGTCTGAGAGTCTCAGTGAGCCCACCACTGCAAGTGGGGCTGAATTACATCACTGCTTCCTGAAGAAAGAACCACAGAAGGGATGTGCCAAGAATAGTGGTTGGGGGAATAGGAGGCATAGCAGCCACTGGTCTAAAAAACAGAAAACCAAAGACAATTAACAGTTTGATTTGAAAATGAATAGGCTATTTCAGATCAACTAGTGAGTGAACCAAAAGATGGATGACTTATTCAGTGAAGGTAGGAAATTAGCATCAAGGACATGAAACAAAGATTTTGCCTGGAGTTTTGCTTTAATTGTATTTATTTTAAATGTATAAGGTTGTAAATGTGTACATTGGTGGTGTGTGTTCACAAAGTATTATGGGTTTCTTAAAAAGAGAAGACAGCAGAGGTGTTTACCTTGTTCTCTTTCGAGCTCTGACCTCCTGCCTGTCCTCACCTTATCTCTACTCAATGATTGGACACTTTGATCCTGTCCTGTCTAAACTGTTTGCTGTCACCCTTAGGAAATGCTGAGGGTTGCATTCTAGTGTCTGTTGGCAGAGCAACATCCACATCATTAGCAGGCTTGGGAAATTACAGGCCAGACTTTTAAGCCAGGCTAAATCCTGCACCTTGGTAGGAGCCTTCTGCTGCCTTTTTCTCACACAGGCGATCAACTTCTATCTATGGTCATATTAAAGGGGTGCATACAGAGTAGTAGAAGAAAAAATGGCTATTTTCTGAGCTCCAAGTCCACTGAAGAAAACACCCTTATTTTCACTGATTAACCTTCTCTTCGAAATAAGAGAAAATGCTTCTATACGTCCGTTAGCTTAATAACAATCCAAAACTTGCAAGACCAGACAAAAAGTAGTTCTTCTTCAATACAATTCTAGCTATGATTTAGATTTTTGCCTGATTTTAGTTTGAAGAGGATATTCACTGCAAACTATAAGAGAATACTGAAATTTATTTCATTCTCCAAAGTGGCATGAAGGTCACTGTGACTTTTGAGGTCCAGACTGTAAAATATGTTTAAACAGATTGCTTTGTTTCAAGTAGACATCTTATGGTAAAGGGTTCAAAACTCTACCAGATTCTGAAAAAGAATCAGAATTAGGAATTCTTTTCTGCAACCACTCTAGTTATTGTGATATTGTGTCAGAATATATGGAATATAGTTATTGTGTATTTTGACAGAATATATGGAGATTTCTTACCAGATTTTTTCACAAGCCTCATACAAGTAAAAGTAGTAAAACTCAGAAAACATTATCATCTCCAGTTTCTGCTCTAAATATCTTCATAATATAAGAACATAATAGAATTTCATCTTATCATAGTAAAGCTCTGTCTCATTTTTTACATATTCCTAAAATAAAAGCATTATTAGTCATTTCAGGACAGTGGGAAGAGCTATACAAATCATTGTATTACACCCCATTGGCAATATGCACATAGAAAACTACTGAAGTATAGAGCAAATATTTATTTCAAACTGCATACAGCTGTGTAATGTAAGGAAACCATGACATCTATGGAGTAAGGTTTGGGACCCAATGAGACAATATAACTATACAGGTTACGATAAGAAAAAAAAAGCAATCAAAAAGCCCTCCTTTAATCAATGCATGATACAGTGATGAAAAATAAATAATGCAATAAGGAATAATCCTCTTGTTTTTGGAAAATGTGATATTGAATGAGAAATGCAAATACCTTCTGTTTTATGAAGGCTTTACCATTATGCACTGATCAGTGTAACTAAAGTTACTGTGAAGGTGACTGAAGCTGTTTGCTAATCTAAACTTATCTAATCTAAACTAAATCTGTTGACATTTGCTGTGAACAGTTTTGTGCATTTGGATAAATGCTTAAGCACTCATAAAAATCTGGAATTCCAGAAAAAAAACTGATGCAAATGCTGCATTCTCTGTTAATTGATCCCAACGACTCGCTGGCTCGCCAGTAGTGATGAAAGAGGCTTTATTTAGGCTAAGCCCTATAAGAGAAGAACTGTTTCAGCAATGATTATTCCATTGGCAAACACAGAAGCAAAGTTCCAACAAGACACAGTAAGTGACACTTGTTGCCTTTTATCACCTGTAAATGGCTTTGCTAGAACACACTAGATGGCTGAGAAAGGATTGACTAGTCCAATAGCATTAAAACAACTACTGTTGTATGTTGAATGGAGATAATGGAGAATATAAAGGAATGCAATTAGCAGTGTGGTCTATCTACAATTCTCAACAACATTGATCACTGGGATAATGAGTACAAAGTCTGCTCATGGTGGTGCCCTTGGATCCTATTTTGGAGTACTTACCCTCCTATAAAAGGTACCTGTGTAAAAGGAAGTCCCAGCAGACGTCCATAGTTCAAAAGGGTGAAAGTGCAATGCAATCCCTCTTAACAGAACTGCAATGGAGGTGGTGAAATCCTACAAATGAGATGAATACACACAGAAAGGGCAAAAACACCTCTTACCATTCAGATGCCCAAAGAATTTCCTCTGGTTAGCAATCTGTTCCCTGATGACCACTCCTGTTTGTTGAGTGGAGGTGGATGATGGTATATATGATGCACTCTTGTGGTTGACTGTTTTTGTACACACATCCAGCTTGTGTCCCTAGGGTTCTCTGTGCCTGCCACTTTGCTTCCTGGACTCTGCCCACACAGATTAGCACTGTCCCTTCTCTGGACTTTAAACTATTTCCTTTCCCTTCACTGACTTTCCCTGGGCTCCTCTCTCTCCAGCTCCACTTTCTGGGGTCCACATTTATAGCTTCAGCCCTTCACTGTCCTGCTCCCACCCTTCTCCCGCCTGTCAATCAAAGGCCAGGGGGAGGAAATCTTACAGTATGAAAATGTTAGTGTTTGGGCTGTGCAGCTACAAATGTAATAAACTTCAGAAAAACCTTTAAAGTGTGAAGGTGCAATCACTAAAATGAATATATCAATAGAATGAAATGGAGTACTGGGACAGTGTACATTTCTTAAGACATGTTAGACCAGCCTTTTTTAACAATGGTTCTTTGGAACCCTAGGTTGCCTCCTGAGGTTTCTAGGAGTTCCTTGAGCAGTGTGCAGTGTTTGTGTGATCCCCCACCTACTCTGACCATCAATACAAGGGTCCCGCCTGTACTGACTACCAATACAAAGGGAATGTTTTTCACTGATAACCAATGTAAGAGTCATTTCTACACTGAACATTAAAGTTAGGGACACTGCAATATTCTAAGCTCTAACAAGCAGGGCCCTATGTTTCCTCTTGTACCAAATTGTATTGTAACTGTAATGTCTACCTTCATTTTGTAAAGCGCTGCGCAAACTGTTGGTGCTATATAAATCCTGTATATAAAACCCTGGGTGCTGAAACAATTTTTTAAGCTTTTTTGAAGTTTTCTAAAAAAGGTATACAGTGCTCAGCATAAATGAGTACACCCCACGGATTTGTCAGAAAACTTTAACTTTCCTTTCAGAATCAACATTTTCTTCAGGACACTACACTACAAAATACTCCCATAAATATGGTCCATTGAGTGCAAGCAAGATTTGTTCATTTGCACACACGAAAAAGTATTTTTCCTAACAAATTCATTCAAGACCATGTTGCAAAAATGAATATACACTAATGAATGTCTTAGGAGCAAAGCTAAATGTTAGACAACAAAATACTAATTAAGAAGAATTCAACTACAGGTGAGTCTAATTATTCATTAAGCACTTGGCAATGGCACCACATGTCAGCAATGGCACCACATGGAAGAGAAATGTCTCAAGGCCTAAGGCAGAAAATAATTTCAAGAAAGGTGAAGGCTACACAATCAGCAAAGCTTTACTTATCAGTCAGAATGCTGCAGCAAAAGTGATACAAAAATGTATAAAAGATGGAACTGCAACCATCTCACTGAGACATCCAGGCCACCAATGGAAGTTAACACCTCAACAGGAGCGTATTCTGATGAAAATGATTGAAGAAAATCACCATGCAAGTTCACTGCAGTTAGCTAAAGAAGTAGAAAGCCAAACTGGGGTGATAGTTTCCTATGACACAATAGGGTGTACACTGCAGAGAAATGGCATGCATGGGTGTTGTCCACAAAGGAAGCCTCTGCTAAAGTCCATTCACAAAAAATCCCATCTAGAATTTGCCAGGGCCCATGCTGGAAAAGAAGAAGACTACTGGAACTGATGGCTTCTAAACTGTATGGCATCGCAAAGGTGAGGAGCACAAAGAAAAATGCATGATGCCTACAGTGAAACATGGTGGTGGCAGTGTCCTTCTGTGAGGCTGCATGAGTGCTGCTGGTGTCAGGGAGCTGCATTTCATTGATGGCATCATGAATTCACAGATGTACTGCTCTATATTGAAAGAGAAGATGACACCATCACTCCGTGCCCTTGGTCATCGTGCACTTTTCCAACATGACAATGATCTAAAACACACATCTAAGGCCCCTGTTGCATTTCTGAAGAAGAACAGGGTGAAAGTGATTCAGTGGTCAAGTATGTCTCTTGATCTGAACCCAATTGAACACCTATGGGGAATTCTGAAGAGACAAGTTGAGCATGACTCTCCATCCATCATCCAGATTCTAAAAGATTTCGTTCTTGAAGAATGGAAAAAGATAGATGTTGCAACTTGTTCATTTCATGCTTAGAACACTTGGTGCTGTCCTCACAAATCATGGAGGTCATACAAATTACTAGATGGAGTAGTTCTTGTTGTGGGGTGTATTCATTTTTGCATCAACTAATTTGAGTAAAACTGAAGATTTTTTAATCTAAGTTATATTATTGATTTTACTTTCAAGTAATGAGCTAAACAGGGGGCACAGTCACAGACAGGGGGCATTTTTCATAGCCCCCTGATCATGTCCTCTCATTTGAACATAGCCCCCTGATCATGTCCTCTGCTTTTTTTCACAGGTAAATGCTGCTGTCTCATCTCCACCTTAAACTGTCTGTCTATCTGCCCTGCATTGACTTTCTGCTAACTTAGGATAAACGCTGCTGTCTCATCTCCACCTTAAACTGTCTCTGTGCAACACATTGACTTTCTGCTAACTTAGGGTAAGTGCTGCTGTCTCAGTTCCACCTTAAACTGTCTCTGTGCAACGCATTGACTTTCTGCTAACTTAGGGAAAATACTGCTTTCTCATCTCCACCTTAAACTGTCTCTGTGCAACAAATTAACTTTCTGTTAACTTAGGGTAAATGCTGCTGTCTCATCTCCACCTTAATCTGTCTGTGCAACACATTAAATTTTTGCAAAACTCAGAATAATTAGTCTATATCTTTTGTCTGTTTGTGGTGATTGATTCTCACCAACTTTTGCCTTTCTGTGATCAGAGAATCAATTATCTTTTATGACTTTGGCCTGTGTCTGTGTGGCTGGTCATTTTTGACCAACATCTCCCCCCCAATTCATGTGATCCTCATCAGTTCCTAATTGGGGTGGAGATGAGTTGCTCATTTGATCATCTCCCTATAAATTTAGACCAGCTCATGGAGTGGTCACAGATCGGGGGCACAGTCACAGACGGGGGCATTTTTCCTGCGTGAGTGCATTTTCTGCTGGAGTGTGAAGCAGCAGTTGAACACAGCAGTTTAACTAACACAGGATAACTCAAGTAGCAGGAAGATACAACAAAGAACTCTACTGCACGCTGGATGGACAGCAAGTAAACACCCTGAGAAACATCTCCTACAAGTCTGATTCCCACTCCATCTACATTATAATTTGCCGCCTCTACTCCTCCTTTTCATATTACTATCCTTTGCTCTGAAAATTTCATTTATTTATCCCTCTGCACCACCTCAAAGCTTATACATCTCACTCTCACTGCTACCATCTCCCTACTACTGCTCTCATCACCTCCTGCTGATACTGTACACACCTGCTGACTCATCAGGACAGGAAGGCATGTGCACTCATATACATCCCGCTCCCATCTCATTTTCCTCACCCTCCTTCTTTTCCTAACCTCTGGGGAAAATCTCCCCAAACCCTGGTCCTCCAGTATCTCACCCCCCACACCAGGCACCCTCCTTCCACCAGGAATAGCTACAATCCACTCAATTTAATCTCTATCCCCATGCTCCTAAAAACCACCCTCTCTTTTTCATGTACACTCTGGAATTCCCGATCTGTCTGTAATAAGCTCACCTCTGTCCATGACCTTTTTGTCTCCCACTCCCTTAACCAACTAGCAATTACAGAAACCTGGCTTCAAGCAGAAGATTCTGCATCTCCCACAGCACTTTCCTATGGAGGCCTTCTCTGGACTCAGTCACCCAGACCCAGTAGTCGGAAAGGAGGTGAAGTTGGTTTTCTTCTCTCCCCACTGAGCACCGTTCAAGTCCTCCATAACCCTCCCTCTCTATCCTTCTATTCTTTCGAGACTCACTGCATTCAGCTGTTTTCTCCTATTGATCTACCGGCCTCCTGGACTGGTGTCCCGCTTTCCTAATGACTTCTCTGCCTGGTTACCCTACTTTCTCTCCTATGAAATATCCACTATCATTCTTGGGGATTTAAACATCCCCATTAATGTTAACAACCCAGCTTCATCCCAACTCTTCAACCTAACCTCATCTTTTGCCTTAACACAATGAACACAGTCCTCCATTCACACTGATGGGAATACATTAGACCTTGTTGTCTGCCATCTTTGCATTCCCTATAATCTCACAAACACCCCCTTTCCTCTCTGTGATCACAACCTGATCACCTTCACAATGTCCTCGTCTTCAAACACTTATCCCTCCAAGCAGCAAACAATTACCCGCAGAATCCTTCACAACTTAAACCCTTCTCTTTTCCACTCTGCAACTGACTGCCTCTATGACAGAATCTCTCCTCTGTCCTGCCCTGACTTGGCCACTGCTGTCTACAACAGTTTGCTTACATGCACACCAGACTCACTTGCTCCCCTAACTACACAATGTATCAGGCCCCGATCATTACAACCATGGTAGACTGACGACCAGGGGCAGACTGACCATTTGGAAACTCGGACACTGCCGAGGGCACGGGGTCAGAAGGGGGCCCCATGAGATGCCCCTGGTACCTTTTGCATAGGCTTTTTTGAGTTTGGGCAAGGACACAGGGGCCCCATGATCCCCTATTGCACGGGGGCCCCATGAGTTGTCAGTCCGCCCCTGCTGACGACACTAGAAATCTTAAGAGACATAGATTGTGGAGTAAAACCAAATCTCAGCAAGCTTTCACCCTATATAAATGCTGCCAATCAAGCCTACTTTGTCACTCCTATTAACACCTTGTCATCCAGTTCTCATCATCTGTTCTCTACTTTTAATTCTCTACTTTCTCCACCTCCGCCTCCACCCAATACCTCACTCATTGCTTACGAGATTGCAAATCATTTCAAAAACAAGATTGATGCAATTCGTAGGGGCATCTCCACTAAATCTTCCTCAACACTTTCTTTTGACCTTGCTGCTACTGAAGAGGTCACTAACGTTTTCTCAGAAGCCCGTCTCACCACCTGCCCCCTGGATCCTGTCCCTTCACTTTCCCCTCACAACAACTACGGTCACCCTCTTCTTCTATCCTATGCTCCCTCACTCACATCTTCAATCTTTCCCTCTTTAATGGCACTTTCCCTTCCCCTCTAAAGGATGCACAGATCACTACCATACTTAAAAAACCCTCACTGGACACCACCAAGCTGAACAACTTAAGACCCATCTCCCTGCTCCCATTTACCTCTGAACTCTTAGAACACTTAGTCTACAATTGCCTGAGCTCCTACCTCACTGACAACAACCTTCTTGACCCTTTACAGTCTGGCTTTCGCTCACTACACTCCACTGAAACCGCCCTACTCAGTAATGATTTACTAACTGCTACAACCAATGACTACTATTCTATACTCTTACTACTTGACCTCTCTGTGGCTTTTGATACTGTTGACCATCCCCTCCTCCTCAAAAAACTCCACTCTCTTGGCCTCCGAGACTCTGCTCTCTCCTGGTTTTCATCCTACCTATTGCAGCGCTCCTTCAGCGTTACCTATAACTCTGTCTCCTCTTCTCCACTTCCTCCTTCTTTAGGGGTCCCTCAAGGTTCCGTCCTTGGGCCCCTTCTCTTCTCCATCTACACCTCCTCCCTTGGTCACTTGATATACTACTATGGCTTTAAGTACCATCTCTTTGATGACACACAAATTTATCTTTCTACTCCTCACCTCACCCCTCCCCTTCAGTCTCCTCTCGCATTACTAACCTACTAAGTGGTATATCGGCATAGATGTCACTCCACTTCCTTAAACTCGATCTTTTGAAAACTGAGCTCATACTGTTCCCTCCAGCCCATTCCCCCTCCCCTGACTTCTCCATCAAGATCAATAATACAACCATCAGTCCTTCCCCTCATGCCAGGGTACTAGGTGTAATCCCATCTAACCTTTCAGCCCCAAATCCAATCACTGTCCAAATCGTGTAGACTTCCCCAACTACTAAGCTACTTATTCACTACCTGGTTATCTCTCACCTTGACTATTGTAACTCCCTCCTCAATGGCCTACCTCATTTCAGGCTATCCCCTCTTCAGTCTATCATGAATGCTGCTGCCAGACTCATCCACCTTACTAACCGTTCCATATCTGCCATCCCTCTCTACCAATCCCTCCACTGGCTTCCCATTGTCCAACAAATAAAATTCAAAACATTAACAATAACATATAAAACCATTTATAACTCTGACCCCAATTACATCACCAATCTTTTCTCCAAATATCACCCAAACCGTCCTCTCCACTCCTCACATGACCTCCTGCTCTCTAGCTCCCTTGTCTCCTCCTCCCATGCTCACCTCCAGAACTTCTCTAGAGCCTCCCCATCCTCTGGAACTCTCCACCCCAATCTATTAGACTGTCGCCTACTCTGCCCACTTTTAGGCAATCTCTGAAAACCTATCTCTTCAGGAAAGCCTAGCCTTCCTTCAGCTAATAACGGAATCTTTTATTCCTCCTACCAGTTTATCCACCACCGTTATTACCTTTTGTACTGTGAGATGGGGAAACAGCTCTCATTGTTAGAACACTGTTTGTGTGGAAGTAAATTAATCTTTTGACTGACATTCTGCGGTTTAGCCACAAGACGTCACTGTTTTTCTAACACAGCCTCAGACTGCATAGATATTTGTATATTCACGAAGAGGTGGGGTTTTGAACACAGAGTTGGAGAGAACAGGAAGGAGAGAGAGAAGTCATGTTTTGGAGCATGGTGAATAAGGGGCCGTGTGAGCTGAGAATCTGATGACATCCAGGTGTGAAAGTGTCCCTCAGTAACCAGAGCTGCAGCTGAGTGAAGCTGATGAGATTGCTGCCAGGAATGCTGATGAGATTGCTGCCAGGAAGCTGATGAGATTGCTGCCAGGAAGCTGATGAGATTGCTGCCAGGAATGCTGATGAGATTGCTGCCAGGAAGGCCGATGAGAGCAGAGGAACTAAGCAACACTGTAATGGACCGCCTGACAGCACCTCTATCAATCCCCTGGCAGAGCCTCCCCCGAGTGCGGAGTCTAAGCACCGGAGCACTTGTTCACCAGGGCCCCTGATGGTGGGGATGGACTTGGAGCTCTCCGGTACCAGGTCGCAGCTGCTAGGTATCTCCAACAGGGGTAGAGGAGTCTGACAGGAGCTCCAGGGGGCTAAGAGTCTGATGTGAGGGAGCCTAGTGATCCCTGCGAGATGGATGGATGAGCTAAATCAGAGTCATACAGGCCGGGTGGGCAACTAGCGGATCGGTGAGGTACAAAACGGTAGGCAAAGGATAGTCGGGTCACACGCAGGGTCAATACCAAAAGATCAGATTTAAAGGGGAACATCCAGGAGCAGAGTCAGGTAGGCCAAGGGTCAGGACAGGAGAAGGCAGCAAGGTCAAACAATCCAGATCAAGATACTCACAACACAGGTAACAGCATACAAAGACCATTCGGCAACAAGTGTTTGTGCAGAGCTGGCTTAAATAGCCAGCCCTGCACCTAGCAGGTGCAGCCTAGGTCCTAGTGCCTGCCTAGTACTGCCAAGACGACAGGTGCGCCTGGGCCCTAGTGCCCTGCCACCTACACGTCTTGGCAGACACCTACGCCTGTGTAGACCCATGCGTTGCGATGGTCCCTGACAAACATATATGGCAAAACCGCATGCTTGTTGGAGAGACATTTGTTCTGTTCAGAGTCACCAGCGGATGCAAAGCAGACTTGGGTCGGTAAGATCGTGCACGCACCTCATTTCAGTGTTGGCGCCTTGAGACTGAGTGCAGGCCTATAGTTAGTTAGTTAGGGTCTCTGTTTGTGTCAGGCCACAAGTGTTGTTACTGATCATTGGAAGGACTCCACAACTTAAAGTGACATTTCACATTGGAGAGCTGATAAAATCCTACAAACTCAAGCCAGACTGGCATTTTGCTCAGAAGGAATACTCAGGCACATGCTACAGGACCAGTTATGGGAGAGGGAATACTGTAGATTTGTGTAAGATTGTAAGCTGTTGTGCTGCACCGCAGGCTAGCCCATACCATACACCCATACACTGATTCCTGCTCTTTTAGGGTAATAACAAGTAAGGTGTGGCAGCTTAGTTGTGCCCGCCAGTAGGTAAATTACTTCACTTTCTACCTTCATCCCTCAGAAGGCGCCGTGCTGTGCAGCAGAAGGGTCTCAGCCTTTGGGCTGGGTGTATGTAAATTTATTGTATGTTCCCAGCATTTGTGGTTGTGTTTATTTGCCACATCTAATTAAAATTATGTTGTGGCAAAAGCTGGTGTTGGGGTTGCTTTCCTCGTTCGTGACTTCACTGTATCCTGGGGAGCCCACCCCGGTACACGGTTTACAGTACCACCAGCCTCTCCCTCTTAGATTGTAAACTCCGAGGAGCAGGGCCCTCCTAACCCTCTGGTATTGAACTGTATTGTTGCTGTATTGTCTCCCTTTATATTGTAAAGCACTGAGCAAACTGTTGGGCTATATAAATCCTGTATAATAATAATAATAATAATAATAATAAACAAATGTTCTATAAAAAACTCAACATTTTGGAAATTGTTCTTGTGTTCATTGAAATATTGATTAAAATCTTACTTTTCAAAAGAGGTGTACTCATATATTCTGAGCACAGTATGTGATAATTTAAGGTGAAGAACAAAATAGTGCAGCACCACAAGGACAAAAACCACTGCTTTTCATCAATCAATCTAATATATGATATGCTTTGCACTGCAGAAACAAGCGAGCACACTGCTCCTCTGCCTATTGCAATCTTTCTTGATCATCTAGAAACTATGGATGTCTTTGCATTTACTATAGAAAGCCCAGGTATAAATGGTATCCATTTATAACAGCAGATTGATTCCTTAGCAGTGTGCTCTGGAAGAAGATGGAAATTCCATAAAAGATTACCATTTTGCAGCAGCTACCAAGGTTGGAACTTTTACAGCTCATGTACAGTAAAGTCAGGAAATAATACTGGGTTTCTGTCACCAAGCTGTGTGGTTCTAGAACCTTTACAGTAGCTTTTGTCAACTATAGAGGCAAGAAAACTAGAAAAGGATATTCATCTCAAAATTCATACACAAAGTACAGTAACTTAAATAAGCCAATCATCCTGACCAGCTTAAGCAAAAATTGAAAAACAACTAAACATCTCTTAAGATGGCATTGGGTAGGTACCATGCTAATAATCTGAAGTACTTAGTAAGTTATGCAGCACACTTACATACATAACCACATTTCATTACCAACAATACAATAGACAGATTCCTGCTGCTCTGTCACCTTACAGTACTGATATTACCCAGAAATTCAATTAAAATATTCCTTCAGCCTTTAAAAGATCACTTTGTATTCCACCTTAAAGAGTATCAGATCCATGGGAGCAAGGTCAGTCACATTTCCTAATCTCCACTCTTTTCACAGGCAATGACAGTTCAAAGCAATTAATAAAACGGTGCAGCAACACAAGGACAAAAACACTATTTTTCAAATTCTAGTTAATTAGACACACATAAGTAAATGAAAAAAAAAAAATCTCATGAAACTGTGCTGGTCCACTCCCAATACAAGTTGTTCATGCATGGCTTCTTCAGAACAGGTATCCAATGAATATATTCAATAAAATATCCTTTACCAATAGCCTTATAAAAAAAAGACAGTAGTATACAGCATTCTATATTTAGCCACTCAGTACCTACTGTTTAGATCCCAAAGGGACATATTCAATAAGAAATACAAGCTTAACCCCTTGACGCTGAGAGCACATAAATATGTGGCCTCTCGGCATCTGGGCCTTGATGCCGAGCGGCCACATATTTGCGTGCAATTAGAAAATGCATATGTGCTGACAGCGCACGCCCTGCATGCTCCCAGCACATATGTTCATGACTTTCGGAAAGGTTCCAATCTCCCCTCTTGATCGGGACCTTTTCCGATCATGTGACTGCCTTGACGGTGAATCACGGTGGTCACATGACCTTAAAATCCCGCCCACGACCCAACTTTTGAAACCTCTTAAAGGGCTGGGAGGTGCTAAGAGGTTAAAGCCCCATACACACGATCCGGTTTTTTTTTTGGCGTACTAGTCTCATATCGAAAGTGAAGAGGTCCCTAAAGTTATGAAAATTCTTGTATGACAGAAAGAAAATTTGGAAGTGGTGTAATGTATTTGTTTTTTCAAAAGAAAACTGTACTGATTAAACGAAAATTGTACTGTCTAGTATCGTACAAGAAATATTTTCGTGCTTGTCCCTTCAAATAATTTTGGACAAAAGCTGTTTGCTAACAATCAAATTATCATGCAATCGCTTCAAAAGCAGTGTTTTTCATACAATTTTCTGATCGTGTGTACTAGCCTTTAATTACTAAATACCCTCTTATTTAAAGGAGTCACTGAACTGTAAAGTAATTAGGCAGGATGTTGTAGTAGATAATGTACCCTGCCACTAGTATCTATCGCCAAAAAACAAAAATAATATATTGCAGGTTACCAGACCTTATATGAGGAAGCGGCATTAGTTTGGGAGACTATGCTGACTAATTTATGGCATCTATGGAGAAATCCATGGTTACCACGCAGACTGGATTTCCAGCATGTCTGTTTTTGTTCATCTCTGTTATATAGTGGGGCTGATAAGATTAGTAGTTTTCAGAAACAGATAAGATTGTTTTTTTTTTCTTCAGCTTACATGAAGTGACAAGGACATTGCAATTCTGGCAAGATCATCAGGTATTTCTTGTACTTGCTGAAAATTTTTTGCGTGAAAAAAGAAAATTAATGCAGCCACCACATCTAATGACTGGTAAGCTACAATATATTACATTTTTATTCTTGTGTTTAGTTATATTGTTAACAAAGTTAAAGAGCAAACATGTAAGATGTGAAATGCACAAATAATTATTTAGCAAATAAACACTGCAATGTTAACTAATCTGTGCTCACAGAAAATGCACCGTACCTTCTCTTTTAACAGCAATTTGGGTATCAATCAGGTAGAAAGGGTCTTATTGTAGAATACCTGGGTGTTTAATTATATGTAGGCTGCATGGAGAGAAAAAGAAACAAGGGGAACCTAAGAATGTCATTACAAAAGGTGTTAGAACATCATAGGGTTAGATGTAAACAAAATTTCTTAAGACTTAAAATTCATGGAGTAGAGTGGGTAAAAAGCTGTTTTAGAAACGTATAGACTGGATTTCTTAATGTTGAATATGATCTTAGTTGTTTTATGTAGGATGGCTCACAATTTGTATAGGTTTAAATGCTTTAAATGGGCATCTCAGCGGATAAACGGTTAGCACTTCTAACCTGGCAGTACTCGGGTCGCTGGTTTGAATTTCAACCACGGCACCACCTGCCTGGAGTTTGCATGTTCTCCCTCTGCCTGCTTGGGTTTCTTCCGGGTACTACAGTTACCTTCCATACTCCAAAGACATGCTAGTAGGTAAATTGGCTCCTGTCTAAATTGCCCCTAGTATGTGGATGAATGAATGTGAGTTAGGGACCTTAGATTGCATGTCCCTTAAGGGTTAGGGACTGATGTGAATGTACAATATACAGTATATGTAAAGTGCTATGTAAAGTGACAGTACTATATAAGTGCCTGAAATAAATAAATACTAGTGAATTTATTCACTACCGTATTTTTCGCCGTATAAGACGCACCTGACCATAAGACGCACCTAGGTTTTAGAGGCAGAAAACAGGGGGAAAAAAAATTCTGAACTAATGGACTGCAAACACAGTACAGGAGATGACCAGAGACTGCGGACAGCACAGGGATGACCAGAGACTGCGGACAGCACAGGGATGACCAGAGACTGCGGACAGCACAGGGATGACCAGAGACTGCGGACAGCACAGGGATGACCAGAGACTGCGGACAGCACAGGGATGACCAGAGACTGCGGACAGTACAGATGACTGCTGACCTTTGGGGAAGTGGGGAGCGGGTACCTGAATTTGACAGGGACCCGCTCTTACTTCCGCAGAGTTGTTCTTTGATCTTACCTGTTCCTCGATCCAGCCGCGCGCTGTCTTCCCGGCTTCTGTAATGGCGCTCGGCATGACAGCCGGGTGCCCAGTGCGCATGAGTGAGAAGCACTTGCGCTTTGTGATTGGTCCGGCGACTTCTGGGATCTGTCATGTGTCCCAGGTACCGCCTTACCATTCACAAAGCGCACCGCTTTTCGCGCATGCGCACTGGGCACCCAGCTGTCATGCCCAGTGCCCACACTACAGAAGCCGGGAAGACAGCACGCCGCTGGATAGAGGAACAGGTAACGTCCCGCTGCAGAGCTGAGCGGCCGGCCCAGTATTCTGACACGGCCGCGGTGGAAATACCGGACCGGCCGCTCCATATTCGCCTTATAAGACGCACTGACATTTCCCCCCCAGTTTTGGGGAAGAAAAAGTGCGTCTTATACGGCGAAAAATACGGTAATTATCATGAGTTTGTTTGCTTGGAATAGATCATATAGTTGCACAAATAAAATGTTAATGGGAAAGAGGTGGTGTGCACAGAGTTTTGACAGGTATCCCCACAATCTAAAATGTATATGTAAACAGAGAGGAACCATGGCTAAGGATACCACACAGAGTAAATAAACCCATATTACATGGTTCAAAATTGTAAAATATATAAGGTACAAAATTCCATCCTAATACAATAATATATAATACAATGCATAGTATAAGCACAAGCACATCCATCCCCCATCCTATCAAAATTGAAACAAAGCTGTTCCTCCCTGCACATACACACCCTGACCTTTCATATTCAAACTACCTGCCTAGCTAATCTCCCAGAAAAGTAAAATGACCCATTTAGGTCGAATGAATAAACAGCAGCTGGTAGGTTCAGACTAAACTTTGCCTGTTTGTTTGGCTGTTGAATGTTTGAGAGAACGATCAAACTTGGCTGTTCAGTTTCACAGGACAAATCGTATCCAATGATTGGCAATGGAACCTTTCTAATTGGTGAAACTCTGACTTCATTGTAGTCACACCGATTACAAAAATAGTTTCTGCAGTACTTTTGCCAATTTGGGGTGGGACTTGCATAGACATCTGTGCATGAAGTCATAGAGATGTCAGTAAAGTCCCACTCAAAGTCACACTGCCATCCAACCGTGAAGTCACATGATTTCGAAGTCAGATCCATTGTAAACTAGGGTTCAGACTGGAAAAATACACACTTTCCCTCCAGAGAATTTACCCCCCTTCCTGATCAGGCCATTTTTTGTGATACAGCGCTGTGTTACTTTAACTGGCAATTGTGCAGTCATGCAATGCTGCACCCAAATGAAATTGATGTCCTTTTTTTCCCACAAATAGAGCTTTCTTTCAGTGGTATTTGATCAGCTGTGCATTTTTAATTATTTATGCTATAAATGAAAAAAAGACCGACAACTTTTTAAGAAGAAACAATATTTTTTACTTTTTGCTATAAAACATATCTAGTAAAAAATGTAAAAAAATCAATTTCTTCATAAATTTAGGCAAAAATGTATTCTGCGACATGTCTTTGCTAAAAAAAAATCCCAATACATGTAAATGTATTGGTTTACGTTAAAGTTACAGTGTTTAGAAATGGCGGTATATATATTGCAATTATTATTTTTTTTAATACTGGTAATGTCGACGATCAGCGACTTATAGCAGGCATTCTGACACGGGGGGGGGGGGACTAACTGCCACTGACATCCCAATGACACTAATACAGTGATCAGTGCTAATAAAAAGCACTGACACTGTACTAATGACAATGGGCAGGAAGCGGTTAACATCTGGGGCAATCAAAGGGTTAACTGTGTGCTGCTTTGCTGTGTGTGTTTTACTATGGAAACATGTTGCTGTGTATTTCGACATCTGTAGCTGCCAATGGAGTCGCAGGTAGGGCAGCGCGCACGTGTGTGTGCCCCCTACTTGGAAATGCAAATCACGTATATGTACTTGGGAAATACATATTGCAACCTCATGGAGAAGAATTCTGTTAACAATTTTGTAGACCCTCAGAGACAATTCTAAAACAGTGATTTGGGACATGAATAAGACATGAAAGTGACTTACTTGTATACATTGACCAAAATGGCCATGCTCATATTTGTTCAATGATGTCACCACCAACTCCACCCTTATATAGCTGAGGGCAGCTTCAGGAGCTTTCATTCAGCTATGAGTACCGTTGGAATAAATGTTGTGTTCTGGGGCAATAAGGTTTTTTTTTGTTTTTATACAAAGTTGGTGAGTGGCAGGCATTGTGATTGACAATGGATTTACAATGAAGGACATTTTTGAGAAATTTTTTTTTAAATAAAGGACTTATTTAGTTTATTTATTTAGTGTTTATAAAAGTTATGGTGTCTTAATTTCTAGGGTACAATCCTTTTTTTGGGAGAGGGAGGTATCTGGGTACCTCTTATTATTAAAAGGGGCTTTTAGATTTTGTTAGGCCCTGACCTACAGATCCCCACAGGCAACAGCTAGGGTTGTGGGAAAGAAACATTTGTCCTCATAGGAACAAGGTGCAGGGTCTCCCTGATAAGACACCCCCTCATGTTGAGGCCTGGTATGGTTCAGCAGTGGGGCGCATGCTGAGCCCCCTTTCCTGAGCAAGCAGGCTGTATGCTAGGATCAGTGGTCTGGTATGGATTTCCTGTCAGAAATGGAATGGTCTGTGTGTGTTTTTTGTATTTTTTAATAAAAGAGCCAGGAATAAACTATATTGTTGGCAATCAATGGATCTTTTCATCCTTTCTGTAGGGTGTGCTACAGCAAAAGTGACAATTACAAAGAAAAAAAAAGATACAGTTTAAATTGCCTGCAAATTACATTCATTACTGGCTTCTTTTAGAAAAGATTTTAAACACTGTTTTCATTTGTAAATGTCAGTGCTGCTGCTCAGAGATGCACCCATTCATAGACAGGATTAGGGTACTCCCCATGCATGCTATTCAAAGATATTGGACATTGTTAATGCTTCACTTAAAGCAGTAGTCCTGGCCAAATGTAATTTAAAAAAAACTTTTGCACTGGCATATGTCCCCTAGGGCACCTCCCTTACATTTGGGACACCCCTTGCCTAGTAGCCCAGAAAATTGACAATTTTAATTTGACAGATTTGACTCCAATTGATTTAAATGGAATTCAACATCTGAACTTCTTTGAAGTTCACAAAACCCTCCTTTAATCAAACCCAGGGCAGTTTAATTCATTCCTAGTGGCTACTGTAGGACCATTCTATTCCTTCTAGAGGTACTCAGTCTGCAATAAAATAGAAGATATTGACGAATATTGACGAATATTGTAAAACTGCCCCTTACAGAAGCAGCAAACGTTAGTCCAATATATATGAATTTTGCACAGCCAAGCTATGCAAAGCAGTGTATTGAAGCAGTGGACGCACTGTATGGCATAGTTGTTAGTATTATTCCAATTTTAACAGGCTGGGGGGACAAGTGTGTTTGGGCTTATAATATTTTTTTATTTGAATGGAATTTTGAACCTAATCAATTTTGCAATATTAAATCAAGATGGATTTAGTTGCTCTAAGTCATATCCATATATATGATTCCACTTTATTACCCACACTAGGTGTCTATAAAGTATATACAGGTGAAACTCGAAAAAGTAGAATATTGTGCAAAAGTTCCTTTATTTCAATAATGCAACTTAAAAGGTGAAACTAATATATGCGATAGACTCATTACACTGTTCAACAAATTTTTATTTTTTGCCAGTTTTGGAAACAAAAGGATCCATTTCTTAATGAATTTCACATTCTGAGTTCAAATATAACAATGAAATTTGTCAATTGGCTCTAGTTTTTCTGTAAACGGAAAGTTTTCTACTATAGGCGTAATGACTACATAATGCAGAATAATTATATAGATAGATGTCTTTCCACAAATATAAAGCAAGTGATATTGACTACATAACAAAGCCTAAATGGCATAATATATTGCATAGGATTACCAAGAAAAATTATAGCCATAAGCTAAGTTGAATCATTTTAATACTTAGGATTCTCACTAGTTTTGTCTTCAGTTTGTGTCGGTTTTGCTTCTCTTGGCTTTTCTCTTGTATTCGAGGAAAGGGCTATCTCTTACAACTGCACGTGACTACACGCTTCATGTTCTTCCTCACTTGACTCAACCACGAAGGATTCTGGTGCTTTAGGAATTGGTAGCCCCTCTCCATGAGGAACTGGACGTATTGCCGATGGAATATTTGAATAGTGCACAGATAACTTTTTCTTCTTATTTAGCCCTTTTGTTGGAGGCACCATACAAAAGTAACAATTACTAACATGATCTGTTGGCTCTCTCCAAATCATTGGCACAGCGAAAGGCATAGATGCCTTTTTTCCATTCAACCATTGCTCCAGTGCCGTCCCACAAGAATTGCAGCATATATGTGGTGCCCAGCTCTTGTCCTGGTCTCCTATCTTGCAGCCAAAATACAAGTTGTAGGCTTTCTTAATCATTCCTGTTATCCTCATTTTTTGTGAGATAAAAGTTATTTCACCGCAGATATAGCAGAAATTATCTGCTTTATTCACACAAGTTCGAGGCATTACTGAGTAGCCTATATAAGCATAAAACAAAATGTAAAGACGCTGTCGAACTACAATCAGCTACAGATACTGCAGCTTTTATGCAGTGAAGTGATGCAATTAAAGGCTAATATTGCATCATCTCAGTATACATGCAATTTTCTATTGGTCACCAGTATCAATTGCGCAATATGCAGCTGAGGTTGCATCATAATTTTGAATGGCTTACGTCATTAGATGGGTGAATATATCATGGAAACTAGAGCCAATCAACATTTTTTAGGGTCATTTTCGTTTTCAGCACCCCAAAATTATGTAAGATTAGCTAATTTTATGCCCAAAACTTTTTACCTGTTGAACAGTGTTACATGCAAAGCAAGATAGTTCAAGCTGTGATTTGTCATAATTGGGATGATTATGGTTTACAGCTCATGAAAACCCCAAATACACAATCTCAGAAAATTAGAATATTACATGCAATCAATAAAACAAGGATTGTACATAGAACAATATCGGACCTCTGAAAAGTATAAGCATGCATATGTACTCAGTACTTGGTTTGGGCCCCTTTTTGCAGCAATTACTGCCTCACTGTGGCGTGGCATGGAAGCTATCAGCCTGTGGCACTGCTGAGGTGTTATGGAAGACCAGGATGCTTCAATAGCGGCCTTCAGCTCTTCTGCATTGTTCGGTCTCATGTCTCCCATCTTTCTCTTGGCAATGCCCCATAGATTCTCTATGGGGTTCAGGTCAGGTGAGTTTGCTGGTCAATCAAGCATTTGGCAGTGTGGGCAGGTGCCAAGTCCTGCTGGAAAATGAAGTCAGCATCCCCATAAAGTTCGTCTGTGGAAGGAAGCATGAAGTGCTCCAAAATCTCCTGGTAGACAGCTGCGTTGACCCTGGACTTAATGAAGCACAGTGGACCAACACCAGCAGATGACATGGCTCCCCAAATCAACACAGACTATGGAAACTTCACATTGGACTTCAAGCATCTTGCAGTGTGTGCCTCTCCATTCTTCCTCCATACTCTGGGTCCTTGGTTTCCAAATGAGATGCAAAAGTTGCTCTCATCAGAAAAGAGGACTTTGGACCACTGAGCAACAGACCAGGTCTGTTTTTCTTTAGCTCAGGTAAGACGCTTCTGACGTTGTTTGTTGTTCAGGAGCAGCTTGACAAGAGGAATACGACATTTGAAGCCCATGTCCAGGATCTGTCTGTGTGTGGTGGCTCTTGATGCACTGACTCCAGCCTCAGTCCACTCCTTGTGAAAGTCCCCAACACTTTTGAATGGCCTTTTCCTGACAATCCTCTCCAGGCTGTGGTCATCCCTGCTGCTTGTGCACCTTTTTCTTCCACACTTTTCCCTTCCACATAACTTTCTATTAATGTGCTTTGATTCTCCTAGATTGTAAGCTCGAAAGAGCAGGGCCCTCGATCCACTCATGTTTTACATTGTATTGTTGTTCTGTCACATGTTCTGTCCCCCTTTGTAGTGTACAGCGCTGAGCGAACTATTGGCGCTTTATAAATACTGTATAATAATAATAATAATACAGCACTTTGGGAACATCCAACTTCTTTTGCAATTCCCTTTTGAGGCTTTCCCTCCTTATGGAGGGTGTCAATGATGGTTTTCTGCACAACTGTCAGGTCAGCAGTCTTTCCCATGATTGTGATTCCTACTGAACCAGACTGAGAGACCATTTAAAGGCTCAGGAGCCCTTTGCAGGTGTTATGGCTTAATTAGCTGATTAGAGTGGGACACTTTGATCCTAGAATATTGCACCTTTTCACAATATTCTAATTTTCTGAGATTGTGGATTTGGGGTTTTCATGAGCTGTAAGCCATAATCATCACAATTATGACAAATCACGGCTTGAACTATCTTGCTTTGCATGTAATGAGTGTATCTCATATATTAGTTTCACCTTTTAAGTTGCATTACTGAAATAAATGAACTTTTGCACGATATTCTAATTTTTCGAGTTTCACCTGTGTATATATATATATATATATATATATATATATATATATATTTATTTATTTATCTAACCACCAGCTGACTTCTCAAAGTAAGTATATTGCGAGGGGACAGCAAGTGTAGGCATGTCATGATCATGTACCTATACATTGGCTGATTCTTCCAGGTTCAGCAGCACACGTGCATGCGCCCCCTTCTGACCTGTGCTGTGATTGGACACAGCACAAGCTTGACAGCTGATTTCAGCCAATGATTTTGGCTGAAGTTAGTTGATCAGCTGTTTCCAATCACATATAGATTTCTGTGTTTACAAAAAAAAGCAAAGAGAAAAAACAGCCAGATATTAAAGTAAAGGCAGCACACATTGTTAGGCACACAGTTAACCCTTTGATTGCCCCTAGATGTTAACCTCTTCCCAGCCGGTGTCTTTAGTACAGTGCCAGTGTACAGTAATATCACTGTATTAGTGTCACTAGTGATGTCAGTGTCAGTTAGTGACCCTCCCAAATAGTGTTTGTTAGCACCTGACTGCCCGCCACCCTATCACAGGCCCACTATAAGTCACTGATCACTGCCATTACACTATACTATACAGTATACCATAGTTTGTGGCTGCTACAACTTTTACACAAACCAATTAATATACACTTACTTGGATTTTTCTTTACCAAAAACATGTAGCAGAATACATTTTGGCCTCAGTTTATGAAGAAATTAGATTTTTTTATCTATCCTTTGAAGTAGGGATTCAAGCGGTTTACTGGATGGTTACCAGCCAGTGAAACAGCCAGTCTGACCATGTAAATCTGTGTCTGATTGGCTGCTTTGGAGGAGAGATCTGGGGTTTAATAGACCTCAGATCCCTCCATAAAGAAGACCTGTCATGGCCCATACTATCACAAGGGATGTTGTTTGTCCCTTGTGATAGCAATAAAGTTGATCAAAACAATTTAAAGAGGCAGTGTAAAATATTTATTAAATAAATAATAAAATAAAAATGTAAAGTGATCTCTCGCCCCGTGCTCTAGGCCGGGTGTCGGCAACCCGTGGCTCCAGAGCCGCATGCGGCTCTTTTTCACCTTTGCTGCAGCTCCGGAGCACACTGCCCACCAGGTGACAGGCAATAGGGTTGCCGTAGCTCAGTGGTCGGCAAGCCGCGGCTCTTTATGCATAAAACAGTGGGGCTTATGGACTCAATGGCCCCTTAGTCATGTTACTAGTATACTTACTGGTAATTTTGTTAACCCTTGATCTGGCTATTCTATACTACTTGTGCATTTTTTTCAAATTCCCCTCTCCTGTGCACTACTTTACACTGGATACCTCTTGATGGTGTTTTCCTTATAGCACCATTTATTTTACAGTCGCTTCATAGCGTCAATGAACTTTGGCATCAGTGATTTAGTTTCTGACAGTGCTGAGTATATTGCATTTCAGGCACACGGTAAAATGGCGCCCGCGCATGCGCTCCTGCGCAATACGGACGCCCGGACTCCAGCAGTATGGAGCTGTACCATAGTTGTATGTATGCACCTTTTGCCCATGGTAAAATGGCACCCGCGCATGCGCACTTGGTTATTATGGACACCCGGACTTCGGCAAGATGGCGCCGGACCAGTGCGCATGCGCTAGATACGACATATATGTAAGAGGACATGGTCACGGCAGTCCTATGTTCCACCTCTGAAGAAGTGCGTGCGCATGAAATGCGTCAGGTGGAGCCCAGGACGCCATTGACACTAAGCCGCCGGTGCCACGAGGAGGCCCGGCGGCCATCTTGATTTCTTAAAGGGTCAGTGTGTTCATCCATACTTGGCAATATCTTGTTCATTATGCACCTGTGTTTCTGGAATAAAAGCTTTACCTACTACACTATGAGTGCTTCCCTGTGTCTCCTGTGAGGAGCTTCTTCAATTCTTACAGCCCTAAGTGATCCCTGTGTCAGCTCCTGTGAAGGGGAAGGCTTATCCAGATTGATAATTCTCTGACCTGCTGAACCATTCTTTCACCACATGAGGGCGTAGGATTTCCATCTTTCCCAGCTATTTCTTTGACCAGACCTGAGAGGAGAGGGGAGTCTTCAGGATATATATACACATGGGTAATATTTATACGCTTTCTGGTTAGTGTGAATTTTTACCATTTGCACTGGGAATCACAGAGCACCTTTTTCACTGGACTGTGTTTCATTAATACTTTTCATCATTTTCTAAGAGCGCTGCATTTTTTTATATATATGAATTTTGGGACTTTTTATGCGTTTTCCTTTAATGTTCAGCTGTTGTAACTGTTGATGAGCGCTTACTATATATTTTATTATCCTATATATTTTTATCTGTTATTGGAGTGTTTTGTCTAAAATCATTTTTGATTTTATTTCCAGATTTTTCAGTAATTGTTTTGTATTAAAGGGACCCTTTCACTTTTTCTAACAGTGATATTATTTCACCAATTTGAAAAACACAAGCACCAGGGGTGTGTCCAAGATGGCGACTGGAGCGCATGCTTGGGGAGAGAGCTCCGCCGCATCTCACTGATATCCATTTCCAACCTGGGAGTAGCAGAGTCCTGTTGACATTGGGGACCCCTGCGGACATCTGCTGCTGAGGCGGGATCTGGATCGGATTGACCCCCATCCGCGAACCCAGAGGATCGCAGCCTACTGCAGCCTAAGAAGCCTGCCGCGGCCTATGCCAGGCCCAAACCCGAGGCTTGGATCCTGGGCAGGTGAGCTGCTACCTGGAGGAGCGTGCCCTACACCTCGTGCTGGGGCCCAGAATCCTGTTGGGGCCTGCACTCAGAGGAGACCGTGTGCTTTTCCGAGGGAGAGAAAGATCAGCCTGGTCCAGAGGCTCTGTGGAGAGGCCTATACCTACCCTTGCTGTGATACTCCCTTCCACAATTTAAAGACTATGTCGGGATGCATGGGCTGTCCCGTGGAGATTATTCCTATGTAAAAGAAGCCCTGTTGGGGGGCGCATGCGCGTAGCCAGGGTAGATGGTCATTTGACCTCCCTGCTCCTTGCCACCAGAACATCCACCTCAGCATATCGGGCTTCTAAACCCCCACATACTGGTACAAAAGGTCAGAGGTGCTTGCGGAACATTCGACCTACGCCCGAAGATGCATCGCACCCTGCGCACTAAGTCCAAACACCGGGCTCAGAAGAATGATTCCCCTGCTCCGACAGCCCAGAAAGGTGGCGCCCAGCCCTCCAGAGCCCGTTGACACCACACGGCTCACAGGGGATCTGAACGGTCAGCACCAGTTTCCCTCTGTTTTAACCAGTTATTTTGTGCACAATCATGAAGCTTTATTACATAAATTCCGTTACATTGTGCGGAAAGAGATTACAATTGCCTCTCGCAAGCTGTCCTCTGATCTGGTAAAAGGTCTAAAGGAATTGGGTCATTGTGCTCATCAATTAGAACAGTGTATGGATCTGGTAACTACAGTTTTGGAGGGCCATGAACAGGAGGTGAAGGATTTACATGCTGAGCTGGACACTTTAAAGGATGAATTGGAAGATGTAGAGAACAGGGCCCCTAGAGATAATCTCCACATTCGTGGGATTCCTGAAGTGATTACTGATTTAGAGGGCACTGCTACTGCCCTTTTTCAAGAACTGGCTCCTGAGATCCCTCGGGAACATTTGGAATTTGACCTTATCCATAGAGCTATAGCCCCTAAACCCACAGAGAGCTCTCCAAGGGACATTATTATTAAGTTCCACTATTACCGCACTAAAGAGCACCTCCTACAGGCAGCTCGGAACCGACTAGCACTGGAATTTCAGGGTAACTCCCTTCAGCTGTTTGCCGACTTGTCTCCAGTCACAATAGCAAAACGCCGTACCATTTGGATTAGCAATACGCTTCACACAAACAAATGGGGTTTTCTTATGGAAAGCAATGAGGACTCCCCTTTGTTTTGTAGGGCCAGTAGCCTGGAAAGCCTGAGGATATCGAGCATCGAAATACTTTGTGCTGGAGGTAGCAGAAAAATTAGTTTTATGCAGGCAAGCAATATCCACATGGCGAGCCTGGAGGAACTTGAATATCCAACCAATTCAGCTACATGGCAATCGAAAAAAAAGAAGATAGCCTCAATCACGATCCCCTGAAAAAGATTTGGTAAAAACACAAAATACACAAGACAATAGACCAGGAAGAGGAAAAAAAGGCAAGAAGAAAAAAAGAAAACATGAAACCATCTTGTATGCTAGCAATATTATCAATATCGATATGAAAATTCTTACTAAAATTTTAGCTACTCGTTTAAATTCTTTTCTTTCTCGTCTGATCAAAAAAGATCAGGTGGGACTTGTTCCCCACAGGCAAGCAGGGGACGCAATCAGACAAATTTTACAGCTACAACACTTGGCTGACACCCGCAAAATTGATATGATGCTCTTATCCTTGGAAGTCAACAAGGCTTTTGATACCTTATCCTGGCCTTCCTCATGTTGGTCCTACATCATTTTGATTTTGGTCACTTGTTCTTGCGTTGGATTTGTTCACTATATACGTACCCCCAAGCAAAACTTAAAAACCATGGTTTTGACTCTGACATTTTCGAATGGTAGTGATACTAGACAGGGTTGCCCTCTCTCTCCCATACTATTCATTTTGGCTTTGGAACCCCTGGAAGAAACTATTCGTTTGCATCCTGACCTTAAAGGGTTGGATGTAGCCGGTTCTCAGCATAAGTTGCCGTCGTTTGCAGACAACATACTGTTGTCAGTTACGAATACGGGGGGTTACTCTGCCAAACCTACTTGTGGTTCTGGACTCCTTCGCTGCTCTTTCGGGCCTTCATGTCAACCCCGCTAAATCTAAAGCCATGTCTGTTATCCTTTCCCCATCGCTGCTAGCAACTTTAAAACCTTAGTTCCCTTTTCAATGGCTTTCGGCCTTGCCATGTTTGGGGATTAAGCTTACCCCATTTTACGAAGGACTTTATCAGGTTAATTTCCTCTCTGTCTTTAAGGATTTGACAGAAATGTTGTCCTCCTGGGTTCACCTCCCGCTTTCATGATTCGGTAGAATGCAATCCGTATGACTTATCTCCCTAAATTATTATGTGTTTCGGGTATTACTGGTCCTTGTCCCTATGCATATATTGCACATTCATCAGCGTAAACTTCTGTCTTTTATCTTGGGCTCCACATGCCCTAGAATTAATAAACGGATCTTATTTGCCCATAAGACCGAGGGTGGCCTGTCTGTCACAAATCTTTATGTTTACTATCTAGCAGCTAATAATGCTCCCTTAACCCATCTTAACACATCTCGCAATATTCCCCTGTGGGCTACTGTGGATCTGATGGACTCCCACCCGACGTCACTTTCTTCTTTGGCTTCCTCCCTATTCAACGGCTTCCCCCTATTCATCAAATCATATAAGTGGTGAAGCGCTCAACTTATAATTCCCTAGTGAAATACACAAATCATACCTCTCAAGTAATACAAATAGTAAAAATAAATATTATATAGAACTAGTGCAATATCTTCATATACATAAAGAATATATATCCCTGGTGATATAGTGAAAACTTATATCTCTTAAACTGTGCAGAAAGTGAAATACAATGATTAAAATAAATGGTGATGCCACACTGTGAAAAAAATGGCAAAGTGTTCAAAATAATGTCACTCCATGCTGGAATAGTGCTCTTCGTGAAAATCTTGACGTGACTCCCCTCAATAGCAGAAATGCCCCCTCACCTTCCACATTCGACCCTTGCGGGTCACAGAGCTTTTTATATATATCTCTCTGTTAGATGTCCTCCACTGCCTCCACCGACCATGATCCACCTCCGGGTAGTAAGTACCTCTCCAATTACTCCCCTCATACACCGAACTTTGCCAGGTAAACCTCTCCTCCACTGCCACCTCCGACCAAGATCCTCCTCCAGGCAGTAAATAATATCCAATACCCCTCACACAATGGACTCAGGCTCAGAACGATTCATATAAAACGACAAAACAGACCTCCATAGTGCAACACCGTTTTATTAAACTAATCCAATGCCGTGGAACATTAAACTCACATGTCCTCACGATTTGACAAGCAGTTTCCCATATGCTATGGGTGTATACAGGAGTCCCAAGATGGCGTCCGAACCCGGAACCGGAAGTACGTCACCCCTACGTCGACGCGTTGCGCCACTGTCACGTGGCTTCTTCAGGATACCGTATTGGATGGCCGCACTTCCTTTTAACTCCTCTACATGATCTACAAGGGGCGTGTATAATACCTCAATTTTCATGGAGCCCACTATACAGAGACAGCCGCGATCCGCCGCTGATTCCCCTACTTCAAGATTCTCAAGAGGGCATAAGAATTACCCATATATATAAGAAAACTACATGGGGCATATATATTCTCATGGGACCCACTGTATATAGGACAACCTGCTTATAAATACAAACAACCCCCCATAAAAACCTTTTATTACACCACATAAGGTAGGTATGCTAGACCCAAAAAACCTCATAAGATCAAAATTTTAATTAAAATAAAAATACAATAAAATCAGGGGATAGATCTACTCTTAGTACTTCCCCTCCCACCTAGACATATCCATAGATATATCTAAATTTGTATATATATATATACAAATATAAAAAAATATACACCAAAAATATTTATATAAAAATTGTAAAAAATATATAAAAAATGTATATAAAAAAACATATACAAAAAACACCATTACATAAGTAAATTTAATATTGTAATTGATTCCAATTGTTTTTTATGTTTGGATTTAAACCATTAAATTGAAGAAATATTGCATATATTAAAAACCATGTTCTGAGATAATTCTAAAAATTCTAAAAACTCTAAAGAGCTCCTGTATAATACCCATACCACATGTTCACAGAAATGGAATCATCAATAATTTACAACCTAAGCTAAATATTCTTAAAAATCATTAATGAAGCAATTGAGATCAAATTCAATGTTTAAGCCTCTAGGTGTCAGCGTTTGCATAAGGAAAATCCATTTGGACTCCGCCTGACTAATTGTTCTCACTTTGTGGCTGCCTCTCCAGTGCTTTTTATAACGTTCTACTCCCCAGAATTTCAAACCCGAAGGGTCATTTGCATGATGGCTAGCAAAGTGTTTAGAAACATTATGTTTTGGGTTCCCCTTTAATATATTTTTCACATGTTCTCTTAATCTCACGCACAAAGCTCGTTTAGTGCGTCCCACATACTGCAGACCGCAGTTGCACTCTAAAACATAAATCACCCCTTCAGTTTTGCACGTGATAAAATCATTAATCTCAAATAGACACCCATTACTATTAGCCACAAACTCTTTTTTCTTTTGATTTTGCCCTTTTGTGGCTTTGCAGACACTACATTTTTTACAGGGAAAAAAACCTGTAACATTAAACAGGGTACTTTCTCTATTAACCTTAGGTGGATCTAGTACATTCTTCATGATTTTATTCCTCAAAGTGGGAGCTCTCCTATAAACAAACTTGGGTTGTTCCGGTAATAAATTACCTAAAACGGGATCCATTTTTAAAATCGGCCAATACTTCTTAAAAATATTTTGGATCTTTTTATATTGCAAATTAAAATCCAATATCACCGCTACCTGATCGGTCTTCTCCTTATCGTCATTTTTTATTTTATTCCCGATAAGTTTCTTTCTATCCATATTGGCCACCTCAAGTTTATTCTTCTCAAGATCACACACAGCATAACCTTTGGATGCAAACCTTTTTTCCAAAATCATGGCCTGAGTCTTATAATCTTCTTCGTATGTACAATTTCTTTTTAACCTGATGAACTGGCCCTTTGGGATGTTCAGTAACCAAGGGGGAAAGTGACAGCTCTCTATCGGGATGTAACCATTCCGGTCCACATCCTTAAAATGGGTTATAGTACTAATAATTCCCCCTTTTACTTGAATGTCCAAATCCAAAAATTGAATGGACTGGTTACTGCATTTCCATACAAACTTGATGTTTTTATTATTATTATTTAGTTGATTCAAAAAATTCATCAATTTACTTTCATCCCCTTTCCATATGATGAACACATCATCTATATATCTTTTATACATTGCCAGTTCAGCTGGTTTATTTTTATATATCGAATCTTGTTCCCAATGGGCCATGAACAAGTTCGCCACACTTGGGGCGAAACGAGCTCCCATAGCCACACCCCTAATCTGTCTATAAAAAACCTTGTCATACCAAAAATAGTTGTGGCTCAGACTAAAATCCAAACATTGTACAATAAATTTCCTCTGCGTCCAATTGAGATTACTCAATTCCCTCAGACCCCACCCTGTAGCTTCCAGTGCGTCTTCATGATTAATGATGGTATATAGCGAAGATACATCAGCGCTAGCCAATATCAAATTAGAGCTCCCTTTTTCTTCCTCCAGAAGTTGAATTAGATGTTTGGTATCTCTCAAAAACGATACCGTATTCTGGACCAATGGCTGTAAAAAAGTATCTATATATTGGCCCAGCCTAGCCAATACTGATTGGATACCGTTAACAATTGGCCTCCCCGGTGGGTTAACAGAGTTTTTGTGCATTTTCGGAATTGTATAGATCACCGGTATGCGACAGCATTCTGGTACCAAAAATCTCCCCTCTTTACTATTTAGTATCTTTCTCTTTTCACCTGTTTTATTAGCTGTTCTAATTCCTTTCTGTATATCCTTGTGGGGTCTTTTAATAATTTCAAATATGTATCCTCATCATCCAACTGGGCTTGCAATTCACTGCAATAATATTCTTTAGAAAGTACAACGATTCCCCCTCCCTTGTCTGCCGGCCTTATTACTATATCATTCCTTTTCATTAATTTATTTACACCTATTTGGAATCCCTGGTTAGCCTTTTTATTCGGAATATGTATATTCTCTAATTCTTTATTCACCATTTTTTTAAAAACTTCCACTTGATTATTACTGTTAATCTGAGGATTAAAAACCGATTTGTTTTTCAATGTGGTATGGGTAAATTTGTCACAATTTTTTTTTTTTTTTTTTTTTTTTTATAGAGAAAGTACCCTGTTTAATGTTACAGGTTTTTTTCCCTGTAAAAAATGTAGTGTCTGCAAAGCCACAAAAGGGCAAAATCAAAAGAAAAAAGAGTTTGTGGCTAATAGTAATGGGTGTCTATTTGAGATTAATGATTTTATCACGTGCAAAACTGAAGGGGTGATTTATGTTTTAGAGTGCAACTGCGGTCTGCAGTATGTGGGACGCACTAAACGAGCTTTGTGCGTGAGATTAAGAGAACATGTGAAAAATATATTAAAGGGGAACCCAAAACATAATGTTTCTAAACACTTTGCTAGCCATCATGCAAATGACCCTTCGGGTTTGAAATTCTGGGGAGTAGAACGTTATAAAAAGCACTGGAGAGGCAGCCACAAAGTGAGAACAATTAGTCAGGCGGAGTCCAAATGGATTTTCCTTATGCAAACGCTGACACCTAGAGGCTTAAACATTGAATTTGATCTCAATTGCTTCATTAATGATTTTTAAGAATATTTAGCTTAGGTTGTAAATTATTGATGATTCCATTTCTGTGAACATGTGGTATGGGTATTATACAGGAGCTCTTTAGAGTTTTTAGAATTTTTAGAATTATCTCAGAACATGGTTTTTAATATATGCAATATTTCTTCAATTTAATGGTTTAAATCCAAACATAAAAAACAATTGGAATCAATTACAATATTAAATTTACTTATGTAATGGTGTTTTTTGTATATGTTTTTTTATATACATTTTTTATATATTTTTTACAATTTTTATATAAATATTTTTGGTGTATATTTTTTTATATTTGTATATATATATATACAAATTTAGATATATCTATGGATATGTCTAGGTGGGAGGGGAAGTACTAAGAGTAGATCTATCCCCTGATTTTATTGTATTTTTATTTTAATTAAAATTTTGATCTTATGAGGTTTTTTGGGTCTAGCATACCTACCTTATGTGGTGTAATAAAAGGTTTTTATGGGGGGTTGTTTGTATTTATAAGCAGGTTGTCCTATATACAGTGGGTCCCATGAGAATATATATGCCCCATGTAGTTTTCTTATATATATGGGTAATTCTTATGCCCTCTTGAGAATCTTGAAGTAGGGGAATCAGCGGCGGATCGCGGCTGTCTCTGTATAGTGGGCTCCATGAAAATTGAGGTATTATACACGCCCCTTGTAGATCATGTAGAGGAGTTAAAAGGAAGTGCGGCCATCCAATACGGTATCCTGAAGAAGCCACGTGACAGTGGCGCAACGCGTCGACGTAGGGGTGACGTACTTCCGGTTCCGGGTTCGGACGCCATCTTGGGACTCCTGTATACACCCATAGCATATGGGAAACTGCTTGTCAAATCGTGAGGACATGTGAGTTTAATGTTCCACGGCATTGGATTAGTTTAATAAAACGGTGTTGCACTATGGAGGTCTGTTTTGTCGTTTTATATGAATCGTTCTGAGCCTGAGTCCATTGTGTGAGGGGTATTGGATATTATTTACTGCCTGGAGGAGGATCTTGGTCGGAGGTGGCAGTGGAGGAGAGGTTTACCTGGCAAAGTTCGGTGTATGAGGGGAGTAATTGGAGAGGTACTTACTACCCGGAGGTGGATCATGGTCGGTGGAGGCAGTGGAGGACATCTAACAGAGAGATATATATAAAAAGCTCTGTGACCCGCAAGGGTCGAATGTGGAAGGTGAGGGGGCATTTCTGCTATTGAGGGGAGTCACGTCAAGATTTTCACGAAGAGCACTATTGCAGCATGGAGTGACATTATTTTGAACACTTTGCCATTTTTTTCACAGTGTGGCATCACCATTTATTTTAATCATTGTATTTCACTTTCTGCACAGTTTAAGAGATATAAGTTTTCACTATATCACCAGGGATATATATTCTTTATGTATATGAAGATATTGCACTAGTTCTATATAATATTTATTTTTACTATTTGTATTACTTGAGAGGTATGATTTGTGTATTTCACTAGGGAATTATAAGTTGAGCGCTTCACCACTTATATGATTTGATTTCACACATCTTGCGGTAAAAAGAACAGGTGATAGCAGCTTACTCACTAGGTTCTGTGGAGCGCAGGAGGATTTTTGTATTTTATTTCCCCCTATTCATCGCCCTTCGCCTCTTAGTCCAACATTAGCGCAAACACTTTGACTTTGGGATTCCATTAAATATTCAGCTGGTTTCATTTCTGCTCACTTAACTTTGATGTGTTTGCTCTACAATCCATTGTTTCCCCCAGGTCTTGACAATCCTGGACAGTTTGCATGGTAGCCGGCTCATGTCTTCTATGATGTGCACTCTCTCCCACTCAGATACTTACCTTTGAGACTCTGCATTCTTCTTATGATATCCTGTTGAGGGAGCATTTTGGCTACCTTCAGCTCTGTCACTTCGTTAATATATTATTACATGCCCATTTGGGACCCTATAGGCTGACCCCCTTCGAAAGTCTTTGCAGACACAGGCCTCATGCTCTGAGCTTGATCTCACTTGTTTACTCGGCTATTATTTTCTTACAGTGCACCCCCGGTTTTCTCTTATCAGTAGAGATGAGCGAATCGAAGTAGGCGAAGTGGAATTCGAGTCGAATATTGGAAAATTTTCGATTCGCGCCGAATCCGAAAAATAGCCTACTTCGGACCCGCAAATCGAAATTTTTCCTAAAATGGCGGCGGACATGTGCGGCGACGGAGCGGGGATGTCTGGGAAGGCGCGCAGACAAGGCGCGCTGACCCATAATGCATTCCTTAATGACATGTGATCGCATTAGCCAATCAGCAGCCAGGCAGCCAGCACTGTGTAATGGTCGAGCTATAAATAGCGGCCATTTTAGAATTCTTCATTTGCCTCCAGTCATTCAAGAGAGGCAGACCGCTCTGTATTAGGGACAGAGTTAGGGCCACAGAAACGTTACTTGGGGACAGAGAAACGTTACTTAGGGACAGAGAAGCATTACTCAGGGACACAGAATTGTTAATGAGGGCCACAGAATCGTTACTTAGGGACAAAGAAACGCTAGTTAGGGCCACAGAATTGTTACTCAGGGACAGACAGAATTGTTACTGAGTGCCAGAGAATTGTTAATTAGGGCCACAGAAACGTTAGTTAGGGCCACAGAATTGTTACTCAGGGACAGACACAGAATTGTTACTGAGGGCCACAGAACTGTTACTTAGGGCCACAGAAACGTTATTAGGGCCACAGAATTGTTACTCAGGGACAGACAGAATTGTTACTGAGTGCCAGAGAATTGTTACTTAGGGCCACAGAAACGTTAGTTAGGGCCACAGAATTGTTACTCAGGGACAGACACAGAATTGTTACTGAGGGCCACAGAACTGTTACTTAGGGCCACAGAAACGTTAGTTAGGGCCACAGAATTGTTACTCAGGGACAGACAGAATTGTTACTGAGTGCCAGAGAATTGTTACTTAGGGCCACAGAAACGTTAGTTAGGGACACAGAATTGTTACTCAGGGACAGACACAGAATTGTTACTGAGGGCCACAGAACTGTTACTTAGGGCCACAGAAACGTTAGTTAGGGCCACAGAATTGTTACTCAGGGACAGACAGAATTGTTACTGAGTGCCAGAGAATTGTTACTTAGGGCCACAGAAACGTTAGTTAGGGCCACAGAATTGTTACTCAGGGACAGACACAGAATTGTTACTGAGGGCCACAGAACTGTTACTTAGGGCCACAGAAACGTTAGTTAGGGCCACAGAATTGTTACTCAGGGACAGACACAGAATTGTTACTGAGGGCCACAGAATTGTTAATTAGGGCCACAGAAACGTTACTCAGGGACACAGAATTGTTACTGAGGGCAACAGAACTGTTACTTAGGGCCACAGAAACGTTAGTTAGGGCCACAGAATTGTTACTCGGACAGACACAGAATTGTTACTGAGGGACACAGAATTGTTACTGAGGGCCACAGAACCGTTACTTAGGGCCACAGAATTGTTACTCAGGGACACAGAATTGTTACTGAGGGCCACAGAACCGTTACTTAGGGCCACAGAATTGTTACTCAGGGACACAGAATTGTTACTTAGGGCCACAGAAACGTTAGTTAGGGCCACAGAATTGTTACTCGGACAGACACAGAATTGTTACTGAGGGCCACAGAATTGTTACTGAGGGCCACAGAACCGTTACTTAGGGCCACAGAATTGTTACTCAGGGACACAGAATTGTTATTGAGGGCCACAGAACCGTTACTTAGGGCCACAGAATTGTTACTCAGGGACAGACACAGAATTGTTACTGAGGGCCACAGAATTGTTACTGAGGGCCACAGAACCGTTACTTAGGGCCACAGAATTGTTACTCAGGGACACAGAATTGTTACTGAGGGCCACAGAACCTTTACTTAGGGCCACAGAATTGTTACTCAGGGACACAGAATTGTTACTTAGGGCCACAGAAACGTTACTCAGGGACACAGAATTGTTACTGAGGGCCACAGAACTGTTACTTAGGGCCACAGAAACGTTAGTTAGGGACACAGAATTGTTACTCAGGGACAGACACAGAATTGTTACTGAGGGCCACAGAATTGTTACTTAGGGCCACAGAAACGTTACTCAGGGACACAGAATTGTTACTGAGGGCCACAGAACCGTTACTTAGGGCCACAGAATTGTTACTCAGGGACAGACACAGAATTGTTACTCAGGGACACAGAATTGTTACTGAGGGCCACAGAACCGTTACTTAGGGCCACAGAAACGTTACTCAGGGACACAGAATTGTTACTGAGGGCCACAGAACCGTTACTTAGGGCCACAGAATTGTTACTCAGGGACAGACACAGAATTGTTACTGAGGGACACAGAATTGTTACTGAGGGCCACAGAAACGTTAATCAGGGACACAGAATTGTTACTGAGGGCCACAGAACCGTTACTTAGGTCCACATAAACGTTATTCAGGGACACAGAATTGTTACTGAGGGCCACAGAACTGTTACTTAGGGCCACAGAAACGTTAGTTAGGGCCACAGAATTGTTACTCAGGGACAGACACAGAATTGTTACTGAGGGACACAGAATTGTTACTGAGGGACACAGAACTGTTACTTAGGGCCACATAATTGTTACTCAGGGACACAGAATTGTTACTGAGGGCCACAGAACCGTTACTTAGGGCCACAGAATTGTTACTCAGGGACACAGAATTGTTACTGAGGGCCACAGAACCGTTACTTAGGGCCACAGAATTGTTACTCAGGGACAGACACTGAATTGTTACTGAGGGCCACAGAATTGTTACTGAGGGACACAGAATTGTTACTGAGGGCCACAGAACCGTTACTTAGGGCCACAGAATTGTTACTCAGGGACAGACACAGAATTGTTACTGAGGGCCACAGAATTGTTACTTTGGGCCACAGAAACGTTACTCAGCGACACAGAATTGTTACTCAGGGACAGACACAGAATTGTTACTCAGGGACAGACACAGAATTGTTACTGAGGGCCACAGAATTGTTACTTAGGGCCACAGAAACGTTACTCAGGGACACAGAATTGTTACTCAGGGACAGACACAGAATTGTTACTCAGGGACAGACACAGAATTGTTACTGAGGGCCACAGAATTGTTACTTAGGGCCACAGAAACGTTACTCAGGGACACAGAATTGTTACTCAGGGACAGACACAGAATTGTTACTCAGGGACAGACACAGAATTCTTACTGAGGGCCACAGAATTGTTACTTAGGGCCACAGAAACGTTACTCAGGGACACAGAATTGTTACTCAGGGATAGACACAGAATTGTTACTCAGGGACAGACACAGAATTGTTACTGAGGGACACAGAATTGTTACTGAGGGCCACAGAACCGTTACTTAGGGCCACAGAAACGTTACTCAGGGACAGACACAGAATTGTTACTCAGGGACAGACACAGAATTGTTACTGAGGGACACAGAATTGTCACTGAGGGACACAGAATTGTTACTCAGGGACACAGAATTGTTACTGAGGGCCACAGAACCGTTACTTAGGGCCACAGAATTGTTACTCAGGGACAGACACAGAATTGTTACTCAGGGACACAGAATTGTTACTGAGGGCCACAGAACCTTTACTTAGGGCCACAGAAACGTTACTCAGGGACAGACACAGAATTCTTACTCAGGGACAGACACAGAATTGTTACTCAGGGACACAGAATTGTTACTGAGGGCCACAGAATTGTTACTCAGGGACACAGAATTGTTACTGAGGGACACAGAATTGTTACTGAGGGACACAGAATTGTTACTCAGGGACAGACACAGAATTGTTACTGAGGGCCACAGAACTGTTACTTAGGGCCACAGAACTGTTACTTAGGGCCACAGAAACGTTACTCAGGGACACAGAATTGTTACTCAGGGACACAGAATCGTTTAATTAAAGAGTATGTCAGACAACATGCAGAGGAGTGGCAGAGGAGGCAATGTTTTAGGAGAGAGCAGACGTGGCAGCAGAGGAAGGGGTCGAGGCAGCACTATTCGCAGCCAGAGGCTAGTGCTCCCGGTGTCATCCAGTACAGTGAGGAAGAGCTAACAGAGGGCGGTCAGGAACGGGGGGAGACATCCGCCTCTTCAGCAGCCAGGCGAAGAAGTAGTGGCGAGGAGAGTGGCTCGGTAGCCGGTGTAGAGACAGGTCTGTCTCCTGACCCACACGCAGCCGAGGGGGCTAGTAGTGAGGCGGAGACCCTAATTGATGATGATGAGGCTGATCGCACTTGGCAGCCTCATCGTCATCAGGCTATTGCTTCCGCATCATCAGGAGAAGAGGGTGGCAGCTTGGCAGCGAGCAAAACAGTCGGTGGGTTGTCTCCATCGCCACACTCTGCCATGTGCCACTTTCAGGTCTCCTCACACACTGCTGGTGTGTTGAATTTTTTGACATAGGGTGCTGGCAGATTACGGGCCTCCCATAGCTGCTGCCAGGCCCCTAATCTGCCATGGGCCCCTATACCGCCTCCTCATGCTGCTGCCAGGTCCACAGTCTCTCATGCCATGTGCCACTTTCAGGTCTCCTCACACTGCTGGTGTGTTCAATTTTTTGACATAGGGTGCTGGCAGATTACGGGCCTCCCATAGCTGCTGCCAGGCCCCTAATCTGCCATGGGCCCCTATATACCGCCTCCTCATGCTGCTACCAGGTCCAGAGTCTGTCATGGGTCCCTGTACGGCCTCCCATTGCTGCTGTCTCCATCGCCACACTCTGCCATGTGCCACTTTCAGGTCTCCTCACACACTGCTGGTGTGTTGAATTTATTGACATAGGGTGCTGGCAGATTACGGGCCTCCTATAGCTGCTGCCAGGCCCCTAATCTGCCATAGGCCCCTATATACCGCCTCCTCATGCTGCTGCCAAGTCCAGAGTCTCTCATGGGTCCCTGTACGGCCTCCCATTGCTGCTGTCTCCATCGCCACACTCTGCCATGTGCCACTTTCAGGTCTCCTCACACACTGCTGGTGTGTTGAATTTTTTGACATAGGGTGCTGGCAGATTACGGGCCTCCTATAGCTGCTGCCAGGCCCCTAATCTGCCATAGGCCCCTATATACCGCCTCCTCATGCTGCTGCCAAGTCCAGAGTCTCTCAAGGGTCCCTGTACGGCCTCCCATTGCTGCTGTCTCCATCGCCACACTCTGCCATGTGCCACTTTCAGGTCTCCTCACACACTGCTGTTGTGTTCAATTTTTTGACATAGGGTGCTGGCAGATTACGGGCCTCCCATAGCTGCTGCCAGGCCCCTAATCTGCCATGGGCCCCTATATACCGCCTCCTCATGCTGCTGCCAGGTCCAGAGTCTGTCATGGGTCCCTGTAAGGCCTCCCATTGCTGCTGTCTCCATCGCCACACTCTGCCATGTGCCACTTTCAGGTCTCCTCACACACTGCTGGTGTGTTGAATTTTTTGACATAGGGTGCTGGCAGATTACGGGCATCCCATAGCTGCTGCCAGGCCCCTAATCTGCCATAGGCCCCTATATACCGCCTCCTCATGCTGCTGCCAAGTCCGGAGTCTCTAATGGGTCCCTGTACGGCCTCCCATTGCTGCTGTCTCCATCGCCACACTCTGCCATGTGCCACTTTCAGGTCTCCTCACACACTGCTGGTGTGTTGAATTTTTTGACATAGGGTGCTGGCAGATTACGGGCCTCCCATAGCTGCTGCCAGGCCCCTAATCTGCCATAGGCCCCTATATACCGCCTCCTCATGCTGCTGCCAAGTCCGGAGTCTCTAATGGGTCCCTGTACGGCCTCCCATTGCTGCTGTCTCCATCGCCACACTCTGCCATGTGCCACTTTCAGGTCTCCTCACACACTGCTGTTGTGTTCAATTTTTTGACATAGGGTGCTGGCAGATTACGGGCCTCCCATAGCTGCTGCCAGGCCCCTAATCTGCCATGGGCCCCTATATACCGCCTCCTCATGCTGCTGCCAAGTCCAGAGTCTGTCATGGGTCCCTGTACGGCCTCCCATTGCTGCTGTCTCCATCGCCACACTCTGCCATGTGCCACTTTCAGGTCTCCTCACACACTGCTGGTGTGTTCAATTTTTTGACATAGGGTGCTGGCAGATTACGGGCCTCCCATAGCTGCTGCCAGGCCCCTAATCTGCCATGGGCCCCTATATACCGCCTCCTCATGCTGCTGCCAGGTCCAGAGTCTGTCATGGGTCCCTGTACGGCCTCCCATTGCTGCTGTCTCCATCGCCACACTCTGCCATGTGCCACTTTCAGGTCTCCTCACACACTGCTGGTGTGTTGAATTTTTTGACATAGGGTGCTGGCAGATTACGGGCCTCCCATAGCTGCTGCCAGGCCCCTAATCTGCTATGGGCCCCTATACCGCCTCCTCATGCTGCTGCCAGGTCCAGGCGAACGTAGTCACACAGGGGAGGAACTTCTCAGTGTAATGAACAGAGAAATCGACAGATGGCTGTCTCCGCGCAAACTGAAAATCGGAACCATGTTGACCGACAACGGAAAGAACATGGTGTCTGCTCTGCGTCAAGTAAGGTTGTGCCATGCGCCATGCATGGCTCACGTGTTCAATCTGGTTGTCAAGTGGTTCCTAAAATCCACCATCCCACTGCAAGACATCCTTAAAATGTCACGTAAACTTTGCATGCATTTCAGCCATTCCTACACCGCAAAGCACACCCTCCTTGAGCTGCAGCGGCAGAACGGAATTGCACAGCATCGCCTGATCTGCGACGTTGCAACAAGGTGGAATTCAACCCTACACATGTTAGACCGCCTTTACGAACAGCAAAAGGCCATCACCGATTTCCTGATGTTACAAGCGGATAAAGGTACTCCCCTGTGTAACTTCGATGTCAGCCATTGGCAGCTCATGCGTGACACCTGCCGCTTGCTCAGGCCCTTTGAGGAGGCCACGCTATTCGTGAGTCGGCAGGACTATGGGATGAACGACGTCATTCCTCTGTTGCACGTCCTGGAACAAATGCTGTTAACAATGGCTGGTCAGGGTGCGGTAGACGTGGCGCACAGATCTCAACGCCACATGACCCCTGTGGGGGCAGGACAGGAAGAAGAGGAGGAGGTAGAGGAGGACATTTGTGCTCAGGAATTATTGAGTGAAATGGGTGGTTTTTCCACTCAGCGGACAGGAGTGGAGGAGCAGGAGCATCTGGTAGAGGAGGAGGAGGAGGAGACAGAGGACCCAGACGCACCGTGGCAGTATGCTGTGGAGATGGAGGCAGGGAGTTTCTCGCATTCCTTGGCACAAATGGCCCATAGCATGCTCGGTTGCTTGCGTAGCGACAGCTGAATAATAACCATCAGACAGAGGGATGACTTTTGGCTGTCCACCTTGTTGGACCCTCGCTACCGTTCAAAAATGGTGGCCTTTTTCACACCTGCTGAGAGGGAGGCCAAAATAACGTACTATAAAAACCACCTATGTAGTCAGTTGGTCTCTGCCTTTCTGCGCCAATGTCCATCCTCAGACACTGTGGGCCCTGTGCGCTCGCGTTCCGCTGCCATGGCAGCAGGGGAGGGGTGGGGTGGTAGGAGCAGTGGCAGCTCCACCAGCAGCGGCTGCCTCAGTCTGCAGTCGATGATGAGTAGCTTTCTTCACCAGCGCAGTGAGGAAACTACTAACCAGCCGCAGCAGCAGCAGCATCAGGTGGACCTGGAGCAGGAGCTCAAACAACAGGCTTGGGCCTACTTGGACAGCACCCTGCCAACCGAGGTAGACAATCCCCTTGACTACTGGGCAACGAAACTTGACCTTTGGCCCCAACTAGCTGAATTTGCCCTTGAAAGGCTGTCATGCCCGGCCAGTAGCGTGGCATCGGAGCGCATGTTTAGTGCGGCAGGAGGTATTGTAACTCCGCGGAGGACACGACTGTCCACCCAAAGTGTGGAGAGACTGACGTTTGTGAAAATGAATCAGGCGTGGATTAGTCTGGATTTCAAACCACCAGTCCCTGACACAACTGACTAAATCCGCCATGAATCATGCCCCAAACATGTGCCACTTTCAGGTCTCCTCACACTGCTGGTGTGTTGAATTTTTTGACATAGGGTGCTGGCAGATTACGGGCCTCCTATAGCTGCTGCCAGGCCCCTAATCTGCCATAGGCCCCTATATACCGCCTCCTCATGCTGCTGCCAAGTCCAGAGTCTCTCATGGGTCCCTGTACGGCCTCCCATTGCTGCTGTCTCCATCGCCACACTCTGCCATGTGCCACTTTCAGGTCTCCTCACACACTGCTGGTGTGTTGAATTTTTTGACATAGGGTGCTGGCAGATTACGGGCCTCCCATAGCTGCTGCCAGGCCCCTAATCTGCCATGGGCCCCTATATACTGCCTCCTCATGCTGCTGCCAAGTCCAGAGTCTGTCATGGGTCCCTGTACGGCCTCCCATTGCTGCTGTCTCCATCGCCACACTCTGCCATGTGCCACTTTCAGGTCTCCTCACACTGCTGGTGTGTTGAATTTTTTGACATAGGGTGCTGGCAGATTACGGGCCTCCTATAGCTGCTGCCAGGCCCCTAATCTGCCATAGGCCCCTATATACCGCCTCCTCATGCTGCTGCCAGGTCCAGAGTCTCTCATGGGTCCCTGTACGGCCTCCCATTGCTGCTGTCTCCATCGCCACACTCTGCCATGTGCCACTTTCAGGTCTCCTCACACACTGCTGGTGTGTTGAATTTTTTGACATAGGGTGCTGGCAGATTACGGGCCTCCCATAGCTGCTGCCAGGCCCCTAATCTGCCATGGGCCCCTATATACCGCCTCCTCATGCTGCTGCCAAGTCCAGAGTCTCTCATGGGTCCCTGTACGGCCTCCCATTGCTGCTGTCTCCATCGCCACACTCTGCCATGTGCCACTTTCAGGTCTCCTCACACACTGCTGGTGTGTTCAATTTTTTGACATAGGGTGCTGGCAGATTAAGGGCCTCCTATAGCTGCTGCCAGGCCCCTAATATGCCATGGGCCCCTGTACCGCCTCCTCATGCTGCTGCCAGGTCCACAGTGTCTCATGCCATGTTCCACTTTCAGGTCTCCTCACACTGCTGGTGTGTTGAATTTTTTGACATAGGGTGCTGGCAGATTACGGGCCTCCCATAGCTGCTGCCAGGCCCCTAATCTGCCATGGGCCCCTATACCGCCTCCTCATGCTGCTGCCAAGTCCAGAGTCTGTCATGGGTCCCTGTACGGCCTCCCATTGCTGCTGTCTCCATCGCCACACTCTGCCATGTGCCACTTTCAGGTCTCCTCACACACTGCTGGTGTGTTGACTTTTTTGACATAGGGTGCTGGCAGATTACGGGCCTCCCATAGCTGCTGCCAGGCCCCTAATCTGCCATAGGCCCCTATATACCGCCTCCTCATGCTGCTGCCAGGTCCAGAGTCTGTCATGGGTCCCTGTACGGCCTCCCATTGCTGCTGTCTCCATCGCCACACTCTGCCATGTGCCACTTTCAGGTCTCCTCACACACTGCTGGTGTGTTCAGTTTTTTGACATAGGGTGCTGGCAGATTACGGGCCTCCCATAGCTGCTGCCAGGCCCCTAATCTGCCATAGGCCCCTATATACCGCCTCCTCATGCTGCTGCCAAGTCCAGAGTCTCTCATGGGTCCCTGTACGGCCTCCCATTGCTGCTGTCTCCATCGCCACACTCTGCCATGTGCCACTTTCAGGTCTCCTCACACTGCTGGTGTGTTGAATTTTTTGACATAGGGTGCTGGCAGATTACGGGCCTCCTATAGCTGCTGCCAGGCCCCTAATCTGCCATAGGCCCCTATATACCGCCTCCTCATGCTGCTGCCAAGTCCAGAGTCTCTCATGGGTCCCTGTACGGCCTCCCATTGCTGCTGTCTCCATCGCCACACTCTGCCATGTGCCACTTTCAGGTCTCCTCACACACTGCTGGTGTGTTGAATTTTTTGACATAGGGTGCTGGCAGATTACGGGCCTCCTATAGCTGCTGCCAGGCCCCTAATCTGCCATAGGCCCCTATATACCGCCTCCTCATGCTGCTGCCAGGTCCAGAGTCTGTCATGGGTCCCTGTACGGCCTCCCATTGCTGCTGTCTCCATCGCCACACTCTGCCATGTGCCACTTTCAGGTCTCCTCACACACTGCTGGTGTGTTGAATTTTTTGACATAGGGTGCTGACAGATTACGGGCCTCCCATAGCTGCTGCCAGGCCCCTAATCTGCCATAGGCCCCTATATACCGCCTCCTCATGCTGCTGCCAAGTCCAGAGTCTGTCATGGGTCCCTGTACGGCCTCCCATTGCTGCTGTCTCCATTGCCACACTCTGCCATGTGCCACTTTCAGGTCTCCTCACACTGCTGGTGTGTTGAATTTTTTGACATAGGGTGCTGGCAGATTACGGGCCTCCTATAGCTGCTGCCAGGCCCCTAATCTGCCATAGGCCCCTATATACCGCCTCCTCATGCTGCTGCCAAGTTCAGAGTCTGTCATGGGTCCCTGTACGGCCTCCCATTGCTGCTGTCTCCATCGCCACACTCTGCCATGTGCCACTTTCAGGTCTCTTCACACTGCTGGTGTGTTGAATTTTTTGACATAGGGTGCTGGCAGATTACGGGCCTCCTATAGCTGCTGCCAGGCCCCTAATCTGCCATAGGCCCCTATATACCGCCTCCTCATGCTGCTGCCAGGTCCAGAGTCTCTCATGGGTCCCTGTACGGCCTCCCATTGCTGCTGTCTCCATCGCCACACTCTGCCATGTGCCACTTTCAGGTCTCCTCACACACTGCTGGTGTGTTGAATTTTTTGACATAGGGTGCTGGCAGATTACGTGACTCCCATTGCTGCTGCCAGGCCCGTAATCTGCCATGGGCCCCCGTACCGACTCCTCATGCTGTGACGTTGCAACAAGGTGGAATTCAACCCTACATATGTTAGACCGCCTTTACGAACAGCAAAAGGCCATCACAGATTTCCTGATGTTAAAAGCGGATAAAGGTACTCCCTGTGTAACTTAGATGTCAGCCATTGGCAGCTCATGCGTGACACCTGCGCTTGCTCAGGCCCTTTGAGGAGGCCACGCTATTCGTGAGTTGGCAGGACTATGGGATGAACGACGTCATTCCTCTGTTGCACGTCCTGGAACAAATGCTGTTAACAATGGCTGGTCAGGGTGCGGTAGACGTGGCGCACAGATCTCAACGCCACATGACCCCTGTGGGGGCAGGACAGGAAGAAGAGGAGGAGGTAGAGGAGGACATTGGTGCTCAGGAATTATTGAGTGAAATGGGTGGTTTTTCCACTCAGCGGACAGGAGTGGAGGAGCAGGAGCATCTGGTAGAGGAGGAGGAGGAGGAAGAGGAGACAGAGGACCCAGACGCACCGTGGCAGTATGCTGTGGAGATGGAGGCAGGGAGTCCCTCGCATTCCTTGGCACAAATGGCCCATAGTATGCTCGCTTGCTTGCGTACCGACAGCCGAATAATAACCATCAGACAGAGGGATGACTTTTGGCTGTCCACCTTGTTGGACCCTCGCTACCGTTCAAAAATGGTGGCCTTTTTCACACCTGCTGAGAGGGAGGCCAAAATAACGTACTATAAAAACCACCTATGTAGTCAGCTGGTCTCTGCCTGTCTGCGCCAACGTCCATCCTCAGACACTGTGGGCCCTGTGCGCTCGCGTTCCGATGCCATGGCAGTAGGGGAGGGGTGGGGTGGTAGGAGCAGTGGCAGCTCCACCAGCAGCAGCTGCCTCAGTCTGCAGTCGATGATGAGTAGCTTTCTTCACCAGCGCAGTGAGGAAACTACTAACCAGCCGCAGCAGCAGCAGCAGCAGCATCAGGTGGACCTGGAGCAGGACCTCAAACAACAGGCTTAGGCCTACTTGGACAGCACCCTGCCAACCGAGGTAGACAATCCCCTTGACTACTGGGCAACGAAACTTGACCTTTGGCCCCAACTAGCTGAATTTGCCCTTGAAAGGCTGTCATGCCCGGCCAGTAGCGTGGCATCGGAGCGCGTGTTTAGTGCGGCAGGAGGTATTGCAACTCCGCGGAGGACACGACTGTCCACCTAAAGTGTGGAGAGACTGACGTTTGTGAAAATGAATCAGGCATGGATTAGTCTGGATTTCAAACCACCAGTTCCTGACACAACTGACTAAATCCGCCATGAATCATGCCCCAAACATGTGCCACTTTCAGGTCTCCTCACACTGCTGGTGTGTTCCATTTTTTGTCATAGGGTGCTGGCAGATTACGGGCCTCCCATAGCTGCTGCCAGGCCCCTAATCTGTTATGGGCCCCTATACCGCCTCCTCATGCTGCTGCCAAGTCCAGAGTCTCTCATGGGTCCCTGTACGGCCTCCCATTGCTGCTGTCTCCATCGCCACACTCTGCCATGTGCCACTTTCAGGTCTCCTCACACTGCTGGTGTGTTCCATTTTTTGTCATAGGGTGCTGGCAGATTACGGGCCTCCCATAGCTGCTGCCAGGCCCCTAATCTGCCATGGGCCCCTATACCGCCTCCTCATGCTGCTGCCAGGTCCAGAGTCTCTCATGGGTCCCTGTACGGCCTCCCATTGCTGCTGTCTCCATCGCCACACTCTGCCATGTGCCACTTTCAGGTCTCCTCACACTGCTGGTGGGTTCCATTTTTTGTCATAGGGTGCTGGCAGATTACGGGCCTCCCATAGCTGCTGCCAGGCCCCTAATCTGCCATGGGCCCCCGTACTGACTCCTCATGCTGCTGCCAGGCCCGTAATCTGTCATGGGCCCCTGTTGTCGCTTGTTGGCATATTCCGCTCGTTCAGATGCTCCTTCTCCTGCTACTCCTCTTCACGGATTCCGTCAGCAGTCTTTCTTGGAATCCGTTTCCAAGAGACAACAGTTTGCGAGCACGCACCCGACGGTGCAGAAGCTGAACGTCCTCCTGTCCAAGTTGCTGCTGCCAGGCTCGTAATCTGTCATGCGCCCCTGTACCGCCTCCTCATGCTGCTGCCAGGTCCAGAGTGTGTCATGGGCCCCCGTACCGACTCCTCATGCTGCTGCCAGGCCCGTAATCTGTCATGGGCCCCTGTACCGCCTCCCCATGCTGCTGCCAGGTCCAGAGTGTGTCATGGGTCCCTGTACGGCCTCCCATTGCTGCTGCCAGGCCCGTAATCTGCCATGGGCCCCCGTACCGACTCCTCATGCTGCTGCCAGGCCCGTAATCTGTCATGGGCCCCTGTACCGCCTCCTCATGCTGCTGCCAGGTCCAGAGTGTGTCATGGGTTCCTGTACGGCCTCCCATTGCTGCTGTCTCTATTGCCACACTCTGCCATGTGCCACTTTCAGGTCTCCTCACACTGCTGGTGGTTTCCATTTTTGTCATAGGGTGCTGTATGGCCTCCCATTGCTGCTGCCTCCACCGCCACACTGTGGCTCCACACTCTGGTTTTGGCCCCGTGACTGCCCAAATGAGTGAAGTGTGCGGTGATTCTAAGATCGACGGCACTCATCTGCATGTCATACTGACTGACAGTATTATTTCTCTTCCCCAGCAGACTCCAAGGGCATTTAAATTAAAGGTACAGTGTTCTGCACTAATATTAAGTCTCTCTGAAGCCTAGAAACACCCTTTTTTAAGTTTAATTCACAGCGAATATATTCGACTCGAATCAAAATTTTTCCACGAATTCGCCGAATCAGTCGAATCGAATTTTTGAATACTTCGCTCATCTCTACTTATCAGCATTGGCAATCGAACTTGGGGGTTGTCTAGATCAGCAAGACTGGCAGATCATGACTCAAGCATTATCAAAATGTTCGAGGAATGTTATTATTTTAAAAAATGCCTATAAGGTCCTTTACAGATGGTATTATACGCCTGCCCAGCTGGCTCATTTTATCTCTTCATACTCTCCGACTTGTTTTCGGGGTTGTCAACAAATAGGCTCATATTTGGTGGACTTGCCCCAAGGTTTGCAGACTGTGGATTAGGGTCTATGCCATTCTCCACACTATGTTTTACACAGATATTAAGCGCAACCCATACGAGGCACTATTATTTCATTCAATAGTAGGCCTACTTCGCCCTGAGCGGCAGCTGGCATCGCATCTATTTATGGCTACCAAACTAATGATTGCGAGAGCTTGGAAAACCCCTCTTCTTAGCTTCAAGGCTGTCAAGAACTGGATGAATTTTATAGTGGTTAATGAGAAGCTAACGGCCATGCTGTTGGACACCCACCCAAAGTTTCTGCAGATCTGGCGCCCCTAGATTTGACCAGACCTTTCTGTTGCTATAGGACTCTTCTGGCGCGATCCCCTGGAGTCCTTTCTTTGTCTTTACTTTCCTTGTTTCTTCCTTTTTTCCTCTATTCTATTAATTATCATGATATTTGTGCTGATTGTAATACTCCTAAAGAATCGTACCAGCAATATTTTATATACCTGTCAGACTTTCTCAAGAGTCTTAGGTGTAGAGTACTGATGTGCATCCAGTGAGGATCCGTGTTCAGTTTTTCCTACCCCCTGTATGCGGTTTTTGTGATTATCTTTGGCCTTCGTTTACTAGCTCATTGGTCTCTATTTGTTTGCTATTAATGCAAATTATGAGGTTTCATTTCATCTCTTTATGTATTGTGATTATGTACTCAGTTTATTTCTCTGTCAACACCTCAGTGCATTTGTTATGTCTTTCATCAGAAGAACTGTATATCTTGTTCTTTTGTGTCAGTGATCATGCTTTTGACTGTTTCTTTGATTCTGTATTGTCTATAATAAAATCCAATGTAAAAGAAAAACAGAAGCACCATACTCACTTTTAGCATCCCTAGTGAATCACACGTTTGCCATTTTGCAGAATTACAGGTGAATTTTTCAACATACAAGACTTCCTGGTGTGTTAAATGTGTGGATTTTCCTACTGCAGCTCACCTACCACAGCCACTGTGTCACCTGTGTACCTGTCAAGCTTTTGTATCTGTTATGACCATTGATAGTGCAGAGGCAGTGTTACAGAGCATCGAGAAGGAAAAGGGCAACTATCTAGTCACTAATCTTCTGTTAAACTGTAAAGGGAAAAGAGCTGATGACAGCCACATTGCTAGTTAACAAACATTTGCACACTTAGCCAAGGTTCACATCTGTGCAGGTTTTAAGGCCCTTGTTCACGCAGGCACGGCAGCCAGTTGTCAAGAGTCTGTGATAGTAAGTCCTTGTAGTTTACCAATTCAGGGTTCTCCAGGATGTATAGCCTAAGCCCTACACTGCTTCTTCACCAGGGCCTCTGATGGTAGAGATAGCCTTGCAGCAAACTGGAACCAGGTTGTGGCAGCCAGATGCACCCATCTAAGAATGCAGAGACCACTTAGCATGTACAGAGTACAAAAGCAGGAGACTGAAGAGAAAACCAGGAGAGAAGCAGAGATCAGGGCAGGTGGCAAGCAAGCATAGAAAGGAAATGAAGCGAGGATTGGTACACGGATAGTCAGACAGGATACACAGTAATAAGCGGATGAGAGCTCAGAGAACTGTGAAGTTGCTCAGGCAAGGAGGTCTGCGCTGAGCACATCTATATATAAGGAAGCGACCCTGAAAGTGATAATAGGGAAAAGGATATAAATCCACAGTAGAGCAGCAACCCATAGGTGAACAGAGAAGCCTGCAGCACAACTGAAATGGAGTCAAAGATCTAGCACAACACCACAGTAAGCAGGTAAGAATTACACCAACAGATAAAATGACACCCATTCATATGAATGTGCTACCATGCCTGCGTTTTCCCTCTTTTTCAAAACACAGCCAGAGTGATATTGCTTGGTGCTCTTGCACCATGTGATTTCCATGTGATTTCCATGTGATTCCCTCACCCGCCAACAAGCTGTGGGTTGAGATGCATAGGGGTGCCATTAGGTAATGAATGACAGCCCCGTGCGTCTCCAGAACAATTCCCGCACCCACACCCTCCCACTCAAATGGGACCTAGCTTTAATGTACAAAGGATAATAATGAGTGAAAGTGTGATGTGATGCAGCACTACAATGTATACATTATGTGAACTTAAAAACTAGTGAACCTATGCTCCCTCAGGGCCATTACTATGAGGGTTGTGGCTAATCACAAACTCCTCCCTACTTACAGTATATGGCTGTAAGGAAGGGGAAAAAGACACAGGGAGGCTTGGAGGGCCTTCCATGATAGCATTAATTTTATAAAAGTAAAGGTCAAAACCGGTTTTATTTTTAAACTTGCTGATTTTTAGACACAACATTTCAACAGGGGCTTATAGAAATAAACAAATAAATAAAATATGTAAATTGAAAAACAAACCAAAATCAGTCCAGTAAAAAGTTTTACTATAATCACAATAAAAGCTACAATTTATTGGGCATCATTACACTGCTTTACTAGGAGGTGACTACTGTTCTGATGCTATCCTGTGCATAAAAAGGATGAAACTGTTAAAGTAGTTCTAAAGCCTAAACATTTTTTACCTTACGCATTCCTTGCATTAAGGTAAAATATGTTTAGGCATCGGTTTTGGCCCCTTGCCGCCATTTTTACTTACTGAGTCCTTAATTCGATCCAGTGCTGTGCACATCTGTAGCTTTTCTTTCATCTCACTTTCATGTCTCACTGGCTTTACTGGGACACCAGGAGCCATTGGCTACCGCTGCTGTAAATCAAAGCCACTGATGAGGGAGTGGGGGGAAGGATCGAGTCTCTGGAGCGATCACACACAAGTGCCTCTATGGGAAGCAGCTGCCCATGGGGGCACTGGACAGAGAGGAGGTAGCTCAAGCAGGGGACTCAAGAAAAGGAAGTTCAGGGCCACTCTGCAATTCCATTTTACAGTACAAAGCAGATAAATATAGAGATGTTTGGGGATTTTTTTGTTTTTTGTTTCCTGTGTATACTGATATCAAGCATTGGAAAAGTTTCATAAGATATAGCAACGGGTGTTGGATTGTTAATATTGAGTAGTTATTTCTCTTTCCATCAATTTCTGTGAAAGATCAACCCATTTCCTTGAAGGGCTAAAAAAAAAACCTTACAAAATTCAAAATAGGAAAATTGTTGAATTCTGATTTCAAGCCTCCCTTCTTACAGCAATAAAGGTAGTGTAAGGAAATATGTGTTATTAACTCGCAACCATTTTGTATATTGCCTCCATTTTAGTTAGTTTTATTTGTGAATGTGAATAAGTTAGTTTTATTTTTGAATTCCACTTGTAACAACTCTCTCATTTCATGAATTCAGTTTCTATTCTGTAGAAACTGAACTACTTTATATGGTGGTCTTCAGCCATTTGTAGTTGATATTTTCTTGATAAGAGTACAATATTTAATTGGTCATTCTGACTTTGTATAAAACAGTTTGTACGCATTCAACTTTCAGAGATTTAGCTTGCACACTGTGGTGTCTGGAGCTTTATTTCTCCTGAGCTCAGAGGTTTGAAATATCCGAGGACATGTTGGGCTACAGACATAGGTTGAATCTTTGCAGGTAGGGTTATGTCAATGGACTTAACCCCAATAGGGTTCACTTATCGCATGCGTTATGTCGGTCACATGACCACTTATCACGTGTGATGCTGAAAATGTCAATTCACTATTGCAGTGTGCAGTATTTAACGAAAATAGCAAAAACGCTCTGTTAATACCGCATAAAAGACCTTAAAGTCAATTCACTAAAGGAAATAAATAATTAAATGCATTAAGTAGTGGTCCAGGCATGCAGTATGTACTGGTAAACACAAAGTGAATACATCCACAAAGTCTCCTGCCTCAGAAGTCACTTCAAATCATGATAATTGGCTAGACTTCACTCCTGGATCTGCCGGATACGTCACGCCTTGCTACCCTCTCAAAGACTGGGGACATCTACAGATACTAGAAACTAGAGCGCACCAACCTAGTGCATTATCCTCAAGGCTTCACTTTATTGATAAAAATGTAGTATACCCACAAACCAACTGACGTGTCACAGCTTGTCAAAATACAACCGCAAGTTCCAGCTCGTAGAGCATAATAACTGATGGTAGAACATACAAAGATCCAACAGGCTGATGTGTTTCAAGGCCTTGCCTCTTCCTCAGAGCCATGAGGAAGAGGCCAAGTACTGGTATCTGGCAGTAAGAAGTGGGTGGCCGCCGTTTCCTTAACAACCTATGAGTCATCAGCTGTCAGCGGGGTTCCCTGCTGACAGCTGAATTAAAATAAAAAGAATAGCTGGCAATTAAAAATTTAGCAAAACATGGCGTAGGGTCTCCCATCCCATCCATACCAAGCCCTTCAGGTCTGGTATAGATTTTGAGCGTAACTCCCATGCCAAAATGTAAAAAAAAATGAAGTGGGGTCCCCCCCCAAAATCCATACCAGACCCTTATCCAAGCATGCAGCCCGGCAGGTTAGAAAAGGGGGGACGAGTGAGCACCACCCCTGCTGAACCATACCAGGCCACATGCCCTCAACATGGGGGGTGCTTTGGGGCAGGGGGGCACCTTTCCCCTCAAACTCCATACCAGATCCAAAGTGTTTGGTATAGATGGAAGGGGGGACCCCAAGGTGTACTTTTGCTATATTTTTAATTCTTTTTTTTACATTCACCAGTCAGCAGGGAACCTGCTGACAGCTGAAACATTACCGCATGTTTTCACCACTAAAATACCTCCAGAAACTAAAAGATTTGTCTGGGCACAATTTAAGAAATAAGTACATTTTATGTGATGAGTGGGAATGAAGGTCAAGATGAGCTGTAGAATAAGCTGTCTATCTACCTTTTTGCCTTTACTGAAACATTTTTCTATTTATTTTTTACCAAACTGACACATTCTTGTCCTATTGCCAATAGTGCACATTTTAAGGTAACCACACATATACACATTTACCTTTACAAATAGCCACACAAAATGATTTGTATTTAGGACTTAAGACAAAACTTTAGAAACATTGATTTAAAAAAAACAATAGAGCAAAGAAAACAAAGTAGTTAATTGAACAAAGTAACCTATGTTTGGAGTAAGCCAGCAGGGTTGCCATTGATTTCACTGGATAGTTCTTAAAATTAATCCCTGTGCATTTTCTGTATTTATTATAATTTTTTAAATGCTTGTTTCAGATGTCTTCTTGTGGCCTGACCAACTTCAATACTTCTATTCATGCATTTGAAAAAGTAATAAAAAAGCTCATTTTATTTCAAGATCAAAGAATAATTCTCAGTAGGAAATGTCAGTTTTCCTAGAGTTGCTTTTAGGTGAATTCAAATGTTCAGATTGTCTTTTTAATTACATCAAGTAACTGATCACATTTCTATTTTGGTTTCCTACCTGTTTAAGAAGAATAACATTGACACTTTGGTATATATTTCAAAGAACTGCACCTTCAGCATGCAAAGCAACAAGGTTATACATGAAAAATAGAATAACCTTGAAAGAGTTTTTGTGAAAGCCATACAATAATATTGATTTGATTTCTTGATAAGTTTATAAATAGACGTATTGTGAAGGCACTTAGAAGCCATTGTCTCTTTAGAATGATTTAGAATATAACAGCTTTCAGGAAATAACTAGGAGTTTTTGAAATGCATGAACACACTTTATGGCAATTTTGTATTAATAGGAATATAACATTCTGGTAAAAGGAAACTCAGGGGACAGTGCTGACCTCTCTGCATGAAAGGACCAAACTTGTGAGTTCTGTTTCATTACACTAGGAGCCAGGGCTGTTCTGATAGAAGACATTGGATTTTAATCATATCGGGCTTTGTAAATGTAGGAATATAGTGCAGAAATGTTGCAGCTTTTTGGCCTTGTTTTGTTTTTCATAACATTTTTACTGAAATATTATGCATTAAAGAACATGTTTGCAGGTCATAATAAAAAAAAAGGTATTTATTATCATTTTTAATACACAGTAAAGAAACTTTGAGGCATATGACTGGAACATCATATTGATCATGTCAAAATATGATAGCTTTTTTGTATGGATGGTTAAACTATAGATACATTATTTACCTATGCTATTTTATTACATTTTATCTTTGTTTTCAAAATTTACCTACTTTTAATACTGTTGTACATTTTTGCCTGCGCTCAATACATATAATGTAGCAACCAGTGTTTAGAGAGAAAGTGCAGTTGTTTCTCTACTGAAAGATTGTAGAAATTACTTTTGTTAACAATAAAACAAGGGAAAACATGCATATAAGGAAAACTGTGCCAAATGGGAACATTATTAACAAGTTTTACTAGTTTTTTTTTTCTAAGATTGCAAAAAAAAACTGCAAATGCACATTTTAAAGACCATTTAACCAAACTTCAGTTTACATTATTTAAATCAAAGTTTCAAAGCAGTCGGTAAAAAAATGGCAATTCTGATAAAAAATACTAAAAGTCCCCCAAAAATTCCTTATAAATAGGTTCCATAATATATTAACTTAACTAATATGTTCTTGTGAAGTGATTTTACATATTGCCTTACATCTATTGTTTTAAAAAAATGTACAATAATGTGCAGACAAAATAAATTAGGTTTTCAGCAGGTTCTTTGGATTTACTGTACTTTGTCATTTTTATTTCAGCTATAATCTCATGGGTATTATTATGCTTACTATGCCTCCACATTGTTTTAGGATTGATACAAGAACAATGGATATTTGCAGCATTAGATCTTTAGGCAGGCCCAGACATAGGGTTGAATTCTAGCTATTCATGTTTGCCAGTAACTGTAATAGCTTTAGTTTAAGCATGCTTAATAATAGTAGTTTGTTTTGCTCAATGCTTACTCCTTTCCAATTTCTAGTATGTGTTTTGTGCTAGTATAACGCCACATTCAGATATGTGATGGGGAATTGAATGAGTTGAAGGACAAGTTCAGTCAGTTAGTACTGTACCTGTGTACATTTTTAAAAGCAACTAGTTGTCCAAAAAACAAATACCAGAATAGGTCAGAATAACATAACATCTCTTCACTTTTGTGATTTTGTGACTAATAATAACAAATAAATGACTACCATGTGATACACAGCATCATTTTTGCATCAAAGCCAACAAAGAAATGTCTATCTGACAACTGGATTGAGAAAGTAGCCATAGGGCATTGAGGGGGCATTTACCCTTAGCATGCCTTTTTCCCCACGCTGAGCACTTCAAAGAAAAAACTGTCCTGGACCCATCAGCCAATTACTGTTCACATGATTACACAGTATTTGAAAAAATGTTCAGCACAGGGAGGGTTATGTTAGGGGGATATGTGAAGGATAAATGCCTAAAAAGTGGCCCTAAAAGTATACTTATACTGTAGCATTTATATACTTCTTCAAGCTTTAAAGATATCTCATTTGAAAAAAATGACATGTACTGCCCTTCCCGTGACTTTTTTTTAGGCTGACTGAGACATCAAAAGGTACCAGGGTTATTAACGTAAAACCATATTGCCCTCATTAATTAATCCTCTTGACAGAGGAAAAAAATATTACATTTGTAAAGGATTTCAAGGAATTGCACAATTCTGCAAGATCATTATTTAGCTGTCTGAGATGGGTACAGAAGAAACAGCATATCATATTATACAATAATCTTTGAAGTCACTGATTAATGTTCCTAATTAACTAAAATTAAAAGGGAATTTTCTAGAAGTATGTAAAGAAACCCAATTCTTTTTTTTAGTCCAACGTAGTAAGGAAATGCTGTGTTACCAATAATGTCAAGACTTTTTACAAAGCCCAGTTACCAAGCCCAGTAAAATATAGTTACAGTGCACAAACATACAAGAAAGTGTATTCATTTTAATGAGAAAATATACTGCGTTTTTGGGCATTTTATATTGTACAGAGAACCAGAATACATATATTGCATGATTTCACCATAAAGCCCAATGCTATAGTGCATTAAGATGCTACTTTTCTGATTTTTTATTGTGCTATAGGAACTGTGAAATTGTCTTTTGATCTTCTATGGAAAAATAGAAGAAGCCTTGAAGGCAAATGTTTGCTGGCACACTATAGCAAACATAAGGTTTTGTTTGGAGGCATTAGATAAATAGTGCAAAACTCCCACTTACTGTACATTAGTACTAACAAACTGGCAGAGCGCCTATCTGTGAATAAACAAATTCTCAAGTTACATTACCTCTGATGAGACTTCTTCTTTAGCCACTTGCCCTCCAGAAGATTTACCCCCCTTCATGAACAGATCATTTTTTGCTATACGGTGCTGCTCTACTTTAACTGACAATTGCACAGTCATGCAACACTGTACACAAATTACATTTTTTTACACACAAATAGAGATTTATTTTGGTGGTATTTGATCATCACTTTTTTATTATTTTTGGTGTTATTAATGAAAAAAAGACCAAAAACTTACATTTTGCTATAAAACATATCCAATAAAAAAATAAAAGTTTTTCATAAATTTAGGCCAAAATGTATTCTGCTATATGTCTTTGGTTATAGTATCTACAAATGGCGGTATATTGACTGGAATTTTTACATATTGTTTTATACTAGTAATGGCGGCAATCAATGACTTATAGCGAGACTGCGATAGTTTGGTGGGCATTCTGACGCTAACTGACCCTGAGTGGGAACTAACTACCACTGACATGTGACACGAATACAGTGATCAGTGCTAATAAAAAGCACTGACACTGTACTAATGACAGTGGGCAGAAAGGGGTTAACATCTGGGGCAATCAAAGGGTTAACTGTGTACTGTGTTGTGATTTAACTATGTACTGTGTTTTATTTTACTAGGGGATGTGCTGGCTTTTATCTCCCTGTTTGCATAGAGATACAAACCAGAATATCCCCATTGACAGGAGAGAGATCTGTGTTGTTTACACTCCCAGATCTCTCTCCTGTCAGCTGCTCTGCCGATCACCAGCCATGAATCGCTGGCCAGGACCTGATGATTAACATCTATGGGAGCCAATGACAGCACAGGTAGGACGGAGTGCATGTGCCTCCTACCCAAAAATGCAAAATCATGTATATATATATATGTGTGTGTGTGTGATTTTGCACGGAGCAGCTACCCTGCAGCAGTAAAACTACTATAGGGTGGCCGACAAGTGGTTAAAGCTTTCTGAATTGAGCCTATTATCTGATAATTGTTATGTAAACTTACATTTAAAAGACAAATCTAAACTGAATTTCTAAAAAACAAATCTGAATAAAAATTGACTGTTACACATTTAAAAATATATTCAGTATACATTTGTTTATGCGCTCTGTTTGCACCTCAGTGACTTTTAATTGTCCTCAATTTAATGGGAATTCTTTTTCAATGGCTTCCTCTTGAAAATTGATTTTTCACCTATAATTCAACTGAGATCAATTCACAAAATGTCAGGCTATGTTGCTACAGCAAGAACCTTGAAATAGGCTTAACATGAATGAAAATGAAATATGCACTTGCATTTAGTTCTAGGAACCAAGCATATTAACCTGATGTAAGACATGGCTAAGCAATTTTGAAGTAATGTTTATTAACACAATTTTTATGTTCAAGTAGTTATGAGCTTATTATTAGTATTATTTAGAATTAAAACAAGTCTAGGTTTCACACCCTTCTAAAGCAATTATTCTCCTAATCAATGAGTTAAGCTGAAAAACATACACTGCAATAGGCTAAAAAAGAAAAAACTCTTATAGTGACTTGGGATTTGTTCAAAATGTAATCTGAACACAGAATTTTGGCTGTTTGGGCATTTAGACAAACGTCTGAACATTTACCCATTGAGCAGGATCCGCACACCATCAACCAGTGACATCACCAGCCCCATTCACTTCCATGGCCCCTAATTCCTAGCCATGTAAAGCAAAAGGGGTGGTATCCCATTGGCATCATTGACCATATAGGGTTATGTCTATATATGGAAAATTATGTCACAAGGAGAACCGCAGTCCCTTGTATACAATAGCTGTCATCCATCAAGCTTTCCATTCAGCGGCATTACAAATGAATGAGCAGGACGTGTCTCTAGGGCAATGTTTTTATTTCTTTAGGCAGGTCATCTACTGCTTAGTATAATTGTTGACATGGATCTGCATCACTGAATGACATGATTGATGACAGATTTACAATGAGGGACTTTTTTTGTAGATTTTTATTTTTTACTAAAAGACTTGTCAAACATTTGGGTGTCTTTAGTCCTAGGCTACAATGTTTATTTGTAAATAAATAGGGGTACTATGTACCTCATACTCATTCACATGGGGTCTAGTATCTGTGTGTCTCCTTATTGGGGGTTTCCAGACTCTGATAAGCCTATAGACTTCCACAACCATCAGGCGTAGTTTGTGGGGAAGGGGCCCATGTCCTCATCAATGTGGGGACAGGGTGCCTTGGCAGGTGGTCCCCCACAACGAGGCACCCCTGACCCCCATTAAGGGTCTGGATCTATTTCCTTGAGAACCTCATACTTTTTTGTGAGGTACTCACTTAAAATCCACACCAGATTTAAAAATATTTTTTCTTTCTTGCTGTAGGATGTGTTACATAAAGAATGACATTTTCAAAGAAAAAACAGAAACAGTTTAATTTGCTGACAAATGATATTCATTTCCAGCTTCTTAAGCCCCCCCCCCAAAAAAAAAATCTTACCCTTGAGTGAGGGTGCTTTTTTTGTAACAGCTGCCAAAGCCATTTGCCAGCAATTTAAAAACATGATTCCTTTGTAAATGGCAGTGCTAAAAAAAAAGTCACTGCTCCCAGCTGCACATATTTTTTTAAAACTTTTTTTTCATTGGTAAAATATTCCCTTGGGCAGTGCCCACCCCCATGCTATGGCTTGACGCCCCCTTGCCTATTTGCCCCATAAAGGGGCATTTTTAATTTGACAGATTTGGCTCCTATTGATTTCAATGGGGTTCAATTTCGGCATCCAAACTTCTTTGACGTTCACAGAACCCCCGCAGAACAAAACCCAGGGCCGTTTGTTTTATGGCTAGTAGTCACAAATATTAGTCAGCTCATACTTAAAATTATGGATTGGCCACTAATTCAACCCAAACTGAACTGATTTGCAGTTCAGGTAAACAGCAAATTTATGTGATTGTTTACTTCAAAGGAATCAATTAACCAACTCAAAATAGGAAGTACTTTGTGGACTCAAATGATCCTCTATACTTAATGCACAAAAATATTAGAAAATTAACCGCTTACAACAAAATATACAAAATGTTATTAGCCAGTAACAAACTCATTTCAAAACCATGGCTATATTTAAAGAAATCCTGATATGGTTATGTATCTCACATAAATGACTCCTCATTATTTACATAAGATGTATTTGCCTCCAGAGACCAATCCAACTAACATAGCCTAAGTTAGGCATTGATATACTTAAACTGTTGTGTAAAGCACACCTGTCAGCGTGTAGTCCTCAATGAACTACTACGGTGCTGTGGAGTGCTGTGGTAGTTCATTGATTCTTCCTGTCAATATATCTGCTTGCCCGTACTTCTTTATTCAAACCAGAACTTGCACTAGAATGCAAAATCCATATATTGTATACTGAACCTCCCATCTTAAAATCACTGCATTATACTTGTAAAAAAACGTGTTGCAATGTTAGGAAATATGCTAAAAGTGACACTAAACTCTGGTTTAAACACATTTGTTTCAGGCCCCATGTACATGGAACACTTCTGAACGATGGAAACTGACTGCTGGAAAATGTAGGTTAAAAAACATCTGTTTAGCTGCGTTTGCATAATTGGTTTATGAGCGTTTATGCCCGAAAGAAAGAGAGGGCAAGAAAGATAGGGAGAAAGAGAGGGAGAAATAGAAAGAAGGAAAGAGGGAGAGAGAAAAAGAGGGAGGAAGACAGAAGGAGGAAAAGAGAGAGAAAGAAAAAGAGAGGGAGAAAGACAGAGAGAGCGCAAGAAAGAAAGAGGGAGAAAGGGAGAGAAAGAGAGAGGGAGAAATAGAAGAAGAAAAGAGAGGGAGAGAGAAAGGAAAAAAGGAAGAAAGAAAGAAAGAAAGAAAGAAAGAAAGAAAGAAAGAAAGAAAAAGAAAGAAAAAGAAAGAAAGGAAACAAAACGATTGTTACCCTCACTGGCAGTCATAGAGAAGGATGAGCTGCCAGGAATCAGGATCCACTGCTCCAGCCACAGCCTCTTCTTAACCACTTCCAGTCCGAACACTTTTACCCCCTTCCTGTCCAGGCCATTTTTCAGCTTTCAGTGCTATCACACTTTGAATGACAATTGCGCTGTCATGCAACACTGTACCCATATGAATTATTTTAGCATTTTTTTGAGACAGAAAAAGCTTTATTTTGGTGGTATTTATTCACCACTGGGATTTTTATTTTGTTTGCTATGTAAATGAAAAAGTCCAAAAATTTTGAAAAAAAGTGTTTTTCTTATAAAATTTTGCAAATAAATAATATGTCATCATAAATCTTGGCCACCATTTATTCCGTTATCTTTTTAGTTAAAAAAAAAATAACCCAAATTAGTTTATAACCAAAAAGTATAATTTTTAAACTTTTTTTTTTACATTTTTATTTTATTTTTTTATATTATTATTTATGGGTTTTTTTTTTACATACTGTCACCCTAGCAGTACAGTGTCACCATGGTGACACTGTACTACTTGTGGGGTGTGATGAAGATTTTTGTTTTTTTTACACTGATTGCTTTTACACCCATAAAGGCTGTAAAAGCAATCATTTCTCCTTCTCTCTGGCTGCATTCTTGCAGCCATTGAGAACTACTGTGTGAGCTGTGATTGGTCACAGCTTGTCACATGGTACAAGGCTGTTGTGAATAGCCTTGTACCATGTGACCTCTGTGATCATTCACAGATTTCATACGTAGTAAGCAATGATGTCAGAAGTGATGTGATCGGGACCTCGCACAGAGGTCCCGTCCGACAATCGGTGTTCCACAGCAGGCACCAGATTGCGGTGATGCGCGCTCCCACGGAGCATGCACAAGCAAGGGGCAGGGTGGCCATTTATAAACGGCCACCCGACCCTGCACTGCCACTGTCTGGCCGTTTATATACAACTGCCAGACGGGAGGTGGTTAAACCATTGTCATAGGAGCTGTGCCGTGCCAGGATGTCTACTCTATGGCTCCTTGGTGATCTCACTGCAGGCAGACCCAGAGAGAGGTGGGGTGGGGCTGGAGCATGGGGTGGGGGAATCACCGATCACCCAGGTGCAGACGAATGGAGGACACTGACCCCCTTAACAATGCTGCCTAGGCACACACCTTGTTAGCCTCATGGTAAATACGCCCCTGCTCAGATTGAAATATCCTGAAAGGGAAGAAGTAGGCATGAGAAGGTAGAGGAGCAGAGTGAGCTCTCAGGTGTGAGCAGGGAGCGGACATCAATCAGAGGATGGAAAGGGGTGGATCCCGACCAGAATGTTGGCATGACACTCTAGAGAAGACAGTAGCCCCTCCCACAGGCAATTAACTCTATTTTAACAGGGAGGGTGCAGTCCTTAGAGGGCCAGAAAGATTTTTAGGTATTAGCAACTCACATAGAATAGGTGTAAGCTAAAAAAAGGAAACCCATACTTCTCTTTTAATTTTGGCTATTGTAGTGAATGAAACACTCAAACACTAAATGCATCTAGCATTTAGACGCGATTAGGAGCATCAAGTGTTAGAGACGTTATATATAATATAGAAGTGTATTTACAAGCAGAAAAAAAAGACATCAAAAGCCTGTAAAAGTGGATTTTCTTAAGCCCTGTGTGCATGAGCACTTATAGTAATTGTTCAAAAATTATTGGCTGTCTGGTAATAGCACCATACATCCATTGCTATCTAGATAAACCTTCTATTTTCTAATCCTCACAAATATAACAGAAGTGATCATGCCTGTTCTTGAAGCTTTCCACTTGTGCGTATGCATTGATTCACCTACATAGAGGTCCACAAAGCCAATACAACACAGATCCAGATGTAGAGGTTGTTCTTATTTGCTCCTATGTGTTTATTTACATGTCCTGTGCCAAATAGAGAGACATTCCTGGCTACGGGTAACATTTGCTCCAGGCCTTGATACAGCTGAACTCAGTACATTAAAAAAGCAAGGAGTTTGCATGAGGTTCTTCAAGGATGCAGTGGCAGTGAAGTCCAGTCCAATGTTGCTGACCCCACTGGCCACTCAAGAGAGGAGATTTGCATGAGGTTCTTCAAGGATGCAGTGGCAGTGAAGTCCAGTCCAATGTTGCTGACCCCACTGGCCACTCAAGAGAGGAGAAGCAGCAAGAGATTTCCCAGTTAAAATAAACAGCATACTAATTCAATCTTGAATGTCCAGTTAAAGGGGTGCATCTGCACTGAGGCAAGGTAAGACACGTGATTCATGGAGTGGGTAAAAAGACAAGGTTGGCAGATGGGACTTTAATAACTGGTACTAGAGTAATTTTCCATCTTACCACCATGCATGATTCCTTTGTAGCTATGAGTCAAGCAGTGACCTTTCTATATCATCATCAAGTGCAGGTATATCAAGCAGACCTAATTCCTAAATTTCTGCCAAGCACAGAATAAAGACATTTTGAATCTGTCCAGATATGATCCTTTAGCAATTTTCTTTCTACGTATTTTTTACTTCTACTCTATTCTTGACTTCACCTTTTCTGTATTTCTTACCTCCAGTTTACTTGTACCTAGCTTTAGTCTGTACTAGTTTGTATCTCCCCCTCTATTCGATTGTTACACGTTTTTTAAGGGTCCAGTTATTATCAGCTAATCCTATTGCATTGTCTGACCTTACTCCTCCTAACTTCTGTTAGCCTGGCTTTTTGTCAAGTTCCAGCTCTTGTGTGCTCTTGCTTTTATGTGTTTGGTTAGCCTTCTAACTCCTGTGCCTACTTAGCATTATACGTTCTATAGTTCAAGCTGCATGCACTTGGTCTTCAGAACCATTTTATGGAAGTGAGCATAAGTTAACCTACCCTCCTTGATGGACGGCCTTGGATTCAGTGTGGATCCCTCTTTTAAAGGTCTTATGACATTTGAGGTGAGACTCCCATCCTGTGTCACTTTATTATTAGGTTTTGTCTGTATGATATCACTGCCCTAAAAGAAAGTAAATAAGTAAGTAAGGGTAGCACTCAATATGGCAGTCTGCTACTTCATTATTAGACCACTGAAGTCACAGGGTATACAGACTTGTATCAGTATTTACATTTTTTCTTCTTAGAGTGGAGTGTAAAGGGAAAAAATAATGTTCAAATATTAGTCAATATTATAATTTTTTTTAGAGGCAGATGCTTACAAGTTTATAAACTGGAAATTTTAATTACATATATAAAATGTATTTTACTTCCAATTAAACCTTTGATTCAGGGTGCCATCTAATAGGAAAGCCCAGAATTTACTGCTTACTTTATGACCAAGGAAATGGATATTTACATACTCTGAATCATTCAGCTGTGTGCATGTTCTGCAAAACAGACCAAGTTACAGCATATTTAATATACAATAATAAAATGACTAGATAGAGGTAGATTTTTGAGTTGATATCTACACCTGTCGGTTATCATTAGAAAATATAACAAATCTGTATGCAATATTTTGGATTAAAATAAATTATTTTATTCCTGAATAAATATTTAATACAGTAGTACATACTGTTTGCTCACTTGTACCTACAAGTAAGCTTATAATAAAGTTTACCTGTAGGTGCAAGGAATCTCTCCCAAACGTGCACCATTTAGAAGATATTCACTGTTTATGCAACCGATTACATCACCGGTGCATGCGCACTCGTGCTGTGCTGCGATCATGGCTCCTGTGTGCATGTTTGGGAGTGATGTCATCATGGCCAGAGCCATTGAACCCAGAAGGAAGACCTGGTAAAGATGACAGCGGTGACAGCACATGGCTGGAGGGCTTCACTTTAAGAAAAATCTTTCATAATGCGCTAGTATGCATTGCATACTAGCATATTAAGCTCTTAACCTGCAGGAGGAAGGGTTTTTTTTTACTGGCCTTTAATACCGCTTTAATGAGCATAAATAAAAAACATTTATGTTACTTTCAAGAAATAGGCAATTGGGAAATATCACAAGTCCATGGAGCTATGAAAAAGTGACTGACATGGTAGGAGCTGGTTTAACAATATAAAGTTAAAAATATTTGTCTATCCAATGCACAGAGAGATGCAAGATTCTCTTTTTTTTTTTTTTTTTAATTTATTTATTCAAATACATGAAAGGTGAAACACTTATTTCCAGCTAAAAAAATGTGGGTCATAAACTTTCCGTTGGAAATGCCTATACTTTCTGACATTATGACATATTTGTCCTCAGTGTGCATACTAAATTTACATTGTGTTATGCCTAGCCATCCATGTGAAAAAGGACAATGTGTGAATCGTCCTATACATTTTAAGTGGGTAAAGTATGGCTGTAAATAATGATAATAACCGATTACTGTCTAATATATACAGATGTATACAGACAAGGGCAGCCAGGTGCATGAATTAGGTTTCTGTCACTTTCTTACAGATCACTAAAGGGAGAAATTATTGTTTGAAGTTTTAATATTCTTGTTTTCTCAGGCACATAAACTGTAATATTTATGCATTATTATTTTTCAGTTATGTTATGCATATTTAATATCTTTTTGCAAATTTAGCTACACGTGGTTGCTTTGGACTGCATTTCATATCTTATCTCTATTTTTTAATTCAGTAATTATTTCAGAGTTTGATTTGACAATTTTAGTAATATATCATAAGTTGGACTGTCTAGTGAAGTGCATAGTATGATTTTGACTAGCTGAAACATAAAAATGATGCCTTTTAAAGAACTGCATTAGACATTGAGTATCCTGCAGTAAAATTGCACCGTAGCAATGTCACCCCATGGATAGGGTCCTCTTAAATGTTTTCATTCTTACGTTGATCATAGTTACCTCTTCTTTGCTAAAACTCATCTTATCAAAATCAGATCCTTCATTTCCCTGTCTCTTTGGCAGCTTCAGAGATCCCATTACCTGCATTTATGACATTGCTTAGAGAGCAACTCCAGACAATACATGAAATCATTTCTTGAATTGCTAATACTGTGCAGTCAAATAAAAAATACATTCTCAGGTTGAAAAATTAGTAGGAAATGTCAACACCTCTACCAGGCCTCTAGCTATGTAGACCATGAAGAATTTATATACATGGTCAAACTCAGTGATGCATTGTTTACCTCAACTTTTGCATTATAGTAGTATTTTAAACTAAATGCAACAATTTAAAGCTAAGATAAAAAGAGTCATGTAATTTGTTGACCTCCATTGAGGTACACAAGACCACAGAATAGTCAATTAAATGTAGGTTACTCTGCCTTAATAATGGGATCCTGTGAGAGCCTGTGATGCCTGTTACTTTATGTAAATAAAGGAAACGGTTATCACTATACCAAGGTGTGCTTGTGAAAACCCCTATTTTATGATGATTGTATAGTGGCACCTTCCACCAATTCACTACAGCACCTTACGCAAACTGTGGGCAAGCCTGTAAGGAATGCAACAAATACATTATAGCATCTATGTGTGTTATGCTGTCACACTTTGGAGGTTTGGACACTGGCAAAAAAAAATAAAATCATTAAGCCAATCCCTTCATAACCTGGCCTCGAACCTTTATGGTTTTTGTTAATATCCTAGGAGATTGGAAGCCTTTTCCTCAGTTCTGCTTTCACAAGCCCTAACTGATTTTTTTTGTATAAATGTTTTAAGTAGGTCAAGTATTTATTACACTGTGATAGTTTTTCTTTGGTAACTTCATTAAAGACATTAAACAATTTGCTTGGGCTAGTCTCTATACAGCAGCTATTTTGATCAGCTAATTATCGGCAATGCCTTGGAGGCCATAACTGGACCCCACTGAAACCAAGATTGAAGGGCTAGCCTGGAATGTATCCTTGGGGTATTTGGCTCTGCCAATGGTGATTTCCAGACCTTTGTGTACTATGCTTTTTAGCTTCTGAGCACTCTCCAGGTTTTGAGCCAATGCACAGCCTCTAGTGCAACTCAGGTTCTGAATTTGTGAGTGAAAACATGGTAGGCCATTTTTGGGCACTAAGCTCTACACTGTGATGCTTTCCAGACCTATATCAGTTAGCTGAAGAGCAAAGTCTCCCAGTCCAGAGCTTTAGCATAACGACTGGTGTGACACAGTCTCCAAATACTGAAGTCATGAAACAGCCATACAGGTTGAAGCATATGGGTTATTCCTATGAGTAACATTGGAATACCACACCCCAGTAAACTAGTGTTTTTTGAGGTTTATAATTAGAGATGAGCGAATCGAACTTGGCGAAGTGGAATTTGTTTCGAATTTTAGGAAAAATTCGATTCGCACCGAATCCGAATTTTAGCAAACTTTGGATGCACGAATCGAATTTTCCCCAATCAGCCGGCAAAAAGTGTCACTGCAGAGAGCTCCGCTATTTCTGACAGTTCTCTGACAGTTCATTTACAGCGGTTGAAACATTGTATCTATTTGTTTCCATTTAGGATACAGATGTTTTTATTCGGAAATAAATAGATACAATGTTTCAACCGCTGTAAATGTGAAGGAACTGTCAGAGAACTGTCAGAAATAGCGGAGCTCTCTGCAGATACACTTTTTGCTGTACTGGAATTCTTCTTATTTTCATCCTACTTCTTCTTCTTCTTCTTCTTCTTCTTCTTCATCCTCATCCTCATCCTCTTCTTCTTCTTCATCCTCATCCTCTTCTTCTTCTTCTTCTTCTTCTTCTTCATCATCATCATCCTCTTCCTCTTCTTCTTCTTCTTCATCCTCATCCTCTTCTTTATCCTCATTCTCTTCTTCTTCATCCTCTTCTTCTTCATCCTCATCCTCTTCTTCTTCTTCATCCTCATCCTCTTCTTCTTCTTCTTCATCCTCATCCTCCTCTTCTTCTTCTTCTTCATCATCCTCATCCTCTTCTTCTTCTTCTTCCTCACCATCACCCTCTTCTTCTTCTTCATCCTCATCCTCTTCTTCATCCTCTTCCTCTTCTTCTTCTTCTTCATCCTCATCCTCATCCTCTTCTTCTTCTTCTTCATCCTCATCTTCTTCTTCTTCTTCTTCTTCCTCATCCTCTTCTTCCTCATCCTCATCTTCTTCTTCTTCTTCTTCTTCTTCTTCATCCTCATCTTCTTCTTCATCCTCATCTTCTTCTTCTTCTTCTTCTTCTTCTTCTTCTTCATCCTCATCTTCTTCTTCTTCTTCTTCATCCTCATCTTCTTCTTCTTCTTCTTCTTCTTCTTCTTCATCTTCTTCTTCTTCATCCTCATCTTCTTCTTCTTCTTCATCCTCATCTTCTTCTTCTTCTTCATCCTCATCTTCTTCTTCTTCTTCCTCATCCTCATCTTCTTCTTCATCCTCATCTTCTTCTTCTTCTTCATCCTCATCCTCATCCTCTTCTTCTTCTTCCTCATCCTCATCCTCTTCTTCTTCTTCTTCATCCTCATCTTCTTCTTCTTCTTCTTCTTCTTCTTCATCCTCATCTTCTTCTTCTTCTTCATCCTCATCTTCTTCTTCTTCTTCATCCTCATCTTCTTCTTCTTCATCCTCATCTTCTTCTTCTTCTTCATCCTCATCTTCTTCTTCTTCTTCTTCATCTTCTTCTTCTTCATCCTCATCTTCTTCTTCTTCTTCATCCTCATCTTCTTCTTCTTCTTCATCCTCATCTTCTTCTTCTTCTTCTTTTTCTTCTTCATCCTCATCTTCTTCTTCTTCTTCCTCATCCTCATCTTCTTCTTCTTCTTCATCCTCATCTTCTTCTTCTTCTTCTTCATCCTCATCCTCTTCTTCTTCTTCCTCATCCTCTTCTTCTTCTTCCTCATCCTCATCTTCTTCTTCTTCATCTTCTTCTTCATCTTCTTCTTCATCTTCTTCTTCTTCTTCATCTTCTTCTTCATCTTCTTCTTCTTCTTCATCTTCTTCTTCTTCATCATCTTCTTCTTCATCATATTCTTCTTCATCATCTTCTTCTTCATCATCTTCTTCATCTTCTTCTTCTTCTTCTTCTTCATCTTCTTCTTCTTCTTCATCTTCTTCTTCATCTTCTTCGTCGTGCCCCGTGACTGCCCAAATGAGTGAAGTGTGCGGTGATTCTAAGATCGACGGCACTCATCTGCATGTCATACTGACTGACAGTATTATTTCTCTTCCCCAGCAGACTCCAAGGGCATTTAAATTAAAGGTACAGTGTTCTGCACTAATATAAAGGTTCTCTGAAGCCTAGAAACCCTTTTAATAAGTTAAATTCGCAGCGAATAAATTCGCATCGAATCAAATTTATTCCGCAAATTCGGCAAATCAGCCGAATCGAATTTTTGAATAATTCGCTCATCTCTACATACCAGGTTTTCTGAGAATACTCTATCCGAAAATTAGCAAACTTCGGATGCACGAATCAAATTTTTCCCGATCGGCTGATTTTCATCCCTTCTACAGCCGGCAAAAAGTGTCCCTGCAGAGAGCTCCGCTATTTCTGACAGTTCTCTGACAGTTCCTTCACATTTACAGCGGTTGAAACATTGTATCTATTTGTTTCCATTTAGGATACAGATGTTTTTATTCGGAAATAAATAGATACAATGTTTCAACCGCTGTAAATGTGAAGGAACTGTCAGAGAACTGTCAGAAATAGCGGAGCTCTCTGCAGATACACTTTTTGCTGTACTGGAATTCTTCTTCTTTTCATTCTTCTTCTTCTTTTCATTCTTCTTCTTCTTTTCATTCTTCTTCTTCTTCTTTTCATTCTTCTTCTTCTTCTTTTCATTCCTCTTCTTCTTTTCATTCTTTTTTTCATTCCTCTTCTTCTTCTTTTCATTCTTCTTCTTCTTCTTTTCATTCTTCTTATTCTTCTTTTCATTCTTCTTTTCATTCTTCTTCTTCTTCTTTTCATTCTTCTTTTCATTCTTCTTCTTCTTCTTTTCATTCTTCTTCTTCTTATTTTCATTCTTCTTTTCATTCTTCTCATTCTTCTTTTCATTCTTCTTTTCATTCTTCTTCTTCTTCTTTTCATTCTTCTTTTCATTCTTCTTCTTCTTCTTTTCATTCTTCTTCTTCTTCTTTTCATTCTTCTTTTCATTCTTCTTCTTCTTTTCATTCTTCTTCTTTTCATTCTTCTTCTTCTTTTCATTCTTCTTCTTCTTTTTTTCATTCTTCTTTTCATTCTTTTCATTCTTCTTTTCATTCTTCTTTTCATTCTTCTCATTCTTCTTTTCATTCTTCTTTTCATTCTTCTTCTTCTTTTCATTCTTCTTCTTCTTCTTTTCATTCTTCTTTTCATTCTTCTTCTTCTTCTTTTCATTCTTCTTCTTCTTTTCATTCTTCTTCTTTTCATTCTTCTTTTCATTCTTCTTCTTCTTCTTCTTTTCATTCTTCTTTTCATTCTTCTTCTTCTTCTTTTCATTCTTCTTTTCATTCTTCTCATTCTTCTTTTCATTCTTCTCATTCTTCTTTTCATTCTTCTTTTCATTCTTCTCATTCTTCTTTTCATTCTTCTTCTTCTTTTCATTCTTCTTCTTCTTTTCATTCTTCTTTTCATTCTTCTTCTTCTTCTTTTCATTCTTCTTCTTCTTTTCATTCTTCTTCTTCTTTTCATTCTTCTTTTCATTCTTCTTCTTCTTCTTTTCATTCTTCTTCTTTTCATTCTTCTTTTCATTCTTCTTCTTCTTCTTTTCATTCTTCTTCTTCTTCTTTTCATTCTTCTTCTTCTTTTCATTCTTCTTCTTCTTCTTTTCATTCTTCTTTTCATTCTTCTTCTTCTTCTTTTCATTCTTCTTCTTCTTCTTTTCATTCTTCTTTTCATTCTTCTCATTCTTCTTTTCATTCTTCTTCTCATTCTTCTTTTCATTCTTCTTCTTTTCATTCTTCTTTTCATTCTTCTCATTCTTCTTTTCATTCTTCTTCTCATTCTTCTTTTCATTCTTCTCATTCTTCTTTTCATTCTTCTTCTTCTTCTTCTTCTTCTTCTTCTTCTTCGTCGTGCCCCGTGACTGCCCAAATGAGTGAAGTGTGCGGTGATTCTAAGATCGACGGCACTCATCTGCATGTCATACTGACTGACAGTATTATTTCTCTTCCCCAGCAGACTCCAAGGGCATTAAAATTAAAGGTACAGTGTTCTGCACTAATATAAAGGCTCTCTGAAGCCTAGAAACCCTTTTAATAAGTTAAATTCGCAGCGAATAAATTCGCATCGAATCAAATTTCTCCCGCAAATTCGGCGAATCAGCCGAATCAAATTTTTGAATAATTCGCTCATCTCTATTTATAATGATCTGTGATATTCCCACATTTAATTGTGTATCATAGCACTAATCAAACCTTGGTGTACTGTGTTAGTCAGCTATGGGGAGGTGGGGGGGTTGAGTCAGGACCAAAGATAAGGTTACTACAAACTGTGACATCTAAGTAATCTAAGTAAGGTCAAATTATCTGCAGATGAATAGGCTGGCACCCTGTTGGAGAGGGAGTCATGTCAGGTATGAAATCTTTAGAACACAGACTGCCCATTTCTGTTTTATAGCATAAGGAGTTTTTGTATATTGGCTTTTATGGCACTGATTATAAGCCTTTACATAATTCTAATGAGTCTTGTTTTATGTGTGGTAAAAGTTTTTCACTCATTATGAACATTTTATGTATTTATTATTTTACTATATTTTAAATGTTATTTTAGATCTTAACATTTCCTCCTTCAGTTCTGTTTTAACATATATTTTGTATTGCTTATTTTATATGTCGATTTAGTAATTTTTTGGTGAAACTGGTATGCAATATATGTGAGTGAGGAGTGAATGGGGAACCATTGATTCCTAGATGGGTATATACTGTATGTACAGTACTTTGCATGATGAGTGCCACTTACCCAAGGCCCTGAAGATGTCATCTAGTGATGAAATACATAGGGGAATAGCCTGACATGACATCATCAAGCAAGCTGCGCTGGGATGGGAGAAATTCTGGAGATGTCCTGAAGGCGAGCATGAGAAGAGGTAACACTGGAGCTAGAGAGGAAGATGTCTTGGGAGGAGCAGCATCATACCAATGATGGCGCACAATTCATCCCACTGATATAAACAATTAGGTACTATTCCTCAAACTAATACCAAGAGTGGGGCATTATTCCTCAAACTAATACCAAGGATGGGGCACTATTCCTACCTGTGATACCAATGATGGGGAACTATTCCTTCCTCTGATACTAATGATGGGGTACTGTTCATCCCACTGACACCAATGATGGGGCACCATTCCTCCCACTATCACCAATGATGGGGCACTATTCCTCCCCCTGATACCAATGATGGAGCACTATTCTTACCACTGCAAATGTACAATCCCAACGCACACGTTCCGTGGCTGTGTGTATAAGTCGGTGCTGCAGCGACCGTCGGCTGGAACCGAACAGAATCAGCAAGGGAGAATGTCACCAGCACACCGAGGATCACCAATATGGATACAAAAGTTTTAATGAAAGATCACATAGTTACAGCAAGGCAACATTTTGGATTCTTGCAGGACTTCAGATGTTTACATGCCTGATGAAGGGGTCCTGTGAGACTCCGAAATGTTGCCTTGCTGTAACTATGTGATCATTCATTAAAACTTTTGGACCCATATTGGTGATCCTTGGTGTGCTAGTGACATTCTCCCATTCTATTCTTCCCACTGTCACCAATGATGGGGCACTATTCCTCCCCCTGACATCAATGATTGGGTACCATAGCTCCCACTGTCACCAATGATGGGGCACTATTCCTCCCACTGACACCAATGATGGGGCACTATTCTTTCCACAGACACCAATCATGGGGCACTATTCATCCCACTGACACCAATGATGGAGCACTATTCCTCCCACTAATACCAATGATGGGGCAATATTCCTTCTACTAATACCAATGACTGGACATATTTCTCCTATTGCCCACATTCAACTGACTATAAGCTCTGTCATTTTTTTACTCCTACTGATGCAGGGACATTTTCTACTCACACTGGCCACTCCGGCCCTCCTAAAGTCTAAGGACAGTAAACCAGCCCTTTGTTTAGAAAGTTTGGAGACCCCTGCTCTAGTTCATTACCTTAAAGTGAATCTTCAGATCCATTTTTCCTACCTTTGGACGTATTGGGAAATAGTTGGAACCTGTATCATATTGTTCTATTTCTATATTGTTCTCTGTGTGCACAGATGATTTTTGATAAACTTTCTATTATACTAACACAACAGGAATTAACACAAGATCCCCTCTGTGAATTGATGGAAAATTATTGGCAAGTTAGTTGCCAAAACAGGTGTTTTCTCTGTAAAGCTGTTTCTGTGACTTTTAGATATTTACAGGAAGTGTGGGAAAATTTCCCCATTAGAGACACAGATAGTGATAAACACTTTCTGGAAGTTTGAACTCTTCCCTACTCTATAAAAAAGAAAATCCTTTGGTGAGAGTTCCACTTTAGGCCTCATGCACACTGGGTGTTTTAAATGCTGCATTAAAGGGTCTTGCATTTTGTTTTTCCTGCCTCTAAAAGCCCCTTAATGTGTCCATACATACATAGGCATTTGCAGGTGTTTAGAGGCAGGAACATTTAGAGGCAGAAAAAAAACACTTCCAGCAGAAGCAGCAGCGTTTTGGCACAAAAAAATGCTTGACGTGCTTAAATGCATGAAAACGCATCTAAACATGTTTAAGTGCTAGGTGCATCAAGCACTTGGGTGTTCATTCATTTCAATAGCCACAATAAATTAATATATTGGGCAATGAAATTAATAAATGTCCAAGCGCTTGATGCACTTAAGTACACCTAAACATGTCTAAACACATTTGCAAAAATATGGCTTTAGGTGTGTTTTTGATGCTGTTTTTCTCCTGTACATTTCTATGCAAAGCTGGCCTCTGAAAAAGTTTGTATAAATAGTGATATGTAACATATGCAAATGATTGTGCTTAACCATAAAGATAGTTTATTCATGCACCAGTGCTAAATTGCAAGGGATGTCCATAAATGCCCCATACTCAGAAACAAGGCTTGCATCTGGGCTCCAAAAACAGACCAGGATAGTATAAAAGACAGAGGTAGATGAAACAGGTTTAGTACAGGGCTGCTATAGGGGGAAATCTTGTTTGCAGAACTTTTATATTAAAATCCAAGCTGAGATCATCTCCCGACATCTATGTTATTATCTTTATAAATATATTTGTTGTGTGGCTGGACCCTTCATTAATTTAGTCTTCCAGGGAGCTCAGAGATTTCTCACAACATGGATAATACATGTATTGTCTACTGAATTCATCACAATAAAGCACAGGTGTCAAACTGGCGGCCCTCCCGCTGTTGCCAAACTACAAGTCCCATAAGGCATTGCAAGATTGACAGTTGCAAGCATGACTCCCAAAGGACCCCCAATGGGTAGTTTCTCAACAGCTGGAGGGCTGCCAGTTTGACACCCCTGCAATAGACAATTGGAAGTGATTTTGTTAGGCCACCTGCTTCCTACTACTATTTCTTCTGTTAAAAGTTAGTGAGTATAATAGAAATAGAATCTGAAACATGTTGAATCCCAGACCTATGAAAAGCGTATAAACCATTGTCAGTCCCTTTAAATTACCATAAAACCAGGAAATTATTCAAGGAAAACAGCTATGCTAAACAGAGCAGAAAGCAACCTAATTAATCAACAGCAGAATCAATACAGCCTTCACAATGGTTAATGGAATTGTTAAGCACTCAATTTAGAGGCACTATTAGGAGGCAGGTGAATATTCTTATGATACATTTTTTTTCTCAAATTATACAGTTTTATCTGTATCATAATCTGTAGGAAAGGGTTGACCAGTCATCATTTACATTTGCTAAAATGCAGTGTGTTTTCTTTCTTTTGCTGTTATTTTGCAAAATCTATAGACTGTTTTTACTCTATCAACTAATGTAATTAGTTTTTGTGTAATTTTATTACAAAATTCTAGGATGAATGGAATTTTTTTTATATATTAATTATAACATATGATGTCTCACAGCATAGCATGGTAGCACAGCAAATAGAAGCTTACTAAGGCTGACCATACATTTTCTTAGTTCAACTAGAAGGTAAATGAAAGAAAGTTATTTTCCCCATCCGCTACGCTATTGTATTTTGACAGCAGGGAGACTTTCCTGTCATCAGAATACACTGATCAGCAGCTGATTATCGCTGATTGAGAGAACATTTTCCAGAAATTCAAGGATAGAGGTACTTGGGTGATTTTTAGTAGCTCAGGTATACCTCTTAAAGTTGCTAGTAATTAATCAATGAAGGCTCCTTACTGTGCAGGATACCCTACTACATACTTTTGAATCTTACACAGTAGGCAGTAGACTATTGCTCATATTCTGTTATTTAGGTTGTCTTATGCAGGATGAATGTAACATTTCCTTATACCTTGATAACATTAAACCCTGAGGAAAAATAGTGTACAAACATTTGACTGGAAAAGAAAATAATCTAAAACAATAGCCTAAGAACTTTCGACCAAAGAAGAAGCCTTAACAATAGACCAAGAACATTCCACTAAGGAGAAATTAGCCTAAAACAATAGCCTAAAAACATTTGACCAAAAACAGCCTAAAACAATAGCTTAAAAAAGTTCAACTAAAGGAGTAGATAGTGTAAAACAATAGCATAACAACATTTTATAAAAATAAGTCTAAAACACTAGCCTAAGGATATTTGATTTTGTCCCATTCTCCAAACAGCTACAGCTTTATACATTGTTTGTAAAATTATTAAAACTAAAGGGTGAATGCTAGTTAAAATTCACACACAACAAATATACTTGATGTTTTGCTTGTTGAATAGCTATACTGATTGATATATATATATATATATATCACACACAGGTGAAGCTCAAAAAATTAGAATACCATGCAAAAAGTTCATTTATTTCAGTAATGAAACTTAAAAGGTGAAACCAATATAAGAGATAGACTCATTACATGCAAAGCAAGATAGTTCAAGCCGTGATTTGTCATAAGTGTGATGATTATGGCTTACAGCTCAAGAAAACCCCAAATCCACAATCTCAGAAAATTAGAATATTGTGAAAAGGTGCAATATTCTCGGCTCAAAGTGTCCCACTCTAATCAGCTAATTAAGCCATAACACCTGCAAAGGGTTCCTGAGCCTTTAAATGGTCTCTCAGTCTGGTTCAGTAGGAATCACAATCATGGGAAAGACTGCTGACCTGACAGTTGTGTAGAAAACCATCATTGACACCCTCCATAAGGAGGGAAAGCCTCAAAAGGTAATTGCAAAAGAAGTTGGATGTTACCAAAGTGCTGTATCAAAGCACATTAATAGAAAGTTATGTGGAAGGGAGAAGTGTGGAAGAAAAAGGTGATCAAGCTGCAGGGATGACCGCAGCCTGGAGAGGATTGTCAGGAAAAGGCCATTCAAAAGTGTTGGGGACTTTCACAAGGAGTGGACTGAGGCTGGAGTCAGTGCATCAAGAGCCACCACACACAGACGGATCCTGGACATGGGCTTCAAATGTTATAATATTCCTCTTGTCAAGCCGCTCCTGAACAACAAACAACGTCAGAAGCGTTTTACCTGGGCTAAAGAAAAACAGACCTGGTCTGTTGCTCAGTGGTCCAAAGTCCTCTTTTCTGATGAGAGCAACTTTTGCATCTCATTTGAAAACCAAGGACCCAGAGTATGGAGGAAGAATGGAGAGGCACACACTGCAAGATGCTTGAAGTCCAATGTGAAGTTTTCACAGTCTGTGTTGATTTGGGGAGCCATGTCATCTGCTGGTGTTGGTCTACTGTGCTTTATTGAGTCCAGGGTCAACGCAGCCGTCTACCAGGAGATTTTGGAGCACTTCATGCTTCCTTCCACAGACAAGATTTATGGGGATGGGGATGCTGACTTCATTTTCCAGCAGGACTTGGCACCTGCCCACACTGCCAAAAGCACCAAAACCTGGTTCAATGATCGTGGGATTACTGTGCTTGATTGGCCAGCAAACTCGCCTGACCTGAACCCCATAGAGAATTTATGGGGCATTGCCAAGAGAAAGATGAGAGACATGAGACCGAACAATGCAGAAGAGCTGAAGGCCGCTATTGAAGCATCCTGGTCTTCCATAACACCTCAGCAGTGCCACAGGCTGTTAGCTGCCATGCCATGCCGCGATGAGTCAGTAATTGCTGCAGAAGGGGCCCAAACCAAGTACTGAGTACATATGCATGCTTATAATTAGAGATGAGCGAATTATTCAAAATTCGGTTCGGCTGATTCGCCGAATTCGCCGAATAAATTCGCTTCGAGCCGAATATATTCGCTGCGAATTTAACTTATAAAAAGGGTGTTTCTAGGCTTCAGAGAGCCTTTATATTAGTGCAGAACACTGTACCTTTAATTTAAATGCCCTTGGAGTCTGCTGGGGAAGAGAAATAATACTGTCAGTCAGTATGACATGCAGATGAGTGCCGTCGATCTTAGAATCACCGCACACTTCACTCATTTGGGCAGTCACGGGGCCAAAACCAGAGTGTGGAGCCACAGTGTGGCGGTGGAGGCAGCAGCAATGGGAGGCCATACAGCACCCTATGACAAAATGGAACCCACCAGCAGTGTGAGGAGACCTGAAAGTGGCACATGGCAGAGTGTGGCGATGGAGACAGCAGCAATGGGAGGCCGTACAGGGACCCATGACACACTCTGGACCTGGCAGCAGCATGAGGAGGCGGTACAGGGGCCCATGACAGATTACGGGCCTGGCAGCAGCATGAGGAGTTGGTACGGGGGCCCATGGCAGATTACGGGCCTGGCAGCAGCATGAGGAGGCGGTACAGGGGCCCATGGCAGAGTGGCGGAGCGTAAGCAGCTAAAATTGAAGGCCATACAGAGGCCTATGTTAAAAAGTCCCCCCAGCAGCAGCGTGGGGAGACGACTATCAAGAGTCCAATGGCAGAGTGGCGGAGCAGAAGCAGCTTCAATTGAAGGCCATACACAGACCTAGGTTTAAAAGTCCCTCACAGTTAATTCCAATAACGAACTCTACTCCTCCGTGCAATCTACTTACGAGACCCTGGGCAGGTCTGGGTCCAATTTGTGGTAGAGACTGGTTTTGTTCAGCCATGCTTGAGCGAGTAATAACAGGTCTGTGCTGCCCTTTGGTGTCTGGCTTAATGCGCACAACACTGAACGTCCCAGCGTTTGTCAACGATTTGCCGTTAAGTGATGCAAACCCGCTGAACCACGTTCATGAGGAGCCGGTACAGGGGGCCATGAATCAGTATGGACCTGGCAGCAGCGTGAGCAGACGACAGAGGCACATGGCGCAGGGTGGCGGTGTAGGCAGCATTATTCTGAAGCCATACACAGGCCTAGGTTAAAAAGCGGAAGCCGTCAGCAGCGTGAGCAGACGACAGAGACACATGGCGCAGGGTGGCGGTGGATGCAGCAGTATTCGGAAGCCAAACACAGGCCTCGGTTAAAAAGCGGAAGCCGTCAGCAGCGTGAGCAGACGACAGAGGCACATGGCGCAGGGTGGCGGTGGAGGCAGCAGCAATGGAAGGCCATACAGCACCCTATCACAAAATGGAACCCACCAACAGTGTAAGGAGACCTGAAAGTGGCACATGGCAGAGTCTGGCGATGAAGTCAGCAGCAATGGAAGGCCGTACAGGGACCCATGACACACTCTGGACCTGGCAGCAGCAAGAGGAGGCGGTACAGGGGCCCATGGCAGAGTGGCGAAGCGTAAGCAGCTTAAATTGAAGGCCATACAGAGGCCTATGTTAAAAAGTCCCCCCAGCAGCAGTGTGGGGAGACGACTATCAAGAGTCCAATGGCAGAGTGGCGGAGCAGAAGCAGCTTCAATTGAAGGCCATACACAGGCCTAGGTTAAAAAGTCCCCCCAGCAGCAGCGTGGGGAGACGACTATCAAGAGTCCAATGGCAGAGTGGCGGAGTGGAAGCAGCTTCAATTGAAGGCCATACACAGACCTAGGTTAAAAAGTCCCCCCAGCAGCAGTGTGGGGAGACGACTATCAAGAGTCCAATGGCTGAGTGGCGATCCGGGAAGTCAGCGTTGTGATTGCAGATGCAATGCAGAAATTCTACGAAGTAATGCCGTGGGTGCGAAGAAGATCATATACCGTCGTACTTCCATCCATAAGACGGAACAACCTGCGAACCGGGAGCTTTATTGCCCTGACCCGCTGAGCAGCTTCTGGGATACCCAAGAGGCCCATGGCAGAGTGGCGGAGCGTAAGCAGCTTCAATTAAAGGCCATACAGAGGCCTATGTTAAAAAGTCCACCCAGCAGCAGCGTGGGGAGACGACTATCAAGAGTCCAATGGCAGAGTGGCGGAGCGGAAGCAGCTTCAATTGAAGGCCATACACAGGCCTAGGTTAAAAAGTCCCCCCAGCAGCAGTGTGGGGAGACGACTATCAAGGCCTCCCTCTCAGCAGGTGTGAAAAAGGCCACCATTTTTGAACGGTAGCGAGGGTCCAACAAGGTGGACAGCCAAAAGTCATCCCTCTGTCTGATGGTTATTATTCAGCTGTCGCTACGCAAGCAACCGAGCATGCTATGGGCCATTTGTGCCAAGGAATGCGAGGGACTCCCTGCCTCCATCTCCACAGCATACTGCCACGGTGCGTCTGGGTCCTCTGTCTCCTCCTCCTCCTCTACCAGATGCTCCTGCTCCTCCACTCCTGTCCGCTGAGTGGAAAAACCACCCATTTCACTCAATAATTCCTGAGCACCAATGTCCTCCTCTACCTCCTCCTCTTCTTCCTGTCCTGCCCCCACAGGGGTCATGTGGCGTTGAGATCTGTGCGCCACGTCTACCGCACCCTGACCAGCCATTGTTAACAGGATTTGTTCCAGGACGTGCAACAGAGGAATGACGTCGTTCATCCCATAGTCCTGCCGACTCACGAATAGCGTGGCCTCCTCAAAGGGCCTGAGCAAGCGGCAGGTGTCACGCATGAGCTGCCAATGGCTGACATCGAAGTTACACAGGGGAGTACCTTTATCCGCTTGTAACATCAGGAAATCGGTGATGGCCTTTCGCTGTTCGTAAAGGCGGTCTAACATATGTAGGGTTGAATTCCACCTTGTTGCAACGTCGCAGATCAGGCGATGCTGTGGAATTCCGTTCTGCCGCTGCAGCTCAAGGAGGGTGTGCTTTGCGGTGTAGGAATGGCTGAAATGCATGCAAAGTTTACGTGACATTTTAAGGATGTCTTGCAGTGGGATGGTGGATTTTAGGAACCGCTTGACAACCAGATTGAACACGTGCATGGCGCATGGCACAACCTTCCTTGACGCAGAGCAGACACCATGTTCTTTCCGTTGTCGGTCAACATGGTTCCGATTTTCAGTTTGCGCGGAGACAGCCATCTGTCGATTTCTCTGTTCATTACACTGAGAAGTTCCTCCCCTGTGTGACTACGTTCGCCAAGGCATACCAGGTGCAGCACAGCGTGACACCGTTGCGCCCTGCACATGTGATATGCCGGTCGGGTAATGGGACTTGGCACGGGGGTGGCGGCTGAGGACACGGCGGAAGAAGAGGTGGTAGAGGCGGACATCTTTGCTGGACCAAGGACGTGCAAACGTGGAGGCAAAAGCGGCGTGACCTGCCCAAGTTGCTGGTGCGGCTGTGCCGGCACCACGTTCACCCAGTGGGCCGTAAATGACATGTACTGTCCCTGACCGTAGTTACAGCTCCACACGTCGGCGCTGCCGTGCACTTTGGCAGAGACTGACATGCTCAAAGACTGGCCCACCATCTCTTCTACATGTGAATGCAGGGCTGGCACTGCCTTTTTGGCGAAGAAATGCCGGCTTGGCACTCTCCACCGCGGCTCGGCACAAGCCATCATTTCTCGGAAAGGTGCTGAATCCACCACTTGGAAAGGGAGGGACTGCAGCACCAGCAACTTGGACAGGAGGACGTTCAGCTTCTGCACCGTCGGGTGCGTGCTCGCAAACTGTTGTCTCTTGGAAACGGATTCCAAGAAAGACTGCTGACGGAATCCGTGAAGAGGAGTAGCAGGAGAAGGAGCATCTGAACGAGCGGAAGATGCCAACGAGCGACAACTCCCCTCAGCAGAGGTGTTGGAGCCTTGACTGGCTGATAGAGGGCGATTGACGCCGGGTGACGGAGCAAGTAACGGAGCGGGTGATGGAGCGGGGGCTGGGGCAGGCAGAACCGCCGTATCTTTATCACGGTTTTCCCAGGCCACCGAATGGCGACGCTGCATATGCTGACGCAACGCTGTAGTCCCAACTGGCCACGCTTGACTTTCTGGCCACATAGTCGAAATACGGCTACGTTTACTTCCTCGGGCGGCTTGACGAAAAATTGCCACACCGCCGAGTAGGAAACTTTGCCCCCGCTACTCCTCACTGGCTGACTGCTACTTCCTCCGTGCACACCGGCACCACTACTGGCCGTGGTGGTAGGCTGAAGTGGAGCTGGTGCTCTACTCCATGGCCGTTTGGCTCCACTGACACTGCTGCGACCCTGCTGCCTCCTGGGCAACCCACCGACTGTTTTGCTCGCTGGCAAGCTGCCACCCTCTTCTCCTGATGATGCGGAAGCAATAGCCTAATGACGACGAGGCTGCCAAGTGCGATCAGCCTCATCATAATCAATTAGGGTCTCTGCGTCACTACTAGCCCCCTCGGCTGCGTGTGGGTCAGGAGACAGACCTGTCTCTAGACCGGCTACCGAGCCACTCTCCTCGCCAGTACTTCTTCGCCTGGCTGCTGAAGAGGCGGATGTCTCCCCCCGTTCCTGACCGCCCTCTGTTAGCTCTTCCTCACTGTACAGTGGGGCTGAGCCCACAGCATGCGATACTTCGCTTGGTGAGGGAACACCAAAGGACAGGGGCAGGTCGAGGACACGTGATTTCAGTGGGCTTGCTCCCGGGCCATGCCAACTAACGGTTGTGTCTGACGTACCCACTGACCGTTGGCTGTAGGTGTCAGAGGTGACCTGGGAAGAGGAAGACGACCGAGTCAACCAATCGATGACGGCAGGGTTGTCGGTGGAGACACGACCGCTGGATGACACCGGGAGCACTGGCCTCTGGCTGCGACTAGTGCTGCCTCGACCCCACTCCTCTGCTGCCACGTCTGCTCGCTCCTGAAACATTGCCTCCTCTGCCACTCCTCTGCGTGTTGTCTGACATACTCTTTAATTCAATAAGCACCCCAAAAATAAAACCGTTCTTTGAACGTACAATAGTGGTTGTGAAGCAGAAAGTCAGTTTATTTAGCACAATCGGTCAATTGCAGCTTGCCGTTGGCTGTAAACTGTACGTTTATGTCACTGGAATGCACTAATCACCCAAAAAATATTACCGCCACCCGGCGTGTATATGGATTTAACTCTTTGAACGTACAATAGTGGTTGTGAAGCAGAAAGTCAGTTTATTGTACACAATCGGTCAATTGCAGCTTGCCGTTGGCTGGAAACTGTACGTTTAGGTCACTGGAATGCACTAATCACCCAAAAAATATTACCGCCAGCCGGCGTGTAAATGGATTTAACTCTTTGAACGTACAATAGTGGTTGTGAAGCAGAAAGTCAGTTTATTGTACACAATCGGTCAATTGCAGCTTGCCGTTGGCTGTAAACTGTACGTTTATGTCACTGGAATGCACTAATCACCCAAAAAATATTACCGCCAGCCGGCGTGTAAATGGATTTAACTCTTTGAACGTACAATAGTGGTTGTGAAGCAGAAAGTCAGTTTATTGTACACAATCGGTCAATTGCAGCTTGCCGTTGGCTGGAAACTGTACGTTTCTGTCACTGGAATGCACTAATCACCCAAAAAATATTACCACCAGCCGGCGTGTAAATGGATTTAACTCTTTGAACGTACAATAGTGGTTGTGAAGCAGAAAGTCAGTTTATTGTACACAATCGGTCAATTGCAGCTTGCCGTTGGCTGGAAACTGTACGTTTATGTCACTGGAATGCACTAATCACCCAAAAAATATTACCGCCACCCGGCGTGTATATGGATTTAACTCTTTGAACGTACAATAGTGGTTGTGAAGCAGAAAGTCAGTTTATTGTACACAATCGGTCAATTGCAGCTTGCCGTTGGCTGGAAACTGTACGTTTGTGTCACTGGAATGCACTAATCACCCAAAAATATTACCGCCAGCCGGCGTGTAAATGGATTTAACTCTTTGAACGTACAATAGTGGTTGTGAAGCAGAAAGTCAGTTTATTGTACACAATCGGTCAATTGCAGCTTGCCGTTGGCTGTAAACTGTACGTTTATGTCACTGGAATGCACTAATCACCCAAAAAATATTACCGCCAGCCGGCGTGTAAATGGATTTAACTCTTTGAACGTACAATAGTGGTTGTGAAGCAGAAAGTCAGTTTATTGTACACAATCGGTCAATTGCAGATTGCCGTTGGCTGGAAACTGTACGTTTCTGTCACTGGAATGCACTAATCACCCAAAAAATATTACCGCCAGCCGGCGTGTAAATGGATTTAACTCTTTGAACGTACAATAGTGGTTGTGAAGCAGAAAGTCAGTTTATTTAGCACAATCAGTCAATTGCAGCTTGCCGTTGGCTGGAAACTGTACGTTTATGTCACTGGAATGCACTAATCACCCAAAAAATATTACCGCCACCCGGCGTGTAAATGGATCTAACTCTTTGAACGTACAATAGTGGTTGTGAAGCAGAAAGTCCGTTTTTTTAGCACAATCGGTCAATTGCAGCTTGCCGTTGGCTGGAAACTGTACGTTTATGTCACTGGAATGCACTAATCACCCAAAAAATATTACCGCCACCCGGCGTGTATATGGATTTAACTCTTTGAACGTACAATAGTGGTTGTGAAGCAGAAAGTCAGTTTATTTAGCACAATCGGTCAATTGCAGCTTGCCGTTGGCTGGAAACTGTACGTTTATGTCACTGGAATGCACTAATCACCCAAAAAATATTACCGCCACCCGGCGTGTAAATGGATCTAACTCTTTGAACGTACAATAGTGGTTGTGAAGCAGAAAGTCAGTTTATTGTACACAATCGGTCAATTGCAGCTTGCCGTTGGCTGGAAACTGTACGTTTGTGTCACTGGAATGCACTAATCACCCAAAAAATATTACCGCCAGCCGGCGTGCAAATGGATTTAACTCTTTGAACGTACAATAGTGGTTGTGAAGCAGAAAGTCAGTTTATTTAGCACAATCGGTCAATTGCAGCTTGCCGTTGGCTGGAAACTGTACGTTTATGTCACTGGAATGCACTAATCACCCAAAAAATATTACCGCCACCCGGCGTGTAAATGGATCTAACTCTTTGAACGTACAATAGTGGTTGTGAAGCAGAAAGTCAGTTTATTGTACACAATCGGTCAATTGCAGCTTGCCGTTGGCTGGAAACTGTACGTTTGTGTCACTGGAATGCACTAATCACCCAAAAAATATTACCGCCAGCCGGCGTGTAAATGGATTTAACTCTTTGAACGTACAATAGTGGTTGTGAAGCAGAAAGTCAGTTTATTTTGCACAATCGGCAAACTGCAGCACCAACTGTGCACGACAGCCACCAAAAAAAAAAAGGGTGTATGTCACTTTAAATTTTCGATTCTTTGATAGCTGTGGCCCTAAGTAACGATTCTGTGTCCCTGAGTAACGATTCTGTGTCCCTGAGTAACGATTCTGTGTCCCTGAGTAACGATTCTGTGGCCCTAAAGTCTCTGTGGCCCTAACTCTGTCCCTTAATACACACAGGTCTGTCTCTCTTGAATGACCGGAGGCTAATGGAGAATTCTAAGATGGCCGCGATTTATAGCTCCACCATTACACAGTGCTGGCTGGCTGCTGATTGGCTAATGCGATCACATGTCATGAATGCATTATGGGTCAGCGCGCCTTGTCTGCGCACCTTCCCAGAGATCCCCGCCCCATCTTCTCTGTCCATTTTCTCCGTCGCCACACATGTCGCCGCCATTTTTGGGAAAATTCGATTCGTGCATCCGAAGTTTGCTAATCTTCGGATTTGTCGCGAATAGAATTTTTCCAAATCTTCAGAACGAATTCCACTTCGTCATGTTCGATTCGCTCATCTCTACTTATAATTTTCAGAGGTCCGATATTGTTCTACGTACAATCCGTGTTTTATTGATTGCATGTAATATTCTAATTTTCTGAAATTGTGGATTTGGGGTTTTCATGAGCTGTAAGCCATAATCATCACAATTATGACTTGAACTATCTTGCTTTGCATGTAATGAGTCTATCTCATACATTAGTTTCACCTTTTAAGTTGCATTACTAAAATAAATGAACTTTTGCACAATATTCTAATTTTTCGAGTTTCACCTGTATATATATATATATATATATATATATATATGTATGGTACTGTGAAATATTGTTGGATCATTTTAACATTTTTACCAAATGCTTTTTTGTAAACTATCAGAACTATAAATCTTTTTGAAGGCTTTTTTGGTTTAGATTTACTGGAAAGCCAAGAGAGCCAAAGTTTTTCTTACGCCTGAGTGAGCTCACAAATAAACAAAACACAAAATAAGTAGTAGCTGTCAAGAATAAATAAACTTTTAAAATACAGCCTGTCTATATCAAACTACCTATTGTGAGATGAATTGGTTCAGCAACCAAGCATACTGACTGCTTCAATGGCGTACAGTGTACATGCACTAAGAATTGCAACATATATAGAATGGCAATATATATATATATATATATAGATAGATATAGAAATTTTCAAAAATCTATTTTAATAAAAATTCAGACTTCTCGTTTTAATCTAAACTTAGTTACTGTGCGTGCAGCATGTGAACACAACCTCACAGACATAATATTAACATCAAAGGTTAATCAAAGGCCATCAGAAGGTTCTACAAATAGCTTGTGTAGATTTCCATTAATGTAAATCAATTGCCAAACTAATTAGCTTATAAGTCAAACCCTATATTTTGCAGCTCTAGTCTAATCAACTTATTTATTAAGTAGTTAGATATTTAATGTAAAATATATAAAGCTGCCTTACATATTCTACCTACAATATTATGGATAATGTACTAAAGGGGTACAGCATGTTCACTTTTCAAAGGGAGTTTTTTATTTAGCTTGGTGAAGGAGAAGCTGCACTAATTGATATCATTCCATGATGTGCAAGCTAGCTGTTATGCTGTTTTTTATGTACCTTGCACATTACATGCACATTCACTAAGGTACTGAAAATTTCCTTGCAAAGTAAAAATCCACTTTGCAAAGTGAACATGCTCCTCCCCATTAGTAAATCAACCATATTGTGTATAACTACCTATATTGAGCCTATGAAGAACCTGATAGTGAAGACTATTTCGGAGATATAGAGCTTGTTGGTACAAACAGATATTTTTTAGCTTGATGCCAAAAATTCTGTGAAAGTGAGTAGCAATAAAAAATGGGTAGAGGAGTTTCCTTGTGTATTCTGCCAACACTCATTGTCCATATCACAGATGAAATCACAGCAAGTCCCAGTACAGTACCAACTGATTGGAGGATAAACTGATGTCTCACTCCCGCAGCTCTCAATGAGACATCTGCCTGTCTAAACACAGTTAGTCAAAGGTGACTCAAAAAAAGCATCTGAAGAATCTAAGTGTCCCTTGTGGGAGCCAGCCCATAGAGCATAGAAATCAGCATTTTCAGTTGGCCCATACATATTTTTTGATGAACAAAATGTTAGTGAACATCAACTGTTTTTTTTTTCATTTTCAAAATGTTCCTGTATATATATGCTTACTGAATTGGCTGAGACAAAGGAGTGAGTAGGCTTTGATTATTTATTCTCTCTTTACTACTGTTGAGATAAATTTTCAGGCACATGGGCAGCGTGTTGTTTTCATTGAGTTGGCCGGCTCAGCCACTTGTATTCTGATAGGGTGTATTAAACATAAGTATTGTATAGTACTTCAAGACAGAAAGCATATGCTGCATATGTAATGCAAATATTGTTTTCTTATAATATAACATTTTATGTAGAACAAACAAACACAAACTGATGTAGGTATATCACATTAAACTGATCTCTTTTACAAGCGTATTTAGAAATAAATGTACAAAAGATTATGCATTCTTTTTGAAACTTTTTAATGGGTTGATTGTTTCACATTATTATATATATATATATATACTGTATAAACCAAAGCACTAAGCATGGATATATCTACTGAATAAGGCAAATATGCTGTTTCATACATGGACTTTCTAGTCACTTTAATAAAAACCTGCAAACATAGAGTATTCTCTGAAAACCTGGTATGCATAGATAGCTTAATCTAGGAATTCGGGATGTTAGCCCACCCTGTCTCTTGCCTACTTACTCTATAGATCCAGTGATGGGCAGCCTCAGAGACTAAAAAGAAAGCATAAAAAGAGGGTGATTACAAGTAAGGTATCAACTTCTCACATTGAGTGATTGTGGTTATTGAACTGTGGATGAGTTTCAGGTGTGGGTCGACCACGAGGTCAACCCAGACCCGAGCGATTTGCAGTTCACAGAACTATATAGTCATTTCTCCTGCTCTCCCAAACCCTACCTGTACTACTACCATCACTAATCGACACTTTCCACCTGCCCACTAGTTTGCTTCAAAGTGTAAACAAGCCAGTTATCATCCAGGGTGAAATCATTGGTCTAACATGGTTATGACCGTATCTGGTCAATTACATCAGTGAGCCGATTGTTGAAATTCAGCAGCTGGTCAGGGAGCTATTATTTGCTGTGAGAGTCTGGTGGGAGAGGATCATCAATGTGGATCATCTGGTTTGTGTCAGGAAGTTGCCAGGTGTAATGCATTATTATTAACAATTGCATTGTTTTTTAATAAAATAATTTTCAATAGTGTCTGTAGGTTTATTTGCATTGCCTTTTTTGTGACTTGTTTGTGACTTTTTTGTGACTGTAACAATGCATACATTTATTTGGGGGAAGGATGGATACCTTGTGGCTCTCTCATCTTAAAGGGGCTTCCAGATTCTTGTTTACAAACAGGTGCAGGCAGAGCATCAGAATTGTCATTTACCAGCATTCTTTTTTTTTTGTGTCACTTTTTCAAGATTAGGCCTTAGATGTGTGTTACTTTTATGTGCAGGTTTAAGGCATCCCCTAAGCATGTTGTTTAATTAAATTAATAAATTAGTATTTAATGTTCTTCTTTAAGCTTAAAAGACCTGCTCCTTGGTGAACGGCATGTGTCCCTCATGGCAGTGCCCAGCTACTCTTTTTTAACCAACAGCTTGCATATTGGCCTTGGAAAACTCCAGAAAAAATATAAGAATTAGCTGCCTCAGACTTCAATGGAGTGCAGAATCTATGTTTGGAATTTGGGAGTTATTCAAGTGTTTGGTGAACCAAACTTTGCTTAGTTTGTTCATCACTAATCATGGCTGTAGTAGCTCTACAAAATACTACAAGCATACTAGCAGTCAGACCACTAAGTGTATGCTTTTCTTAAACTGTCTAAATGACCATGACAGTCCGGTCAAGCTCCATTGTCCGCTCTGTAAAAAGTTAGTTCACATAAAAAAAAAAAAACACTTTTTTTTTGCAGGTAAAAAAAGGTGCATTTAATTTTTTTTTTATTGGAGCCTGTAAAGCATTGCACCAGTGATTAGCAGATCACTGGTGTCATGCAGGAATCCAACAGACTGTCAGTGTAATTTGTCTGTCCGTACATCAAACAGGCAGGCAGTTTCACATTGACAGGAAGAATCAATTAACTACCAGAGCACTCCACAGCACCGTAGTTCAGTGAGAATTACAAGACGACATTTGGAAAGAATGTTGGTACCAGGGGCGGACTGACATCTCATGGGGCCCCCGGGCAATAGGGGATCATGGGCCCCTGTGTACTTGCCCAAACTCAAAAAAGCCTATGAAAAAGGTACCAGGGGCATCTCATGGGGCCCCCTACTGACCCCGGGCCCTCGGGCAGTTCCGAGTTTCCAAATGGTCAGTTCGCCCCTGGTTGGTACTTATAGTTGATTCATTCACAGGACTCTGTGAATGGATGACACAGCCATGTTGGTGGAGCCCCGCACAGCTGCACTCTTTTCAAAAAGTGACAGCTTGTATGGGGAACTTCTCCCCGAAATGCTGTCACACAAAGGGCTCAGATCACTGAGTCACTGTAGGACCCTAAAAATGAGTAGCGCATGTAATATGTTTCTGAAGGTGAACTTATCCTTTATCCCTTTCGCTACCAAAGCCATTTTTTGCATTTTTTGCACACTTTTAAAAAGAGTCACCCCCCTATCCTCCTACCCCTCCTCCAATATCCCCCGCTTTTCCCCTCCCTCCCCCCCCCACCTGACCACCTACCCCCTGACCTACCCACATTGGTTTAAGTTTATCCTCCCACCCCCCCCCCACCAGCTTCTGGGGAGCTCACTTCTACATTTACAATGTATCCCTATAATTTCCTCCTACACATGTCTCTGTTTTCCCTTCACTCCCCAAAATGTTATACTTATGTACCTATGTTCTTCTCCCCACCTTTGTAAGGACATCATTCCTACTGTAACCATCATCTCTGTTAATCTGTATATGGAACGTCCAATTTTCTTTTTTGTTTTCAACCCATTGTTAAAAAACCAATAAAATTATTTGAAAAAAAAAAATTTATGTTAGGCCTGAAGATTACACAAAACCCCCAAAACATTATATATTTTCTGAAAGCATATGCCCTAGAGAATAAAATATTGGTAGTTCCAATTTTTGTATGCCACACGATATTACGATAAAGGTCTAGGAAACACAAGATTTCAGTATAAAACACTTAAGTTAATATTAGGGCACAAAAAGGTAATAAATTACACATTTTTGGTAGAATATAAAATATGAGGTTGCACCAAGTAAATAGATACCCAACATGGCAAACCTTAAATTTGCGTGCACTTGAGAAATAGCAACAAATGTTAGTAACATATATTTTTTTTATAGGCAACACATTTAAAGCCCCTTATAGGTAATCAGTTTAGTGTTACAGAGGAGGTCTAGTGAAAGAATTATTGCTCTCATTCCGGCGTGTTCATTGATGTGTAACGTGTATCGCAACTGATGTTTTCATTCGTAGGCACCCAACATGTGTGTTTACATCATATGTGTGTGTATGTTGGGGGGGGGTCTCAAAACGTTTTCGGAGGAGGGGTTTTCTTTTACTTAACTTTTTTTCCTTCATCACATAGGAGATAATAAGTCCCCTATGTGATGATTTTTTGGTGATAGGTTTTCTTTATTGAGACATGCAGGGTCTAAAAGACCCTGCATGTCTTCTCTGGGCTCCATGTAATTCCGTGTATATTGTATTGCATTACATTATTTCCTGCCCTTGATAGCTGGGAATCTGTCAATGGGGACCTGGAAGTGATGTCATACACATTACTTCTGGGTCAGGACAAGAAGGGGAGGAGAGCAGACGTGTGTCCACTCAACTCCTTCCCTCCTACTGTCAGCACTTTTTATAATGATCTCCGGCCCACAAATGGGCAAGCGGAGCCCGGGATACATGAAGGTGAGCACGCATGGGGAGGGGGGGGGGGCAGAATAGATAAATAAACTGGCTTGCCCACTGCAGGGCTAAACAAAAAAAATCCACCTGCCCCGCGCCCAGAACTACATGTCCCGGGCGTCAGATGATATAAATCACATACCCTTGTGTCTAAAACTAGCCATTCTCTAGTAGAAATTTTATTTGAAAAATTTCATTTTAAGAATGTGCATTCAATTTCCTAAAGGTTAGTGGGGTCCAAATGATGTTCATTTTCAACAGCAGTGAAAAAAAAGAGGAGAATGGAATTTTTTTATTGAATGAAGATATTTCTAACAGTGGTTTTCATTCAGGAAAGTCTATTCACTAAAAAATGTAATGTTAACCACATGCCGCCCAGCCACTGTATAAATACGGCGGCAGGGCGGCACGGGCAGGCAAAACCACGTTTTAAAATGTGTGTTTTGTAAACAGGTAGGGGGTGCGCGTGAGGTGTGCCGCCGCCCTACCTGTCCCGCCGATCACAGCCTCGGATGTCAGTCGCCGGGTCACAGCCGGTCCTTAAAATCTCCCGGCGATCGGCAGCAATCAGTGACAGAGAGCACAGCTGCAGTAGCTGTGCTTTCTGTCACTTCCCTGACAGCACGAGGACAAGCTAATCGGGACAGAAGAGTTTCTCTCTCCCGATCAGCCTGTCCCCATCCAGCACACACCCCCGCCCCCTAGTAAAAACACTCCCCCTCACACAGATAACCCTTCCCTGAAAAACAAAGTTAACCCCTACCTCCCCAGTGCCATTAGTACAGTGTCAGTGTTTTTTTTTTTTTGCACTGATCACTGTATTGGTTTCACTGGGGATTTCAGTGACCCCAAATCAGTACCCCCCAATGTCAGAATGTCCGCCGCAGTCCCACAGTCCTGCCATAAGTCGCTGATCGCCGCCATAAGTCGCTGATCGCCTCCATTATTAGTATAAAAAAAAAACTAAAAATCCCAGTATCTTTCCCGCCATTTGTAAACGCTATAACTTTCACGTAAACCAATTAATTTACACGTATTGGGTTTTTTTTTTTAGCAAAGACATGTCGCAGAATGCATTTTGGCAGAAATTTATGACTAAATTTGATTTTTAATTTTTTTTTTACTGGACATGTTTTATAGCAAAAAGTCCAAAATATTGTTTTTTTCCCTCAAAATTGTCAGCCTTTTTTTTTTATAGCGCAAAAAATAAAAATCGCACAGGCGGTCAAATACCACCGAAAGAAAGCTCAAATTGTGGGGAAAAAAAGGATTTAAATTTCATTTATGTACCATATTGCATGACTGCGCAATTGTCCGTTAAACTAGCACAGCGCTGTATAGCAAAAAAAATGGCGTAAATTGCAGTATCTATATCATAGTTTGTAGACGCTATAACTTTCACACAAAGCAATCAATATACACTTATTGGGATTTTTTTTACCAAAAACATGTAGCAAAATACATTTTGATCTAAATTTATAACCAACTTTGAGTTTACTATATATTTTTTATAGCTGAAAGTAAAAAAATTGTTTTTCTTCAAAATTTGTGGCCTTTTTTTGTTTATAGCATGAAAAATAAAAAGCGCACAGGTGATCAAATACCACCGAAAGAAAGCTCTATTTGTGTGAAAAAAAGGACGTAAATTTCGTTTGGGTGCAGCATTGCATGACCGTGCAATTATCAGTTGAATTAGTGCAGCGCCGAGTAGCAAAAAGAGGCCTGGTCATTAAGGGGGGTAAATCCTCTGGAGGTCAAGTGGTTAATTACATATTTTTTTAAATCCTTTTGAATGACATTCATCATGTCATCAAATGTACTGGTAAAAGTTTTCATGTAAATGTTTATCTGAATGTTCAAACGAATGTTTGTTTGAAAATGTACTATGTATGGCCTGCCTTTAGTTAAGGTCCAGACATTATTCAGTGGAAGTCATTAATGTGGCCCTTTAGAAACAGACCAATCTTTATCTGTACATCCGGCCAACTGTTAAATACTCTATTTAAACACCTTAGTGCTATTCCATTAAGCTTGCAACAAAGGAAGAGCGGTGCTGCCAAATCTGGAGAGATGCGATATGATTTTGTTTAGAGCAATTTGATTCACTACGTGGAACTGTGACAAAAATTAGATCTGAAGCTTGTAGAATAAGTTACTTTTTATCTTGATGATTGTTACACAGCCGATCCTTGCCTTATGCTTTATTTATGCTAAATACAGTGTGTGTGTGTGTGAAGACAGTTCAGCATTGTCTGTTCTAACTACTGTATGTATGACATTTTTAAGAGCACTTTATACTGTAGCTAGTACAAAAATATTTATTTATGTAATATTTATTTTCTTATTTATATAATTATATTTACTCGCACTTCCTCTCAATTTTAACTAGATAATCGCACAGGTTTTTTAAGCCTATATACGGTGATAAAAAGCATGTTTTACCATACTTTACAAAAATACATAATGACAAATGCACCACTGTATAGTGCATTACAGGGGTGTTACTTTAAATGACACCCAAATCACTGTTACAGAACCTGTAACAGGAACTCTCACTGCACCTCGTCACACTGCACATAACATATGTTGTAGTGTACTTTGTTTAAAAAAAGTTACATGCTTCATTTTTAGTGTGTTAAGGTGTGCTGCCCACTCATTCAAAATAAATTGGCTGTCTTAACACAACATGCCTTAATGCACAGTAACATGCCTTGTTAACACAGCCACATTGACACAATGTATAATGTGAATGGGCCTCAACTAATTTAACTTTAACCATTTTAATACCGGGCAATTTTACACCTCCCTGCCCAGGCCATTTTTCACGTTTCAGCACTCTCACACTTTGAATGACAAATGCGCGGTCTAACTAAAATGTTATCATTTTCTTCACACAACTAAAGCTTTCTTTTGGTGGTATTTAATCACGGCTGTGGTTTTTATTTTTTGCTAAATTAACAAAAAAAGACCAAAAATTTTGAAAAAAACACACGTTTTTCTTTGTTTCTGTTATAAAAGTTTACAAATAAATAATTGTTCTTCATAAATTTAGGCCAAGATGTATTCTGCTACATGTCTTTGGTGAAAATAACCCAAATTAGGATGTATTATTTAGTTTGTAGGAAAGTTATAGAGTTCACAATCTATGAAAATTGATCAATCCTGAAGTACTGACAGCCAATCTAATTTCTTGAGGTCCAAGAATGTCAGAATAGTACAGATATCCCAAAATGACCCCTTTTTGCAGAGTAGACAGTCCGACGTACTTCATAAGAGGCATGGCGAGTTTTTTGAAGTTGTATTTTTTTTGTCAGAATTTTTCGGAAAATGAAAAAATTATTTTCACTATTTTTTTTTTTACATACTGTCACCAGTGCAGTACAGCGTCATCATATAACTGGCATGGCGGTGAACAGGGACACTGACTGGTGACAGTATGAAAAACATATATATATTTTTTTTTTTTATTATATTTAATTTTTTATAAAAAAAATTTTTATTTTTTTTAAGATTTTTTTTTCATATTTTACTATGACCAAAGTAGTACAATGTTACCATAGTAATTTTTTTTTTTACATACTGTCACCAGTGCAGTACAGCATCATCATATAACTGGCATGGCGGTGAACAGGGACACTGACTGGTGACAGTATGAAAAAAAATATATATATAGATTTTTTTTATATTTTTTTATTATTTTTAATTAAATTTTTTTTTTTAAGATTTTTTTTTAAGATTTTACTATGACCAAAGTAGTACAATGTTACCATAGTAACATTGTACTACTTTGGGGAAGTGATTAATATTTTGTTTTTGTTTTTTTTTACACAATTTGCTTATAGCAAAGAATTACTTTGCTGTAAACAAGCATTTACCTGAATGACATCGATTCATTCAGGCTTTTTTTTTTTTATGCTTAGCTGTGATTTGGCCACAGCTAATCACATGACATGTGTATGTGACCTGCTGTGACCATTCACAGCTAGGCACTAGTATACAATGGATGGCATGAATGAAGCCATCCATTGTACACAACTGTCATGTGACCTGCTGTGATTGGTCACAGCAGGTCACATGGTATCTGCAACGGGAGCCGGTACTCAGATCTGTCATCGGCCGTGTCCGAGGTACATGGCCTGTGACAGATCGTGCCGCTGTGCGGCTTTGCTACCACGCGAACTGCGCATGTGCAGGAGCACGCCAAATGGCGTACACCCCAGAAAGCTATAGCATTTTTGCGGCCGCCAAACGGCTATAGGCCGGGCAGCTAATGGTTAATCTCACACATTATGATTTTACATATGAGGATTGCACCGATCTGGCATGCTAGTAAGGAGGGCAAACATATTTTTTTTTCACAGCCAGAGAGAAAGCTGTTGCATGACAATTATCAAAGTTTATTTACACAATTACAAAAACAATTGAGTACTGTCCATGATACTTTTTTTATTTGCACTAACATACAATTTTGAGGACAAGCTTTCGGGGTATGTCCCCTTCTTCAAGGTCTAGGCAGTACTCCAGCTTGGACCTTGAAGAAGGGGACATACAGCGAAAGCTTGTCCTCAAAATTGTATGTTAGTGCAAATAAAAAAAGTATCATGGACAGTACTCAATTGTTTCTGTTGCAAGTGCACTAATACGGCTACAATCACCTCAGACAATTACAAAAAAGCTTAAGTATTTGAAAAAAAACAACAGTGCACACTGGCCACCAAAAATACTTTAAGGCTAAGTTCACCTTTAGAAACATGTTACATGTTACACCTGTATTTAGGATGTAACACATAACATATTCCTAATTACCCTCTTCACAACTCTAGAACCTCCTCCATGACAGACTGCAAGGTTCCTCTGCCCCACAGTCACTGTAACATTTGAAATTGAGTGGCTGTGTGGGGCAGTGATCTTTGAATAAATAAATTACAACTCCTGGCCACCACCATGGTAGATGGACTTGTAGTTCTCAATGGACTACAAGTGTAGTAATCAGCATACTTGTAGTCCATTGACACTTCCTCTAGCTTTCTAACTGAAAGCCTGTACAGAGGTATAGGCAGAGGGCTGGAGGAAGTGTCTGCAGGAGTCTGACATTGCAACCAGGATCCATGGATCATGGGATCAATGCTTTGCAGGCTCCTGTGAAAAAAAAATAATAAATACACATTTTTTGTGCAAAAAATATATTCATTTATTATTTTTTTCGTACAGCTGAACTTAGCCTTGTAAAACAAACCTGCCTGTAAAAGATAATGGTATACCCACAGTGATTATTAACCTGGCTACTGACCACTTACCACTGCTTTGGCTGCCTAATTATTTTGCTTCCCTAGCGTTTGCATTTGCTTCTTTTCTATCCTAAACATGCATATTTTCTCTTTAGCTCAACTTTTTACTCCCCACATGTTTACGACTGCGTATTCCTTAGTTCGATAGAGATAATTGGTTTATCGATTTTCACATTGTTCTTTTCAGGGTTCCTGGGGCACGCTATACAGAGACCTCTAGGTACCTGCCTTTCAAAAGTATTACAAGCTTAGACACCTAGGTTTACTTTAAGATTATGGTAGCTAATACTATAATTCAGAAATAGACCATTTTTGAAAATCTATGTAAAGCCAGTCTTTTATTTAGATAAACACACAGACGTTTGTATGAAAATTGCGCATTTAAAATCTGGGCCTGACAGATATGACTAGTAACCTGTGCATTTGTCTGTAGCCTAGACTAGATAATAACCATGTGCAAACAATCATGAGGAGACAAGCAGCCTAGGGGTCCTTTTCAAAAGAGGATGTTTGTTAAGTGCAGGTGTGAAATAGAGGGGAAAGGAAAGTTAAACAGGGTTTGAATATGCAGCATAAACAGTATGTGATCAAATTTGACAATTTAATTTAAAGAGTGAAAAAGTCAAACATAAAATATTAACTAAATGAACAAACTGAAAGACTTGTGCTGCCTTTAGCAAAAAAGCCATCTCCTATGTACTAGTACAAACAAGAAATATGTTAAGAGTGGAAAGCCAACCATATTTATTTTGTTTTGGAAAGAGTGGATATAAATTAGAACCTCTATCAAGTTTTAATGCCATCCACGACCCCAATGGGGATATTTCCAGCTTTCTGTGGACATGAAAGACTGTTCAACAAGGAACAGACTACATCCAAACATGTGAATTTAGGAGGGAAAGACTGGACTACCTGTTTGAAATATAATGCTTTCTGTGCTGACATTTGTAACAGATAGACAATGAGCCAGAAATATTTGGCACAGGTTCCAGCTTTCCACAGTCTATCCAAATAAAAAAATGTGGCTTGGAGGTGCATTTTAACATTTCTGTTTTGGACAGAAGTATAAGATAAGTATAAGGTTTCACATTGTATTTTCTTGATTATCTAAAAGTACTTGTATACTATTACTTTGAAGACAGCTGGAGTGCCCCTATGCCCCCTGATTGCAGGGTTCCTTTAACCTATGAGCAGAAGCCCCATTGTGAGCATGTATGCTATTTTGCCAAATGCCATACAATGCATTGCTTTTTAGAAAAGTTGCTGAGAAATATCCCGTGCACAGCCCAATGCAGATGAGGCTTAAAAACCATTTACATGAAACCTTAAACAAGGCACTATACACGTTTACACAAAAGATGTAAAGATTGACAGACATAGAAATTACTTCAAGGTCAAAAGTCTATTTTTATTCAGAAACTTAACAGCTTTTCCATTAGACTCACTATACAGTTACATTCACTATACAAAAAGCCCATGAAAAACATTCCCTATATGTTATAACAAAACAATAGTAACAGCGCTTATTCAATAATATAAATTATTCTTCAGTGTGAAAATTCATGCACATTAAATCATTCAATAAATATCTTGATCAAATAAATCATCAAACAATACATGAAAATATTAATTTTCAAGCAAAATAAGTTAAAAGAAAGCAATCCAACCAACGGTGTAATGACTAAAAAGTTTTCATCATCGATATTATTCTTCCAAGTGTAGAATAATTTTTGATCCAAGGTGACCACCGTCACCATTAAATCGGGAAAATGCACTTACTGGAAATGTGTGCCTATCTCACTACAAGATTAGGCAAACACAGATTGTATTAATTCCAAAGATCTTCTAAACAGGTTGAGTTCATTTTAAGTCTTCACCTCCACTGCTGTCCTCTGCTCGTTCAGTGGTTTGATTTAATTTGATGAGGTTAGAGCAGACGAAACATGCAGGGTGAACCTGACACTCTGAGTGATTAGGAACTGTGTCCTGTAATTTTTGCTGTTTCTGTGAGCTGGGAAGGATTGGAGTGGATGGCGGCTGGTGGGCTGTATATTTTGCCAACACATCTCTATGTTTGACTTAAACAGCTTTTATGAGTACCTCAATTACTTGTGTCACATAAATTTGGATGTTTATGATACTACACTATGGGAGCCTGTTTTTTTTTCCTTTCTTTTGTTATTTTTATGCTGGCTATGAAATCAAACCACTAAATGGGGAGGGGACAGCAGTGGAGGCGAAGCCTTAAAGTGGACTGCACCTGTTTGGAAGAAATTTGGAATTGATAGAAGCTGTCTTTGTTTACTTTTGTAATAAGATAGGCACACATTTCTGATAAGTGTACTTTCCTGTATTAGTACTGGTGGTCATCTTGGATCAAAAAGTATTCTACACTTGGAATATTGGTGATGGGACCTTTTTAGTTATTACGCCATTGGATTGCTTTTTTTAAACTTATTTTGTTTGAAACTAATTGTGATGAACAATATGTTCATGTGTTGTTTGGAAGACTTTATTTGATCACAATATTTATTAAATGATTTATTGTGCATGAATTTTCACACTGAAGAATAATTTATATTATGGAATCAGAACTGTAATTATTTTGATATATCATTTAGGAGCTTATACATATTTATAGCTGCTGGTTATTAGTGGAAGAACAAGTTAATTGGTTTACAGTTTTGCAATATAATTTTCCCACAATTTATTATATTCATCAGCGCTGTAAAGTGTTTATACATTTATTCCCTATATGTGTTATTTCCAAATCATAATCCACTATATATTTATTTATTTATTTATACTGTATATATCACATCTTTCAAATAATAGGTATATATAATTTAGTATAATAAATTAAATGATAATTGATTCCTCCAGAATGGATGTGGATGAAAGTGATCATAGGGGGAAGTAGAGCATTTTCAGATAAAAGAAGAACATGATGATAACAGAGGGAAGTATAATGAGCATGTATGGAATAAGGGAGGAATGATTTGAAAGTAACACAGGTATGGATATAAGTTACAAAGAAGGCCTGGTGAAGACAGTGGGCATAATTGGAAGGGAAGAAGAAGGATTTTAGAGTGGAGGAAAGGAAAAATTGGTAAAAAAAGAGAAAATAATCAGAATGACCAGACCACAAATCTAATACTATTATTCTGAATACAGGGGTACCTGTAGTCCGGCCCTGTTTACATACTGTTTATGCCACACATGCACCAAATACTATAGTGAAGTTTGCTGATGATACCACTTTAGTTGGACTCATACGAGATAATGATGATCCAGCTTATAGGCAAGAAATTCAGCATATGGTTGAGTGGTGTAAAGAAACTGATTTAACACAATACTGCAAAAACTAAAGAAATGATAGGGGGTTATAGGAAATCAAGAAATATAAATCATTGCCCATCATTGTATATATAGGTGGTGAGGAGATGAAAAAGGTGGACACTATCAAATTTTTGGGAGTGTACATTATAAGGGGGTTGTCATGGTCTCAAAATACTTTTTTTTGTGAAAAAAGCACAGCAGAGGCTGTTTTTTCCTTTGAAGATTGAAGGAGGCTGGATTGGCATTAAGACTTTTGGTTAATTTCTATCATTGCATGATTGAGAGTATTCTTCTCCACTGTTCTTTAGTGTGGTATGCCACCTGCAGGGTAGAGGATCAGAAGTGCCTGTCTCGTGTGGTGAAAACAGTACAGCAGATCACAGGTACAGATCTACCAAATTTGGACACAGTGTATGCTTAAAAAAGCGGGCAAAAGCTATTAGTAATGATCCAACCCATCCAGGTTACAGTGTGTTTGTCCTGTTGCAATCAGGGAAAAGATAAAGGACACTTAAAATGCACACGAATCGCTTAAAAAATATTTTTTTTCCCTAGAGCTGTAGTATCCATAACCCCACCACGTACAGAGTTTTAGGAATTTTATGTGAAATTGTACTTTTTAAAAAATATTTTATATTTTGTTCTATTTAAGAATAGATATGTGGGCATGTGCTAGGAGTATGTATGTGTGGTTGTATTGAGGGATGTCTTTTTTTTGTTTGTTTGGTTTTTTAAACTGCTGCTGATAAATTTTGTTGTATACCATATATACAATAAGTGTTCTGTATATTGTATATCATCATTGTGTGTAGTAGGGAGTCATCTAATGAGCACTCTGCAACTGCACCCTTAATAATAAAGAACAGGAAGCGTCTCTGTTTGTTAAAACAAAGATTTCCTATCCACCACTGCAGTTCCAATTATCTTCCTGAAGAACACCAGTGAAGACCTCCATTCTCCCTTTGATACACATACTGTATGCCTGTAAGTTCTTTATTGTGTTTGTCAAAGTCATATACATAGCCAGATAACATTTAAATGCATTCAATGTGATTTGTAGGTAGCGGTTTGCAAGAAAGGTGTTCTTTGTATGCATTTGTAATAGACATGTGTACAAACATATTGTACTTTCAGTTTATATGATTCTATTGAAGTTTTACAGAACTATTCACAGCAGTAAATTCAGTTTTGGAATGAAACACAATGCTGCTTTTGTCAGTTTTGTTAGCTAGCTGTCTGCTAATCATGAGTGGGACAGCATAATGAGAATAAATGTATTATCTTATCTCTGAAAAGGAGAGTGGGTCTTGATGGAAACAGACAATGAACATAAGGGAAATGGATCTGAGGAGGAAAATCATCACAAATGGAGGAGAGCAGGCATGGATTCAAGAAGAGGACAATGACCAGAGAAAAGAGGGAGGATTTTGGTATTCATTAGGTTTTGTTAATGTATCACTGAAAACCATTCTGTTTTTGCTATGGATTCTGTTTAGTAAATTTAAAGTGGAGCTCCACCTTAAATATTGGTCCCCAACTCCCTGTGATAAGGAATTGGCACTTTTGGGGAGTGGGGTGGGGGTTAGCAGATACCTGATTTTGGCAGATACCCACTGCCACTGCTGCTGCAATCAATCATCTAGGTGATTGGAAGCTGAAGTTGTCCCCCCTCCCCGTAGTCTTCTGGAACTGTCACAAGTGTCACATCCAGGTGCCCACACCTGCAAGGATGACTGGTGGGTACACCGCTGGATCATGGGACATGTGAGTAGATGTTGTTTAAAAGTCAGCAGCTACAGCTTTTGTAGCTGCTGACTTTTATTTTATTTAGCTTTGATTGGAGTTTGCTTTAAAAAATATTTTTGCAAATGCCCACATTGTTCTATTACTGCCTATTGCCTATTTCTATAACAAAGAACTGCATCTGGAGGAGCACATGTATAAAGTTGCCCTTTACTTAAGGCTCAAGCCCTTGGTTGTTTCATACCTTTGGTAGTGCATTCAAAACTTCTGCTAAAATGTAAAATGCCTGTTTGAGACATCATGTAAAATACACTCACAGCGTCAAACGGTGAGAGGTCATTGCCCTTAACACTTTGCTTTTAACCTTATGCTGACATTGCTTCAGTACCATTTATGGCCATTCTGACATCTCACTAGTAATGGACTATATTCTGCACTAAACTGAGAAATTCACTGTCAGATCTAATTTTAAGGCAGGTCATACATTTGTTGCTTGTAAAACTATGGTAAACATGATGCAATGTTTGTTGTAATAGGTGTTTTAGCACTGTTTGCTAATTAGAATGATTGAGCAAACTTATCCGCTGACCTTAAACACTTGAATCCCTTAACATTTTCCTCTCTTTTATCCATTTGAATCTATTTCTTTCCCTTCCTGAGTGGTCTTGGTTAATTACCTTATATTGTCTCGGCTTTTGTAGTTTACACTAACATAAACTTTTTTTTTTTTTTGCAAGACAGCGCTAAATGCTAAATCTCAAAGTAAGATTTCACTTTTCCAGTTAGGAGAACTACTGCTTTGATGTTACATTGCAATGCACAGAGGAAAAAAAGTTTGTATAAATTGTTGTTGTAACATTAAATGTTATGAGTGTTTGATAGCCATGCAGTAAACACAAAAACATCACCCTGGCATCCAACACATTTGGGAAAGGGGAATTTTACAATTTTATATTTTTCTTATTATTTAATTTTTTTACAGGGAGTCTATATAAGCTCAGAGAAATCTGTTCTAACCCCCCTATATACCTCAGCCAGCCCAGGGTATAATCCCTCCTACTACCAGCATGCTTTGGATTTTTGTGGATTTTGTGGATTTTTTTTTTAGTGTGCTAGGAGGATGAATGTCTTTTGTTCAGCTCCGCTGGTTGAAAGACCAACCTGTGATTTTTCTTACAAGCTTATTTCTTCCTCAATTGATTTCCCCACAGACATGCAGCTATCCATCACAGTCAATCTGGCTTCTGGACCGGATGTTGTAGGATGGGCCTGGAAGTGATCCTCAGGAATTGGGCTCCATGTGAGTGCTTCCCAGATTAATCCTGGTGAGCTGTGTGACACTTTTCAGGTCCAGAGCCACTGGCATCGTCTCTGAGCTAGCCCAGTCTCTAAAGAAGTTTGTAGTAAATGGGCCATATAGGTTGGGCACAAGGAGCTGCCCCATTTTTGTTGGTGACTCTATATCATTATGAACTTATTCAGAGAGCTGAGGTCATTCTGTTGGCTGGTGTGCCATGTGTGTTCACTCTGCACTCTCTTTCCTGCTACACAGCATCAAGGAAGCATTTTCCCACTGCTGCTCCTGCTACAAAGAGCCAGGTGGAATGTCAATCTTTGATCCATTACTTCTGTCCAGCTACAGCGATTTTGATCACATTCAATCACCCACTTCTACCTCTGTAACTTAATCTGTTGTCTAGTTCTAGACATGGAGGCAAAAGTTCTGTATCAGGTGCTCCGAGCACATTTTCCACTAACTGTTCGAGGCTGTTTGCAGAGCGCCCTCTTATAGTGACAACATCTGTAGACAAGAATCATGCTGCCTTCTAATTTTTAGATTATCTTCCTTCATTAAATTGCCCCTTGGATCCATTGGGTGTGAATAATTCTCTGCTCTTTTTATTATGGTTATGTAGGACTTTATTACCTAATTGTTTTTCGTCTCTGAACGCAGAGAGAGCAAGTGCAGTACTGTGCCATTCTCTATTGGATTTGCCTGCACCCTTAAGAGCTTCTGAGCCACCACCCACAAACATTTTGGCTGATTTTGAGTAGGTTAAGTCTTTAAGTGATTTAAAGTATGATCTTTCCCATGAGGATTCACAGTCTACTGCTAATACTCCCAAGTTAGAGAAGACTGCTTTGCTTTTTATTGGTGCAGGGTGCACCCCAGTGAAGCTAGAAGATCTGCCTATCATTTCTACCAGGGCTGTTTCTGGTCTTGGGTCTTATAGAACTTCTAAGGTTAAAAAGACCTTGCCTTTGCACCCACTCTTCCAGTCATTTGTCTTTGGATTGGATATGTCTTGATATGCTATTTGTCCCCTCTGAGCATTTGCTGTCTCTCTACTCATCTAATGAGGTTTTTGTTCAAAAGTGGTCCATTCCCTTATGGCTCTAGCTGGCTGGAGGCCTTTTCAGAACTACATTTTTTTACCTTCCTTGTCTTACACCCACTTTTGGCTGCAATTCTTTTATGAATTCTTTCTTTAAGAAAGAGGTTTACAATGATTACAATGATCTACTTGACCTCTGGAAGATTTACCCCCTTCATGACCAGGCCATTTTTTGCTATTTGGCATTGGCTGGCCTGGCTGTCAGGGACTGCTTGACCTGCTACAAAAATATTTACCTGCTAGTGGTTAGCTGAGCCATCAGAGCTATCAGCCATAGCTCTGAGGAAGGGGACCGGATCCCCAAAATGCGTCAGTGGCTTGTTGTTGTCCTGTCTCCAGGTGGAGGTGGAGAGCGGACTCTTCAATGAGGCTTTATGCATCTCTATGCTGTTAAGCTCACTATGGTTCTGAGTATATTTTATACTTGTTTTGTACAATAAAATGTTAAGCACGACTCAATAGACACACATAAGCAAGCACACACTGTGTGCCCCCAGAGCAAGAAGCTTGCTTTGGAGGCACATGAAGAGGAGGAGCCAAGATTGCCAGTGAGGGACCCCAGAAGAGGAGGGTTGGGGCCACTCTGTACAAAACCATTACACAAAGCAGGTAAGTATTGCATGATGAGAACCTTGGCCCCAAGGGGTCTTAACATCGAATTTGACCTTAATTGTTTTATTAGTGATTTTTAATTTGTTTTTTATCTGTGAATATAACATATAAAATTGATTGTTTTATGTTATAGCAATTATTTTTAGATAAGTTCTATATTGTGATGTATGGGTAAACTGCAAACATAAAGGACTTTTAATGTTTTGATATTTTTTTTTTTTTTTTTTTAGAAAAATATATATTTTTAAATTTCTGACACATATGTGTATAGTTATATACGCAGGTGTGTGTAATAATTGGGTATTTGAATAGATTTAGTCAAAATATGGAGGTTATGGGATTATGTAGTATTAAATCTAGTTTTTATTCCTGATGGGTAATTAGAATCATTAATATTAATTTTAATATGTTTATTTTTAATAATAAAATTATTTTTCATGCATTGTATATTGACTGTATGTAATTAATAAAGTAATTAATTTAATATTAGCCTATATGCCAGTATAGCCAAGTTAGATAGTGTAATACTGAAAGATATGGCTTATATAGATCGTATTTAATGTTATGAGAGAGTCTTGAACACTAGGCTGCGAGCTTTGCATTAATTCTTGTGAGCAGGCTCCAACAAAATGGCGGCGGTAACAAACGCTAATGAAGGGGAGGTAACCACACCTCCTAGTAGGTATAAAGGCAATCAGAGTCTCAATAGCGGTACCCAGATGAAGTCACGAGGTACGTGACGTAACGCGTAGGCACGCAGAGACGCTGTTTCCGGAGTCCGGAGTGACGCACTTCCGGTACGGACGCCATTTTCTAAGAGACCACATGAGTGCAGTTTACCCATGCAGGGGAGAAGGATATGCTGTACGGGAAATGTGAGTTATCTCTTACTCTTCTCACATAAATAAATGCTGAATTTGCTAAAATACTACACTATGGAGGATTCTCTCTTTCTTTGAACTCACTATTGTGAGAGTGAGTGTCCACAGTGAGTCGTGGTAGAGGACTCCATAAGGCGTGGAGGAGTGGAGGAGACATATAGGAGGATATCCCGAGAGACATCATCCGGGAGTGTTGAGGATCCAGGGTGATCCTAGAGGCTTGTTGGCCCCTAGGGGTCGTTGAAAGGAGGTGAGGAGGCATTGCAGCCAAAGTAGCAGAGTGGATTTGTGCACGAGTGACACTTTATCAACACACTGCATGTGCATCTAAGCATCACTTGGAAAATATTTTTCTATGTTTTCTATTTTTTAAAAATATTTTTATATGTTTTTTTTTTTTTTTTTTTTTTTTTTTGGATATTGGACAATTTATTTAATATAAGTGATTTGGCACGATCACCCACTATTTATTTATTTTTGAGTGGCACTAACACTATTTTTTGAATATATTTTCTATTATTACCATGTCTTATGAAGTTTTTTATTACTTATGAGTCAAATTATTTATGGTATGAGCACTTAGATTATTTTAGACACTAAGTATTGTGTCACTAGATTTATGATATTTATTTATCACGTGTATAATTAAGTTAGTTTGATTTAGTTATTTAGCGCTACACTATTATAATATTTATTCACTTTGAGCACTGTATTTGGTTATCAGTTGGAGTGTCAGCGGCTGCTAACTAGGGAAAAGGGAGGGTGGTCCATACAAGCGCAGGAGGATCTCTAATATATTCATTGCATGATTGTTATTTTATTTAACCACTTCCTGTTCATAGGATGTACCCGAATGTCCTTTGTGACAGGATGAACGGCGAGGTGATAGAGGGACGCTATGTGTCACCTCGCATATGCTCATACCTGACCGTTTAGGTGGAGTCCACTCCGGGTTTTCGGGGCCACAGTTAAGCAGGTGGTTCCGGACCAGAGTTTGGACTCCACTGATCTCCACCAACAGGTGGTATAAAAAGGGCAGGGCTGGAGCAAGGAGTTGCTTGTGGCCTGGGACTCAGAGAGGTATTCTGAGAGAGCTGTGTGTATGGACTATACCTGCAAGAAAAGGTTTGCTGTTATTTTGTTTTTGGTGACAGGGAGAAGCCCTTCACCTCTGAGAGAGGAATCATCTGCTGTTTAGTTAGTGCCTGGATGGCAAGGGTTTATTTTGATGTTTTGTTTATTTTGATATTTTCTTGCAAACCTTTTTAATAAAAACTGACATCCAGTCAGATTTTGATGAAAGCCTGCTGTGCGGTCTACCTTTGTCCCAGGGAAGGAGATCCCCCACCTGAGCTAACCCCACATATGGTGGATTTGGCGGGCAACTTCCTGAGCAAGTGGGAAGATGGAGGAAGTTATAAGAGCCTTGCTGCAGGCCAACGCAGCACAACGGGAGACGAATCGCCAGTTGTCGGAAGCCCAACAAGCACAACATGAAGCCCAACAAGCAGACCGAGAGCTCCTTAAGCAGGTGGCCCAACACCTATTGGAATTAAAGAAGGAATCTGCAGATACGCTGCCAGTGGAGCAGAAAATGGCGCGGGCCAGCTATGTTTTGCAGAAGATGACACCTGCGGATGATGTGGAGGCCTACCTCACAACTTTTGAAAGGGTTGCTGTTCGGGAAGGATGGAAAAAGGAGCAATGGGCAGGACTGCTTGCACCATTTCTGACGGGTGAATCCCAAAAAGCCTATTATGACCTGGAACCAGGGGATGCCCAGGACTATGAGAAACTGAAGGCTGAGGTCCTTGCACGCCTGGGCGTCACCATTGCAGTCCGGGCTCAGCAGGTGCATCAGTGGCATTACAGGGCTGACAAACCACCCAGATCTCAGATGTTCGATTTGATACATCTCTCCAAAAAGTGGCTCCAGCCAGAGGTATTGTCAGGCCCTCAGATTGTGGAGCGTGTGGTCATGGACCAATATTTACGTGCACTCCCTGCCACTTTGAGGAAGTGGGTCGGCCGTGGAGACCCTAAATCTGCAAATGAGCTGGTGGACCTGGTGGAGAGATATGCAGCCGCTGAGGACTTTTGGCACTCACCTGGGCCGTACCCCAAGGTCACTAGGGGTGGAAGACTATCCGGAGGATCCGGTAAGACTGTTCCATGGGCCAAAGGCTCAGGAAAAAATGATAAGACTATTGTGTCAGATCATGAGACTGTAGGCTTAGGACCTAGAGACTGGCCAAATAGGTCAGGAAGGTCCCCAAGGCCATTTAGAGGTCTAAGCACTGAACATATAATATGTTATCGTTGTCATGCGTTAGGTCATATTGCTGCAAACTGTCCTTTAAATGATGAACCTATGCAATGTGAAAATGCTTATTTAGGAAAACGCATGTCTCTTTTTGCACAGGTGGTATGTACTGCAGCATGTCAGAAACGCATGGAAAAGCAAATGTGTGTGATTGCCATTGATGAAAAGCCAGTAACTGCTCTGCTAGACTCGGGTAGTGTTGTGACCTTGGTTAAAGGTGATTTGGTAAACCCTGCAAGGTTACACCCTAGCATGATTGGGGTTATTTGTATTCATGGTGATACACGTAATTACCAGACTGCTCTGGTGGAGATTGGTACTCCCTGGGGCCCTGTGACCCATTCAGTGGGGGTGGTGCCCTCTCTGCTTCATGAAGCCATAGTGGGGAGAGATTTTCCCCATTTCTGGAAGTTATGGGATAAGGAGGGGAGTCAGGAGGACCGAGCTCCCCCTGCTGGGGAAACGCCGAAAACTCCTGAACTCACTCCTGACCCCTTTGACGGCAAGGTGGAAGGGGAAACTGTTGGTGTATCCGAGGAAGGTGTAGATCTTTTTCCTTTCTCTGTAATGGCTGGGGAGCAGGAGGAGTTGGATCCAACCCCAGACAGTGAGGATATAGAACAAGAGATGATCGCTGGCTCTAGTGAGAGTGGACAGAATGTGGTGCCTGACCTAGAGGTCAGAAAAGAGGATTTTTGTACGGAACAACTGAAAGATTCCACACTTAATAGAGCCCGTGAAAACATTAAAATGATTGATGGGGAACCAGTTGAAAATGATGTAGCGGTGTCTTTTCCCTACATGGCTCTTAACAATAACTTGCTGTATCAAGTGGTAAAGCAAGGGGAGGAGGTGGTAGAACAGTTAGTGGTCCCCAAACCCTTTCGCCAGATGGTACTAGATTTAGCCCATGGGCATATAATGGGTGGACACTTGGGCGTAGAGAAAACAAAGGAGAGAATAACCCAGAGATTCTTTTGGCCAGGCTTACATGGAGACATCAAAGCACATTGTGAGTCATGCCCGGAATGTCAATATTCTGCGCCCTCACCCCATTTTCGCAGTCCGCTAGTACCTCTACCCATAATTGAAGTACCGTTTGAAAGGGTGGGCATGGACCTAGTGGGTCCAGTAGTAAAGTCTGCCCAGGGCCATCAGCACATACTGGTTATACTTGACTATGCCACCCGGTATCCTGAAGCCATCCCTTTGCGTAATACCTCCGCTAAAAATATCGCCAAAGAGCTTGTCCGGGTGTTTAGTCGTGTAGGTATCCCAAAGGAGATATTAACGGACCAGGGCACGCCATTTATGTCTAGAGTTATGAAAGAGTTATGAAAATTGTTCAAAATCTCCCATCTCCGTACCTCGGTCTACCACCCCCAAACCGATGGGCTTGTGGAAAGGTTTAACAAGACCCTTAAGAATATGTTAAAAAAGGTGGTGGACAAAGATGGGAGAAATTGGGATTTTTTGCTACCATATCTCATGTTTGCTATACGAGAAGTACCTCAGGCATCTACAGGATATTCACCTTTTGAATTACTGTATGGTAGACATCCCAGGGGATTGCTAGATGTCGCAAAAGAAACCTGGGAGGGAGAGACCACGCCCTATAGAAGTGTCATCGAGCATATCTCACAGATGCAGGATAGAATCGCAGCTGTCATGCCACTTGTTCGGGAACACATGGAGCAAGCCCAGGAGGTCCAGAGAAGGGTTTATAACCGGGGTGCCAGGATCCGTACCTTCAACCCTGGGGATAGAGTGCTGGTGCTAGTCCCCACCGTGGAAAGTAAATTCCTCGCAAAGTGGCAAGGTCCCTTTGAAATTAGGGAGAAAGTGGGGGAAGTAAATTATAAAGTTTACCAGCCAGGAAAAAGGAAACCTGAACAAATCTATCATGTGAATCTCTTAAAACCTTGGAAAGACAGGGAAAGTTTGTTGGCAGTACCAAGACCCCAAAAGGACGTGGTTCCCGTGGCCCCTCAGGTACCTATAACGGAAACCTTGTCAGTAGCCCAACAAAATGAGGTTAAGGAGTTTGTGAGGAAAAATGGAGATTTCTTCTCCCACCTACCTGGACTGACGACTGTCATACAGCATGACATAGTTACCCAGCCCGGGGTCCGCGTAAATGTCAAGCCCTATAGAATACCCGAGGCCAGGCGGGAAGCGGTGGCAAAGGAAATAAAGGACATGTTAGAGTTGGGAGTGATTGAGGAATCTCACAGTGAGTGGTCGAGTCCCATAGTGCTGGTCCCAAAACCAGATGGAACCATTCGTTTCTGTAATGATTTCAGGAAACTGAACAGTGTGTCCAAGTTTGATGCGTACCCGATGCCTCGGGTGGATGAGCTCATTGACAGGTTGGGAACGGCTCGGTACATAACCACCTTAGATCTGACCAAAGGCTATTGGCAGATTCCGTTAACGGAAGCTGCAAAAGAAAAGACAGCATTCTCCACCCCCGAGGGGTCCTTTCAGTATAAGCGGATGCCGTTTGGTTTGCATGGGGCTCCTGCATCATTCCAAAGGATGATGGACAAGACGTTGAGACCACATCGCCAATATGCAGCTGCCTACTTGGACGATGTCGTCATCCACAGTCCCGACTGGGAATCTCATTTGTCCCTCTGGCAAGCGGTCGTAGATTCGCTGCGGGAAGCAGGTCTTACCGCCAACCCCAGAAAGTGTGCCATTGGCTTAGAGGAGGCCAAATATCTTGGCTACATCATTGGTCGAGGTCTCATTAGGCCTCAGATCAATAAAATTGAGGCAATTCAAAAGTGGCCCCAACCTGTAAATAAAAAACAAGTCCGGGCATTTCTTGGAATCACGGGGTACTACAGGCGGTTTATCCCCAATTTTGCCACCATTGCAGCCCCACTGACAGATCTGACAAAAGGTAGGGGGTCAGTCATGATTAAGTGGAATCCTGAGGCGGAGATCGCATTTCAAAGGCTGAAACAAGCTCTCTGTGCTCAACCCGTGCTTGTGACCCCAGAGTTCACAACAGAGTTTGTGGTACAGACTGATGCCTCTGACGTGGGACTAGGTGCGGTACTGTCCCAAATCAGAGATGGGGAGGAGCACCCTGTGGCCTTCCTAAGTAGAAAGCTCAACAAACATGAGAGAAACTATGCCATTGTGGAGAAGGAATGTTTGGCCATCAAATGGGCCTTGGAGGCCCTGAAATATTACCTGTTAGGAAGACCGTTCAAGTTGGTTACTGATCATGCCCCGCTCAAATGGATGTGTGATAATAAGGAGAAAAACAGTCGAGTGACAAGATGGTTTCTCGCGCTACAAGTGTTCAAATTCACAGTGGAACACAGAGCGGGGAAACTGCAAAATAATGTAGATGCCCTCTCCCGGGTCCATTGTCTGGTTGGAACAGTTGCTCAGCTGCAGGGGCTTGAGCAGAGGGGGGGGATATGTGACAGGATGAACGGCGAGGTGATAGAGGGACGCTATGTGTCACCTCGCATATGCTCATACCTGACCGTTTAGGTGGAGTCCACTCCGGGTTTTCGGGGCCACAGTTAAGCAGGTGGTTCCGGACCAGAGTTTGGACTCCACTGATCTCCACCAACAGGTGGTATAAAAAGGGCAGGGCTGGAGCAAGGAGTTGCTCGTGGCCTGGGACTCAGAGAGGTATTCTGAGAGAGCTGTGTGTATGGACTATACCTGCAAGAAAAGGTTTGCTGTTATTTTGTTTTTGGTGACAGGGAGAAGCCCTTCACCTCTGAGAGAGGAATCATCTGCTGTTTAGTTAGTGCCTGGATGGCAAGGGTTTATTTTGATGTTTTGTTTATTTTGATATTTTCTTGCAAACCTTTTTAATAAAAACTGACATCCAGTCAGATTTTGACGAAAGCCTGCTGTGCGGTCTACCTTTGTCCCAGGGAAGGAGATCCCCCACCTGAGCTAACCCCACACCTTGGATAGGAAAGGTGATATATCGGTCATCACTGCAGCGGCAGCAATGACCAAGATATTATTCTTTACAGATGGCAATTCTGTTTCTTGTAAAAGTAATCCATGCAGCTAAAGAACCACTGGATTACTTTTACAGGCAGTGAAATGGGATCGCCTTCCCCTGCCACTGCCTTTACCAGTCTCTCCCATGTGATTAGGGAGCCCAGTAAGGTTGTGACCAGCAGCATACTGTTCCTGAGACACAGTGGAAGGAACAGACGTCATTCCTCCCACCATGTGATGTCAGAAGCAAGAAGCAATGACGATTTCAGCTGAATTAAACAAGCCAATAATGGCTTGAACAAGCATCAGATCACATCGATCTTGGTGTGATCTGATACTTTGGAAGCTAAATGAGAGATATGGGGTCTAATAGACCCCAGATCTCTGCAAAAAGAGGACCTGTCATGGGCCATGCTATCACCTAGGATATGTACATTCCTTGTGATAGCAATAAAAGTGATAAAAAAATTTAAGTTACAGAGTAAAAAATAAAATAAATATTACAATGTAAAAAAAATAATTTTTAAAGCACCTCGTCCCACCGTGCTCGTGTGCCAAAGGCGAACAAATGCGTCATTCATAGGTAAATAGCGATTGTATCACATATGTGAGGTATTGTCGCAAACGTCTGAGTAAGAGCAATAATTCTAGCAGCAGATCTTCTGTGTAGCTCTAAACTGGTAACTTGTAAAGGCTTTTAAAGCTTTGTCTATGGAGATTTTTAGGTACTGTAGTTTGGCACCATTCCACAGGTGTACACAATTTTAAAGTGTGACATGTTTGGTATCTATTTATTCAGCATCACAGTATTAATTAAGGATTAATCTGGGAAGCACTCACATGGAGCCCAATTCCTGAGGGTCACTTCTGTAATGACAGGTCAAACTGCTCTTTCCCCTTTAACCCGGGAGGGTATACTGGTACACAGATCTTCACCACCATTAGCCATCACTTTTAAACATCTCCAGGTCGCTCCACATCCATGAGAAAAGAATGCTAAATATAGTGTAGTATTGCCACTCAAAACAGCCGTTTTTTTTTAAACAATCTAGTAAAACTCACATTAAAATGTGTCCTCCTGTGACACTACAGGGTTAAAAACTCACTATACAGTGTTTGCTATAAGAAGTGTGCAGTATTTTCCAAAATAGCGGCATGTGGTCATCGGCGTACCCGTACAACATTGTGCCTGCTCGGGTTAAGGGGGTTCATGGTACCGGGCCACTTTGAGCTATGTGATCACATGATTACAATGTCAACAAAGCTGTTATGAATTAATTTCATTTATAACAGCTCTACTTCTGACACTAGTGAGCTATGATTGGCCCACAGCTATCACATGGTACATGGGCTAATCACAGTTCCCTGTACCATGTGATTAGCTGTAGCCAATCACAGATCACTAGCAACCATAGCTGTCATGAATGAAACTCATTCATGAAAGTTCAAAGCATTGCTGGTACAATGATCTTCATTGTATCAGCAATCAAAGTATACAAAAATAAATCCCAAAAATATATATGAATTTCATTTGTGTACAGTGTAGCACTACTGAGCAATTGCCAGTTAAAGTAGTGCAGTGCTGAATAGCAAAAAAACGGCCAGGTCATGAAGAAAGTAAAATCTTCGGCAACTGAAGTGGTTAAAGCTAAACTCCAACCATAGCTGAAGAGAGAGGTTCATCCTAACGTGTTTTATACCCAAAAACAAAAACATAGCATATATTGCACCATGGCAGTCTTTAGATGTGGTGGCTGGATTTGTTTTCTTTTTTATCCTTTATTTTCACCTGGCATTTTGGTAAATTACATACTTCATGTCCCTGGGTGGCTCCTTCCATGGTTGCAATCCGGGCTTGACTTCAGCAATGTTTCCCTTTGTTCATGTTCAATACATGGGGATTGGGGAAATCAGAGGTTTACAAAAATAAAATAAGACTTCCAGGTTAACTCACAGTACACTGCATTTCTGGTAAGGTCAACAGGCATTTTCTGTACTGGATGAAAATGTACTTAACCTGAAATTGAAAGCCAATGCCATTGCCGTATCAAAGGACTGGTAAGCTGCAATATATATAAATATGCAGCACTCTACCGGCTATGTAAGTTAATTGCTATACCCTATTTAGCACTCAGACCAAAGACAAGTAGAGTTTTTAATAGAGCAGGTAAAGGTACATCCCTTGTTAATGTTTCTTTTTGCTCTGTTCCATTGGGGAGTTTTCCCCTCATTTCCAGTCACAGTAACACTGTCTCCAAAGTGTGCAGAAATTCCCAGACAAATGCCACTGGAACAGTTTAAATTAGATGTAGAGTTTGGAATTTGTCATCCCTTTTTGTTCTGATGTCAATGATCAACAGGATGAATAGAAAAGGGGATGTAGATGGTAATAAAAAACTGACAGAGGTTCTAACCATTTTATTATTCTATACCAGTGTTAGGTAACCACTGTACTGATTATCTTATGTGGGATGTACAGTTGTGTCCAAAATTATTCAACCCCCAATGCTGTAAAGGGGTTTAGGGACTATAGTGTACATTTGGAATTGTATTCAGAATCAAATCCTACAAGGACGTTGTAACTACCCAAATGCAACTAAAATGACATCAATTGTTTATGTAATACAGTAGTAAATGGTTCTTATGTGGTTTCTTCATTGCCACAATTATTCAACCCCTTAAAGACTACCACTCTGAAGAACAGAGGTTCATACAGGTGCTTTCCATCAGGTATTGAAAACACCTGTGGATGTCACCGAGCAGCAATCAAGCATAATAAGCACCAATTAGGCAGCTTTAAAATGACTGTGATACTCAGCTCCTTCTAGACATTTACTGGTGTGGTTACAAACATGGTGAAGGCAAGAGAATGGTCCAGGAAGACAAGAGAAGAGGTGATTTCTCTTCACAGGAAGGGCAATGGCTATAAGAAGATTGCAAAGATGTTAAACATACCAAGAGACACCTTAGGAAGCATCATTCGCAAATTCAAGGCAAAGGGCACTGTTGAAACGCTACCTGGTCGTGGCAGAAAGAAGATGCTGACTTCGACTGCTGTGCGCTACCTGAAGCGTAGAGTGGAGAGAAGTCCCCGTGTGACTGCTGAGGAACTGAGAAAAGATTTGTCAGATGTGGGTACAGAAGTTTCAGCCCAGACAATAAGACGCACACTGCGTAATGAAGGCCTCCGTGCCAGAACTCCCAGGCGTACCCCCTTGCTGTCTCCAAAGAATAAGAAGAGTCGACTGCAGTATGCCAAAAGCCATGTGGACAAACCACAAAAGTTGTGGGATAGTGTTCTGTGGACTGATGAAACAAAATTAGAACTGTTTGGGCCCATGGATCAACGCTATGTTTGGAGGAGGAAGAACAAGGCCTATGATGAAAAGAACACCTTGCCTACTGTGAAGCATGGTGGAGGGTCAATCATGCTTTGGGGCTGTTTTGCTTCTGCAGGTACAGGGAAGCTTCAGCGTGTGCAAGGTACCATGAATTCTCTTCAGTACCAGGAGATATTGGATGGAAACGTGATGCAGTCCGTCACACACCTGAGGCTTGGGAGACGTTGGACCTTTCAACAGGACAATGATCCCAAGCATACCTCCAAGTCCACTAGAGCATGGTTGCAGAGGAAAGGCTGGAACATTTTGGAGTGGCCATCGCAGTCACCAGACTTAAATCCGATTGAGAACCTCTGGTGGGACTTAAAGAAAGCAGTTGCAGTGCGCAAGCCTAAGAATGTGACTGAACTGGAGGCCTTTGCCCATGAAGAATGGGCGAAGATACCCGTAGATCGCTGCAAGACACTTGTGTCAAGCTATGCTTCACGTTTAAAAGCTGTTATAACTGTAAAAGGATGCTGTACTAAGTACTAAGATTGAATGTCACTTGGGGGTTGAATAAAACTGATAATGCTGTGAGCACAGAAAAGACATTTGTGGTTATTTCATTATAACTGTTATGTTATATTTGTCTGACCTACAAGTGCCTCTTTAATGTAAATGTAAGCAAGATGACTGAATGATCAAAAGCAATGTCAAACTGGCCAAAACACTCAATTTCAGTGGGGGTTGAATAATTTTGGACACAACTGTAGGGTACTATCTGCACTGAGAACTCTATATGGGATGGGGGAGACTGTCTGTACTGAAGACTCGATATGGGATGAGGTTGGGGACTGTCTGTACTAAAGACTCTATATGGGATGGGATTTGGGGCGGGGATGTCTGTACTGAAGACTCTAGTACAGACAGTCCCCATCCTCATTCCATATAGAGTCTTCAGTACAGACATCCCCGCCCCAAATCCCATCCCATATAGAGTCTTTAGTACAGACAGTCCCCAACCTCATCCCATATAAAGACTTTATCTGGAATGGGGGGACTGTCTGTATTGAGGCTCTTCTATGGGATGGAGGGGATTGACTGTACTATGTACTCTATATGGAACTGGAGGAATGTCTGTACTGAGGACTCTATGTGGGATGGGGGGGATTGTCTGTACTGAAGACCTTATATGGGATGGAGGAAGCCGTATGTACTGAGGACTCTATATAGGATGAGGGATAGGGGGTGTCTTTACTTAGGACTCTGTACGGGATGGAGGGTATAGGGGTGTCTCTACTGAGGAATATGGGGGATATAGGATTTGGGGGTATAGGGGAAGTCTGTACTGAGGAATCTGTATGGGATGAGGGTGATGGGGGGGGGGGGGGGTATCTGTACTAAGGGCTCTATATGGCATGGTGGGGGGGTGGGATGGAACGCCTGTCACCCCGATCAGGTGACTTCATCAGAGAACTGCTTCCTTTCTGCTGGCACACAGGACCAAGGTATTACAGCTAAGCATTGCACCCAAGACTAGGCAACACTAGCTTAGATGCCAAAACTGGAACTACTTTACTGAACAATAACACCGGTTTTTATACTGTATACTTCACAAATAAGGGCAGTCCCCACATGAACCACAAATGTTATACATTATGTTATACATTAGGACAAACATCTCACACTGATTAGATAATGGGGTGAAACTGACATTAGAGTAATCTTATCATGCAGGAGCCTCCAAGAGGACTTGCCAACAGACACACAATAGAAGACTCAATTAACAATGGAAGCTGCACACAATAGGAGAAAGACAGTAAATACATAACACCTTAATAAACAGATGACATCAAGAGTCCTCAGCATCAGTTTTTTTTTAGCTGATTATTTTAACATCTTCTTAGAGTCTCTGAGGCTAGAAAGGGGGGTTGAAGCAATCAATGCTGGTTTGGGCACAGAGACCCCCGTGTCTGTATCCTTGTCCTCCAGTTCTCAGAGTCTCTGTATTTTGGGGAGAAATGGACTTGATTCCAATGTAAACTGCTCCAAAGGTCCCCCCAGGCACACACCAAAGAATAGAGCCCCTCAGATGCCAGGGCCATGGTCAGTAGGCAAGACACTAGCCTGAAGTCCCCTCCAAAAGTCCCTGTCCCAGTTGGGTCTGTCACAGGGGGTATGAAGGTGTCTGTACTGAGGACTCCAAATGAGATGGTGGTATGGGGGTGTTTATAATGAGGATTCCATATGGGATGAGGGATTTGGTGGTGTCTGTACTGAGAATTCTGTATGGGATGTGGGGTCAACGGGGGGTGTCTGTACCGAGTATTCTGTTTGGGCTGGAAGTAACAATTGGAGGTGCTTGTACTGAGGATTCTTTATGGGATGGGGGAATGATGGGGGGTATCTGTACTAGAGTTTCTGCAATGGATGGTGGATATATGGTGTATCCAGGGGCGGACTGACAACTCATGGGGCCCCCGGGCAATAGGCGATCATGGGGCCCCTGTGTCCTTGCCCAAACTCAAAAAAGCCTATGAAAAAGGTACCAGGGGCATCTTATGGGGCCCCCTACTGACCCCAGGCCCTCGGGCAGTGCCTGCGTTTCCAAATGGTCAGTTCACCCCTGGGTGTATCTGTACTGAAGTGTTTGTACTGATGAGGGGGTTGGGAGGGGAGATTTAGGAATGTTGGAGAAAGGCAATCTGTATTGAGGGGTTTGTGCTGGGAAGGTGTCTGTACTGAGGGGGTCTGTGATGGGGGGGTCTGTCTTTACTAAGGGGTCTGTACTGGTGAGGGGGAGGCTGAGATGGGGGATTTTGGAATGTTAGGGGAACCATCAGTACTATTAGGGGTTCGTGCTGGGGGTCATCTGTACTGAGGGGTCTGCACTATAGACAGTTAGGTGAATTATTCTGGAGCAGCCAGAATCTGGAGCAGCTGCGGTCACCTACCAGCTCTATCATTTTCAAAGCTAATTGGTCGCCATTTTCAGCTAACTGGTTGCCATTTACAGCTGCTCCAGATTCTGGCTGCTCCAGTTTTGATAATTCCCCTCACTGTGTTTTACATTTCATACTCCTGACTATTTTTTTCTAGGTACATTCATATGAAATGGAACTGTTTCACTTTCACTCATGTAAGATGTCTGATGAGAGGCAATTTGGCCACACCCACAATTCAGTTGGAACACTTAGAGTTGCTTTATGTACTCTTGCCATTATTTTTTTTTTGACGGATGCAAAAGAAAACATCTGCCCTGGGTGCCAAATGTGCTAGGTAAGCCACTGGCTGGAGTGCCAGGGTTGTTTACCCCGTTCTATGCAAAGCTTAAAAAAGGCTTTTGGTACAGGTACACTTTAAAAATTACCTAACATCATATTCCTTGTGTCATTATGCCTGTAAAATAGGACAAATATTAATAAAGCCAACTTGGTGAATGTGCAGAGATTAACCAGAGTTTTTGAAAAAACGTTCCCAGATTTTTTAGTGCTGAAACAAAATTAGCCAAAATTTGTGCATAAAATTGACTTGTGAGACAGACAGACAGACAGACAGACAGACAGACAGACAGACAGACAGACAGACAGACAGACAGACAGACAGACAGACAGACAGACAATCCATCAGTATGTCAGTGTCAAAACAGTGCAAGGCTGTTCAAGAGTAATCTATATTATCTTTTGGAGTATTTCTAACAAAAGAGAAGGTCTGATGGTAATAAATCTAGAAAAAAAACATAATATTCGGTTTCTTCACTCTACAACATGAAAGTATAAAATAAAGTTACTGCGTGAGACAATCAGAAATACAATTTACTTGACTTGATGATTTATATCCTAAATGCAAGACATTTTTTATACTTCCAGAAATTTGTAAATAATATACTTGGCAAAGACAAATATAAGCACTGAGACTCAAAGAACACAAACATATACTATACCAGTGGCAGTGAAATTTTTTTTGGCGAGAACCACCTATACTGCAGATAGGGAATAACCAATGCACTGTTAGGCTAGTGAAAAAAATTTGCATATAAATTGAGTGTTGTCTAAAAACCTTGGAAGGGCTCAAAGGCCCACAGGAACAACTTACAGACTACATTAAATTGAATTCCTGGTATACAAGGCTTTCAACATATACAATACATCCTTTTAGATAAAACGTGATGGTATCATCAGTATTGAAACTATTATCATTTTAAAATTCTTTCATTAAAAGGTAACTTCAGTTAAGTAGCTCTAAGTGAAATATACAGCTATATGTGTATATATGTGCAAAGGTCCATAGTAAAAGAACACATATTGCTGTGTATAAATGTGTAATATACTAAATTTCATTGAGTGTTTAGAAGTGGAAATTCAATTCTAATAAATGTTACAATATATTCACAGAGCGTTACAAAAATACATAAAACCTTTTTCAGCTAATACTTAATAACAACTCCTATGCATATAATGTTGTTCTTGTGATACATTTGTAAAAACGTAAAACTGTTGTAAAGGCTCAAGGTTTTTTACCTTCATGCTTTCAATGTATGAAGGTAAACAACCTTCTCTGTGCAGCATCCCCCCCTAATACTCACCTAAGCCCTCTCTCGATCCAGAGATGTACACTGGAGTCTTAGCTATCCCGGGACTCCCTCTTCTCACTGGCTCCCCATGGCTCCCACTGCTGTCAATCACAGCCAGGAAGCCAATGAGAAGAGAGAGGGGTGGGGCTGAGCCACGGCTACCTGTGTGAAGGGACACGTGGAGCAGCAGGTGCCCTCATAGTAATCAGCTTGCTGTGGGGGCACCAAACAGGAGGGAGGGGCCAGGAGAGCCTGTGGGGGACCTGAGAAGAGAAGTATCCAGGCTGCTCTGTGCAAAACCATTGCACACAGCATATAAGTATAGACATGTTTGTTATTTTTTTTTTTAAATGTAAGCCTTTAGTATTGCAATAAATGAAAACTCTAGTAGACTACAAATAGTAAATGTCAGGACGTTTATGCCACCTGACCTGGTTCACTTCCTGTTATTTACAATTGACAACATTGAGCACCAATAGTACAGCTTCCATTATGCTTCTGGCCCATCAGCAGACCTGCAGTTCTCCTGCACAGCAGCTATTCTGTTGTTTGCCTGTCCTTCCTTTCCTCTTGTCCAATCACAGAATGCTTTGCAATCTTTGAACGCATTTACAAAATACAAAGCATTCTGTGAATGGACAGGGGAGAAGGAGGTGGAAGGTGTGGCTTGTGTTTAGCAGAGCTGCAAGACTGATTTGGAGCTCTAGAAGTAAAGTAAAAGCTATAATATCAGTGCTCGGTGAAAGTGTAAATTGTGAAAAACAGTTACATCTCAGGAAGTGTATTCCACTTTCTGGATCACTGCCAAATTGTAACCCAGAAAATTTTTAAAAAGCCTTTTTCTGGAGTTCTTTAAGCAATGAAAGTCACTTTTTATATCACATTGTTTTATGTTAACAAAAACTCTAAAGAAAAAAAACACAACTTAAATATACTGAGCAATAACATATTTAATGGGTATGTAAACCCGTAATCTAGTTTTCAGTATGTTTTTCATCATGCCTCACTGTTCACAGTTTTTGTTAAAGTTGAGGTTGAAGCTGATGATATTTTGCCTTTCCTGTGTAGTGTTACCCTCCCCCCCCCCCCCCCCCTTCCCCGGAGTCTCTGGATAGAATGGGTCCTCTCGTTCTTGGCCTTGAACTCCTCTGGAACCTCAACCTTTCTGACTCAGCTGGTTGGGTGGAAGCCTGTATAGCAGCCCGCTGGGGCAGTTCCTGACACCCACCAATAATGTTCTCAGAGAAGCAAACACCAAATCAGATAACTCAGTGTATTGTGAATGAAGTCAATGGGTAACCAGGTAAACACAAAATAGATTGAACATGGTATTGGCAATGACTGAAATTGAAGGGTAATCACTGGCACAATCTAAAGATAAACAGTGACAATGCCACCAGACAGGCGTAACTAGAACCTTCAGGGCCCCGATGCAAGAAACAATAAAGGGCCCCCTTGTCCTCCAGCTGGGGCTCTCTCCACCGAGCATGAGGCCCTTCTCTCTGAGCCCAGTAGCAGAATGCCAGGGCCCATTTGCAAGATGTGGCCTTTGCGACCCTGGTAGTTCCACCACTGATATCAGTAGTTTTTCTTTTTTTTACTTTACGGGGTTACCAGAGCCTCCTTTACACTAGAGATCCCCTTTACATCAGAATCCTTCTGTACATCAGTCCACAAAATCCCCATTTACATCAGAGTCCACAGCATTCCCCTTTACATCAGAGTCCACAGCGTTACATCTTTTATCAAAGCCCCCCCCCCCTTAAATCCGGGTTCCCAGAGAGCCTTGCTTGCAGTAGAGTCCCCAGAGTTTCCCCTTTACACCAGGAAGTCCAAAGCATTTCCCTTACATCAGAGTCTACAGAGAACCTTCTTATATCAGATATCAGAGTCCTCCTTTACATCAGAGTCAACAGCATTCCCCTTTACATAAAAGTCCACAGTGTTACATCTTATATCAGAGTTCCTCCCTTAAATCAGGCTTCCCAGAAAGCCTCCCTTACAGTAGAATCCCCAGAGTTTCCTTTACACTAGGAACTTTGATGTAAAGAAAAATGCTGTGGACTCTGGTGTAAAGGGAAAAGCTGATGTAAAGGGGTCGCTGGTCACCAAAGTCCTCACTTACATCACAGTCTGCAGAGATCCCCTTACATCAGAGTCCAAAGAGATCCCTCTTACATCAAAGTCTGCAGAGATCCCCCTTACATCAGAGTCCACAGAGATCCCTCTTACATCAGAGTCCCCTTTTATATACACTGTAAGGGGGATCTCTGTGGACTCTGATGTAAGGAGGATCTCTGCAGATTCTGATGTAAGGGGGATCTCTGTGGACTCTGGTAACCAGAGACCCCCTCACATCACATCAGAGTTCCACTTTAAATCAGCGTGTCAGACAAGTATTTCTAGAATGGAGTCAGGTCAGCCCCCTCACGACCCCTTTACCTGACATAACAATCACCCCCTCATTTAGCGTTACCCTCCCCTTCTGTCTCTGTGGAACTTTGTCAGTGCTGCTCCCCAGAGTCAACACAGCATGAGGCATTCCTGCACCAGAAGAAACTCACTCTTCCTGCCAAAGTGCCCCCCCCCACACACACACACACACAGACACACTGTCACTATAAGCACACTATGCCCCTCTTTCACGCATATGACGCCCTCCCAGAACAGGACAACCGCGCTGTAGCAGTCATTCAGCCATAGCGTGGTTGGCAATGTGGATCATCTGGAGCTGTATCAATACCATGCCCATTATGGACAAGAGCTCCCCCATGCTCCTTTGTATACACAGAGCTGAAGAAGGTATTAAATTTGCCTTCTCTTTGTCCCCAGTCAGCTACTCTAGATTTTTTTGTAAAGGGCCTACATGCTAGGACCGGACCTTTTTACTATTAATATATTTGAAGAATTTTTTGGGGTTGGTCCTGCGATCTTTTGCAATCTGTCATTTGTTTTCAATTTTTGCGGCCTTTATTTCCTTTTTGCATATTCTGTTATATTCTTTGTAATGTTTAAACGATGATCGCGTTCCTTCATTTTTATAATGAATAAAAGCTCTTTTCTTATTATTTATAGCCTTTTAAACTTTGGTCGTAAGCCACCTAGGTTTGATTTTTAGCCTTGTAGCCTCCCTAGCAGTCTGATTATGTCAGTAGTTCTGTGCTCAAAGCGGTAAATTTTTTTGCATGGAAATAAGTATTTTTTTTATTGTAGGCTTGTAATTTTTAGGAATAACTCACTGAAATCTGTCCGAACATGAGTCTAGTAAACATCCCGGGCATGTTAAAATTTGAAACATGAAAAACATAAATTATAATTTAATAAATAATCATAAAAAATAATATAATAATAATAAATTTAATTCAATAATATACTGTAATCAAACCAAAAACCCTGAAATTTGAATTATAGCGCCAAGTTCGCATATCACTGAGCAAAGTTGCAAAATCGTTTTCAGTGTCTAATGATGAATTTCTCCACAAATCATTATCGCTCAATTCTGCAAGTAGTTCTAATTTACTATCGCTGTTCTCTAGCTGGTCTAAAACCGCTTTTGACCTAAAGGGACGCTTTTTGGACACCATGGACATTTCTCAGTTTCCCGTCGTTCCATCCCCGTACGTCCTGACGTCGCAGCGAACGGAACTCGGAAGACAAATGTCGGCATTGGCCAGAGGACATTGCCAGGGACACTGCAGGAGGGACATCACGGGAGCGCAGGACAAGGAAAGTGAAGAGGTCCCAGAGCAGCGCTGCAGGGTATTCCCGAGTGTAACTCGGGGTTACCGCTTGTGGTGCTGAAACTTTACCCCGAGCTACACTCGGGAATACCTCCAGGGAGGTTAAACTATATATTTTGCAGTGTGTTCACATACAGTCTTTTTGAAGAACTCCCATTTCTGTGTTGCGTTCATTAATGCCAACATTCTCTCCCAGTCTAAGTCTTGGAGAGCAGCTCTCAGCCTTGGAAAATTAGCTCTCTTGAAATTTAGCGTTTTTATTTTTCTGTATGTGCTTGCTGTTTACAGCTAACAATAAATGAAATCATGTTATGGTCACTGCTACCCAGATGTTCTTTTATATGGACTTTCATAATAAGCTCTGCATGGTTTGAGATTACCAGGTCCAGCAGAGCATCATTCCTAGTAGGGGCCTCTATGAACTGTACCATAAAATTGTCCTGTAGTAGGTTTAAAATTTTTTTGCCCTTTAACTGTTCCTGCAGTACCATTACTCCAGTCAATTTCCAGGTAGTTAAAATCCCCCATTATTATCACTGTCCCAGCCCTTGCAGCCCTTTCGATCTGTGCAAGGAGCTGAGTTTCCACCTCCTCATTAACACTGGGAGGCCTATAACAAACTCCAATGATTACCTTTGTAGTACGCACCCCCATGTGCAGTTCCACCCATAATACTTCATCCTTATCACACTCTCCATCAGCTAGGTCCTCTTTCACACTCACTCTGAGATCACTTCTCACATAGAGGCAGACACCACCACCTTTCCTATTTGCTCTGTCACTCCGAAAGAGAACATAGCCAGGAATATTAATGGCCCAGTCATGAAGAAGCCAAGATTCAGCAATACCAATTAAATCATAGTTCTCTTCATGCAGCAAAGTTTCCAACTCACCTATTTTGCTTGGCAGACTTCTGGCATTGGTGAACAAACACTTTAATCGACTGAAACCTTGTTCACACGTATTTTGCATATTTTCTATTTTCGTTTGTAACATGGGAACCTTATCATCTGCCATAGCCTTCCCCCCATCTTTCCCCATTCCACTCACCAATAAGTTCTGAACCCTATCTGATCTGTCTACCCCATTATAATCTAATACTCCCTCCCCCCTCAATCCTAGTTTAAATACTCCTCCAGCCTTCCCATAAACCTCTCCCCCAGCACAGCAGACCCCCTTCCATTTAGGTGCAGACCATCTCTAGCATAAAGGTTGCACCCAAATGAAAAGTCAGCCCAGTGCTTCTCTCTTACACCAGGTCTTCAGCCATGCATTGAGTTCTCTAATCTCCCCATCTTTCCTGAGTTGCGCATGGCACAGGTAATATTTCAGAGAATATCACCTTGGAGGTCCTTCCCTTCAACTTCCAGCCTAGTTCTTTAAATTGATTCTTAAGGAGTCTCCACCTTCCATGTATTCTGTCATTGGTTCCAACATGAACCAAGACAGCTGTGTCATGCCCAGTCCCTCCCAGTAATTTATCAACCCAGTCCACCACATGCACAACCCTGGCACCAGGGAAACAGCAAACCATTTGGTTGAGGCAATCCTGGCGACAAATTATTCTATCGGTCCTTCTGATCATAGAATCCCCTACTACCACTAGCTGTCTAGGCCTTCCTGCACTACCTTCACCAACCCTCCCAGATGGTCTGCCCTCCCAGCTGTTATGGATAGCAGTGACATCTAGGGCTGCCACCCCTGAGCTTGCCACCCCCACATCTTCACCCAAATTGCCAAATCTGTTTGGGTGCTCAAACCCAGGGCCAGCCTTCCTTTTTTGTGAGCCCCTATCACTCCCTCTCGTTACAAGGTTAATAGTTCTGCCCAGTGTTGCAACTTGCTCCTCCAGATCTCTAACACGAGATTCCAGAAGTGCAAGCCGCTCACATCTGTCGCAGCGGTATCCATCCTGGAGCTGTTGCTCTATTGTTGCATACATGCGGCACACTGTACACTGCACAAAACCTTCAACCCTGCTAGCACTCATTATCCCAGTTACAATATTGACAGGAAAGATCAGTTGTCACTTACAGGTTAGTAGACTCCTGTTATAATCTCCTGTTTGCAACTCCAGTTTTTTAACTCCACTTATCAAATGTCCACTTAGTCAAAGGTCTGGCAAGCAAAACACAGGCAAGCTCAATAATGAGCAAGCCCAGAGTGAGCTCTACAGCAAGTTATATAGGGCCTGTATCACCTGTGACTAATAAACCCCTCCCCTTAATTTGTAGAGTGAAGGAATACAAGGAAAGGAAGAAAAAAAATGCTATTTAAAAAGTGACAGAAAAAGGGATTTAAAAAAAGTAAAAGCTTTTAGCAAGACCCAAAGAAGAAAACAAAACAACTACAAGCACCAGCAATCACCAGCAGTCAAAAGTAAAACTTTTTCAAATTTCCCACTCTTTTTAGTGATCAGCCAGCATAAAATGCCAGCATATAGTGGGGTATTGATAATGGGAGTGCTGGGTTAAATTGGGTGTAGGAGTGTTCTAATGCCCAAATGTTCTGTTCTCAGTGGCCTGTGTGTAACAATGAAAAGAAATGTGGGCTTGCAGCCCTTCCATCAACTCTTGGGCTTAGGGGGTGTTCTCGAAGTGGAAAGGGCCCCCCTCAGTTCCACTATGATGTGGCAAGAGTCCAGCAGTCTGTAGATGTGAGCCTGTGTTGCCATGAGAGAAGAAGCTGTGATGCAGGCAAGGCTGCTAGATGTCTTGTGCTCCCGTTGGTGAAGAACTCCGAGTCTGAATGGTTTGGCCTCCCTGGAGCCAAGGTCCTGTGGATACATCTGTCAGAACGGACACAAGTCCTCTCCATAGAGGTGAATGGAGGGTTCATTCCGGTCCACCTGAAAAACAGAGAGGCAGACCCAATTGGATTGCTCAAGTGAAAAGGGCCTCAAAATTTAGGGTGACCATTTTAAGAACCCAGTGTTAAAGTTTGTCTCAACCCCTGTCACTGACACTTTTTGACAGTTTGGATTGCAAGTAAATGTGCAGAAAGATAGAAATATAGGAATCTATTAAATACATTACAAGCTTTAACAGTTATCAGAATACAATATGTTTCCCAATAGTGTTATTTTATCGTAAAATGTTGAAAATTCTGCTTGAAAATATAGATTAATAGGGGCTTAATGAGGCAGTGTGGTTTCCACATATATTTGTAAATGCATGCAACTAAAACTTATCTTTTTAACAAAAATTGTTAAACCTGTTTTTTTTTTGTTTTTTTTTTGCTGGCTAGTTTGTGGGACATTTTTTGTAGTATATTTGTTGTGTGAAAAGCCCTTTTCATGTGTACCTAACTTTAAAAAGCTAGTTTTAAATTGAATGGAGTGGGTGCCTCTTTTGTATTGTTTGCTGATATATTATTATATCAGAATTCTTCATGATATTTTTGCTGACGATATTTTTATACCTTTCCTTAATTTATTTTCATGATCACAAACTTTCGGTAATTTTCCACAAAAAATGTTTGCTTTTGAAAGATTAAAATAACTTTATATGATCTAGGCATGATGTCATTCGTTTCTTTCAAATGTTATTTCATGGTATATTATTTATAGTCTGCAATTATATCACACCTACATGTGTCACTCAACATTAACTAAGCTGAACAGTGATGTTAATGTGGCATTAAATCAAGAATTCTGTAAGTTACTCAGCCATAACTATAAATGTATGCCTATTTTCACTGGGCGCTGTTCTTTATTTAGTGCTTTTTGTACTGAATTTACTTCATACCACGCTTTAAGGCTCTGAAACAGCAACAGAAAACTATTTTAGATAAAATGCACGTTTCTTTCAGTTGCCACAAATCATGTTTATGCTGCTTAAATAGTATAAACAGTATTAGATCAAATTTTTTGTCAGTGTTCTGTTTGTAAATATTTGAATTTGTGTGAATATATAATGCTACCACCTCCCCCTCACTCCCCCTCTCTGTTGAGGTCCCTCAAGGCTCTGTCCTCGGGCCCCTTCTCTTCTCCATCTACACCTCCTCCCTTGGCCAACTCATACACTCTTACGGCTTCAACTACCACCGCTATGCCGACGACACACAAATCTATCTCTCAACCCCCCACCTCACCCCCTCAGTCTCTGCCCGAATCACACACCTACTGAGCGACATATCTGACTGGATGTTGCTCCACTTCCTTAAACTGAACCTCTCCAAGACCGAGTTTCTTGTCTTCCCCCCAGCCCTGACACCACCCCCCATTGACTTCTCCATCATGTCCAACAACGCCACCATCAAACCCGCCCCGCAGGCCAGAGTACTTGGTGTGATTCTGGACTCCAACCTATCCTTCCAGCCCCAAGTCCAATCTTTAACAAGCTCGTGCAGACTCCACCTCCGCAACATTGCCAAAATCCGCACTTTCCTAACCCCAGAAACCACTAAACAGCTCATCCACTCCCTCATCATATCACAACTCGATTACTGCAACTCCCTCCTCACTGGCCTGCCTCGCCGCTTGGTATCCCTGCTTCAGTCGATCCTGAAAACGGCAGCCAGACTCATTCACCTTTCCAACCGCTCCATCTCTGCCACCCCCCTCTGCCAATCCCTCCACTGGCTTCCGATTGCCCAACGGATCAAATTCAAAATCCTAACACTGACGTACAAAGCTGTCCACCATACTGCCCCGAACTACATCACCGACCTATTATCCAAGTACCACCCAGCATGCACACTCCGCTCCTCACAAGACCTCCTTCTCTCTAGTTCCCTGGTCTCCTCCTCCCATGCCCGCCTCCAGGACTTCTCCAGGGTGTCACCCATCCTCTGGAACTCCCTGCCCCAACCCATCAGATTATCACCTACTCTCCTCTCCTTTAGGCGCACCCTGAAAACCCATCTCTTCAGGGAAGCCTACCCCACCCCCTGCTAACTTGCCAACCTCCTCCACTCTTCCTACCACTCCATCCCCCACAGCTATCTCCTCCTGTGCCACCATCCCCTCCCTCCTAGATTGTAAGCTCGAAAGAGCAGGGCCCTCAATCCCCTCATGTTTTGCATTGTATTGTTATTGTTCTGTCACGTTCTGTCCCCCATTGTAACGTACAGCGCTGAGCGAACTATCGGCGCTTTATAAATACTGTATAATAATAATAATGTATATATATATGTATGCACAGTATATATTTAATACATGACAAACAAAATATATTGGCCAGAGATATAGTAGTGGCTATACCTGCCTTGTAGCTCTATTTGCATAAAGCCTTCGAGAGAGACACATGATAAGGCATTGAGTCACTAGGCTGAGTGATCCACGTTTATGTTTAATATGTAGTTTAAAGTGATTGTAAAGTGTGTAATTTTTTTTCAGTAAAATATTAAACATGTTATGCTTACCTCAAGCAATGCATAAGGAAAGCTGACTCTCTAGTCCAACTGCTATGATCAAATGCTCTTTATTAAAGTCTGTGTGGTACAGTCATGTAAGAATCCAGCGCATTTCAGCCATCGGGCCCCATTATGTTATACTTACCTGCTCTTTGCAATGGTTTTGCACAGAGTAGCCCCAATCTTCCTTTTCTGGGGTCTTTTGCCCATGCTCCGGGCTCCTCCCACCCACCAAGTGCCCACCATAGAATGACAGCATGGTGCTTGCTATGGGGCTACCCGTGTGTGCTCACTCCTGAGCCCTGCTCGGTGTGTCCATAAGACCCTGCTACTGCTGTACTGGCTCTGATTGACAGCAGCTGGAGCCAATGCTGCTTTGCCTGAGCCAATAAAGAGGGAGAGAGCCAAGAGAACCTCGGCTCCCATGCACATGACTGGATCAAGATAACAGAGAATGCATTATGGTAAAAAAAAAAGTTCTGCCTTTACAACCACTTTAAGCTATGGAACCTGTAAAAAAAAAAAAGTCAGCTCTAAATAGCTATAGATACAGATTTTAAGGGAATGTAAAGCTTCACCTATTGGCTTACAGAATGTAAAGTATGAATATGCTATATTTCATATTTACCTGACTACATTTTTTATTAGCTCAGACCACAATTAATAAAAAACAAAAACACTGCACATTGGGGTGGATTTACTAAACATGGAGAGTGCGAAATCTGGTTCAGCTCTGCATAGAAACCAATCAGCTTCCAGTTTTTTTTGTTGTGAAAGCCTAACTGAACAGGTTGAAGTTAGAAGCTGATTTTGCACTCTCTAGCCACTTGCCCTCCAGAGGATTTACCCCCCTTCCTGACCAGGCCTTTTTTTGTGATACGGCACTGCGTTACATTAACTGACAATTGCGCGGTCATGCAACGTTGTATATAAATGGAATTTATATCTTTTTTCCCATAAACAGAGTTTTCTTTTGGTGGTATTTGATCACCTGTGCGTTTTTTATTTTTTGCGCTATAAACAAAAAAATACCAACAATTTTGAAAAAACTATATTTTTGACTTTTTGTTATAAAACATATCCAGTAAAAAAAAATGTAAAAATCTAATTTCTTCATAAGTTTAGGCCAAAATGTGTTCTGCTACATGTCTTTGCTATAAAAAAAAATCCAAATACATGTAAATTAATTGGTTTATGTAAAAGCTATAGAGTCTACACATGCGGGATACGTATTGGAAACTTTTTTTTCTCTTTATACTAGTAATGGCGGTGATCAGCCACTTATAACGGGACTATGGTTTGCATTCTGACACTGGGTGGGAACTGACTAACTGCACTGACATTCCAATGACACTAATTAGAGATGAGCGAATTATTCAAAAATTCGATTCGGCTGATTCGCCGAATTTGCGGGAGAAATTTGATTCGATGCGAATTTATTCGCTGCGAATTTAACTTATTAAAAGGGATTCTAGGCTTCAGAGAGCCTTTATATTAGTGCAGAACACTGTACCTTTAATTTAAATGCCCTTGGAGTCTGCTGGGGAAGAGAAATAATACTGTCAGTCAGTATGACATGCAGATGAGTGCCGTCGATCTTAGAATCACCGCACACTTCACTCATTTGGGCAGTCACGGGGCACGACGAAGAAGAAGAAGAAGAAGAAGAAGAAGAATGAAAAGAAGAATGAAAAGAAGAAGAAGAATGAAAAGAAGAAGAATGAAAAGAAGAATGAAAAGAAGAAAAAGAAGAAGAATGAAAAGAAGAAGAAGAAGAATGAAAAGAAGAATGAGAAGAATGAAAAAAAGAAGAAGAAGAATGAAAAGAAGAAGAAGAAGAAGAATGAAAAGAAGAAGAATGAAAAGAAGAATGAGAAGAATGAAAAGAAGAATGAAAAGAAGAATGAAAAGAAGAATGAAAAGAAGAATGAGAAGAAGAATGAGAAGAATGAAAAGAAGAATGAAAAGAAGAATGAGAAGAATGAAAAGAAGAATGAAAAGAATGAAAAGAAGAATGAGAAGAATGAAAAGAAGAAGAAGAAGAATAAAAAGAAGAAGAAGAATGAAAAGAAGAATGAAAAGAAGAAGAAGAATGAAAAGAAGAAGAAGAAGAATGAAAAGAAGAAGAAGAAGAAGAAGAATGAAAAGAAGAAGAAGAATGAAAAGAAGAAGAATTCCAGTACAGCAAAAAGTGTATCTGCAGAGAGCTCCGCTATTTCTGACAGTTCTCTGACAGTTCCTTCACATTTACAGCGGTTGAAACATTGTATCTATTTGTTTCCGAATAAAAACATCTGTATCCTAAATGGAAACAAATAGATACAATGTTTCAACCACTGTAAAGTGGCAGTGACACTTTTTGCCGGCTGATCGGGGAAAATTCGATTCGTGCATCCGAAGTTTGCTAAAATTCGGATTCGGTGCGAATCGAATTTTTCCTAATATTCGAAACGAATTCCACTTCGCCAAGTTCGATTCGCTCATCTCTAACACTAATACAGTGATCAGTGCTAATGAAAAGCACTGACACTGTACTAATGAAGGGGTTAACATCTGGGGCAATCAAAGGGTTACCAGTGTGCTGTGTGCTATTTTACATAATGTGATGTTTGTGTTTTACTAGAGAGATAGGCTGCTGTGCACAGCAGAGAAATACACAGCAGCATGTCCTTGCTGGAAAGAGAGACCTGTGTTGTTTACACACAGGTCTCTCCCCTGTCAGCTTTGCCCAACGATTGCCGGGTGCCAGCAGGTAATCTCCATCTGAGACCCGGTGATTGACATCCCTAGCCGCCAATGGCGACGCAAGTAGGTCGGCACGTGCACCCCCTACCCAGATCTGCAAATCACGTATATATATACAGTATATATATATATATATATATATATGTGTGATTTTGCGTAGCCCTGCTGCCCTGTAACAGTACTATCAGGCAGCGGGAAAGCGGATAGTTTTAGTAAGTCAACCCTATTATCTTTAGCAATGAAACATTTTTCACCTTGAATTGAAGGAATAAAAATAATAAATTCATTAGTTGCTTTGAGTGTGGGAACGTATGTAAAACATAGGGGTCTATAAGGATAGGAGTACAGCTTGGATTCACTCATCATCAAGGCTCCGTCCTCGGGCCCCTTCTCTTCTCCATCTACACCTCCTCCCTTGGCCAACTCATATACTCCCACGGCTTCAACTAACACCTCTATGCCGACGACACACAAATCTATCTCTATACCCCTCGCCTCACCCCCTCTGTCTCCGCCCGAATCACAAACCTACTAAACGACATATCAGACTGGATGTCGCTCCAAAACCGAGCTCTTAGCTTTCCCCCCAGCTCGCACACCACCCCCACTGACTTCTCCATCACGTCCAACAATGCCACTATCAGGCCTGCCCCGCAGGCCAGAGTACTTGGAGTCATTCTGGACTCCAACCTATCCTTACAGCCCCAAGTCCAATCACTAACAAACTCATGCAGACTCCACCTCCACAACATCGCCAAAATCTGCACGTTCCTAACCCCAGAAACCACTAAACAGCTCATACACTCCCTCATCATATCACGACTCGATTACTGCAACTCCCTCCTCACTGGCCTGCTTCGCCACAGGCTATCCCCGCTTCAGTCGATCCTGAACATGGCAGCCAGACTCATTCACCTCACCAACCGCTCCGTTTCCGCCACCCCCCTCTGGCAATCCTTCCACTGGCTTCAGATTGCACAACGGATCAAATTCAGAATCCTAACACTGACATACAAAGCTGTCCATCATACTGCCCCAAACTACATCACCGACCTAATATCCAAGTACCACCCAACACGCACACTCTGCTCCTCACAAGACCTCCTTCTCTCTAGTTCCCTGGTCTCCTCCTCCCATGCCCGCCTCCAGAATTTCTCCAGGACATCACCTATCCTCTGGAACTCCCTACCCCAATCCATCAGACTATCACCTACTCTCCTCTCATTTAGGCACACCCTGAAAACCCACCTCTTCAGGGAAGCCTACCCCACCCCCTGCTAATTGCCGACCTCCTCCACTCTTCCTACCACTCCATTCCCCACAGCTATCTCCTCCTGTACCACTATCCCCTCCCTCCTAGATTGTAAGCTCGAAAGAGCAGGGCCCTCTAACCCCTTGTGTATCACATTGTATTGTTTTCGTACTGTCGCATGTTCTGTCTCCCATTGTAATGTACAGCGCTGAGCGAACTGTTGGTGCTTTATAAATACTGTATAATAATAATAATAATAATACCACTTCACTTAATGTTTATCAAGCAAACTTTTTTTTTGCTAGGGTACACAGTTTTCTTTTTTACTTGTGTTTATATGTTTGCAACACATGTGAAAAACAGGTCAACGTATTTCTAGTTGCTCAATAAAAAATGAAAGTTCTGAGACTGCAATTTATTTGCTTTGTGTTCTGTGGATGCATTTAAAGTCCCATTTAAATGCATTTGCATTGCAGGTAAAGCAGGTCAAAAGCAACCTTTTGCAATCAAACACATTCCTTTGAATGCTGCATTCAGCTCCCAATAATATAACTATGCTATACATGCATAATTTTTCCCTTTTGTATTAGAGTTTTCAAGGACAGTATGTAATGGATGTACAAATTACACAGTATGTAATGGAAAAAAATGCATTTTCAAACAATGTTTAGTAGACTTTCAATAATGTGACCTGCTATAGTGAGCTAGTATCCTCCAGTAGAGTACCAAAAATAGTTTGAATAGATAAGCATCTTCAGAAATTAAGGAAAGTACTCTAGAAACGAAATTAGAATGTTGGCAACTATGTACTGAGGGAAGGTTCCACCCAGCCAACTACAGAAAATATCAAAAATATAGCAGTCACAAAGAAAAATGGTTCCAACATACACAAAATGAGAGAATTCTGCACTGCCTAAAATGTTTTCTCCCATTTTGTGTATGTTGGGACCATTTTTCTTTGTGACTGCTATATTTTTGATATTTTCTGTACAGTATAAGCATACTTCACAGTCAGCGTACACCGAGGGAAGGTACTGTACACAACTACAATTGTTCAGATTACATCGAGGAAGCAATGTTCACTATGCAACTGCATAATTGTAGTGACCCTACTATATGCAGGAGACCATCTATTTTACATTGAGTAATATCAGGTTGTTTGCAGCCTGGGCTGATTTATAAAATGTAGTCTGCTTTCTGTTAACCACTTGCCCGCCTGAGAATTTACTTGCCCTCCTACGGAAAAACAATATTTTTGACTTTTTGCTATTAAACATGTCCAGTAAAAAAATTTAAAAAATCAAATTTCATCATAAATTTAAGCAAAAATGTATTTTGCTACATGTCTTTGCTAAAAAAAAAAGCCCAATATGTGTAAATTAATTAGGTTACGTGAATGTTATAGCATCTACAAATAGCGGAATATATACTGGGATTTTTTATTTTATTTTTACTAGTAATGGCCGCGATCAGCGACTGATAGCGGGACTACGGCAGACATTCTGACACTGGGGGGAGTGATGTGGTGTCACTGACATCCCCAGTGACACCAATATAGTGATAAATGCTAAAAAAAAAGCACTGACAGTGTACTAATGGCACTGGGCAGAAAGGGGTTAACATGAGGGGTGATCAAAGGGTGAACTGTGTGCTGGAAGTGTTTTACTAGGGGGAGGTGTCAGTGTGCTTCACTGTAATCACACTGCTTTGGATGGCTGTGTACAGCACAGCCATCCAAAGCAGTGTGCCCGAGCTGACAGGGAAGAGAACTGTTAATAAACAAAACAGTTCTCCTCCCCATCGGAGAACGATGGAAATCACCGGACGCCGGCGAGTAATCACCAGCTGGGACCCGGTGATTGACAGCCATGGCCGCAAATGGCGACGCGGGTAGAGTGCGCGCACCCCTTACCCAGTAATGCAAAACCACGTATATATACGTGATTTTGTGCTCCCGTGCTGCCATGTAGCAGTATTTCTGTTATAGTGCAGTCAGGAAGTGGTTAATCTCCCTCTCAGCTCTGTTGATCTTTTACTTTCTCCGGCTGCATAGGGAGTTTCTGCAGCAATAGTGTTGGAGGCGATGATTCCCTGTGTTGTCAATATTTATATTTCCAGCCAAACACTAGGTGGCACTTGCTGGGGAGAGTATAATTATTTCATGGAACATTCAGGAAGCTCTCCTACACCCTGGGGAGGACATGTGCTATCTGGACCTCCCAGACCTGCTGCCTGAGGAGGACTACTGCTAAGACCAGGTGTAATGCAGTTCTGGCACCTCCAGAACTGAATGTATGTAATGGCAAGGGTTGCTGGGGTGTGCTGGAGGGTCTATTGATGCTGCAGGGCGATCTATTGCTGCTGGGGGGGAAATATATTTTTGCTTGGGGTCTATTGTTTCTGGGGAGTTCTATTGTTGCTGGGGGTCAGTTGGTGCTAGGAGAGATCTACTGTTGAAGGAGAGATCTATTGATGCTGGCTACCGGAGGGTCTATTGATTCTAGCTGCTGGGAGATCTGTTGTGCTGCTGGGGGTCTATTTTTGCTGGGGTGGATCTATTTTGGCTGGGGTGATATTTTGTTGCGGGAGGTCCATTTGTGCTGGGGGGATATATTGTTGTGGGGGGATCTATTGTTGCTATTTGATGCCACCCCTCTGGAAGGTGAGAAGGGGAGCAGAAGGATAACTGCCAGTTAGGAGCATCCTGCAGAGAGAACTTCGCTGTGTTGAGAATCCTAAGGGACTGGGGTAAGCTGTTAACAGTAGACACTACAGAAAGTCTGAACTTTGCAAACAAATATATTCTTGGCTTAAAGGAACATCGAGCCAGTTTGTGAGAAGGACTGAAGTTGTTTTTTATGGAAGGAACCTTTTTTGAAGCTGTTTGGTATCACATACACCATAACCCTCATATCTCTAGCGCTGTTCAAGAGACCTCACACCACAAACCAAACAAAAACAGCATGCAGGTCTCCACCAAATTTATATTAAGCCCTTCGAGTCTACTATGATTTTGGTGGGGTCCTCACACTAAAAATTTAAAAAATGAGAACAAGGGCCTCTTCCCAACAACCCTGGTGCAGTAGTTGTGGGAGAGGAGTCACTTAACCTCCTCGGCGGTATGATTCTTTCTGATTTTTTGTGCTGAAAGCGGTACCATTTTTTTGCATGGAAATATGTAGTTTTTTATTGTAGGCTTTAATTTTTAGGAATAACTCACTGAAATCACCAAATAAGAGTCTAGTAAACCTTCCGGATATGATAAAACTTGAAACACGAAATCATAAATTATAATTTAATAAATAATCATAAAAAATAATAATATAATAATAATACATTTTATTCAATAATATAATCAAACCAAAAACACTGAAATTTGAAATACAGAGGCAAATTCGCACTTCGCTGAGCAAAGTCGCAAAATCGTTTTCTGTGTCTGATGACGAATTTCCCCACGAATCGTTATCACTAAATTCTGCAAGTGGTTCTGATTTACTATCGCTGTTCTAAAACCGCTTTTGACGTAAAGGGACGCTTTTTGGACGCCATGGACTTTTCTAAGTTTCCAGGCAGAAAGCACAGTCAAAATGCAGGCAGGGCACAGGACAAAGCATTAGGGACAAAATATATGTGAAATGCATTGAAACAGCAATGACAGCAAAAATGAAATTTTTTAAAAATTTCAAATTTCCCTCCGGTTCCGGCCCCCGTATGTCCCGACGTCACAGGGACCGGAACACGGAAGCCCGATGCCGGCATCGGCCAGAGGAGATGGCCAGGGATGCTGCAGGGGACACATCGCGGGAGCGAAGGACAAGGTAAGTGCTGCAGGGACCCCCTGAGCAATGCCGCATGGTAAGCCCGAGTGTAGCTCGGGGTTACCGCTCTAGGTATAGAAATTTTACCCCGAGCTACACTCGGGAATACCGCTAAGGAGGTTAACAGAATCTAGAAGCCTCTTTTGACAAGAGAACCCTCAGATCCTGCCCCCCCCAAGCACCAAGTGAATGAGTATGGGTTACATAGTAATCCCACTAATTCACAAAAAAATGACTAGTGTCAGTCATGGTGAACAATAGGAACTGGAGTGCAGAAAAATATCAGCAGGTGCTCTGGAATGATGAGCCAACATTTGAAATATTTGGCTGTAACAAAAGGCAGCTTGTTCACGAAGGGCTAGAGAGCAGTACAATAATGACTGTCTGCAGTCAACAGTGAAGCATGGTGGAAATTCTTTGCAAGTTTGGGTCGGCATTTCTGAAAATAGAGTTGGGGATTTGGTCAGGATCAATGGTGTCCTCAATGCTGAGAGATACAGGCAGATATTTATCCATCATACTATACCATCACAGAGGCGTGTGATTGATCCCAAACATGCAGCCAATGTCATTAAGAACTATCTTCAATGTAGGGAAGAACAAGGAGTCCTGGCAGTGAGGGTTTGACTCCCACAGAGCCCTGATCTTAACATCATTGAGCCTGTCTGGGGTTACATGAATAGACAGAATTAATTTGAGGCAGCCTACATCCACAGAAGATCTGTGGTTAGTTCTCCAAGCTGTTTGGAACAACTTACCTGCTGAGTTCCTTCAAAAATTGTGTGCAAGTTTATCTAGAAGAACTGAAGAATTGATGTTGTTTTGAAGGCAAAAGGTGGTCACACTAAATGTTGATTTGATTTGGATTTCTCTTCTGTTCATTGACTTTCCAGTTTTTTAATTGATAAAAAAAACTATGAACACTTCTATCTCTGACAGCATTCTCAATTTACAGCAATTTTTCACACCTGTCTAAGATTTTTACACAGTACTGTACATCACTGGGTGACATGAGTGACAGTGATTTTACTTTATATCTGGAGACATTTTTTTCTTTTTTTAACCATTAGCCGCCCGGCCAATGGCCGTTTGGCGGCTTCAAATGTGTCCCTGCATTCCGGGTGCACGCCATTTGGCGTGCTCCCGCACATGCGCCGTTTGCGCTAATGCAGAGCGGCGCAGCAGTGCGATCTGTCACCGGCCGTGCACCTCGGACACGGCCGATGACAGATCCGAGTACCGTCTCCCGTTGCTGGTACCATGTGACCTGCTGTGACCAATCACAGCAGGTCACATGACAGTTGTATACAATGGATGGCTTCATTCATGATGCCGTCCATTGTATACTAGTGCCTAGCTGTGAATGGTCACAGCTAATCACATGCACATGTCATGTGATTAGCTGTGACTAAATCACAGCTAAGCACAAAAAAAAAAAGAAAAAAAAATGCTGAATGAATCGATTTCATTCAGCTAAATGCTTGCTTATAGCAAAGTAATTCTTAAAAAAAAAATCTTAAAAAAAATAAAAAAATTTTTTATAAAAAATTAGATATAATAAAAAAATAAAAAAAAATAAAAAAATATATATATATATATGTTTTTCATACTGTCACCAGTCAGTGTCCCTGTTCACCGCCATGCCAGTTATATGATGACGCTGTACTGCACTGGTGACAGTATGTAAAAAAAAAATTAGTGAAAATAATTTTTTTAATTTTTTAATTTTCCGAAAAATTATGACAAAAAAATACAACTTCAAAAAACTCCCCATGCCTCTTATGAAGTACGTCGGACTGTCTACTCTGCAAAAAGGGGTCATTTGGGGATATCTGTACTATTCTGACATTCTTGGACCTCAAGAAATTAGATTGGCTGTCAGTACTTCAGGATTGATCAATATTCAGATCTATACCATAGTTTGTGAACTCTATAACTTTCCTACAAACTAAAAAATACATCCTAATTTGGGTTATTTTCACCAAAGACATGTAGCAGAATACATCTCGGCCTAAATTTATGAAGAATAATTATTTATTTGTAAACTTTTATAACAGAAACAAAGAAAAATGTGTTTTTTTTTCAAAATTTTTGGTCTTTTTTTGTTAATTTAGCAAAAAATAAAAACCCCAGCGGCGATTAAATACCACCAAAAGAAAGCTCTAGTTGTGTGAAGAAAATGATAAAATTTTAGTTTGGGTACAATGTTGTATGACGGCGCAATTGTCATTCAAAGTGTGAGAGCGCTGAAACGTGAAAAATGGCCTGGGCAGGAAGGTGTAAAATTGCACGGTATTGAAACGGTTAATAAAGGATTTGTCAAAAACTGTGTTGTGTGTTTATTTACACTAGCTATCTTTTTCTGATTGAGTAGGAGTACTGCATACCCCATAATCATTTACTTTGGGGTGGAACTGGGATCTGGTGGCCTCCTTACTAAAAGGGCCTTCCAGATTCTGATAAGTCACGCCCCCTTGCACCCCCACAACTACTGGGCCAGAGGCCCTTGTCTTCATTAACATTGGAATAGGGTGCTTTGGTGGGAGGGTACCCCCTGGCAAAGTATCCCCCATGTTGAGATCATGTGGCCTGGTATGGCTTAGGAGAGGGGGATACAGGCTCCCCCCCCCCCTTTCTTACCTTACAGGCTGTATGCTTGGGTAAGGGTCTTGCAGGGGTTGGGGGTGCTCATGACATTTTTTTTTTAATTTTTGGTGTGCGCCCCCCCCAATCCCTACCAGACCTGAAGGGTCTGATTGTTGAAATGCTGGCGGGTGCCGGCTCCTAACAATCAATGCAAAACAGATGCAAAAACAGATCATTTGTCAGTTTACCTCCATTTAGGCCCGCTTTCGTCTTTTTAAATGGAACAGAAACTTGGAATAGGAATGCATGGCTATTAATTTTTCATCAGTCAACAGATGGATGAAAGACAGACAGAACACCCATATGAAAGGGCCCTTACTGTTTCACAAGAGTCCTGATATGGTAGGTATGAATGTCCTACACAGCAGCCATGGTGTCCTTTGCAGCTGCACTGCCTTCCACTCCTCTCCCCCTGCCCAATCACAGAACTCTGGCATTCTGGAAACCCGTTCACAAAACCCAAAGCTTTCTATGAATGAGCAGGGGAGAGAAGGGGTAGGTAGAACAGCTGCTGAGTGGCACTTAGTGAACACCATGCACCTTCTTTCAATTAACTCCCTGTATGTCGGCAGATTTGATATGTATATTTTTTTTTCATGGAGTTCTTCTTTAAATTTGCTGGAAAATTTGATGACTCCAGTAAAAGTCAGTTGCCCATATAATCCTGTGAGAAGATTTTTGCTGAGATAAATGGTCTGGCAACAAGGTCTTTTTAACAGCATGCCTGTACATACTTTATTCTAACACAATGACTTCTTTAATCCAGAGCCACAGTTAATAGGTATTATAACTAAAAGCAGACACACTAAAAGCTATCAAAGCAATACAATTCTATATGTATTATACAGCAAAGTACTTTTACGCTGTTACAAAAATGACAAACATATAGCTGTCAGTATTTAAACAGCACTTCTCTGGCCACTTTACTGCTGGGCAGGCAAAGTTAAATGTCTCAGTTCTTTTTCTGCTCTTCATGTAATCCATTTATGATAGTGTCAGGTGTATTTATCACACTAAGAATTTAATTTATGGCTACTTTAAACAAAATGAGGCTTTTTTGAAGCTACGCTTTCTTTTAAATGGAGTAAAATTGCATAATTTGCCCTGCTGGGCCTAATGTACATTTGAATCCATGAAAACCATAGGAAGAGCATATTATTTGAAAGGAAACTTAGCCTTCTTCATGTCTTTATCAAAACCTCACAGGAAGGCATTCTATTAGGCATTCTTAAGCAAAACCTTGAGCCTAAGTATTTTCAACAAACATCCACAAACGGATGCCCAATAGAGAGAATAAAATCTACTGTGTTTGTAAGGATTATATGAAGGAACTAAAACCCTGAAAGGTTTCCACACCACTCCTAATTTTTATACCTGGAATTTTTAGGTTTTATTAGAAAATGTCAAAAGGGCACATATGTAATAACAAGTTTAAATTAAAATGATTATTTTAGAAGCTTCATTTTACATTACTATTTATAAGCAGAGTATTTTGAAGAATTATAGGCACTAGCATTAAATACATAAACAGATTATGTTTATGATTATTATTATTATACAGGGTTTTTATAGTGCCAACATTTTGCTCAGCTCTTTACACCATGCGGGCAGACAGTACAGTTACAATACAATTCAAAACAAGAGGAATCAGAAGGCCCAGCTCTTAGAGCTTACAATATAAAAGAGAGGGTCAAGTGATACAAAAGGTAGTGACTGTGGGGGATGAGCTGATGGAGAAAGTGAAAATACAATTTTTAAGTGAAAGCAGGATAGGCTTCTCTGAAGAGAAGTGTTCTCAAGGATCCCCTAAAAGTGGATAGAGTAGGAGTTAGTCAAGCAGATTGGAGTAGGGAGTTCCATAGAATTGGGCATCACCAGCAAGGCTCCCACTTTCCATTCATTACACATCTGCATCAGAGGCTGGTCATTAGCTCTGAGGAAAGGGATTCGTCCCCGAAACGCGTCAGTAATTTGACTGCACTGACAGTGAGAACACCTTGCCCGCCGTTGTGGCCATCGTCATTTTTCTATGCTTTTTAGATACATGCTTCGTCTGTGAGTATGTTTTTATTATTCTTTCACTCCTACAATAAACCTTGGATAATGCACTAGGTGTGTGCGCCACCTGTTTTCTCTCTATCCAGTGGCTGATTTCCCCGTCTGAGGAGGGTTGCTTCAGTGCTTCATTCTGTAATCGTCCCTCCACCCTGCCACACATATCCCCCTCCCTGCACTGGCCACATCTGACCCCCCGCCCCCGTGTGACCGGGCCCCCCAGGCTCTAATGTTAGCTGTGCTGAGTCTGTTACCTCTGTAAATTTGTTTATCTGCATACTCTGATCTTTCCCCTTCTCAGTCCCGTTGATTGTGCCTCCTTTAATCTCCCTGCAGTTTTTCCTTCCTGCACTCCTTGTCCCATCTCATCTTCCCTGTCTCTCTGATCTGGTCAAACTGCCCATCAGCTCACAGCTGATCAGCTGCATTCCCATGGAATGAAGAATTTACTGCCACATCATTCCATTGCTGCCTTCTATCTTCTCCCAGTGCAGCTTAGTGTGCTTTATGTACCTGGGCTTCCAACTCCTCTGCCCCAGACTTCTTCATTTCAGTTCCCCACTATAAGCCTCTCATTCCTCTGACCTATGTAACTTTTCTTCTTCTCCCTTACACTGCCAGCTCCCTCTGCAAATCCATGTATTAACGCCTTCTATTTAACCATTTACTAACTGTTCTGGTTAAAGCAGTAGTAAACTTGTTTTTTTTTCTTGTACCTACAGATAAACCTATAAAAAGGGCTTGCCTCTAGGTACAATGAATATCTCCTAACTGTGCACCACTTAGGAGATATTTACATGTGTAGCATGTAATGTCACCGGTGCTTTCAACGCACTATGCATGTCATCCATTGAGAGAGCTGTGCTGAAACTGTGACTACCGTGCGCATATGTGAGATTGACATCAACGTGGCTTGGCCATTCAAACATCCAGAGCCCAAGAACCCGGAAGGAAGAATGAATGAAGATGGAATTCCTGTCAGTGGTGACAACGTGCCACTGGACTGATCCATATTTTAGGTAAGTCTATCATAATGATATTTTACCAAAGCCCATCCACCTATTCCCAACAGGGTTGTTAACCACTTGCCCTCGTGAGAATTTACACCCCTTCCTGACCAGGCCCTTTTTTCGATACAGCGCTACGTTACTTTAACTGAAAATTGCAAAGTCATGCAATGCTGCACCCAAATGAAATTTATGTCATTACTTCCCACAAATAGAGCTTTCTTTCATTGATATTTGATCACCTGTGCATTTTTTATTTTTTGCGCTATAAACAAAAAAGATGGGCAATTTTGAAAAAAAACAATGTTTTTGACTTTTTGCTATAAAACTTATCCAATAAAAAAATTTAAAAAATGTAATTTCTTCATAAATTTAGGCCAAAATGTATTATGCTACGTCTTTGCTAAAAAAAATCCCAGTATGTGTAAATTAATTGGTTTACATGAAAGTTATAACATCTACAAATGGAGGTACATAAACTGGAATTGTTTTTTTTTATACTAGTAATGGCTGCGATCAGCGACTTACAGCGGGACTGCGGGACTGCGTGACTGCGGCGGGCATTCTGACACTGGGTGGGAACTGATTAATTGTGACTGACATTCCCAGTGACACTAATACATTCATCAGTGCTAATAAAAAGCACTGATACTGTACTAATGACTCTGGACAAGAAGGGATTAACATCTGGTGATCAAAGGGTTAACTGTGTGCTGTGTGTGTTTTACTGTGTGCTCCATGTTGTGTTTTAATAGGGAGACATGTTGTTTTGTATCTCTCTGCTGTGCAGAGAGATACAAAACAGCATGTCTATGCACTTTTGCATCAGGACAGTGAGGGAGATTTACTAAAACTGTGGGCAGCACAGTGGCTAAATGGCTAGCACTTCTGCCTTGCAGCACTAGGGTCGTTGGTTTGAATCCCAACCATGGCAACACCTGCCTGGAGTTTGCATGTTCTCCCTGTGCCTGCATGGGCTTCCTCCAGGTACTCTGGCTTCCTCCCACACTCCAAAGACATGCTAAGTTAATTGGATCTGGTCTAAATTGGCCCTAGTATGTGTATGTATGAATGTGAGTTAGGGACCTTAGATTTTACACCCCTTGAGGGTTAGGGACTGATGTGAATGTACAATATATATGTAAAGCGCTGCAAAAACTGATGGTGCTATATAAGTACCTGAAATAAATAAATAAAACTGGAGAGCACAAAATCTTGTGCATTTCGGCATAGAAACCAATTAGCTTCCAGGTTCTTTTTTGTCAAAGCTTAAATTAACAAGCTGAAGTAAAAAGATGATTGGCTACCATGCTCAGTTGCCCCAGATTCTGAGTGATCCAGCTTTAATAAATCTCCCCCACTGAGTGTTGTTTTGTAGAGTGGAGTGACATATGTGCTGAAACACATGACTGCTGATGAGCATAGGCCTGAATCCCAATTGACATTACCTTAACCTTGCCCCCCATCTAACAAAAACACACGTAGAACAATTTAGTTGGAAAAAAGGGCAAGGCCACAGCTTTATTTAAATTCAAATACGAACCAATTCAAATTAACCATTTTAACCAGTGCCAGTCACAGTTGTACTTTTACACATTTTAACATTAGGTTAAACAAGTCCAAAGGGATCGGTCCTTACCATACGTGCTGGACAGACATTAGACCTATTTCAACATTCCAATCAAGAGTATAGCCCATTATGGCAACTTTATCGCTGGCAAGGTCCAAAATCTGCCATAGAATCTGTGACACACCAACAATAGAGCGGGTGGGTGGGCAACACCTCCAAAACGCAGTTCTTGAAATGTCAAGGTTTTACTTCAGAACAGCATTATAAATGAGTTCAGGCCCCACCCCTTCACCTCAAGTCATCTGACCAATAGACTTTGACCAATTTACACAGCATGTGTAAGGGAATTCCTGTACGTCAACTGCAACATAGAAATACGCATGCACGCAATATCGCGCATGGAAATGAGCACAGGTGCATTGCTAATAGAAATGAGCATAGGCTCGCATATGCGTGCAAGCATTGTGCGCACACGGGAGCAAGCATGCGGGAGCATGCCCACAGTTTCTGGCGCCAGACAGACTATTTAAAGGAGGCTCTTACTCTCTGTCAGTGCTGACTGGTCTTCAGCTAATTCCCTGTGTCCTGCTGTATCCTGTGTGTATCCGTTACTGACCTGGTTTGCCATTGACCTGCTCTTGGATGCTGTTTATGCTTCTGCTCATCGATTTCTAATCCTGGCTTCCTCCTGACCTTGTCCCTGTCTGATGTTCCGGTACTTCAACGCCTGCTCATTGCTGACCCTAGCTATTACTCTGACTACTCTCCAGTTTGGCTCTACAGTCCTGCCAAGTGTCTGTCCTGGCTATCCATTATATCAGCTCCGGTTGTCACGGTGTGTTCCAGACTCACGCTTATCAGAAGTTTCGGCAAGCCACGTACCCAGATCTTGCAGTTCCAGTGGAGTGTCTTCTTAACCTCAGCTGGTCATTCTGGCATCTCCTCTGTTCCTGACTGGATGCTCTGCTTGATTCACTGAGGCTACACCACCAGCCACAAGTTCTACAATCAATACCCACAGGCACTTGTGTTTCTCCTGTCCCTCGGCACCATCTGTTCCATCTTCAGTGGGTCCTGGGTTGGAGATACAAGAGAGGCTGACCTCGTCATTTTAGACTTCTATCAGGTATGTGACAGCATGTGTAACCACACCCAATTTCAAGCCATGCCCCTATCAGTCAAGGCTCTCTTTCCCTATCAGGGTCAAGTAGCCCTCAGGAGCATAATATGCTTTCTTCTGTGGAACACTTTATGTGGACTTTGCACAGTAATATTAGAATTTTGTACTAAAGTGGCACTTAATTGTGTATTTGAGTAATATTTTTCACACAAAGGGGAGATAGTTGGTTTATTGATTTATTATATTAATTTCTGGTTTAATTTGTTATACATTTTTTACTGTTCACTGGATGGGGCAGCACAGTGACTAAATGGTTAGCACTTCTGTCAGGCAGTACTAGGGTTATTGGTTCAAATACCAACCACAGCACCACCTGGAGTTTGCATGTTCTCCCTGTGCTTGCGTGGGTTTACTCCATGTACTCCAGCTTCCTCCCACACTCCAAAGACAGTAGGCAAATGGGCTCCTGTCCAAATGTGCCCTAGCATGTGTATATATGAATGTAAGTTAGGGACCTTAGATTGTACACCCCTTGAGGGTTAGGTACTGATGTGAATGTACAATATATAGGTAAATTGATGGCGCTATATAAGTACCTGAAATAATAATAATAATGTGCTTTAACCACTTGCCGTCTGGCCACTGTATATAAACGGCCGGACGGTGGCAGACCAGGGGTGGGTTGCCGTTCATAAACAGCACCCGCCATTTTGGACTGGGAGCACGCAGCACTGCGATGCAGTGCCTGCTGTGTCCGGAGGACACAGCGGAACACTGATCGTTGTACGGGACCTCTGTGCGAGGTCCCGATCATGTGATCACTGATTCGCCAATCAGTGATCACATGCAGAGTAGTAAGCAAGATGTCACTTCTGACATCATTGCTTACTACGTGTGAAATCTGTGAATGATCACAGAGGTCACATGGTACAAGGCTATTCACAGCAGCCTTGTACCATGTGACAAGCTGTGACCAATCACAGCTCACACAGTATTCCTCAATGGCTGCAGGAATGTAGCCAGAGAGAATGAGAAATGATTGCTTTTACTCCTTTATGGGTATAAAAGCAATCAGTGTAAAAAAAGAAAAAAAGATCTTTATCACCCCCCACAAGTAATACAGTGTCACCATGGTGACACTGTACTGCTAGGGTGACAGTATGTAGAAAAAAAAAACCATTATAATAATGTAAAAAAATAAAATAAAAATTTAATTTTTTTTTTTAAATGATAATTTTTGGTTATAAACTAATATGGAGTTTTTTTTTTACTAAAATGATAACTGAATACATTTTGGCCAAGATGTATGATGAAATATTATTTATTTGCTAAATTTTATAAGAAAATTTTTGGACTTTTTCATTTATATAGCAAAAAAAATAAAAATCCCAGGGGTGAATAAATACCACCAAAATAAAGCTTTATCTGTCTCAAAATAAATGCTAAAAAATTCATATGGGTACAGTGTTGCATGACTGCGCAATAATCTTTCAAAGTGTGATAGCGCTGAAAGCTGAAAATTGGCCTGGACAGGAAGGGGGTAAAAGTGTCCAGACTTGAAGTGGTTAAAGTGGGGAGCACAGTCAGAGCAGCAGCTGGGATACACATTGGTCCATAGTACAGTTGATATTGTACCATAGTACTGTACCTTAGAGCCTGAAGTGTATTACTGTACTACATGAAAAGCCAATGACATGCTCAAGCTATTATTGCCTGCCTGTAGTGATTGTTGCAGTATATGCACAGGTGATTAGTGTTTGGTTTCTGCACAAAATCTATTTATGTAAAATATAGTGCAACATAATATCATTGATTTACTAAAGCTCCATTCACACTGAGCCAAACTTTTTTTAGGCATTTTTTAAAGCATTTTTTGCAGGCGCCTTTGAGTGTTTTTTTGAGCAAATTTGCAAATATTATAGGCGTTTTTCATTTAGGTGTTTTCCTGTGGCCAATAGAAATAAAAATAGCTGCTGTTTGAGCTGAACATGCCTGAAAAAAACACTTGTAAAAAATGCTTGAAAAAACGCTCATTCCCACTGTTCAGTCATTTTCCATTCAAGTCTATGTGGACAAAACGCCCAGATCTGCCTGAAAAGTAGCGCAAGTACTTTTTTGTTTTGGTATAGGCGATAAAATGCTCATATGTAAGTAAGGGCCATAGAAATGAATTGGGTTTTGCTTGTTGAGCGTCTCTGTGCGGCAGGCATCAACCTGAAAAACGACCTAGTGTGAATGGAGCCTTAAGACAAATAGGCTGTTTACTTTGCAAGGAAAGTTGAACTTTTGCAAGAGAATTTTCCCTTGGAAGTGAATGTGGTGAAATTTAACTTTGCAAAAATACCTAACCGTATGCAAGGACCGATTAACAACTGCATTTTTAAATGCGCAGGATTTGATGATGGAAAGCAGCAGACCTTCATTTCATTTCCTAAGGTCTGGGGAAAATTCCTAATGTGTTAAATTAAAGACGTATGCAGCTGAAACAAGAATTTAGACCTATGCTGTCTTACAGCACTATTGCTCAAATGTCTTAGTTGTCATTTTGTCTTCCTCTTTCTCCTTCATATCTCTCCGCTCTCCTCCCCCCATCCAGGGATGCTTGAAATATCCAAATATATGCCTAAGTACTGAAAGTATATCCCTTTCCATAGACATGATAAACCAAATAAAAAAAGTGATTTTTTTTTTTTTTGCAACAGTTGTGATTGGATGCTTCCTCCCAAATGCATTTTCTTCACATCAGAAAAATCATATATATCTGTCATCATTTTCTTGATTTAAGAAAATATGCATCCTAAATGGAGGTTTTGTACCCCAGAGATTGATACCATTTTGTACTTGAGAACTAATATCCTTCAATTGTAAAATAAAAAGATTGCTGCTTGAACAGTTCTTTAACAATGCTTGTATTAAGCTGTGAGGCCATTGGAGGCAATGTGTTAGAATACTCCATAATACTTTCTATAGAAACTGTGATATCTTCAAATATCCTTTCTACTTTCAATACACAGATGCATTTAACGCAGACAATGGAACTCCAACAATGTGAATTTTCTGACTTCTCAAACAGCTTCTTCGTAGCTGATGCTAGTCACATATTCTGTGTGTTTGTTAAACTTCTCTCGGTGTGCAAACAGCATAAATAACTGAATATTGCGGAACAATGTGCCTATCTGCCGTCTAATCATAACTCAATTGTTAGATATAAAGAATTAAACACAAATATCTTATGTAAGTCCTTCAATTTCAAACGTGTTAAATAATTCAAAAGTCTACACAAAAAACTTAAATATGAAATCTGTTACTAGAAAAAGGGAACAAAAGTCCCAAGCTGTCTCTGAGATTAACAAAAGCTGATAAGTGAAGAAAATGGTACAAATGTGTATTTGTAACAGTCATGATAGCTCTGTATCGCAGTTTGCAGCCATATTTGTGACAATATATAATAAATGGGCAAATCACAAATAACTGTAAATTTTCTTTATTCTGCACGACGTGGAAAAACAAAAAATATGTAGCTGACCTATACCAGACATTTCAGTACATTAAAACATAGCATGCCTCATTTACCAGGGTCTTCAATAAGTGTGGCCCATGGCAACCAACATCATTTTCAATTATAAAGCTTCACTAGTAAAATGACAGTTGGAATCAGATAGGGTGCTATGAGAAACACACACACCCTTTTTTCAAGTTCAATATCTCTTAAGTAACTGGTAATAGTAACTAATATTACTAAGCAGAAATGATCTTGTATTTGATGTTAGTATAGTATACTGCAATCAGTTTTCTAATGGTCACTGTGCTCTGATTATCAGCTTAGCTCTCTGTGATGCCTTATCAGTGCATGTGTCTAAAGAAAGACAACGTTTTCGTAACATAATATTGAAAAGAATATTCACACAATTTATTGTGGGGATAGTTTCTACTTCATTAGTAAATCAGTTTTAAAGTGTCAAGGATCACTAAGATGGCCTACTATCATTATTTATTAAGGCATACATAGAAACATAGAAAAGTAACGGCAGAAAAAGACCATGGAGTGGTCCATTGAGTCTGCTTGTTAGCAGATGTCGAATCTGCTATTGACTGTTGACTGGCCCACTACCTCTGCTGGAAGGTTATTCCAAGCATCAACTACTCTTTCAGTAAAATAGACTTTGTGAGATTCGTTTTGAAATATCCTCCAGTTAGTTTAAGGTCATGTCCCCTTGTTTTTGATTTTGGTTTCATGTTGAAAATACTGTCCTCCTGAACCTTTGATGTATTTAAAGGTTTCAATGATGTCTCCCACTTCCCTTCTTTTCTCCAGACTGTACAAGTTCCTGAAGTCGCTCTTGATTTGTTTTATCCCCCAGACCTTTCACTATTTTTGTTACCCATCTCTGGACTCCTTCTATCTTATCAATATCTGTTTGAAAGTGAGGTCTCCAGAACTGGGCACAGTATTCTAAATGAGGTCTCCAAAAGATGAACGAACGAAACCAGCGCTTCAGTCTTCATACAACCAAGGCGATGCCAAAATGCCAACCGAAGAGGTGCTGCCCTTTTAAGATCGGGAAATCTGACCACTAGTGGAAAAGAACAAACAAGGACGCACTCTCATCGTGCATTAAATGAGGTCTATCTAAAGATTTATATAGGAGAATCAGGACTTCCTTCCTCCTGCTGATGACCGCTCTAATGATGCATCCTAGAATTCTATTTGCTTTCCCCACTGCCTGGCCACACTGTTTGCTCATTTTGCAATAATCTGAAATAAGTACCTCCAAGTCCTTTTCCTCTGAAGTGCTGGCTAACAATGTATCCTCTATGTTGTACTCTCTCAAGGGATTCTTTTTCCCTAGGTGCATTATTTTACATTTAGAAACATTGAACTGCAGTTTCCACTTTTTTGACTAATCTTCCAGCAATGCCAAATCATGTTCCATGTTCCAAACATCTCTAGGGATATCAACCCTATTGCACACCTTTCTGTCATCAGCAAAAAGACATACCTTACCCAACAAACCTTTAGTTATATCACTTACATATTGATTAAATAGAACAGGACCTAGTATAGAGTCTTGTGGTACACCACTAGTGACTGGTCTCTTTTCTGAGTGAACACCATTTACAACCACACTCCTGGTATCTATCCTTTAGCCAGTAGCATACCCACTGAACCACCCAAGGGCTAAGTCCTAGCTTGTACAACTTTTGTATTAGATCATTATGTGGAACTGTATCAAATGCCTTGCTGAAATCAAGATATGCTATGTCCACAGCACCACCCTGTTCCAAAATATTGGTAATATTGTCAAAAAATCCCATCAGATTAGTCTGACATGATATGCTCTCAGTAAAGCCATGCTGCATTTGATTCATCAAGTTGTGTGTTTTTAAGTGATCAATGTTCCTTCTTTTCAGGAGTGATTCCATTAACTTGACTACAATATTAGCTGTCCGCCAGTCATGGGAAACTTCTCCTGTTAGAAGACATTGATTAAAAAGATCAGTTAATGGTCCAACAACTCTGGGATGAATACCATCAGGGTCCATTGCTTTATTAATCTTTAACTGAGTCAGTTCCTCTACTACCTCTGTCTCCGAAAATCCTAAAAATGATCTATCATTACTAGAACCCATATGATTTCCCAACATATTATTGTTAGTATAATTTTTTTTTCTGAGAAGACTGAACAAAAGTGGTTTGCTACATCCAGTTCTCCCTCAACATAAGTGTTATTCGTATTTCTGTGCTTTGGCAGTGCTGACAATGTGTTTGGCCTCCTTATGTCTATTCTTATCCTCCACTCTGTCAGCTACACCTCCTGATTTCTTGAATCTCCTATATGCTGATTTTTTTTTTTCTTTTCTATCCTACTTATCTCTTTAGTGAACCATATTGTTTTTTTAATTCTGTTTATTCTTGCTAACTTGCCTGACATATAATCTAGTTGCCTCCAGGATAGTAGACTTTAACAGTGCCCACTAATTACTTATTCCTGTCGTTTTACTCCAACCTTTCAATTCATTTTTTAGAAATTTACTCATTTCAACAAAATTTGTCTTTGTGAATTCTAAAACTGTTGCTTCAGTTCTTATTTTAATATCAAACCAAAGACATTAGTGATCACTAGAACCCAAATTTTCTCCCACCTCCCCATTAGACAGTTGATCCCCATTTATCAGTACTAGGTCTAGAATATTATCACCTCAGGTTGGACTTTTTACTAACTGTTTTAGAGAATGTCCATTCAGTGATTCCATTACATCCCTGCTCCTGCTTGTAATAGCAGTTTGTGACTTCCAGTTAATGTCAGGCATTTGAAGTCACTCATAATCAACCCCCCCCCTACATTGTCATTTGAGTTATCTCATCAGTCAAGAAGTTATCATAATCTTCAGTCTGTCCTGGGGGTCTGTATATTACACCAATTCTAAGGGAAGATCCCTCTCTGGTTTGAAAGCAGACCCAGAGGGTTTCAAGTATTTCATTTGTTTTTTGAATTAATGTCAGCCTTTATTTTTACCACCAGAAACTTTAACTGAAGTGACCACCCTATCAGCCCAGTCCTTAGCCTGCTGGAGACAGACATGTTCCTCAACAATTACATTTCTGGCCCAAATTTTCAGTTTAGAGGCAAATTTGTCTTTAGTAGTTTGATCACAAGGCATAAAAACAGTGAAATACAGACATGAGTGATCAGGCCACAGGTGATAAGCAGTGAGATAATCAATGAAGACAGTGACAAACCATACATCTCAAATGAACAAGAAGAATACAAAAATTCAACAAAAATAAAGAAAAAATAAAGCACAGGGACGCACTATAAGGGAAGCCACAGGGAGCAGCAATATTCGTCTCTAGACAGAGAACATCACATAATTTAGTAGAAATAAAAGACATGGAAAAGAAGAAAGACAAGAGCAGGAAGGAAGAAAGAGCAGAAGGAAGCGGGGAAAAAGTGGAAAGCAGGACTGAAATGTGTACATACCACATGAATTAGGTCAAGATAGAATACCGGGGGGGTATACGCATGGACACCCCAGACAAATATCAGGGGGAACACATTAACAGGGCATGCAAAGGACAGAGGAGCCAACCCATGGACAATTGAATGAAAGCCCAATAATTTGTGTGAGTGAGGCCTATGGAGGTACTAAGTGTGACAATAATTCCCGAAGGGCCAGTGAGGAAGAGAAATAGAGCCAGACCGACAACAACATCTTATACTTCTCATATGTGTCGTTAGCAAACGCCAACATTTCTTCCATGCACATAATATCATTGATTGTAGAGACCCATAAGGTCAAAGGGGGAGTATTGGACGTCTTCCAAAACAGAGGTATCAATTGGTGAGTTGCAGACAGGAAGAAACGCAACAGGCATTTCTGCTGGGCCACCATTGAGTCTGGTAGTATAGACAAAAGAGCAATTTCTGGAGAAGAGGTTAAGGACTCACCATAGATTTTATTATAAATATCAAAGACTGGGGACCAAAAGGGTCAGATTCTATTGCAATCCCACCAAATATGAAGATGAGTGCCCACTGCAGCACCACAGCATCCAATTTTTCAGTTTAAATGCATGTCTAAAAAACTCCTAAATTTCATACTAAGAAGCTTAGCACCCTTGAGTGAGGGAGTCAGACCATCACTTTCCATCCTCCAAAGTATTCCCTGGGTACTATTAAATTCTGCAAGATCACCACACTTTTTAAGCAAGCAAGAGTGTGTCCATTTGCTGACCTAATGGAGGTCCCTAAAAAATCCTTAATTTCTATTAATATGGCAATACTGGGATGATTAGTAGTGTCTAAAATGTAGCACACAGAATGAAATTGTCTCTAGTATGTATTGTACAACACCAGGAGAAAAGTGAAATAATCTAGAGTATGTAATATACATATAGCCAGGTGCTTTGCTAGATAGAGAGCAAGTTATAACACTTTGCTGCAGCTGCACTCTATACCCTTAGTAAACAGTCATGCTGGATCTAGTAATACTGTCTGCCTCCCCCCAGCAGAAGGAGTTCCATAGACTTGTTTACTTGACAGATTGAACTGTGGATGTTGAAGCTCTTAATGGGAGTCTTGTTGTGAAATCCTATGGACCATTGAACTACGGAGACAATGAGAGGGAGGAGAAAAGGCTGTATTTCCCAGGTTGCAAACCAAGGAGCTTCCTCTTTGTCAAAAGGGAAAAGAGGGAGTACATGTGTCCACCTGAGCGCATACCCAAGCCTGTAACTTGAGCCATAGATAGGGGGTCTTGTGTGCTAGGGACCAGAGAGAGCAGATCTAAGCACGCAGAGGCTGAGGACTGAGCTACTGGCAGTTTACAAACCCTTGCTGAAGAAAGACTGAAGCATTTGACTAGCAGCCTTTACTACTGCATGCAGACTTTACTGGGACTGGGCCCCAACATCAGTTGGTTGAAGAACTAGGGAAAAAGACTGTTTCTTTAGATAAGCAGCTCTACGAGTACTTAATTTACTGCCAATAGTAAGGGGTACCTTTGCAGTAGACACAGGTCTTCACGTGGTCATACCTAGAGTTCACTCTAGCAATACAGTACACTGGTTACAGGAAAGTTATAACATCATTAAGTTATGACACAGGTTCACCATTGCAGTTAATATTATCTATGCTGTTGCTTTGTGCTAGTTATCAGGCATAGGTCAATCCAACTATATAGAGCTATATATCAAACTGCTACAAGCTAGTCAACATACCATCTAGTGAATTATGGTTGATTAAAAGAGGACAGGGGTTTGAAAAAAAAAAAAAACCTGCATACTTATCTAGGTGGATCCAGCATAAATCCTGTGCTGCATCTGTCCTCCACCATCTCTATGACTGAGAACCAAGTGACTAAAGACTGCTGATTGCAGGGTTATCAGTCTTCACTGAGCAGAGTGATGGTGACTGCCAGTCACTGGCTCTCTGCTCTGCCACTCCAGTGCTCACAGGAGTGCTGGACTGTGGAGAGGGAAGGGCAGGAACAGCTTGCTCAGGGTCTCAGCGTCTGGACTGGCCGAGTGACGTGAATTGATAGCAGAAATTGCCTCTCTGTTGGCTGAATCTTGGGTAGAGGAGTGTAGAACAAACTGATGGTGGCACACAGGAGAAGTAGGGCCAAAAAAGCTGTGTCCCTACGTTTCCTTTAAATTCTTAATCTTTATGAATATACTGCCATTTACTTTAATTTGCAACAATATGCTGAGTTCTGTTTCCTCTAATCAGTCTGGTGTCTACTTCCTGATACTGAATTATAGTCATGTGCAGAGTATCAATCTTTGTGCTCTCAACAGTATTGCAATTTCTATCTGCTTAACCTGATGTGTCAGAGGGGCTAAGGTTGTCCACAGAGTTGAGGCGAAGAACAGAGAACCCAAACTATCAAGTGGCTCCTTGGGGGGTAGTGCTACAGACAGCATAGTGTAAAATTCAGAGGTAAAAAAAGGTAAAAAACAGGGGAGTCACTAGCCCCTGGCATCTAGTGCCTGTGCCCTATGGCTACCGATACAAGTTTCAGGCTCTGTGAGTTCTTTATTACAACTAGAAATCAGTTGCAACATTGCCTCAAATTAATTCCAATGTATTCCTCCAAAATTTCACCTAAGGAGAAATGTCAGTTTTGCTCATTTCTCTGGAAAATGAGAAATTTCCCCTGGGACATTTTCTATAAAATTAAATGAGTCAATTAGAGGCAAATTTAATTTTGCTCAAATTTCACTAAAGGCAAAATCAATTTAGCAGGAATGTCAGTGATCATCCGTAAATATAACCAATGTATTCATTTTTTTTCTAAGCCCACACTAACCATACAATGTTCCCTGGACTGAATAAGATAATGAAGGATCCTAGCAATGCTACTGGTAGAAAATATACAAGATACAGCACAGCATCCAGAGAAAAGTAGTCTGTAATATGTAAGATAGTGCAGGCAGGACACAGTGCAGTCGTCTAAAGTCTTTATTGTACAGCACAGCATACAGTCTAAGATGGTCCTTAGTATTTAAGATACAACACAGCATGAGAAGTATAATTATAAAGCAGTGCAGCGCTATAAATACCCTATCCACATAATTAAATGAAAAAACCAATAAATAAACAACACAGGTGCTGTGAGTCCTCCCAGTAATATAGATCCGTCTTGTTATGTGAAAAACACACACAAAATTCATGCAGGTGCTCCCAACTTAAACGTGAATCCACAATGACAGGGGTGCCCCCTCACCTTCCTGCCCAGGCCCCGCAGAACCAATGAGCCAGACAATTGCCTCTTAGGTAATCCTCCCACAACACCTTGGGGGTCTCCTCAGCAGTGGTGGTGGTACTTCCTCCTCTGGTGGATACTGATTTCCACTAGGTGCCTCCAGATATTAATACGCACTCACTCCATAAACACCCCACATAGGACAAAAAAGATCCACATAGTGTAAAACTGTAAAACCTTTTAATAAAAGCCACACTAATAGTACTACTCGCATTTGTGTGGTTTGACATGCACATTTGCACCACACCATGGGTGTACTGGCTTGTGTGGATCCTCACGAGAAAAGGTGGACCGAGATGGCGCCGACTCCGGATATGACGTGCGGTCCGTTAGGCTCCTCCCACTGGCGTATCTACGCGTTACGTCACGGTTAATAGCACGTGACTTCTTCAGGATATCCTGTGTCACCTTAGTGCTGGCAGCTTAGCATTATTTGCGTATTGTTAATAGCGCAGGAGTAATATTTATATACAACACAGCATGAGTCACTATACTACAGTCACATTTCTCAATTAAAAACACTTGGCAGCCCATTCATAAACCTTTGCTTTATGTCCTCCACAGGACACCACAATGTTTACTCTACACAAGTTATGTGCGGTCCCTCTCATTCCTAATCGAAATCCGAACAAAATTTTCATTATTCGGAGATTCAGATGTATCCTAATTTCCAAATTACAATAGTAATAAATTTTAACAAATCCGAAATAAATTATAATGAAACAAACTGAATTAATTTATTTCATTCAGATGTTTGAAGCATCCAAAGGAAATGAATGAGCGAAATTAATTTGATGATAGCTGGTTGTTAAGGAGTGGGTGGCCAGCCACAGAATTCTTAACAACCATGACTCATCTGCTATCAGCAGGATTCCTGCTGTGAGCAGAATGTAAATAACACAAATGCTATTAAGAAAAAAAACAGTGTGGGGTTCCCCCCCCTCCCCAATCCATAGCAGGCCCTTCGGGTCTGGTATGGATTTTAAGTTAATGGGGAAAAGAGCCTCTTCCCTACAACCCTGCGTGGTGGTTGTAGGAGTCTGCAGGCTCCCAGATCCCAGCCTCCCCTCTGTGAATAAGTATGGGGTACATAGTAACCCAACTCATTCACCAAAAACAAGGTGTCAAAAATAAATAATAACACAAGGACATTTCCTTTAAATAAAAAAAAAGTTCCCTGAAGTAAATCCAGCGTCAGTCATGATGAACGCCACTCTTGCCTCCCGGCGACTGAGAGCAGCGGTTCCCAGGGTTGTTGGGAAGATACCGTTGTCCCCATCAACATGAGGAAAAGGTTCTTTGGGGGCATGTGTCCTGGTGTAGTTTGGGAGGGGTGCTCGCTCGTCTCCCCCCGTTTTCTGGCTTGTCAGGCTGCATGCTCGATTTTAAGGAGGGCCCCATGCCATTTTTTTTTTGGTTTGGGGTTCACCTCAAAATCGATACCAGACCCAAAGGCCTTTTATGTACCTCCCAAAGGTTGGTCGAAAACTCCAAGAGAGGGCATCATCCTGTCCTACCTTGTTGCTAGGACATTACTAAGGCACTCTCAGGTGTTACTGCTCACCATCACAGGAGTGAGCTCCCAAACCCCTGCACATGCGTGGTCCACTCTCTCTTTTGTCACAGCATTGCTTAGCTCAGAACTACTGCAACAAGGAAGAGAGAGTGCATAAAAACAGTGTTGAATTGACTGGGAGTGTTTTAAAAATGTCCTAGCAACAAGGCAGGTTAGGATGATGCCATCTCAGGAAGATTTTCAGTCAGGTTTCAGAAGTCACATAAAATGGCCTACGCCTGTAGGAAAGGTATGATTCAACTTTGGTCAGAGCTGAATAGTTTGTTTTTATCTGCAGATGATGTTTACCTGCAAAGACAGGTTTTTTTAGTAAAGGTAAACCAACCCTTTAAAAACAGGGTAGAACTGATGGCTCACTTGGTCTTTGTATTTTTATGCTGTCACTATTGTATGTTCCTACGTTAAAGTACCTAAATCCTATCAAAGCTATTTTACTCTGCTTTCTGATTAAACAAAGAGTCATTTGGTTTTGATCCCATTAACACTCTTCTTTTTAAAGCACACACATTTTTCATTAGAAAAAATAAAAATGCAAAAAAGGTGATTCAGTACACATTGCTGCAACTTGCAATGCATTTTGTGTTGTCAATGCCAGCAAGAACACACTTCAATGCACATTCACAAAATTTTACCCATTCTATGCTGTTTATATAATTAACCTGAAAACACATGTGTGGGGGATGAGAGGGGAGTTTTAAGCACAGCTAATATTGGATGCCCACTAGTTCTGCTCCACACCCACTGAGCAGGAACTACTCCTGATTGGTCAATCAGAAGCCTATCGACTCCTCCATAAGGGAAGACCAGCTGACTAGTCACACTTACACCTGCTGGCAATGAGCCCACAGCCCAAAGGTAAGCTCCAGACACTGCAATTACATACCCTGTACAGCTACCATACACCTACTAAGATGCCACTTCCAGGCACTTAGCTGATTCTGAGGATAGCCAAGACCTCTATGTGGAAACCTGGGAGCCTTAGAAAGTACCCTTCTGATGCAAATGAGGCACATTGTAAGAGATATAGTGTGGGAAAAAACACAATCCGTTGAAGGGGGAATGAGCAAAGCCACAACACTTCTAGAGGGTCAAAAACAGAACCAGAAAAGAACTGACCTTTCTATGTGACCAGGTAGAAGATTTAGAAAACTGGGCCCTTTGCAGCTAAATTTATATTTGGGTTCTTCCTGAGAGAACCTGCAGGGCTCATTGTGGTGCTGTTTCAGGAACTTGCTCACGACCTTCCAGAAACTCAAGATGGGCTGGGCCCTCAGTCCCATGTGTCCAAAAGGCCCACCATGGGAAATAAATGAAAAACTCAATTTGTTCTTGCACAAAGGACTGTCTTCTCCAAGCTGCCAGGAACACACCCAACCTCACATTTCAAGGCCATGCCTACAACCCATTGTGCTGTCCTGGCACAATCAACAGTCCTGCAGAAGCATTGAGCACTTTGGCCTTACGTTGTAATTCTGCAAGCTATAGGCATTGAATATCTCTGACGATATCCCTTTAAGCTCCAGTTTACGCATAGCAGTAAATTTTCCCACTTCAGATCTAAAGAGAACTGTGTGCTTGCTTCAAAGGGCTTGACCTCCAACTCCCTTCTGACCTTGCATCTTCATATTGTAATCATTAGGAAAACCCCACTGATATAGAACACAAACTTTACAGAAGACCTCCACCTCATAGAAATCTCCACACCAATCCCAAGCCCTGACCTGATCTGGGTTCCCACACCTTCCATACCAAGGCTAACAAATTACCCTGATGCTGCTTCTCCTCCAGTCAGCCTTTGATCATATGAGAAGATCCATGGCATTATTCAGTTTGCCTTTTATTATTCTGCACTGTTTTTTGTTATTTGCCCAATCCATATTAGCTAGGTCAGTTGGATCTTATTTTTTAAATTAGGCAATTCCCTTCTTCCAGAATCCCTAAGAGCTAATAGAGTTATGAAAATTCTGATGAAGATGGAAATTCTGGCAAAAATATTGGATACAAGAATAATTCTTTTCCTGAGCCAACTTACACACCAAGACCAAGATAACGTCCAATCATAATCCAACTTATTTACCTTGCCTACTCCAAATCTCTGGAAACACTCCACAAACCCCCTTCTTTATCATGTCCCCCCTTATACTTACCCTTTCCCCTTGCATAATCTTTAACCCATCTTTCCTCTGTTACCCTTTGTTCCCTTCCTTTCTGTTTCTTGTAGGTAACTAAAACTCTAAAGGTCTCATCACAAGCTCCATAGTGCCTAGCCTACCCCTATATAGCTACACTCCTGTCTGCACAACTTCAGTGCCATAAAAGGTGTCAGACACCTAACTACACTGCTAAAAAACCTTGTTAGGTGATACTTTACACCAGAGTAGGTAACCATTGAGAGGTGGAGATCTACTGTGACAACATGGAAGAAAGCAAAGACCACCAAGTTCCAGTGCCCTGTTTTTAAAACTAGCAAGCTCCCAGAGGTCATTAGAGTGTAGGGCAGTATACAGAGGTTAATAGTAGATAGGGCAGTGTACAGAGGTCATTAAGATGTATTGCAGTGTACAGAGGTCAGTAGGATGTAAAGCAGTGTACAGGGATCAGTAGGGCAGATAACAGAGGTGAACAGGACAGGGGTTAACAGAGCAGAAAACAGAGCATCAACAGGGCAAAGGACAATGGGTCAGTTGGTCAAGGTAAAGGGGTGGGCAGGAAGACACAGCAAAGAAAGATCAGGAAGGCCTGGTACAGGGAGTCCGGAGGGCACAGCACAGAGGGGACATGAGGGCATGGTAGTCAGGGGTCAGGAGGTCTGGGGGGTCAGTAGGGTACATTATTGGGGGGTCTGGAGGGTATGGAGCTGGGGGGGTCAGAAGGGATAGAGGGTCTGGAGGGTCAGGAGGGCACAATACTGGAAGGTCAGGAGGGCACATTATTGAGGGGGTCAAGAGGGCATGGTACTGGAAGGGACAGGGGAGCGGTTGTTAAATTGGGTTAAGAAGGCACAGTCCTGGGGGGTCAGCAGGGCACACAACAAGTGGGTTTGGAGGGCATGGTGCACGGGGTCTGGGGGGCATGATACGGGCAGTTCAGAAGGGCACACTACAGGGGGATCTGGAGGGTATAGAGCTGGGGGGTCAGGAGGGCTAGGGGGTCTGGAGTTTCAGGAGGGTATGGTATTGGAGTCAGGAGGACATGGTACTGAGGGTTAGGAAGGCACAGTCCTTGGGGATCTGGAGAACAAGGTACAGGGGTGTCTGGAGGGCATGATACTAGGGGGGACAGAAGGGCACATTACGGGGGGTCTGGAGGGTATGGAACTGGGGGGTCAGGAGGGCAAGGAGTTCTGGAGGGCACAGTATTGGGGTTGGGAGGGCAAGGTACCGGGGGGTCAGGAAGGTGCAGTCCTAAGGAGTCAGGAGGGCAGATTACAGAGGTGTCAGGAAGACATGGTAGTGGGGGTCAGGAGGAAACGCCACAGAGGGATCAGGAGACCATTGTACTGGGGGTCAGGAGGGCACACTACAGAGAGATCGGGAAGCTGTGGTACTAGGGGTCAGGAGGGTCCATAAGTGGTTTCCTGATGCAGAGCAGTGCAGGAAAGCTGCTGTGGCAGATCTACCTGTTCTGGTGTGCTGATCCCCGCCAACCCTTCTCTCTCGTCACATGATGTCACCAATAAGTGCCTTGATGAACTGGAGAGGAGGGCCAGCGGAGATCAGCACACTGCACACAGATAGACAAGAGCCCAAACTTGTCCAAGACCTGTCAAAATCCAACAGCAAATCCTAGTCAGCATACCCTAGTCAGCAGAGGTTTTCCCTGCCCTGAAGCCGCACATGCAAGGGAAGTTTTGCAGGGTGGGGAATGCCTCCACTACCTAGGACAACTTTGACTTCTTCCTGGCTTGAGAGCTCAGACGATAAGATGTCTAAGCTCATTGCTTCTGTGCTCTGCTTTGCCACTCAGAGAGGATGGTCAGCAGGGCAGGGACTTGAACTTGATCTACCTGTCACTTGCCAGCAGTTGACAGGTAGACGTGATCGACGAGTTGCAGAGTTCTGCTTTAATTTGTATGTACTGGACCCTGTTTCCATCCTATCTGCCTTTTTTTACCTGTACCCTATTTACTGTAATTGTTTCTTTACATTGTGCACCTTAAATCATTTGAACACTTCTTTGCTGTGTAAAATGTTGCAGTTCTGTAAACTTTTACAAGCCTACATAAAAATGTGAAAGAAACCAAGTGTTAAAACCCATAGGACTGCACTACCACCCCTTAATATTTTGGCCACAAGATAAATTATCTTCTTTCCCATTTTGTGATACACTTTTGGCAAAAGCTTAGGAACCTGGTAACCAACCAAGATGGGCTCTTTTAGGACATGCTTTAAATGAATGTATCTTAGAGGGCAGGTCTAAATACTTAGAAAAAAAAGATAACTGGATTTAAAGTGATAAAAAAATGAGTATAGCCATTTCCATGATTTGCTTAGACAGAATGTCATTTTTACAAGTTATCCAACCAAAGTTTTGCACAACCTTAGATTTTTATGAATCAATCCAATCTTTTTGAGCACACATTGATTGAAGATTTCTGTCTATGTATAATCTAGATTTGAGAAGTTTAAAAAATGTGACTGTGTGTCAATCTATAGATTGATTTTTTTGTCCATATCTATTAGGCTTTAACTATTGATAATATTAGGACAGAAAACATTGATTTGTGATTAATCTACAGTATGTCTCCATCTCAAATTCTGCAGCCTTCCCTCCACAGGAATAAGTTTGTCATGGTAACCAATAAACCTGTCCGAAAATTCTACAATATTGTTAGTAGATAAAATTTCCTTTGATGCACTTTCAGTTTTATCTTATAATTACTGCAAAAGGCAACAAAAATGTTCAGAGGTTGAATAGCAACCAACTCCAGCTATTTGGAGCCTGCTAAGAAGTTATTTCTGATTGCTGCAAATGTTTGAATTCATTGCTCTGTAATAACTATCACTGAGTAGCACTGGAGGAGCTCAGCTATGATGAGGGATTTTTTCCAATAGCAGCGTATTGTGAGATATGGTAGCCAGAGTGATGTTCAAGGGACATGTCAATGCTAAGCCAGGAATGAGAGAAAACGAGATTTACAGGGGCACACTAGTGCTATGCTTATTATAAGGAGTCACTGCTGGTATAAGGAGGGTACTGCTGATTTAGGGTTGGAAAGATGAACACTGGCATGTCCAGTACCCTACATACTTCCATAGAGACTCTTACTGAGTCTAGAATGTATACAGTGACATTTTAATGTATACTATGCTGTCCAGTTGAGCATGGCTGACACATAGATTTCTAAGTACAATGTGCTGCTAAGCCTGTTTTGATGGCACAGTTGAGATGGGGATAAAGGATAGATATATTTGTGGAGACATTGCTGTATAAGGTATGATTGATATCAAGGAACATTATGCTGCCCATCCAGAGATCAGGGCACATAGGGATTTCCTGGGGACACTGTGGTGCTGAATGGAAAAATGTAGAAGAGTAAAAAGCTATAGGTGAAAATAACCAAGTGAAAAAAATGTCAAAAAATGTTGCGAAAATGTGGCTGATAATGTAAACCACCCCAAACCAGGTGTAATCTATCACTTCGAAGCAGTGGCGTAGCTAGGATATTTTGCACCCAGGGATGACCTATAAAATTGGCGCCCCAGCCCCCCTCCCCGTTTAATCACATCAGTGACACCAATGATGGGGCACTATTCCTCCCACTAATACCAATGATGGGGCACTATTCCTCCCACTAATACCAATGATGGGGCACTATTCCTCCCACTGACACCAATGACACTTACCTTGCTGACCCCTGCTCCAGCCTAGGCTCCTTCCATCTCCCATCCACAGCCAGCATACCTGGTTGCAGCAGCACCATTTGCACGGTACACTTACCGGTCAGCTGTCTTCTTCACTTGCTCCGGCAGCTCCCTCACTCGATCTTCACGCTGCCTCTCAGCTCCTCCTCTCCAAGCTCCGCCTCCTCGCAGGTGGTTGGCCACCTGTGTGCCTTTCCTGAGCTACAGTTCTGGCACCCAATCACCAGTGAGGAGGCGGAGCTTACAGAGGGAGGTACAAGCTGCCATAGACTGTCCAGTGATCCCGAGGGTGTGGCCAGATGACAGGGGCGGCATGTCATCCTGCCCACACATCGCGTCCAAGGAAAAGAAGTCACTGGACCTGCGGACCTCTCTACCCCTCCTCTAGCAGCACCTCCTGGACTGGATCGGCGTGGGACTGGGACACGGAGCCAGGTAAGACACAGCAGCCCGCTGCCCGCCCCTGTACTAAGTGTCCCTTCTGTTGGAAGGGGGAGGCGGCGGCACCACACCGCCCCCCTAAAAAGTGCCGCCCTAGGCAAACGCCTTGTTTGCCTCATGGCAAATACGCCCCTGTTTGTAAGCCTCATTTTGGTGCCCCTGTACCTTGGTGCCCGGGTACATATGTACCCCCTTAGCTATGCCTCTGTTTCTAAGTATACCTGTACTCTGTCCTGATTTATTCAACTAAGCAGCAGTGTTAGTAGGACACTATAGGATGCCTGCATGCCCTTTCCCAAGCTCATCCACATCTCCTTTTATCAGTATACACACAGTAAAAAAAACAACACAACTTAAAGCTGTAGTAAAGTTAATGAGCTAAGTAAATATGTGCCCCCTTGCAGGTTTATACCATAATGTACTAGTATGCACTGCATACTAGCACATTATTACAAACTTACCGACAATCGGAGCCCTCCAGCACTGCACTGTCATGGCTCCATGGTGCTTCCATGTTCTCCAGGTCTTCCTTCCGGGTTTTGTATCTGCGGCTGTCCAAGGTGATGTTACTCCCTTGCGTGCGCATGGGAGTCACATCGCTGTAGCACAGAGAGTAGGCCGTAAATGTGGTCTGAGCTGTGTAGATCAGATGAAGATGGCTGATCGGCTGTGTCCAATCACACACAGAGTTCTGTGTATACAAAAACACAGAACTCTTTGTACAGGGAACAGCGATCTGGCTATTTCTTCTCCATGCAAAGCACAGAGAATAAACAGCCAGATAGTAAAATAAAAGTAGTAAAAATTATACACATTACACATTGTTAGGCATACAGTTAACCCTTTGATTGTCCCTAGACATTTTTCCCAGCCAGTGTCATTAGTACAGTGTCAGTGTACAGTGTTATCACTGATAACCATTTTAGTGTCACTATGGATGTCAGTGTCCGCTAGTGACCCTCCCAGATCTGTTAGTGCCAGATTGCCCATCACCCTATCACAGGCAAACTAAACCTCACTGATCACCACCATTACAGTATAGCATCTATAGCTGTGTAAAATCCAGCATATAAACCATAGTTTGTAGAGGCTATAACTTTGGTAAAAAAAAAATAAGTGCATATTAATTGATTTGTACATGTAGCAGAATACACTTTGGCCTCAATTTATGGAGACATTTGTTTTTTTTTTATTGGATATGTTTCATAACAGAAATGAGAAAATATAATTTAAAAAAAATGTAATTTATATAACAAAAAAAACTAATAAAAGCCCAGAGGTGATCAAATACCACCAAAAGAAGGCTCTGTTTGTGTGAAAAAAAAAGTTATAAAAATTATAAAAACCTTCCAGTAGTAAGGTGGTTAATTGGATAGGTATATAATGCTTAAATTGAGATCACAGGCAACTGTCAGGCATGGGGTGCTCCTCCATCATTCCTCACTCGCACTTTATGCTCTGGTACCCTTTTCCTGTGCTTTCTAAAGGAAAGAGGACACTGGAGTAGAGACAGGGTACAATGTTAACATCGTTAAGACTCACAACTAAAGTACATGGAGAGGAATAGCTTTTAGGGAACAGCTTCTTTGGCACGTTGACTATTGTACATTGGTCATTTATTCTGGCAGTAGTCCATTTTCCTTCCAGAGACAGTAAACCTGTTTATTGTTTTTGGGAGGAAAACTCGAGAAGTGAAGGAGAATGCCTCTTTGGACCGCCAGTTGCCTGTGATTACCATTTAAAGCGATATATGACTATCCAATAAAAATGGAGGCATATGTTTGGGGTGAGTTCTTGTCTGCTGGGAATGATGAATGACCTTGAGCACTTGTGTGCATCTTGAAGATTTTATGGTACACTGCATGGGATTTGTGAAACACACATATCTGTGGATTATTTGAACTTTTAAAGGGCACTTGAATTAAGTTGTGTTATTTGTTTCACTGTGTGGATGTTTTACGATAAACATTTTATTTGTTTTTCAATATTGATGAATCACATGATTGCATTGTGAGACACAATGGGGATTATTTACAAAATTTACTGACGAGTGTAAAATCTGATGCAAATCTGCATTGAAACCAATATGCTTCCCATTTTTATTGTCAAAATTTAATTAAACAAGGAAGCTGATTGGCTAGCATACACAGCTGCACCAGATTCTGAGTGACCAGTTTTAGTAAATCTTACACGTTGTTTGCACATTGTAGCTTTTAATTTATTTGTGTATATTAGGGCTTACATTGTGGCAGCAGTGATAGGTACATTTTATTTGGGATTTTTGAGGAAGTCTATATTTAAGCTGATGTTTTTCACAAAAAAAGTTTACACTTTTTCACACCTTTTTGGCACACTTAGCGCAGAGTAGAGAGATATTTAAAAATTGATACTTTGTATTTAGCTGTAGCTCCAGGAGCATCTAATCACAGTTTACATTTTTAGTTGTTGGGTTTTTTTCACACAAAAGGTATTATTGCAAAAAAAACCCTGTCACAAAACTAAACTATATCCAGCAAGTGTGTACCTGTAAAGAACAGAGCAAATACATACCTTGCTCACAGGAGACAGGAGCAGTGACTTAACCACTTCATGTCCGGACACTTTCACCCCCTTCCTGTCCAGGCCAATTTTCAGCTTTCAGTGCTATCACACTTTGAATAACAATTGCGCAGTCATGCAACACTGTACCCAATTTTTTAGCATTTGTTTGAGACAGATAAAGCTTTATTTTGGTGGTATTTATTCACCCCTGGGAATTTTTTTGCTAAATAAATGAAAAAGTCCAAAAATTTTGAAAAAAAGTGTTTTTCTTATAACATTTAGCAAATAAATAATATTTCATCATAAATCTTGGCCAAAATGTATTCAGTTATCTTTTTAGTAAAAAATAATAACCCAAATTAGTTTATAACCAACAATTATAATTTAAAATTTTACATTTTTATTTTATTTTTTTATTTTATTATTTATGTTTTTGTTTTGTTTTTTACATACTGTCACCCTAGCAGTACAGTGTCACCATGGTGACACTGTACTACTTGTGGGGGGTGATGAAGATTTTTTTTTTTATACTGATTGCTGTAAAAGCAATAATTTCTCCTTCTCTCTGGCTGCATTCTTGCAGCCATTGAGAAATACTGTGTGAGCTGCGATTGGTCACAGCTTGTCACATGGTACAAGGCTGTTTGAATAGCCTTGTACCATGTGACCTCTGTGATCATTCACAGATTTCACATGTAGTAAGCAATGATGTCAAAAGTGACATCTTCCTTACTACTCTGCATGTGATCACTGATTGGCCAATCAGTCATCACATGATCGGGACCTCAAACAGAGGTCCCGTATGACGATCTGTGTTCCACTGTGTGCAGAGGACACAGCGGGCACCAGATCGTGTCCTGCGTGCTCCTAGCGAGCACGCACAGTGCAAAATGGCAAGTACCATTTATGAACGGCAACCCACCCCTGGACTGCCACCGTGTTATATGTTTATATACAGCGGCCGGACGGCAAGTGATTAAGCTGGCCATACAAGTATAGATTTTCATTCAAGAATTTTCATTTAAAAAATATTCATTTGTTTTTCTAATCGTTAGTGGGGTCAAATGAATGTTTGTTTTTGACAGCAGTGACAGGAAAATTCGAAGAGGCAGGAAGGAAAACTTTTCTCGATCAAACTAATTTTCGGCCAGTATATATGGTTATCGTTCAGAAATTACATTCATTTTAAATTAAAATGTTAAAAGCAAATTATTTTCCAACAACATTCGTCCATTCACCGAATGTTCAAAGAATTTTCATACGACTTTTGGTACGAATATTCTCGTCCGAAAATCTACACATGTATGGCCAGCTTTAGAAGTCACCAGGAGGAACCAGTGAGAACTGTGGGGATCACAGAGATCTACAATCTTGGAAGTGGCTGTTTCACAGCAGACTTCAGGGAACTATTTCTCATGAACAGAGCAAAGTTCAGCAGTTCAGTCAAGTATGTATGCCCTCTGTTCTTAACATCCATGTGCTTGCTAGATATAGTTTAGGTATGTGACAGAGTTGCTTTATTAAAAAGTATTATTCATCTTGGGAAAAGACCATAGCAATCCAGACAAATCTATTTTTATGCCACCATAGCCTTTATATTGTCATCTATTTAAATCAAAAGTAAAGAATTGCCACCTAACGTACTGTACATAGACAGAATAAAGTATACCTGTATAATATACCAGTAGACAATGTTAGAAATATTGTCTCAGGGCTAATATACAAACACCTATGAATGTCTTCTGTCTGTCTTTTCCATTCTCTTGCACACCGAGAGGTAGTTTCAGGGTCTTCCACATAAGTCTTGCTGCATGGATGCAATTATAGTGGCAGAGCGACAAAATTGCATCCGCAGAGATAATATTCAGCACAATTTGCCAGGCCCTGCCTACAGCCATGGTCATTGTTAGAGATGAGCGAATTATTCAAAAATTCGATTCGGCTGATTCGGCGAATTCGCGGAATAAATTCGATTCGAGTTGAATATATTCGCTGCGAATTTAACTTATAAAAAGGGTGTTTCTAGGCTTCAGAGAGCCTTTATATTAGTGCAGAACACTGTACCTTTAATTTAAATGCCCTTGGAGTCTGCTGGGGAAGAGAAATAATACTGTCAGTCAGTATGACATGCAGATGAGTGCCGTCGATCTTAGAATCAACGCACACTTCACTCATTTGGGCAGTCACGGGGCCAAAACCAGAGTGTGGATCCACAGTGTGGCGGTGGAGGCAGCAGCAATGGGAGGCCATACAGCACCCTATGACAAAATGGAACCCAACAAGAAGTGTGAGGAGACCTGAAAGTGGCACATGGCAGAGTGTGGCGATGGAGACAGCAGCAATGGGAGGCCGTACAGGGACCCATGACACACTCTGGACCTGGCAGCAGCATGAGGAGGCGGTACAAGGGCCCATGACAGATTACGGGCCTGGCAGCAGCATGAGGAGTCGGTGCGGGGGCCTATGGCAGATTACGGGCCTGGCAGCAGCAATGGGAGGCCCGTAATCTGCCAGCACCCTATGACAAAATGGAACCCACCAGCAGTGTGAGGAGACCTGAAAGTGGCACATGGCAGAGTGTGGCGATGGAGACAGCAGCAATGGGAGGCCGTACAGGGACCCATGACACACTCTGGACCTGGCAGCAGCATGAGGAGGCGGTACAGGGGCCCATGACAGATTACGGGCCTGGCAGCAGCATGAGGAGTCGGTACGGGGGCCCATGGCAGATTACGGGCCTGGCAGCAGCAATGGGAGGCCCGTAATCTGCCAGCACCCTATGACAAAATGGAACCCACCAGCAGTGTGAGGAGACCTGAAAGTGGCACATGGCAGAGTGTGGCGATGGAGACAGCAGCAATGGGAGGCCGTACAGGGACCCATGACACACTCTGGACCTGGCAGCAGCATGAGGAGGCGGTACAGGGGCCCATGACAGATTACGGGCCTGGCAGCAGCATGAGGAGTCGGTACGGGGGCCCATGGCAGATTACGGGCCTGGCAGCAGCAATGGGAGGCTGTACAGGGACCCATGACACACTCTGGACCTGGCAGCAGCATGAGGAGGCGGTACAGGGGCCCATAACAGATTACGGGCCTGGCAGCAGCATGAGGAGTCGATACGGGGGCCCATGGCAGATTACGGGCCTGGCAGCAGCAATGGGAGGCCCGTAATCTGCCAGCACCCTATGACAAAATGGAACCCACCAGCAGTGCGAGGAGACCTGAAAGTGGCACATGGCAGAGTGTGGCGATGGAGACAGCAGCAATGGGAGGCCGTACAGGGACCCATGACACACTCTGGACCTGGCAGCAGCATGAGGAGGCGGTACAGGGGCCCATGACAGATTACGGGCCTGGCAGCAGCATGAGGAGTCGGTACGGGGGCCCATAGCAGATTACGGGCCTGGCAGCAGCAATGGGAGGCCCGTAATGTGCCAGCACCCTATGACAAAATGGAACCCACCAGCAGTGCGAGGAGACCTGAAAGTGGCACATGGCAGAGTGTGGCGATGGAGACAGCAGCAATGGGAGGCCGTACAGGGACCCATGACACACTCTGGACCTGGCAGCAGCATGAGGAGGCGGTACAGGGGCCCATGACAGATTACGGGCCTGGCAGCAGCATGAGGAGTCGGTACGGGGGCCCATGGCAGATTACGGGCCTGGCAGCAGCAATGGGAGGCCCGTAATGTGCCAGCACCCTATGACAAAATGGAACCCACCAGCAGTGTGAGGAGACCTGAAAGTGGCACATGGCAGAGTGTGGCGATGGAGACAGCAGCAATGGGAGGCCGTACAGGGACCCATGACACACTCTGGACCTGGCAGCAGCATGAGGAGGCGGTACAGGAGCCCATGACAGATTACGGGCCTGGCAGCAGCATGAGGAGTCGGTACGGGGGCCCATGGCAGATTACGGGCCTGGCAGCAGCAATGGGAGGCCCGTAATGTGCCAGCACCCTATGACAAAATGGAACCCACCAGCAGTGTGAGGAGACCTGAAAGTGGCACATGGCAGAGTGTGGCGATGCAGACAGCAGCAATGGGAGGCCGTACAGGGACCCATGACACACTCTGGACCTGGCAGCAGCATGAGGAGGCGGTACAGGGGCCCATGACAGATTACGGGCCTGGCAGCAGCATGAGGAGTCGGTACGGGGGCCCATGGCAGATTACGGGCCTGGCAGCAGCAATGGGAGGCCCGTAATCTGCCAGCACCCTATGACAAGATGGAACCCACCAGCAATGTGAGGAGACCTGAAAGTGGCACATGGCAGAGTGTGGCGATGGAGACAGCAGCAATGGGAGGCCGTACAGGGACCCATGACACACTCTGGACCTGGCAGCAGCATGAGGAGGCGGTACAGGGGCCCATGACAGATTACGGGCCTGGCAGCAGCATGAGGAGTCGGTACGGGGGCCCATGGCAGATTACGGGCCTGGCAGCAGCAATGGGAGGCCCGTAATCTGCCAGCACCCTATGACAAAATGGAACCCACCAGCAGTGCGAGGAGACCTGAAAGTGGCACATGGCAGAGTGTGGCGATGGAGACAGCAGCAATGGGAGGCCGTACAGGGACCCATGACACACTCTGGACCTGGCAGCAGCATGAGGAGGCGGTACAGGGGCCCATGACAGATTACGGGCCTGGCAGCAGCATGAGGAGTTGGTACGGGGGCCCATGGCAGATTACGGGCCTGGCAGCAGCAATGGGAGGCCCATAATCTGCCAGCACCCTATGACAAAATGGAACCCACCAGCAGTGTGAGGAGACCTGAAAGTGGCACATGGCAGAGTGTGGCGATGGAGACAGCAGCAATGGGAGGCCGTACAGGGACCCATGACACACTCTGGACCTGGCAGCAGCATGAGGAGGCGGTACAGGGGCCCATGACAGATTACGGGCCTGGCAGCAGCATGAGGAGTCGGTACGGGGGCCCATGGCAGATTACGGGCCTGGCAGCAGCAATGGGAGGCCCGTAATCTGCCAGCACCCTATGACAAAATGGAACCCACCAGCAGTGTGAGGAGACCTGAAAGTGGCACATGGCAGAGTGTGGCGATGGAGACAGCAGCAATGGGAGGCCGTACAGGGACCCATGACACACTCTGGACCTGGCAGCAGCATGAGGAGGCGGTACAGGGGCCCATGACAGATTACGGGCCTGGCAGCAGCATGAGGAGTCGGTACGGGGGCCCATGGCAGATTACGGGCCTGGCAGCAGCAATGGGAGGCCCGTAATCTGCCAGCACCCTATGACAAAATGGAACCCACCAGCAGTGTGAGGAGACCTGAAAGTGGCACATGGCAGAGTGTGGCGATGGAGACAGCAGCAATGGGAGGCCGTACAGGGACCCATGACACACTCTGGACCTGGCAGCAGCATGAGGAGGCGGTACAGGGGCCCATGACAGATTAGGGGCCTGGCAGCAGCATGAGGAGTCGGTACGGGGGCCCATGGCAGATTACGGGCCTGGCAGCAGCAATGGGAGGCCGTACAGGGACCCATGACACACTCTGGACCTGGCAGCAGCATGAGGAGGCGGTACAGGGGCCCATGACAGATTACGGGCCTGGCAGCAGCATGAGGAGTCGGTACGGGGGCCCATGGCAGATTACGGGCCTGGCAGCAGCAATGGGAGGCCCGTAATCTGCCAGCACCCTATGACAAAATGGAACCCACCAGCAATGTGAGGAGACCTGAAAGTGGCACATGGCAGAGTGTGGCGATGGAGACAGCAGCAATGGGAGGCCGTACAGGGACCCATGACACACTCTGGACCTGGCAGCAGCATGAGGAGGCGGTACAGGGGCCCATGACAGATTACGGGCCTGGCAGCAGCATGAGGAGTCGTTACGGGGGCCCATGGCAGATTACGGGCCTGGCAGCAGCAATGGGAGGCCCGTAATCTGCCAGCACCCTATGACAAAATGGAACCCACCAGCAGTGTGAGGAGACCTGAAAGTGGCACATGGCAGAGTGTGGCGATGGAGACAGCAGCAATGGGAGGCCGTACAGGGACCCATGACACACTCTGGACCTGGCAGCAGCATGAGGAGGCGGTACAGGGGCCCATGACAGATTACGGGCCTGGCAGCAGCATGAGGAGTCGGTACGGGGGCCCATGGCAGATTACGGGCCTGGCAGCAGCAATGGGAGGCCCGTAATCTGCCAGCACCCTATGACAAAATGGAACCCACCAGCAGTGTGAGCAGACCTGAAAGTGGCACATGGCAGAGTGTGGCGATGGAGACAGCAGCAATGGGAGGCCGTACAGGGACCCATGACACACTCTGGACCTGGCAGCAGCATGAGGAGGCGGTACAGGGGCCCATGACAGATTACGGGCCTGGCAGCAGCATGAGGAGTCGGTACGGGGGCCCATGGCAGATTACGGGCCTGGCAGCAGCAATGGGAGGCCGTACAGGGACCCATGACACACTCTGGACCTGGCAGCAGGATGAGGAGGCGGTACAGGGGCCCATGACAGATTACGGGCCTGGCAGCAGCATGAGGAGTCGGTACGGGGGCCCATGGCAGATTACGGGCCTGGCAGCAGCAATGGGAGGCCCGTAATCTGCCAGCACCCTATGACAAAATGGAACCCACCAGCAGTGTGAGGAGACCTGAAAGTGGCACATGGCAGAGTGTGGCGATGGAGACAGCAGCAATGGGAGGCCGTACAGGGACCCATGACACACTCTGGACCTGGCAGCAGCATGAGGAGGCGGTACAGGGGCCCATGACAGATTACGGGCCTGGCAGCAGCATGAGGAGTCGGTACGGGGGCCCATGGCAGATTACGGGCCTGGCAGCAGCAATGGGAGGCCCGTAATGTGCCAGCACCCTATGACAAAATGGAACCCACCAGCAGTGTGAGGAGACCTGAAAGTGGCACATGGCAGAGTGTGGCGATGGAGACAGCAGCAATGGGAGGCCGTACAGGGACCCATGACACACTCTGGACCTGGCAGCAGCATGAGGAGGCGGTACAGGGGCCCATGACAAATTACGGGCCTGGCAGCAGCATGAGGAGTCGGTACGGGGGCCCATGGCAGATTACGGGCCTGGCAGCAGCAATGGGAGGCCGTACAGGGACCCATGACACACTCTGGACCTGGCAGCAGCATGAGGAGGCAGTACAGGGGCCCATGACAGATTACGGGCCTGGCAGCAGCATGAGGAGTTGGTACGGGGGCCCATGGCAGATTACGGGCCTGGCAGCAGCAATGGGAGGCCCATAATCTGCCAGCACCCTATGACAAAATGGAACCCACAAGCAGTGTGAGGAGACCTGAAAGTGGCACATGGCAGAGTGTGGCGATGGAGACAGCAGCAATGGGAGGCCGTACAGGGACCCATGACACACTCTGGACCTGGCAGCAGCATGAGGAGGCGGTACAGGGGCCCATGACAGATTACGGGCCTGGCAGCAGCATGAGGAGTCGGTACGGGGGCCCATGGCAGATTACGGGCCTGGCAGCAGCAATGGGAGGCCGTACAGGGACCCATGACACACTCTGGACCTGGCAGCAGCATGAGGAGGCAGTACAGGGGCCCATGACAGATTACGGGCCTGGCAGCAGCATGAGGAGTCGGTACGGGGGCCCATGGCAGATAATGGGCCTGGCAGCAGCAATGGGAGGCCCGTAATCTGCCAGTACCCTATGACAAAATGGAACCCACCAGCAGTGTGAGGAGACCTGAAAGTGGCACATGGCAGAGTGTGGCAATGGAGACAGCAGCAATGGGAGGCCGTACAGGGACCCATGACACACTCTGGACCTGGCAGCAGCAAGAGGAGGCGGTACAGGGGCCCATGGCAGAGTGGCGAAGCGTAAGCAGCTTAAATTGAAGGCCATACAGAGGCCTATGTTAAAAATAATAACATGTTTGGGGCATGATTCATGGCGGATTTAGTCAGTTGTGTCAGGAACTGGTGGTTTGAAATCCAGACTAATCCACGCCTGATTCATTTTCACAAACGTGAGTCTCTCCACACTTTGGGTGGACAGTCGTGTCCTCCGCGGAGTTACAATACCTCCTGCCGCACTAAACACGCGCTCCGATGCCACGCTACTGGCCGGGCATGACAGCCTTTCAAGGGCAAATTCAGCTAGTTGGGGCCAAAGGTCAAGTTTCGTTGCCCAGTAGTCAAGGGGATTGTCTACCTCGGTTGGCAGGGTGCTGTCCAAGTAGGCCCAAGCCTGTTGTTTGAGGTCCTGCTCCAGGTCCACCTGATGCTGCTGCTGCTGCTGCTGCTGCGGCTGGTTAGTAGTTTCCTCACTGCGCTGGTGAAGAAAGCTACTCATCATCGACTGCAGACTGAGGCAGCCGCTGCTGGTGGAGCTGCCACTGCTCCTACCACCCCACCCCTCCCCTGCTGCCATGGCAGCGGAACGCGAGCGCACAGGGCCCACAGTGTCTGAGGATGGACGTTGGCGCAGAAAGGCAGAGACCAACTGACTACATAGGTGGTTTTTATAGTACGTTATTTTGGCCTCCCTCTCAGCAGGTGTGAAAAAGGCCACCATTTTTGAACGGTAGCGAGGGTCCAACAAGGTGGACAGCCAAAAGTCATCCCTCTGTCTGATGGTTATTATTCGGCTGTCGCTACGCAAGCAACCGAGCATGCTATGGGCCATTTGTGCCAAGGAATGCGAGGGACTCCCTGCCTCCATCTCCACAGCATACTGCCACGGTGCGTCTGGGTCCTCTGTCTCCTCCTCCTCCTCTACCAGATGCTCCTGCTCCTCCACTCCTGTCCGCTGAGTGGAAAAACCACCCATTTCACTCAATAATTCCTGAGCACCAATGTCTTCCTCTACCTCCTCCTCTTCTTCCTGTCCTGCCCCCACAGGGGTCATGTGGCGTTGAGATCTGTGCGCCACGTCTACCGCCCCTGACCAGCCATTGTTAACAGCATTTGTTCCAGGACGTGCAACAGAGGAATGACGTCGTTCATCCCATAGTCCTGCCGACTCACGAATAGCGTGGCCTCCTCAAAGGGCCTGAGCAAGCGGCAGGTGTCACGCATGAGCTGCCAATGGCTGACATCTAAGTTACACAGGGGAGTACCTTTATCCGCTTGTAACATCAGGAAATCGGTGATGGCCTTTCGCTGTTCGTAAAGGCGGTCTAACATATGTAGGGTTGAATTCCACCTTGTTGCAACGTCGCAGATCAGGCGATGCTGTGGAATTCCGTTCTGCCGCTGCAGCTCAAGGAGGGTGTGCTTTGCGGTGTAGGAATGGCTGAAATGCATGCAAAGTTTACGTGACATTTTAAGGATGTCTTGCAGTGGGATGGTGGATTTTAGGAACCGCTTGACAACCAGATTGAACACGTGAGCCATGCATGGCGCATGGCACAACCTTCCTTGACGCAGAGCAGACACCATGTTCTTTCCGTTGTCGGTCAACATGGTTCTGATTTCAGTTTGCGCGGAGACAGCCATCTGTCGATTTCTCTGTTCATTACACTCAGAAGTTCCTCCCCTGTGTGACTACGTTCGCCAAGGCATACCAGGTGCAGCACAGCGTGACACCGTTGCGCCCTGCACATGTGATATGCCGGTCGGGTAATGGGACTTGGCACGGGGGTGGCGGCTGAGGACACGGCGGAAGAAGAGGTGGTAGAGGCGGACATCTTTGCTGGACCAAGGACGTGCAAACATGGAGGCAAAAGCGGCGTGACCTGTCCAAGTTGCTGGTGCGGCTGTGCAGAGACCGACATGCTCAAAGACTGGCCCACCATCTCTTCTACATGTGAATGCAGGGCTGGCACTGCCTTTTTGGCGAAGAAATGCCGGCTTGGCACTCTCCACCGCGGCGCGGCACAAGCCATCATTTCTCGGAAAGGTGCTGAGTCCACCACTTGGAAAGGGAGGGACTGCAGCACCAGCAACTTGGACAGGAGGACGTTCAGCTTCTGCACCGTCGGGTGCGTGCTCGCAAACTGTTGTCTCTTGGAAACGGATTCCAAGAAAGACTGCTGACGGAATCCGTGAAGAGGAGTAGCAGGAGAAGGAGCATCTGAACGAGCGGAAGATGCCAACGAGTGACAACTCCCCTCAGCAGAGGTGTTGGAGCCTTGACTGGCTGATAGAGGGCGATTGACGTCGGGTGACGGAGCAAGTAACGGAGCGGGTGATGGAGCGGGGGCTGGGGCAGACGGAACCGCCGTATCTTTATCACGGTTTTCCCAGGCCACCGAATGGCGATGCTGCATATGCTGACGCAATGCTGTAGTCCCAACATGGGCCCCCTGGCCACGCTTGACTTTCTGGCCACATAGTCGACATACGGCTACGTTTACTTCCTCGGGCGGCGTGACGAAAAATTGCCACACCGCCGAGTAGGAAACTTTGCCCCCGCTACTCCTCACTGGCTGACTGCTACTTCCTCCGTGCACACCGGCACCACTACTGGCCGTGGTGGTAGGCTGCAGTGGAGCTGGTGCTCTACTCCGTGGCCGTTTGCCTCCACTGACACTGCTGCGACCCTGCTGCCTCCTGGGCAACCCACCGACTGTTTTGCTCGCTGCCAAGCTGCCACCCTCTTCTCCTGATGATGCGGAAGCAATAGCCTGATGACGACGAGGCTGCCAAGTGCGATCAGCCTCATCATCATCAATTAGGGTCTCCGCCTCACTACTAGCTCCCTCAGCTGCGTGTGGGTCAGGAGACAGACCTGTCTCTAGACCGGCTACCGAGCCACTCTCCTCGCCAGTACTTCTTCGCCTGGCTGCTGAAGAGGCGGATGTCTCCCCCCGTTCCTGACCGCCCTCTGTTAGCTCTTCCTCACTGTACAGTGGGGCTGAGCCCACAGCATGCGATACTTCGCTTGGTGAGGGAACACCAAAGGACAGGGGCAGGTAGAGGACACGTGATTTCAGTGGGCTTGCTCCCGGGCCATGCCAACTAACGGTTGTGTCTGACGTACCCACCGACCGTTGGCTGTAGGTGTCAGAGGTGACCTGGGAAGAGGAAGACAACCGAGCCAACCAATCGATGACGGCAGGGTTGTCGGTGTAGACACGACCGCTGGATGACACCGGGAGCACTGGCCTCTGGCTGCGACTAGTGCTGCCTCGACCCCTTCCTCTGCTGCCACGTCTGCTCGCTCCTGAAACATTGCCTCCTCTGCCACTCCTCTGCGTGTTGTCTGACATACTCTTTAATTCAACGATTCTGTGTCCCTGAGTATCGATTCTGTGTCCCTGAGTAACAATTCTGTGTCCCTGAGTAACGATTCTGTGTCCCTCAGTAACAATTCTGTGTCCCTGAGTAACAATTCTGTGTCCCTGAGTAACAATTCTGTGTCCCTGAGTAACGATTCTGTGTCCCTGAGTAACGATTCTGTGTCCCTCAGTAACAATTCTGTGTCCCTGAGTAACAATTCTGTGTCCCTGAGTAACGATTCTGTGTCCCTCAGTAACAATTCTGTGTCCCTGAGTAACAATTCTGTGTCTGTCCCTGAGTAACAATTCTGTGTCCCTGAGTAACAATTCTGTGTCCTTGAGTAACATATCTGTGTCCCTCAGTAACGATTCTGTGTCCCTCAGTAACGTTTCTGTGTCCCTGAGTAACAATTCTGTGTCCCTGAGTAACGATTCTGTGTCCCTGAGGAACGATTCTGTGTCCCTCAGTAACGATTCTGTGTCCCTCAGTAACGATTCTGTGTCCCTCAGTAACAATTCTGTGTCCCTGAGTAACAATTCTGTGTCCCTGAGTAACGATTCTGTGTCCCTGAGTAACGATTCTGTGTCCCTCAGTAGCAATTCTGTGTCCCTGAGTAACGATTCTGTGTCCCTGAGTAACAATTCTGTGTCTGTCCCTGAGTAACAATTCTGTGTCCCTGAGCAACAATTCTTTGTCCCTGAGTAAAGATTCTGTGTCCCTCAGTAACAATTCTGTGTCCCTGAGTAACAATTCTGTGTCCCTGAGTAACAATTCTGTGTCTGTCCCTGAGTAACAATTCTGTGTCCCTGAGTAACAATTCTGTGTCCCTGAATAACAATTCTGTGTCCCTCAGTAACGATTCTGTGTCCCTCAGTAACAATTCTGTGTCCCTGAGTAACAATTCTGTGTCCCTGAGTAACGATTCTGTGTCCCTGAGTAACGATTCTGTGTCCCTGAGTAACGATTCTGTGTCCCTGAGTAACGATTCTGTGTCCCTCAGTAACAATTCTGTGTCCCTGAGTAACAATTCTGTTTCCCTGAGTAACAATTCTGTGTCCCTGAGTAACGATTCTATGTCCCTGAGTAACGATTCTGTGTCCCTCAGTAAAAATTCTGTGTCCCTGAGTAACAATTCTGTGTCCCTGAGTAACAATTCTGTGTCTGTCCCTGAGTAACAATTCTGTGTCCCTGAGTAACAATTCTGTGTCCCTGAGTAACGATTCTGTGTCCCTCAGTAACGATTCTGTGTCCCTCAGTAACAATTCTGTGTCCCTGAGTAACAATTCTGTGTCCCTGAGTAACAATTCTGTGTCTGTCCCTGAGTAACAATTCTGTGTCCCTGAGTAACAATTCTGTGTCCCCGAGTATCAATTCTGTGTCCCTAAGTAATGATTCTGTGTCCCTAAGTAACGATTCTGTGGCCCTAAAGTCTCTGTGGCCCTAACTCTGTCCCTAATACACAGAGGTCTGTCTCTCTTGAATGACCGGAGGCTAATGGAAAATTCTAAGATGGCCGCGATTTATAGCTCCACCATTACACAGTGGTGGCTGGCTGCTGATTGGCTAATGCAATCACATGTCATGAATGAATGCATTATGGGTCAGCGCGCCTTGTCTGCGCGCCTTCCCAGGGATCCCCGCTCCGTCGCCACACATGTCGCCGCCATTTTTGGGAAAATTCGATTCGTGCATCCGAAGTTTGCTAATTTTCGGATTCGGCGCGAATCGAATATTTCCTAATCTTCGAAACGAATTCCACTTCGTCATGTTCGATTCGCTCATCTCTAGTCATTGGCAATACATTTTAAGACTAAGGGTTGGCGAAGTAGCATTACTGAAAGCACAGCTTGTAGCATAGATCCATGGAGGACAAGGAGCCCCACTGGAGGTGTGAACTGTACATTGCCACACACACAGCTGCACAGATCCAGGGAGGAGAAAAATCTCCAGTGGAAGTGTAAGACATATAGGTGACAGCACAAACCCTGCAGCACAGAGTCAGGGAGGAAAAGGAGCCAAAATGGAGGTGTGAAACTGTACATTGTCACACACACATACATCTGCACAGAGCCAGGGAGGAGAAAAAGCTCCAGTCAAAGTGTAGAACAAAGGTGTCCAACCTGCGGCCCATGGGCCACATGCAGCCCAAGATGGCTATGGCTACAGCTCAACACAAAATCATAAACTTACTTAAAAATGGGTTTGTGCTTAGAAAACACATGCGGCCAAGGAAAACATTGACAGTATCTTTTTACTGGAGAGTGTTATCTTCTCATTATTCACATTATTCATATCACCAGTTTTCGGCAACACCTATATTTGTGAGCAACTATTTTCAAAGATGAAGCAGATCAAGGGCAAAATTAGAACCAAAATATCTGATGAGGGCCTTGAGAATTCATTGAGAATTGCTTCTACAGCCATCCAACCAGATATGTATGCATTAGTTTACAAAAAAACAGTGTCAAATATCACACTAGTTTTATGTTGCCCTCTTTTACTTTTATAATAAAAAATATTACAAAAAATATAATAAAGTTTTATTACTTAGACATGTACTTTATATATATCAGTGATTGTTAACTTGTGATCTGCCTGACTTTTTCTACTCATCAGCTATTTTTATTATTAGTGTATTTTATGTGTGGCCCAAGAGAATTCCTCTTCTTCCAATGTGACCCAGGAAAGTAAAAATTTTGGACACCCCTGGTGTGGAACATGTAGGTGACAGCCCAAAACCTGCAGCACAGAGCCAGGGGCCACTAACCAGGAGAAACAATGTAAATCTATGGATATCTGAACATAGCTTCTAGCTGTAAGACTGAAGTGAATAAAAGTCAGGTTTGCTAAATGAGTACATATGGAGTAGGCCATTCTGCCAAATATACAATGTTATTTTTGTTTCTCTATGGGGGGTTATTGTAAGGGGTTATGCAGAAAGAATATATTTTCAGCCAAAAAATGCCTTTGTGAGTTAATAGAAATTATACACGTGCAATCCTGAAGAATTTACTTAGTAGCTCATACTCTGCATATAAATAATAGCCTGCAATTCAGGATAATATAATGCAACCAAACAGAAGGGTAAGTCTGAAAAGCACAACATACTGGCAGCTTTGAATCAAGTTATAAATCTTAGCAAAAGTACTCTTCTGCAACACAAGGAGAGGGACAGTGGTTTAAGAGTTTCAAGCTAAGAATTCAACATATTATGATCATTCTTGATTTATAGACAAACATAACAGCTTCACAAAGGAAAAAGAAATAGCCAATTTTCAGCCTTATTATATTTATGTTCAAAAACTATAACTGCATCATGCTTCACTTTAGCATTTGTGGGACTGAAGTGAGACCCTTGCTGGATATAATGTTTCCTTATTTATGGTCTATTCAGCAGAAATAATAGCAAACTCTTGCGCACAACCTAAGTGCATATGCACTGAAGCAAAGAACTGGATTCTAAACATTCCGTTTGCTGAAGGCATTCTGAGTGCTATTGTGTGAAATATTAATAAATCTAAGTTTATTTTTGCTTCGTTTAATCTGCTCAGAAAATACATTTTATTAAAGACATCTCTTAAAACATACATCTTCTTAGCTCCCACCATTGCATCAGCTGGAGTCTAAAGCTAGGAAATGAATGAAGCATGAACAGATATGCCTGAGGTATTGGAATGGCATTTAAAGAAGTTCTTGTTCTTTTTATGTTCGTGCGTAGAAAAACTCTCATGCGGCGAAAAAAATCCAGTAGGTGTTGTTTTCCACCCTTTACTGTGTGTTAATAAGGCACAGTACAAATGATGACAAGGGGGTTTGTTTATAAAAACTGGAGAAAAGAAGGGAGTATGTGTTACTTTTAGCAATATGTCAGATGTTAACTGTCACCATTTACCGTGCACTACTAGAAAAATATCTGATAGAAACTGGTTGCTACGAGCAGCAAGTATACTTTTTCCCCATACACTTTTTTAATGAAAAAAAAATAGCTTGTTAAAACAAAAACTTTACATTATAGAGAAAATAATGTATTCATGAAATGTACCAAATAACGGTATGTCTCTTAAAGCTCATCTTACTTCAACTGTGAGTTTGTAAACAATTTTGGTGCAACCTATATACGTGTAATGTACAGTAGTGATGATCATCTCCATCTAGTAGCGAACGTGCATCCCACTTCAATGCTATCTCACTAGAGCATGCACACCAGAAACCTCCAGAAACCAGGCAGTGGGGCCCCAAGGTTTCGACTGCCTAGGAGCCTCCACAGAGTTTAATCCGGCACTGTTGAGAGGCTCCTTAAAATATCTTTTTGGTGCCTTTTGTACCTGCTGTCCAGTTCACAGTAATTTGAATGGGTTTGCTATACTGTATGGTGACATAATTTAGTTTTATTGGAGCTTCCAGGTATATGGCAATATACAGTAGAATGTGTTCATGACGTTGGCAAGGCAATTTATGTTCATATGCTGGAAAAAAGAATTGAACAGTGAAGTCATTTGTTAATTATACATGGTGTGTATCATAGTCATTAATGAACATAATTGAATGCAGACGCATATCTTACATGTGAAACCTTCCTTATCAGGTGTACAGTGGCAAAAAAGCCACTCTCTCACATTATGTGCGATAACAATAACATTATGATGTTTGAAGATAAAATTGTGTTTGAAGAAAGAAACATCATAATTAAATTAATTAGAACTTTTCAGATAGTATAATAAAGCTGGTTAAACAGCAGTAATTGCTCTAATTCTGACTATTTTAAATAAAACTGATATGCAGTGTATATCTGTGTTACTAAAACAAATGATCACTACTCACTAGAAAATACAGTTAGGTCCATAAATATTGGGACATTGACACAATTCTAACATTTTTGGCTCTATACACCACCACAATGGATTTGAAATGAAACGAACAAGATGTGCTTTAACTGCAGACTGTCAGCTTTAATTTGAGGGTATTTACATCCAAATCAGATGAACGGTGTAGGAATTACAACAGTTTGCATATGTGCCTCCCACTTGTTAAGGGACCAAAAGTAATGGGACAATTGACTTCTCAGCTGGTTCATGGCCAGGTGTGTGTTATTCCCTCATTATCCCAATTACAATGAGCAGATAAAAGGTCCAGAGTTCATTTCAAGTGTGCTATTTGCATTTGGAATCTGTTGCTGTCAACTCTCAAGATGAGATCCAAAGAGCTGTCACCATCAGTGAAGCAAGCCATCATTAGGCTGAAAAAACAAAACAAACCCATCAGAGAGATGGCAAAAACATTAGGCATGGCCAAAACAACTGTTTGGAGCATTCTTAAAACGAAGGAACGCACCGGTGAGCTCAGCAACACCAAAAGACCCGGAAGACCACGGAAAACAACTGTGGTGGATGACCAAAGAATTCTTTCCCTGGTGAAGAAAACACCCTTCACAACAGTTGGCCAGATCAAGAACACTCTCCAGGAGGTAGGTGTATCTGTGTCAAAGTCAACAATCAAGAGAAGACTTCACCAGAGTGAATACAGAGGGTTCACCACAAGATGTAAACCATTGGTGAGCCTCAAAAACAGGAAGGCCAGATTAGAGTTTGCCAAACGACATCTAAAAAAGCCTTCACAGTTCTGGAACAACATCATATGGACAGATGAGACCAAGATCAACTTGTACCAGAGTGATGGGAAGAGAAGAGTATGGAGAAGGAAAGGAACTGCTCATGATCCTAAGCATACCACCTCATCAATGAAGAATGGTGGTGGTAGTGTCATGGCGTGGGCATGTATGGCTGCCAATGGAACTGGTTCTCTTGTATTTATTGATGATGTGACTGCTGACAAAAGCAGCAGGATGAATTCTGAAGTGTTTCAGGCAATATTATCTGCTCATATTCAGCCAAATGCTTCAGAACTCATTGGACGCCGCTTCACAGTGCAGATGGACAATGACCCAAAGCATACTGCAAAAGCAACCAAAGAGTTTTTTAAGGGAAAGAAGTGGAATGTTATGCAATGGCCAAGTCAATCACCTGACCTGAATCCGATTGAGCATGCATTTCACTTGCTGAAGACAAAACTGAAGGGAAAATGCCCCAAGAACAAGCAGGAACTGAAGACAGTTTCAGTAGAGGCCTGGCAGAGCATTACCAGGGATGAAACCCAGCGTCTGGTGATGTTTATGCGTTCCAGACTTCAGGATGTAATTGACTGCAAAGGATTTGCAACCAAGTATTAAAAAGTGAAAGTTTGATTTATGATTATTATTCTGTCCCATTACTTTTGGTCCCTTCACAAGTGGGAGGCACATATGCAAACTGTTGTAATTCCTACACCGTTCACCTGATTTGGATGTAAATACCCTCAAATTAAAGCTGACAGTCTGCAGTTAAAGCACATCTTGTTTGTTTCATTTCAAATCCATTGTGGGGGTGTATAGAGCCAAAAATGTTAGAATTGTGTTGATGTCCCAATATTTATGGACCTGACTGTATTTCAATCCACAAAACTCTCATTTTAAAAAGCAATTTAAGAGACCTTGGGCACATAAAGAAAAGTGACTGGCTGCACGGTAAGCATACATTTTGAACATGGTTTAGGTTTAGAAGGACAAAGCCAAATAGTAAAATAATTTTCAGTTTTTACATTAAGAAAGTATAAGCTAATCTAAACTTGCCTCACTAGCTCCTCCGCTCACTCTTTGCCTTTTACCTCTACATCCAACTAATCAAATAAGAAAGAAATCCAAAACTAAAAGCCTAAAATGCTTACCGAAATTCTTGGGCATATACCAGGTCCTGCAATTTCTATCCTCCTTGGGAATGGAATGGGAGAGTAATTTGAGTATGCCTGAAGTTGGGCTTTAAAGTATGCACCACTTTACAAAATACTCCCATGGTGAGTCACTGATCTCCTTGCTTGGTAACATGTATTCCCCTACCCAGCACTTCAAGCCTGAGCAACAATTTTTATAAAGGTAACATTTAGTGGGATTTTGATTTGCCACAAATTTGTGGAGATGTAATACAGCCCATTGCACAACCAAACCCAAGCATTCTTTGGCAGAAATTACTTATTCCTACAATAAAGTGCACGGGCACAAGTGTCACAGTGGTGTACAGGTTGTGGTAATGCACATTGCCATGGTTTGTATTGAATTTCCGAAGGATTAAATTCAATAGACCTGAATATGACTATAAGGACTTCAGATCAAAGTGCATTATGTGGGACTTTTTTCCCAAAAAAGATTTGTTTGTCCATGCATTAACCATCTTTAAAAAATTATGCAAAATGCTGGCAAATTGCCATGATGTTAAAGTGCCTAATATAGCTAGGCTTCTAAAATAATATCCCAAATCACTTATCTCAATTTTGTTCTGCATTATTGTTGCTGTAACTGCCAAACTAATGTGTTTACTTTTTGATCACATACTGATTTACAATGCTGATTCAGAACATGAAAACTGTTTTTTAAATAGAGTGATTATGGAGTTTTTTTTAATAGATATAAATTTAGAGGACTGTTTGGCGCTATCCCATACTAGCATTTAACCCCTTCCCCCAGCACTTCCCCACTCAGAAGCAATGTATCTGTAATTTTGTTGATAAAGTTCACTCACTCCTAATCCTACATAGGCATCACAGCATCCCTGCCATTTCAGAAAGTGTTCTGGCAGTTTGCAAAGAGCTGTGCTCTTGACCTGATCAGAAAACCACAGAGTGAAAACTCTGGCAGGGAAGAGGGGTGGAGGTCTTCCTCCACCTACCACGCAGTGCTTTAGTAGAATAAATACATGGAAGTTGCTGGCTTAGGCCTTAAGGTACCTGACAGGACACCCAGCATACATGACTTATGATTTTTGCTGATGGAGCCTTCCAAATCATAACATATTTTTTCTGTTAGAATTAGGTCTCAATGTAAAATAGCTAGTATGCTCTTTTCATTTCACATTCAAAAAGGTGTAATGTCATTATTAGCAATCTTCATCTTATTTTTTCGATAGGTAACTACAAAGAACTTTATAGATACAATTGTCATGTTTCAAATGACTGTCATATGCCTTTAAGTGTTCTTTGTATTTTGTCTCTGCTCCTCCCTTTCCTTTGGTTTAATTCATGCTGTATAGATAGCCCCACCCTTTTGTTCATTTCCCAGTAATGCACCTCTGCTTCAAGTATCATGTCATGAAGCAGATCACATTATGATCTTTTGACCTATCTGATGTTCATTGTTGTAAGATTCTCTCATTTTATGGAATAAACTTCACAATACCTACAAGGTGTCATCTGGATCGAGTCACTGCCTGTGTTGAGATGCTATCTCATCACAACTGTAATTTACAGAGATCACAATTTTAATGCTTAGATTGGAGAGACAGAATAACCATGTACCTTAAAGTAAAACTAAAGGAAAACATTTTTTTTTTTTAATTTTGAATAAAGTAAGGGAGCGTATAACCCCTGTCAGTTTTTATTTTGCCATCTGTGTCCCATATAGCTACCAACATTTTTAAAAAAATTCAGGGACACTTTTTTAGTATGCATTCAGCCGGGCACTATAGGAAAGAATGAAGTTTAGTTAGTGGTGGGCATTCATTTAAAATGGGTGTGGTTCTAAAACAGGCATAATGACTAAGTTGAATTTTAGCTAAAAAATAATTCTTTATAGCTTTATTGCACTAACTTGCCAGTAATGAAGGATATCCCAAGCAGATGAATCTGGAGAAATCCTCTGTGCATGGATGGCCCATATTCTTGTCTCTAAAATTCTGCTGTGTGGGTTAGTAGCTTTGGGTCTTCTGTGATGCTGCTGTGAAAAATTTCTCATTGAGGAATTTCCATTGCTTCTTCTGCCTATACCATGATCTGGAATAGGTGAGAAAATCTTGGGACTCATCAGTCTCTCCCCCATTCACAGATGCCACCTCAGCATACATCTGCCCCCAATACACCTCCCTAACTTGCCAGTAATGAAGGATATCCCAAGCAGATGAATCTGTACCCTCAGCACACCTCTTAAAGCAATGCCCCCTCAACCATGGCACACCACTGCCTCCAATTCCATCCCCCCAGCACACCTCTGTGTCCAATTTTCCCTCCAAGCACAGCTCTGCTGCCAGTGCCCCCCCTCACAAACCTCTGCTGCCAGTGCCCCCACCCTGCACATTTCTTTTTCCAAACACCCCCCCCCCACCCCTGCACATCTCTGCCTCCAATGCCCCCCAGCACACTTCTATCTCCAATGACCCCCAGCACACCTCTGCCTTCAAATACTCATCCCCATCACATCTCATCCATGTGACTGCCTTGCACAGGCATTCCTCAGTGTCTGTTTAGAAACCAAAGAGTGCCCAGGAAGGATGTATCAACCTACTCCCCAGCTGTAATGCACACTGAAGGTGGACAGGAGAGATTCCAGGCTATATAGTATGCACATATTTCCCTGTGGTTCAGTGCAGAGTGGTAGGCTCCTTGAAATGCATGCACTGCAAGCCTGTTTAGGGGTCCTGAGCTACACATTACGCTGACTGTCATATACAGCGATATGTGTGGGAGCACTTTTCCCTGAGTCACAGCTCGGGACACAGTTGAGGTGGGATGCTTAGTGAAAAAGCAAGACTGTTCCGCCAAATGACAGATGACAAGTATGGTCCCATTTTGGAGATTTTCCTTCACTTCCTGTCCCATAACCAAAATAGGTATTGAGAGGAAATCCCTCCAAAATGAGGAAATCCTTAATTGTCACTGGGGTCACAGAATTAGTGTCCTCGCTGGCCACTTCTCCTCTATTACTGCTCCGGGCATATTCCAAAATTTGAGATTTTCTTTCACTTTTGGCGATGAGTAAATATGACAAAATAGAGGATGAATCCCCCTAATGAGGCCCTGGATAGCAATAAAAACCTGACAGGTGTTCTCATCCCCCTCCACTCTAACCATTACTCACTACTGTACATGGGCCCCACCATTGCTAGCAGAAAACAATGACTACTATCACATCAGGAACTTTAAACATCGCAGGACTCAAGTTGCTATTTCTAGTAAGAGGGACCTCTTCACATCTAAGCCATTATTATTCAAATTAGGGTGTCTATACCCATTTATGACAGTATATATATATATATATATATTTACATAATTCTTTACATTCCCTATTTTGACACCGGTGGTGGTGGACCAGAAGGAGCTGATGAGTCAACAAGCCTTTTTTTCACCCTCCTGCTGCTGATGTTGCAGTTACATACAGTAGTTACAACATACCACTTGTGACCATATAATCTGTTAACCGTTGCTGTTTGGTTACTTCCATGTTATTAGTGTTTTGCTTTTATGCGTTAACTGGAGATGTACTTCCTAAACCTTCATTCTGTGGTCTACTCTTTTGAACTAGACTAATATAGAGGGGTTACTAAAGAATCGTGTCTCTTTCATTATTATGTCATACTGTTGAAATATGTCTGTCAGAAGTGTTGGGAGACTTGCAAGGTCAGGGCAACCACTGGAGACAATCATTATCAAGCGGACCCTGCAGGGGTAGTGCTACATAAATATTTAAAAATGCTGTTTTCACCTATTTCCATCCTTTTTGTAACTCTGTTCCGCTGCTTCCAGCCTTTCTCATCCACTTCTTGTCTACATGCACACACACCAGCATCAGTTGCACATCAATGCACAGGACTAGCTTCCTGGTAGCGACAGCATTGCACCATGTCTGTAAAACGTGTGTTGGCACACACTTGTCGTCTCAGTAAGGGTAATGTGTGACAATTCAGGAGCAGGGGCGGACTGACCATTTAGAAACTCAGGTACTGCCCGAGGGCCCGGGGTCAGTAGGGGGCCCCATGAGATGCCCCTGGTACCTTTTTCATAGGCTTTTTTGAGTTTGGGCAAGGACACAGGGGCCCCATGAGTTGTCAGTCCGGCCCTGTTCAGGAGTATAATTGGTTGATATTTTTCACCCATTATAGGAAGTGCCTAAACATGTTAAAGGATAAGCTCACCTTTTGACCAAAAATAATGAATGCACATTTTTTTGCAGGTAAAAAAATGTGCATTTATTATTTTTGGTTGCAGGAGCCTGTAAACCATTGCATCAATCAGCAGATCACTAGTGCCATGCAGGTCTCCTGCAGATCTATCAGTATATCTGCTTGCCCATACAGGATGCTTGGGATTGGCCCATGTTTATATCCAAATGTAAAGCAAAGCTTTATAGACTATAAGAAGTATACCATGTACTACATATTGACACCTGCATTCTCCATAGAACCCACTTTTTGTGAAATATATGTATCTTAATCACTTGAGGATTTTAAATGTAGGAGAAACCTGAACTTAGCAGTGAATTCCATCAAAGTCTTTAGGGGGCTATATTTAAGAGACAAAAGTCATAAACATCATGCAGTGGCTGTACAATATATTGGTAGTTTACTTAGTCTGCAACATAAGAAGGAGAAACAAGGCAGGTTTTATCTTAACACAAACATTAGTATGCATCTGAGAGAATATAGCCACAAATATTTTGCCAGAGTACCCGAACAGGCTGAAATTTAGAGGTGCAATGCAGGAGTTTCCCTGCAGCAAACATTAGACCTTTGGCAGCTGAGATGCAGCTCTGGAAACATTAGGATTTACTTAAGCAGCAAAGAATTTTCACTTTCAAAGTAAATAAGGTGATATAAAATGAAAACTCACTTTGCAAAGAATACCCAAAAATGTGCAAGGAGAATTAATCCCTTCTCGCCGCCACCTCCTGGCCCTTTAAGAGCTTTTAAATGCCTGGAGGGCATTCAGCCCAAAGTAAACAACACCGGCGGGGACCAGAGAGCTCCCGAATCATTCTAGTGATCGGGAACTTTCAGATCATGTGACCGCTATGACAGCTAATCACAGCAGTCACATTAACGGAAAGTTCCCAATTGCTAGTATGATTCAGGAGCTTTCTAATCTCTGCCAGTGTTGTCGCTTATTTTGGGCCGCATGAATGCGGCCTCTTGGCATTAAAGCCCACCCGCCAAAAGGCTGAATATATGCGCCACATCGGCTAGAAGAGGTTAAACAAGATTTTTGCTTGCAAATTAATGGATAATTGAAGTCAGCACACCTTTAATCACTAAGCTAATAGAAAATGTACTTAACAAATAAAAAAATATCCTAGCTCAGTGAATAAAGTGAGGTTGTGCTGACTTCTATCATCCAATCGTATGCATGAAAAAATCATTTTTGTTTAATTTTCCTTGCACATATTTGGGTATTGTTTTCAAACAACTACCTCATTAACTAATGTAAGTGTAAATTCACTTTATAAAGTGAGAATTCACTTTGACACTGAAAATGATCTACCTATTTAGTAAATCAATGCTACTGCACGGCACCTTTACAGAGCTGGAGCACTGAAATAGATGGAAAAGTTGAGGCACAATGCAGGATTTAACCTGCAGCAAACATTAAAAAAATTAGCAGCTGAGGTTCAGTTGTGGAAACTTTGGGTTGCACCTTTATAGTGTTGGAGCAATAGAATAGACCAGCAAAGTTGGCAGGAGATGGTAATCATGGCAGGTATAAGTTTTTTGGGAAGGGAGGGCGCAGATGATAATTACAAATTTAGTCTGTTGCAACAGCAGCAGGGATTTTGTAGTCACTGGTAATTTTGGTGAATGTGCCAAGTACATGTGTGGTTTTTTCCAGGTGAAGGGCAGCCAAGAAGTTAATCTTTCACACAATCTTGCCTAACTGAAAATGATCAGCCACATCTCACCCTGGACCTAGAAAGTTGCTAGCAGATCTAGCCCAATGTGGATCCTCTCCCCCTGGCCTACAAGCTGCAAGACAGCATGACAATGTTTATCCTGGAATGTTGCATATTCTGTGTGGCGCTCAGGAGGGCAATGCTGCATTATTGTATCATCATGCTGAGAGGTTCCTCGGGGGGACTGCAGATAGTCTGCAAGTGTCATTGAGAAATATGCATTGTATTTGCTTTTTCAATCATATGAAGATCATTAGTGTGACCTCAGTCAATGTAACCTTACAAGTTATTTTTTACCAAATTCCTATTCCTATTTAGTCCTTTAATAACCCTTAGCTAACCCTTATAAGCCCTATTTTCTCCTTTTTGTTCAGTGTTGCAAAAAAAAATAGTAATTTAGAAAAACCTTTTTTTCTCATTTGTAAATAACTGTGCCGTGCTTTCTACCAAACACATTATTTAAGTGTAATTGTAATTGGGACACATTATAATAAAAATTACTCTAAAAGGTATAAAGGTATGACAGCTGACAGCTAAAGGAGGAAACTATAATTGTTTTGGGTCAATTTTATTTAAAATTAAAATTTTTATAATTATGTTTTATATACCGTATTTTTCGCCGTATAAGACGCACTTTTTCTTCCCCAAAACAGGGGGGGAAAAGTTGGTGCATCTTATAGGACGAATAGAGAGAGAATCCGTGAGGCGCGGCCACGGTCGTAGGAAAGGCCGCGGCTTTGGCCTATCTCTGGAGCGGTCGGCCATCTTGGTACACCCGGCGGTGCGCGCTGACGTCATTACCCCCTCTGCTCGTGGATCAGCAATGGGCAAACTACGGCCCGCGGGCCGTATACGGCCCGGCGGACCTTTTAATCTGGCCCGCGGAGCGTGGCAAACATTGGCTGTCAGGGTGTAGGCGGGGCAGCGTGACGAACTCCTCTCCTCTCACAGTCCGCCCTGAAGACCGGAACGGCGCGGGAACACGGCGAGAGGAACGCGCAGAGCAAAGGTAAGTGAATTGACACAATATGGGGAATGAATTACTATAGGGGGGATGAATTACTATAGGGGGGATGAATTACTATAGGGGGGATGAATTACTATGGGGGATTAATTACTATGGGGGATGAATTACTATATGGGGGATGAATTACTATATGGAGGATGAATTACTATGGGGGATTAATTACTATATGGGGGATGAATTACTATATGGGGGATGAATTACTATGGGGGATGAATTACTATATGGGGGATTAATTACTATGGGGGATGAATTACTATATGAGGGATGAATTACTATGGAGGATGAATTACTATGGGGGATGAATTACTATAGGGGGGATGAATTACTATAGGGGGGATGAATTACTATGGGGGATGAATTACTATGGGGGATGAATTACTATATGGGGGGTGAATTACTATGGGGGATGAATTACTATGGGGGATGAATTACTATGGGGGATGAATTACTATATGGGGGATGAATTACTATGGGGGATGAATTACTATGGGGGATGAATTACTATATGGGGGATGAATTACTATATGTATTGGGTTCAGAATCTTTTTTTTCTAGATTTTCCTCCTTTAAAATTGGGTGCGTCTTATATTCCGGAGCGTCTTATATGGCGAAAAATACGGTAATCTTTGTCTTACACATTGGGGTTGATTTACTCAAAGCAAATAGACTGTTCACTTTGTAAGTGCAGTTACACTCTGCAAAGTGCAGTTGCTCTAGAGCTTAATAAACAAGAGGAAGCCCTACTGACTTTCATCATCCGGCCACGTGCAAGCAAATAATGCTTTTTTTAAATTTTCCTTGCATGTGACTGGGTATTCTTTGCAAAGTAAAGCTTCAGCTAATTTACTAAGTTCTGGAGCAACTGCACTTCTCTATGCTTTTAGTAAACCAACCCCATTATGTTTGTACATTTCAGCTACAGCAATTTAGTCCTGTAAACAGGCTTTCCAGGCACCTCCCTATGTCAGCACTAATGGATGGAGTTCTACCTGTCAAGACCCTAGGACAGTCCCTTGTATAACCTTTAAAAGACTTAACTTCCCTCCATGACGTATTCCTTTTTTCTGTCACGAGATCCTGGAGGAAAACTCCTTTCTGAAAAATCAGCTTTCTTGCCCACCTGGGTTAAGCCTCTCCTAGTGTGAAGGCTCTGATGCCCATCCTAAATTGATTTCATCCAGTGCACCCTTGTAGCTGGATAGTTTATAACTGGCGTATATATATTTATGAAGTTTTGTGGATTCTTCAAATATTGCTCAATACTGCTTTACCTACCACGTATGGGTACCTGTTTTATGCTCTTTTAGTTCTTTTTATTTTTGTTCCTTACCTGGCTTCTATCTTTTTCCCTTGATTTTCATCATATGGCTCTTTTGTGGGCATCAGACTGTCAGAATGACCAACAGGCTTTTTCAGTAAGGTAGGTAAAGATAGCCTGAAAAATGAATAAAAAGGTGGCATGGAATAAAAAAAAAATATTCCTTTAAGATTTTCATCTCATGTCATTTGTTATAGAAGGATCCTTGCTATCAGGGAAAAAAATATTAATTGATGTCTGCTTACTCAATCTGCAGTGTTCTGAATTATTGTCTTCTGTTGCTTACAATGCAGATGCCTTATAAAGACTGAAACTGAATTTCACATGTTTGCTGTATTACTAGCTTTTGAGAGACATTATACAATTTAATGAAATAATTAAAAATACTGAAATTGTCATATTTTTGCTTTTGCATTTCTTCTCCGTTCCAGTACAATAAAGATTAAAACTATCTGCTATAGAATATTTGATTCAATTATGATTGTTAACAATATGGATGTAAAAATCATTGATTGCAATTAACTATGAAAGACAATTATGAAACATTTGAAACATTTCTTACCCAATTAATTATCATTGCTTCTCCATTACAGATTACATACAATGTTAATGAATAAAATAATTGAAAAGATCAGAACCAAGATACTGAATGGGAATATAGATTGTCTTTCTAATGTAGAAAGTTCTCACATAAACTACAATAATGACACAGACCTGCCTAGATTTTAGAAAGGAAAACAGATTTTTGATTTTATATATAATCAAATATGCAATCTCCCCTTTCCTTTCATAGTATATAATACACACACACAACTCTTTAGTATCTCATGTATTGTATATTTATCTAGGACCTGAGCACAGACACATCTCCATTTCCACTGTCCACCCTCAAAAACTTTATATATAAAATATATGTTTAATAAATGATGAACAAAATGACTATTTATCACTGTGAGGGGTTTAATAGACAAAAATGCAGATAGGAATTAACAGTTATTATCGCATCTATTTTCTTCACTGTGTATTCTTGATGATAAGAAAAGAGAAAGTAATAGTAGTATACCTGTTTAATAAATGGTGAAAGTCAAAAAGGTGCCTTATCATCACGATACACATAGAGAAAAGCCCCATGATTTAGCACCAAATCAGACTTAGGGATGAAGGCCTTTTTTGGTGAAACAATAAGAAAATAACCAAAAAGTTAACATTTTACACATTATCAAGGATAACTACAGGATTGTTTATGCTGTTAAGCATCCAAAAGGGAGCTTTATAGCACATAGTTCATCATTTCTTTCTACCTGAACCCTCATTGGGAATACGTTATCTCATGTTACTGTTTTGTTGAGCACAGATGTATCAGGAAAGGTACAAAACACTCATTTATGAAAGTGGCACCAAATTTACAAAATTTTGACTCTTTACACACACATCTCTACACACCGTTAATCAATAAATCAAGTGCATCATAATAAAAATTAATAAAATAATAATAACAATTAATATTATTAAAAATCAAAACGGAAAATCCACAAAACAGAAAAAATTATTTTTTTGTCCGTGAAATATACATATATATATCAAGTGAAAAAAATATATATATATCAAGTAAAAAAATATATCAAGTGAAAAAATCAAGTGAACAAAAATCAAGTGAAGAAACATTAATCAAGTGACTTTCTTCTTTCCCAAAGACTCTTCAAATACACCAAAAATAAACTTTCACCTTCCACCCGTGAGACCAACATCAAATACACTCACCAGATTTAGGTGAATGGGACACTTTTTAGGACTTTAAGGGATCCTAATACCCTCTTTGCTGATCACTCTAGGGGGATCTTCAACGATACAAATAGGCTCCACCGTTCAACCAGGGAGAAAAAAACTTACATAGTGTAATATTGCCACTTAGAATCATCCTTCATAATAAAGACTATTACCACTCACATTTTTCTCCTCTTTCAAAAAGCATGTTTATTAAAAGCCAACATCTTCCACATCGATAATGGACACTGTTAATGCCTCCTTAGAACTCTCACATCCCAGCTCAGGATACAGCAGCAGCTATGCAGACTATGACTTTCCACAAATCCCAGAAAATGGCCGCTGGAACGCACCGCTCGGCGTGCGTTCCACTCACCGGAAGTGACGTCAGACGTACGGGGTAGACCGGAAATGCGTCAACGCGTTTCGCCCCTCCCTCAGGGCGTTCTCAAGCTTGAGTGGAAGGTGAAAGTTTCTTTTTGGTGTATTTGAAGAGTCTTTGGGAAAGAAGAAAGTCACTTGATTAATGTTTCTTCACTTGATTTTTGTTCACTTGATTTTTTCACTTGATATATTTTTTCACTTGATATATATATATTTTTTTCACTTGATATATATATGTATATTTCATGGACAAAAAAATAATTTTTTCTGTTTTGTGGATTTTCCGTTTTGATTTTTAATAATATTAATTGTTATTATTATTTTATTAATTTTTATTATGATGCACTTGATTTATTGATTAACGGTGTGTAGAGGTCTATGTTTGCGCTGGTTTATTTATTATTTATTGTGGTTTGTGTTTTTGCACAGTGCACAGCAGCAGTATAGCACCTGTGGGAATCTGTTGGCGCAGGAATAATAGTTTATATATAAAAAAACTTTACACACACATGCCTGCCTTGTACAGGTACAAGAAAAACCACGGATACTCCATTCTGTGAATGACCTACGACAAAGAAGTTTCCTAACCCACATCAGAGTTATCCATCTGAATGGACAACTAAAATCTGGACCAGGATAGAATGTCAACAAAATGCCAACTTAACTTCCAGGAAGGTCTTTCCAGCATCTGCATTCCACTCAAGCATGGCTGAATTATGACCCAGATCAGTAAATGGGGCTGCCATGGTGGCACATACTATCTGTAGTAACCTGAAATGCCCAGAAATGCAAGCACTTGCTATTTGGTAAGGGGGCACGGTTAGGACTATATAACCTCTACCTTGTTGACTTGGAGCTTCATCATCCCTCTTCCCACAATGTATCTAAGGTATGTCGCTTCCTTTATGCCTACCACACATTTTTCAGGGTTCATCAAAAATTGCCCCCTGTGCATGGAATGTAACACTGCTAGAACTTTGAGCAACTTGGATTCCCAGTCCCTAATGAAAATGACAAAGTTGTCCAGATACACAGTGGTATATTCCTGATGGGGATGTCTGATCCATCACCTTTTGAAACATGGTGGGAGCAGCCTGAAGGCCAAAGGCACTTTTGTAATGGAAGTGCCCATCTGGGGTGGAGACAGCTGTTATCACTTGGGTGGCCTTGGCAAAGGTATCTGCCAATCTCTCTTCATAAGGTGATGAATTGGGCCTGTCCTAGTCTGTCAATGAGCTCATCCACTGTGGGCATACTGCTGTATATATACAGCACTACATCCATCATCAGAGGGGAGATCAATCAATGAGGCTATGACAGATTATCCATGAGCAGGAAAATACCCCACCTACCTGTGCGGCACATCGTCCACCCCAGCTGACAATCAGGCGGTCTGTCATGAATCCTCCCAGCTCATGCTCGCCATCCCCAACACAATACCTAGGGAGTGCCCACAAGGATGGGATGGGTGGGCTACCTTTAATCTACTGGCTCCTGTGCACACCCTGCAACAGCCACTGAAGCCCTCCTGCCTGGCCTTGTCTTCCTCAACATTATTTGTCACCTCCCGCTCTGAGCTGTGGTTCAGTCACCGAGATTCTACTGCTGCCAGGGGTAGCACGGCCCCCTGAAAAATGCCTCTCAAGGCAAAGGCCTTGTTTACCTTGAGGTAAATATGCCCCTTGGGATGTGGTATGGCCTAACATAAACCTTAACACCAGGCTCACTAATATTATCATGTTCTGGAAGTGTTTTATTTTAAACTATCTGTTGTAACCCCATAATTGTGCCTCTTGGGCACTTTGCATATGCTCCGTGGCCAGTAGCTTCACAGTTATGATCCTCTCTTTACTCTAAGATAGATATTTTGAACACTCTTGTGAGGGCTCTGCTCACTTTCCCATTTTCCTTCACTAAGCTAAGCAAACTCCAGGATCTCCATCAATATACCTTCTCCAAAGGTGACACCTGAGGCACCTCATGTATGGCAAATAGGAGTGCTGATAGTAGGTGATCCCTGTCTTTCCCATCTATTTACATCACCTGCTTAAGCATAAACTGTAGGGTTTTGTTAAAGAATTCAACCAGGCATACAGATGTGTGCAGCTGCTTTATCTGAAACTTCACTTGTAGGCAGGGGCACCAAGGGGCTGTGGAAATGTGGTACTAATGCAGTTAATTGGCAGGTGGAGCAAGATGTACAGTACTTCTTTACTTTAGTTGTCAAATCTGGCCTGCAGAACCAGTTGGTGATGCACCCTTTGTATTTTCAGTTCCAAGGTTTGCCCCCAAAAACATAATTCTGGACCAGATTAAGGGCACTCCATCCATATGGCAGTGGTACCAACAATTGCTCGACAATGTTTTCCCAAACCTTGATAACCTGATATAGTAGGTTATTGTTGACTGTAAAATAAAGCCATATTCAATCTGCTCCTGGCTCCTGCGGTACCCCATTTAATAATATTGTACAGAAGAAAAGAGACAGGAGGCACCTGTCTGAGTGTAGCAATAACACTGTATTTAATAGCAAAGGATTAAAAACACTCAACAAGGAAGTAATAAAACAAGCTCATCTGTGTATATGAGAGATGACCGTTCCTCAAAATGTCCTGCAGGTGCCACTGGTGGTTGGTGTAATAGCACCTGGGCTGATGGAGACTGTGAGAGACACTGTAGTGGTCAATCCTACAGACTGGTGGTGTTGTAGAGCAAATCCAGCGGCGTTTGTGCAGGAAGAAGCCTAGTAACTAGCCTGGAACACACCAGCAGGATGTGACATCACAGGAAGAGGAAGAGGGTCAGTGGGGAGGAAGAGCACAGAAGTGGAAAAGTCTGGCTACGTGCTCGACGCCTCTAGCTCCTTCTGTTGGCATGGTGGACCTTGGGGAAGTAGCAGTTTAAAAAGAGGGCACTGTCAGGCCTGTTTTTACTCCTTTGCTATTAAATACAGTGTTATTACTACACTCAGATGGGTGCCTCCTGTCTCTTGTCTTCTCCCTGCATACAGAACTGACTTGCTCTGAGGATGGCTGCCGTCTTTTTGTGCTAAACAAATTCTAGGCAGATTGCCTGAGAGACTCTTATAAGGACTTATTGTACACTAATGCATTTACATACCCTGTTTTAAGTACTTGTATGCCAATATTGCCATTTTCATCTTTTACTTTATATTTTTTATCCTTTTCACCCTTACACTACTTTACTCCTGTGCGCCAGAGTTACTCATTTTTTAATAAAATTGTACAACTCCTCCAACAAATTGACTCATATGAACAACAGTCCTCTACATATACATCCAGGCTAAAGAAAAAATCTTATTTGTTTCCTTTCCCCATTCCTAACTTTTATGTAGCAGCTTTTTTGAAATTGGCTTGTGGTGAAATTGAAACATTAAAAATTAATCAGAAAACATCTAGCAGCTAATACCTCCATTGTCATTAAACCCTCCGATAAGGGAGGTAACATTATCATAATGAATAATGACCAATATGTTAATATGTGTAATAAGATCCTTTCCAACAGAGATTGGTATCACTGAATTTCATCTGATGTGATTGAGAAGTTTAACAATCAATTCTATGAGCTGGTTGATACCGCATATTTAAATGGGATTATTACTAAAATTACCTGGGACTTTATTAGAGCCAGTTTTCCAAGGACTCCAACTTTTTATTCTCTTCCAAAAATTTACAAGAAGGTAGATAACCACCAAGGGAGACCAATCATATCTGGCAATGGGGCTTTAACTGAGAGCCTAAGTCAACTTGTTAACGAATACCTTAGACCCCATGTAGCAAGTCTTCCATCTTATGTAAAGGATACTATACACCTATTGAAAATCATTGACAACTTACACATACCTGAAGAGGTTCTGTTGGTAACAAAAGATGTAGGAGCATTATATAGTTCCATCCCCCATGGCAAGGGAGTAGCAGCAACACAACATATTTTAGCACACAGAAAACAACAAGAGTGAGCTTATAACGAATTCATTGTTTTAGCACTTGAATTCATTTTACAGCATAATGTATTAATTTTCAATGGATCCCACTACCTCCAGGTGCAGGGAGTGGCGATGTGGACATCTTGTGCCCCATAGTACGCCAACCTGTACCAGGGGAGTGGGAACAGATGTTTTTGGCTGATGAGGACTTATCAGTGCATACAGACCACATTTGTATGTTGAGTCGATACATTGATGACATCTTAATGGTGTGGGAAGGTACAGAGGATCTCCTGAGTGGGTGCCTGGAGAGAATGAACAAAAATGAGTTCAATCTTACATTCACGATGACCTATGATAAAAAGGAAGTTACTTTCCTGCATGTCCCCATTCAAGTGAAGGATGATGGCAGTTTGGCCAGCAGACTATATCGCAAACCGACTGCTGGCAATACTATATTGCATGTTTAGAGTTTCCACCCTAAGGCATTGATTTCATCTATTCCTTATAGCCAATATAGTGAATTTGGTGTAGAGCTATACACCCTGAAGTCATCACAGAGGACAAACAGGGAAAGGTTTCTTCACAGTGAACTGTGAAAATGTGGAATAGACTCCCTAAGGAGTTGGTTCTGGCCATTTCTGTGGATTGCTTTAAAAACGGCCTTGATCCTTTCTTGGATACACAGAATATAACTGGATACTAACATTTATAGGTAAAGTTGATCCAGGGAATACCCGATTGCCTCTCAGGAAATCAGGAATGATTTCTTTCCCTGCAGAAGCAAATTGGATCATGCTTTGCTGGGTGTTTTTGCCTTCCTCTGGATCAACTGTGGGTATAGGATTATAACTTTTTTTTTTTTAATGGTTGAACTGGATAGACTTTTGTATTTATTCAGCCAGACTAACTATGTAACTATGGAATATCTGAAAACAAGGAGGAATTGCTCAGATGAGCAATCCTTCAAAGAGGAGGCAGATGCACTCTGCAATAGATTATTGGAAAGAGGTTATACTAAATCTTGTCTAAAGAAAGCCTTTAAATGTGTTTGTCGCAACATGAGGAATGATCTTCTATATAAAGATTCCAATAAGAAAGCATCAGATGACCAAACTAGAATCAATATGAAATTATCTAACCAACACAATCAAGTAAGAAATATTATTCAGAAGTATTGGCACCTACTAATCCTAGATCACACAATAGGTAAATTCGTACCCCCTACTCCTTTAATTACATTCAGAAGGGCTACATCTGTCAAGGTTTGCATTATACAAAGTGAATACAAGGGTGACTTACTCAGAGACCATTGTAAACTAAAAGGCACCTTTTGTTGTGGGGCATGCAACTATTGTAAATACATGTACACAGAAGCAAAACCTAGACTACTAAATGGGGTTCCCTTTAAATCCAAACATTTTGCCAATTGTCAAACTGCAGGGGTGATATACCTACTTCTACGTGAATGTGGTTGTTTTTATGTGGGCAAGACAAAGTTGGAGGTCTGGAGATGAGCATATAGACACATAAAAAGCATGCGGACAGGTGACCCTGAACTACCTTTAGGGTGCTGTGTCCTTATGGTACATAATGGACAATTTCCAAAATCACACTATTAATCTAGGAATGGGTTGCCGCTGACAACTGGCTATACACCCGGATAGAATGGGATCACAATTATAACAAAATTGGTGCTGCGCTCCCACACTTATACTTATATAAATAATTAAATAAAAAATGAGGTTTCAATTACACCCCTAGTGAATCCTCCTGAGTGTAATTATCCCAAACTCAATTCTTCATATTATTATACAATCTTATGCAGTGATGTTTGATAAACCATATGAAATAAAATAAAAATGTGCAAAACGCATAAAAACACAATCCGTAAACCCACTTGTGTCCTTAAACAGGGTGAAACCACACGTGATAAAATACTTGGCATAAATAAATGCCCAAAGGTGCAGTGGAAATAGACTAACAAATGGCACTATTGTGCCTATAAAACAAACAATAGGACGGTCAGGATAAATGGACCCTGACTATAAAACAATCTACAAGGACTATAACAAATCCTTCAACATAAATGTGCGACCACCACTCAACAAGTGCCCACATGTACCAAAGTATAAATTGTCATGCTCTCATCCCTAAACTTGGGACTATACTGCTATATAAATAGCAGGAAGAAAAAAAGAAAAAAAAAAAATATATATATATATATATATACATACTGTATATATATACATAAATAAAAATAATTCAATGAAATATTGAGTGAGTCCACAAATGAAATCCAGTGACACTCTATAATAAACACATTACTTAAATTTATAACAAAGTCCACAAAAATACGTGCCACCAATTATTAATAAACAAATCGTCCACGTGTGTAATCTTCAATATTGCTGGATATATAGAAACCTCCAGCGATCAATATAAATCTGACAGTGTAATCCTTCACCAGTAAGATTGCTCCCTCACCTTCATGAAGCGAGCCCACAGGGTCAAACCGCTTTTTTGCTATTAAGCACAGCCAACCGCTCAATCCTCCACGTCAGATTCGGCATCACAAACAGTGGTGGTATCCCCCTTCAGGACTTACAAGTATCACCTCTCCTGATATCTGGATGGTTTTCATATGTTCTAGTTGTACCTTAGCTTCCTCATCGATGTTTAGAAAACAAGAAGAATCCTTCCATCGTTCTAAACAAATGTATATCTAATCTCACAGATTATATCACCCTTGTGCAGTTTTTTGTTATTCCTGAGGAAGGAGTAAAAATTACTCCAAAAAGCAAAATCCAAATCCTTGCAAAACTATCTCTGTAACCAATCAGGACTATTGCAAAATTACCTTTATAAGGCTATGACATCTCTTGATGGTGATATGACATTATGATTACTTGTAAAATGGTGTATCATGCCATAAATATTTTATACATGTGGAAATTTTGATGAAAATAAAGATTTCATAATTTTATTGTATTTATTATGCCTTCAAAGTACCATTCAGTTTAGGGTTTTTTTTCCTATATTTGTATTGGGGTACCCCACTTACAACCATTATCACTTGCCCAGGTTAGGAGAAGGGTCCTGCATCTTAGCAGTACCAAAATCCCCCAGGGAAACATCCAGATCAGGAAGGGCAGGACTAGAGGTTGTTTTCCTTAAGTGTCTTCCTTATATCAATAACATCATCTGAGAGCTGGCAGTCTGTTTTACAAATTTGATTAGACCTCTTCATCCCCCCATTTTTCCACAGATTTTGGAAAATCGTATCTCACTGTTACTGGGTGTACCAGATTTCTTACCAGTCCAACCTCATATTCGACAGTTCCCCAGATGGTGATAATGGACATAAAAACAAGTGGGTAGGTCCTTGTATCTTCATGGATGCAGACAACTGTTGTGTCTTGGTTATAAGTCCTAAATCACCAAGCAGATTGTCTTTTACCAGAGTCACCATACACTCTGAGTCCAGGAGAGCTGTAACTGGAACCTGGATGATAATCACAGAGCATTCGAAAAATCTCTCATCAGAAAAGGGTGTTCAGCACGGGCATCCAGGGTAGAAGAAAGCCTGCAGAGAGACCTGCATTGCACTTCCTCCTCTTGCCATGGGCATTGCACCCTAGTATGCCCCCAATTATACCAACTCCAGCATTGTATGGAGCCAAACTCCTGGGCATGAAGGCTGCAGGTGGATATCCAAAAGGAGCAGGAGCTGACTCTTTCTGGGATTCCTTTATGTTTGTTTCTGTATTTATGTACTCAGTGGAAAAACTTTTCTCTACTGTGTAGAAGCAAGCCCCTTCCATCTGGCAAGGGTGAGCAGTACCTCCTTCCCCGTGTACCTTTACACCATTTCTACCAGATGATCTGCAGTTTTTAGGTAACTGTGACACACCCACTATTGTAGGTCAACCAGCAGAGACCAAAGATACTGGACATTGTGACCCTTTCCACAATGTGGGGCCCTGTCAAGTTGTTACAACCACTTAGTGACAAGCCTGATCTGCTGTGACGGTAGTGGCCAATCTGGCTGGAAGCTCAATCAGTGCATCTGATGTGCTCCTACAGACATTAGACAGTTCAAATCTCAAGTTTCAGGTCATAGACCTGAGTGTCCTGAGGATTGCGATCATAGTAGGCTTTTTGTCTATCTCTGACAAGAAAGATGCAATTAGTCCAGCCCATTATCTTGAGGCCACCCTTCATATTATGATGCTCTCTTAAATGTTGTCAGGAACACTTCTATGTCATCAGTGTCAGATTTTGCAAAAAACTGCCAGGGACAACAACCGCTGACCCGCAACTTTGAGAGAGTGACTGCACTGATTCAGCCAAATATTTTACTTGTGCTGTTTTCATTTTCATCTGGACCTTGAGATTTCATTGCTGTGCTTCACTATTATTTATTTGCTGTTGTGCAGCATTAGTCACCAGCAATTGCTTTAATATATCCTCCGGTTCTGACTTCAACAAAGGATGCTATCCCTTTAAATGTCAGTTTTTCAGAAAACTTTTGCCTGTTCCCATCTTAGCACCAGTTGTGATTTTTGGGGGTCAACAGGATTGCATGACACAGGCTTCTTAAAGCTGAGTTCCAGCAGTTTTAGTGTTTATTAACCACTTCCTGTCTGGACACTTTCCCCCCCTTCCTGTCCAGGGCAATTTACAGCTTTCAGCGCAATCACACTTTGAATGACAACTGCGCGGTCATGAAACACTGTACCCATATGAATTTTTTACCATATTTTTGAGACAGATAAATCTTTATTTTGGTGGTATTTATTCACTGCTGGGATTTTTATTTTTTTTGTAAATGAAAAAGTCCAAAAATTTTGAAAAAAAGTGTTTTTCTTATAAAATTTTGCAAATAAATAATCTTTCATCATAAATCTTGGCCAAAATGTATTTCGTTATCTTTTTAGTAAAAAAATAAATTAGCCAGATTAGCTTATAACCAAAAATTATAATTTTAAATTTTTTTTTTATATTTTTATTTTATTTTTCTATATTATTATTATTATTTTTTTTTTTTACATACTGTCACCCTAACAGTACAGTGTCACCATGGTGACACTGTACTACTTACCATGGTGACACTGTACTACTTACGGGGGGGTGATGAAGATTTTTTTTCTTTTTACAGTGATTGCTTTTACACCCATATAGGATGTAAAAGCAATCATTTCTCTTTCTCTCTGTCTGCATTCTTGCAGCCATTGAGAACTACTGAGTGAGCTCTGGTTGGTCACAGCTTGTCACATGGTACAAGGCTGTTGTGAATAGCCTTTTACCATGTGACCTCTGTGATCATTCACAGATTTCACACGTAGTAAGCAATGATGTCACAAGTGACATCTTGCTTACTACTTTGCATGTGATCACTGATTGGCCAATCAGTGATCACATGATCGGGACCTCGGGACAGAGGTCCTGTCCGACAATCGCTGTTTCATTGTGTCCGGAGGACACAGCGGGCACCGGATCGCGGTGCTGCACGCTCCCAGGGAGCGCGCACAGCTAGAAATGGTGGGTGCCATTTATGAACGGCAACCCGCCCCTGGAGTGCCACCGTCCTGCCGTTTATAAACAGCAGGCGGACGGCAAGTGGTTAAAAGTCAGCAGCTACAAAAACTGTACCTGCTGACTTTTAAAAAACACACACTTATCTGTACCAGGGTCCAGCGATGTTCTCACCTGCAAGGTCCATTCTCCCCTTCTCTCCTCCACGGCGCCAACATCTCAACTGTGGGCACCAGGCTGTGACGGCTTGAGGCTTCACAGCCTGGTGCCCACTGCGCATGCACCAGTCGTGCTGCACCTCCTAATTGGTCCACCAGTCTCATGGAACATGTGAAAGTTCCCAGGAGACTGCAGGAGGGAGGAGGGGGCAGTGGCGAACTGAAGTGGGACCTGTCAAAAACAGGTATCTGCTCCCCCTAAAAGGTGCCAAATATTGCAGTGGAGGGGGGAGGAGGCAAATAAGCAGAGCTTCTGCTTTTGAGTGGAACTCCGCTGTAAACAAAACAGGCTTTATTCAACTTAAATAGCTTATCCTACAGCTCCTCTTCAACCCTCCCGTGTTAACCCCTGCTGCATTTATTGGAATATAATATTGAATCTACATTATTAATTTGTTGAATACATTACATTATAATGTAGTCTGAATATTTTTTTAAAATCCCTATTGTAATAAAGCTATTCCTCTACATTTTTGTGTGATTTACTGATCTTTATCTAAGCAATGGTTTTGCAAAATATCTGACATCTAGATACCCATGAGAAGAAGAACTTACAGATCTGTATATAAAACACCATCATGAGGCGCAAGCAAGTAAAATGTAAAAGTCATATCAAAAAGACTTCAGGCAAACTTCACAATGATACTTCAAAATGCCTGCTCATTGAAAGTACACTGTAATTTTCCTTCAAGTGTCTTGGCAAACAACTTAGGAAATTATTTCCTTCCAAATGTTGCAAAATGCACATATTTCACAAATCATGCATAAACTTCCTTCATAAATGCAGTACTTGTACTTCAAACAGGACAGAAACACTTCAGTAATAACAGCACGCCCCTTCTAAAAAAAAAATAAATAAAATTATCTATGCATTGACAGCAACCAGGTGTTTTCACAATGATGTCAATGCCTTGTAATACAACTCGTTGCAATTCAGTGGCAGGCTGTCTAGCATTGTGTTAGTTGTAATTTAGATAACACATGCCCATCAGAAGGAAAGTAGGTCAGAACTCTTGAGGAATATAAACACTTTATTTGCAAATAATTTTAGATGCTAAAAGTGAGAAAGTGCCAAGAAAATGTCATGATGATATATTGAAGAAAAATATCAGTAATTAGACTATAAACACCATTTCTAGAGGAAGATCACACTGAAACAAGTGCTTTTAATTACCACTTACTACTGACAGGAAAGTGTATCTCTCAGGTGGCATTCTATGTCAAATCTGTGGGACTAAAAAAAAACTATCAATACAACGTGTGCAAAAGAAAACTGGCACTAAAAGAAGGAGTTGTGTGAAGAATTACAAAAAAAGACAATAAAAAAATAGTCTGTAACTGACATTTAAATCTGATATCAAAGCAAAAAGCTAATTGCACTGAAAAAAAATTACAAAAGTTGTTTTACCTCCCAAACAATTTGTATTTCTGTACTAACAGTCCTGAGATTTACAAATCCTTGTCAGACAGAACAGTTCTGTCCGGCAGGGGAAGACAACTGATTTTTATTTGCAGCATTACAAAGGGTTGTAATTTAGAAGAATTTGGTGCACTATTTTTAGACATTTTATCAAACTGTTAAGACAATGCAGCATGGAAAAAAAGAAAAGCACGGGAAAAAAAAATTACAAACTATACCAAACTATTTTGCCATTGATTATTTTTTATGCTGTTGTGGCTGTGCTTCCACAGGTTGATTCAGGATTTTTAGGTCTCAGGTGTCACAGAAAAACTTTTTATTTTTTTTTCCTGTTTTTTTTCTATCTTTTTTCATATTTTATTAGCAGACTTCCGTGGCTGTATCTACCAAAAAGTAAAATAAAAAATATTAAAAACTTTTGACCGATAATGTGCAGGATTGTTGGTGGGGGAAAGAAAAAAAAAAAAAAGACTGGGAAACAGTTTAAATTTCTCTCTTGTAATGCAAAGACAGAAAAACTTTTTCAAGTAAAAATGAAACAAATTGAAGTGCTGCTGCTATATTTAAGCCAAGCTAAATGTAAAAGTTAAGAAGTTAATTGCACATTCAAAATATGTGATGCCAGATTATGGTGTCACTGACGACACCTGTCCATTACACTACATACAGCGTCTCCCAAGCATGTAAATTAAAGGAATAGTGGTTTGTCCCATGTTGCCCTCAAAGTTCCATTAATAGGCCTCTCTCCCCACTGCACAAAATTAAAAAAATTTAATTTTTTGCTTTATTTAATTCCCCATGGGAGTGTCCAGCTCCCAGTGCCCTTTCTTTGACAGTAGATTGCCTCCTAGCCTTGAAAATGCTCAGTATTTCGTATCAAGACTCATGCCAATGGGGGTTCTGTTTTTGCAGATTTCAAGCAGGATTCAACAAACCCGATTTAACCTGAGCAGATTCACTTCTCCCTAATAGCTATAAATAGGAAAGGCAAATTTAGCAGCAGTGCCTGTGTTGCAGAAACAGCAGCCATAAGACCAGTCCAAGGAAAGATCTGTAAAGATAGAGATCACGTGAATTATTTGTGCTATTTGAAGGCTTGAAACCATAACCCTTTACCTTACTTTAGAGTCTTCATTTGCCCTCAATTTGCTCAGTCCTGCTTCACCAACTATTACAATTATTTCATCATGTGCTACACTTTTGTGAAGAGTTATTATTTAGTGATTTGTGCAACTCAAATGATTTTATATATATATATATATATATATATATATATATATATATATATATATATATATATATATTACTATAAAATGTTTTAGGCAAGTGTGTAAAAAAATGCTGTAAATTAGGAATGCTTTCAGAAGTAAGTGTTAGTAGGGTTTTTATCAATTAACAAAATGGAAAGTAAATGAACAGAAGAGAAATCCAAATCAAATCAATATTTGGTGTGACCACCATTTGCCTTCAAAACAGCATCAATTCTTGCAGGTACACTTGCACACAGTTTTTGAAGGAACTTGGCTGGTAGGTTGTTCCAAACATCTTGGAGAACTAACTACAGATCTTCTTTTGAAGATCTGCTGCATCAAATCCCTCTGTCTCTTCGTGTAATCCTACACAGGCTCGATAATGTTGAGAGCAGGGCATTGTGGGGCCAAACTATTACTTCCAGGACTCTTTGTTTGTCTTTACACTACTAGTTCATAAAGACATCACTGTATGTTTGGGGTTGTTGTCCTGCTCTGAGTATACATTTGGGACCAGTCATGCACCTCCCTGATGGTATGTCAAGATGGATGGGTGTCTGCCTGTATTTCTCAACATTGAGAAGACCTGGTCTTGATAACGCCCGATGGGAGGGGCGAAACGCGTTGACGCATTTCCGGTCCACACTCTGTGCGCCTGACGTCATTTCCGGTGAGTGGAACGCACGCTGAGCGGTGCGTTCCAGCGGCCATCTTGGTTCACTGTTTGGTCTAAGAGGAGTCCTGGCTTTGTTCTATTGTGGATGTGAGAGCCCTGGAAGGAAAAGTTTGTATATTTGCTGGAATTGAAGCCTACTATATATAATAAACATGCCTTTATCAAGTGTTTAACATGTGAGTGGCCTTAATCTCCGTTTGAAAAAGTTACTATTGTGTGACAATATTATGCTATGTGAGTTTTTTTCTTCTGGTTGAATGGTGGAGTCTATTCGGATGGTGAAGATTTTCCCTAACGTGGCACCAAAGAGGGTTTAGGATCCCTAAAATTCCTTAAAGGTTTTTCACTCACCAAGTTCTGGTGAGTGTATTTGATGTTGGTTTGTGCACGGGTGGAAGGTGGAAGTTCCTTTTTTATTCTTAAAGAAAGTTTGAAGAAAAGAAGTTCACACTTTTATTTCAACAATTTAATAATGTTTTCAGCACATGGACTTTTGGGTGTTTGGTTTAAGAGTAAGGATAAGCACTATTAATTTATGCACCTATTTTATTTATGTTATGAGTGATTAATAATCTAATTTTGCGCTGTTTATTTATATTTATATGGTAGTAATAGGATATAGAAATAATAATAATAGCATTGAGAAAACACTGCAAGTTTACATGATTTCCAGACACTGTTCAGTTCCATTCTAGACATTGATTGGCTTCTGCTTTGTAAATGTTCTGCTTCTATTTCAATTTGCATGGCTTATTAACCCTCGTGCATGGCATTGGTCCCCTCATATCTTACTTCCCAAGGTAGTCTTGGAGGTCTGCTTTTGGCTTCATATTGCAAAATATTTATACAATGGATGCGTGTTTCTACCCAATTGCCTGGTTTCTGGTTGTGTCTCATTTTTACTTTTGTTCCACTCTCCTGTGGAGGAAAAAAAACATTTCCCAAGCAGAAGTTTTACCAACAGTGCAAGAAGCAATGCTGGATTAATTGTAATTAAACCATTGTCTCTTGTACAGTCTTATGTCATTCATTAAAATAATTCTTGGTTCAGTTTTTATTTTATTTTTAAACAACAAACATGTAATACTTACCTGCACAGAGCAGCCCTGATCCATCTCTTCTGGGATTCACTGCTGGCGCGCACAGCTCCCCACCCCACTGAGTGCCCCTTAGCAACCTGCTTGCTCTTGGGGCACTTGTGCATGCTTGCTCCCGTGCCGCCCTTGTGTGTCCATAAGACTCACAGAGAGTAGCTCAGTCCTACCTCCCCCCCTCCCCGGCCCCCTCCTCTTTGGCTGTGATAGACAACAGAGGGAGCCAGTAGCTACCACTGCTGGCTTTTATCCAGCGAGATATGAAAGAGCCAAGAGATCCTTGGCTGTCCTATACATCGCTGGATCAAGAACAACGGGCTCGGGTGAGTATAAAGGGGGGGGAGAGCTACACTCAGAAGGTTTTTTTACCTTCATGAATAGAATGCATGAAGACAAAAAACTTCTTCCTTTACAACCACTTTAATATTATTTCTACTGTTGCTCCACCATACCTTGTACTTTTTTAAATTCTGTGCATGTGATGTGTCTTATTTAACTTTACTTAGCAGAAGTCCAAAGCCAATAATCTTAAAGAGGAGTTCCACCCAAAAGGGAAAGTTCTGCTTTAATGCTTTGTCCCCCACACCCCATTAAGGATTGGCACCTTTGGGGAGTGGGTACCCGAATTTGACAGGTACCCACTCCCACTTCCGCTGTAATTGCCTAGGTGATCGGAAGCGGAGGTTGTCCTTCCTCTCTCCCCGCAGTCTTCTGGGACACATGACAGGTCCCAGAATACTACGGGGCCATTCATAAAGCCTAGCGCTTCGTGTGCATGTGCAGTGGGCACCCACCTGTGAACCCGCAAGCTGTCATAACCGGGTGCGCACACTAAAGATGCTGGCGCCAGGGAGAGAAAACTGCCAATGAAAGCAGCGGTGGTGAAGACACCACTGGACCGAGGGACAGGTAAGTGGCTGTATTTTAAAAGTCAGCAGCTACAGCTTTTTTTTCCAGCTGGAATTCCACTTTAATTACAAATCTGAAACAAAAATACAACAGGAAAATTGAATTCCCTTGCCTCCCTTATCTACAGTGGGGCAAAAAAGTATTTAGTCAGCCACCAATTGTGCAAGTTCTCCCACTTAAAAAAGATGAGAGAGGCCTGTAATTGGCATCATAGGTAGACCTCAACTATGAGAGACAAAATGAGAAAAAAATCCAGACAATCACATTGGCTGATTTGGAAAGAATTTATTTGCAAATTATGGTGGAAAATAAGTATTTGGTCACCTACAAACAAGCAAGATTTCTGGTTTCACAGACCTGTACCTTCTTATTTAAGAGGCTCCTCTGTCCTGCACTCATTACCTGTATCAATGGCACCTGTTTGAACTTGTTATCAGTATAAAAGACACCTGTCCACAACCTCAAACAGTCACACTGTAAACTCCACTATGGTGAAGACCAAAGAGCTGTCAAAGGACACCAGAAACAAAATTGCAGACATGCACCAGGCTGGGAAGACTGAATCTGCAATAGGCAAGCAGCTTAGTGTGAACAAATCAACTGTGGGATCAATAATTTGAAAATGGAAGACATACATGACCACTGATAATCTCCCTCGATCTGGGGCTCCACGCAAGATCTCACCCCGTGGGGTCAAAATGATCACAAGAACGGTTAGCAAAAACCCCAGGACCACACGGGGGGACCTAGTGAATGACCTGCAGAGAGCTGGGACCAACGTAACAAAGGCTACCATCAGTAACACACTACGCCGCCAGGGACTCAGATCCTGCAGTGCCAGACGTGTCCCCCTGCTTAAGCCAGTACATGTCCGGGCCCGTCTGAAGTTTGCTAGAAAGCATTTGGATGATCCAGAAGAGGATTGGGAGAATGTCATATGGTCAGATGAAACCAAAATAGAACTGTTTGGTAGAAACACAACTCGTCGTGTTTGGAGGAGAGAGAATGCTGAGTTGCATCCAAAGAACACCATACCTACTGTGAAGCATGGGAGTGGCAACATCATGCTTTGGGGCTGTTTCTCCGCAAAGGGACCAGGACGACTGATCCATGTACAGGACAGAATGAATGGGGCCATGTATCGTGAGATTTTGAGTGCAAACCTCCTTCCATCAGCAAGGGCATTGAAGATGAAACGTGGCTGGGTCTTCCAACATGACAATGATCCCAAACATACCACCCGGGCAACGAAGGAGTGGCTTCGTAAGAAGCATTTCAAGGTCCTGGAGTGGCCTAGCCAGTCTCCAGATCTCAAGCGACAGCCCCAAAACATCACTGCTCTAGAGAAGATCTGCATGGAGGAATGGGCCAACATACCAGCAACAGTGTGTGCCAACCTTGTGAAGACTTACAGGAAACGTTTGAAATCTGTCATTGCCAACAAAGGATATATAACAAAGTATTGAGATGAACTTTTGATATTGACCAAATACTTATTTTCCACCATAATTTGCAAATTAAATTCTTTCCAAATCAGCCAATGTGATTGTCTGGATTTTTTTTCTTATTTTGACTCTCATAGTTCAGGTCTACCTATGATGCCAATTACAAGCCTCTCTCATCTTTTTAAGTGGGAGAACTTGCACAATTGGTGGCTGACTAAATACTTTTTTGCCCCACTGTATTTTATATTTTGCACAAATCATAAATGCTCAGCTACTTTCATGGATGGAGTTATTGGCATACAATAATTAATAATAAGCCTGCTTTAGTTCTTAGCTCTTGGAAAGTTTTCTGCACAGCTCAGCACCATGCTGTCTGTCTGTCTGTTGTGGTGATGATGTAATCAGTCAAGCCTAATAACTGTTTATGCACCGTCTGTTTTCAGCAGACACTAACTCAATGTGATATTAGCTGTATGCGTTATGATGTGGAAGCTAAAAAGTGGGCATAAAGCATATCAGAAGCTCAATATTATCAGTTCCTCAAAGTGACATATTCCATTGCCCTGTGCTGCATACTTTTCTAAAGAAATATACTCAGAGTAATCCATTTCTGAAACTGACATTGGATTGTCAATTGCTTCATATTCCTAAAAGTTAAAAATACTGCAAAATAAAAAAGTGCAATTAAATTCATTAAAGCTATCATATAAGAAAACACATTTTTCAGATTACGACATAGTCTTACAAAGTATGTTGCCTTTTTAGAGCTTAAGAAACTAGCAATAGTATAAAACTAGACAGTGAATTTAGGCAATAAAAACACATTTTGATAACTTCTCTTCACAATATTTCTACAATTTTTCTTTCAAATGGATAGAAAATTGCACATTTACTAAATTGCAGTTTTCACTATAGCTCAAATACCATTAAGTTGGACACAGAATTTCTTAAAATGTTACTAAACCCACAACAGTAAAATCAGTCTGTATTTGCAGTAAATACTAAATAAAATGTATTTTATCCCCACCTAGCCTCCCTCCCACTACAACCCCTCCAACTCTCCCCTCCTCTGACCTCCTAACCGCCCTGCCTCCACCGCCCTTAACATCCCGCACACTATAACCTCCCCAACACTCCGCTCCTTCAGCCTTGCCACCACTGAGGAGGTCACCAAGGTCTTCTCAGAAGCCCGCCTCACCACTTGCCCCCTTGACCCTGTCCCCACACAACTCCTCCGGGCACCCTCCCCCTCCATCCTACGCTCCCTCACCCACATGTTCAATCTCTCCCTCTCTACTGGCACATTCCCCTCCCCCCTAAAGCACACGCACATCATCATGCACCCCCATACTCATACAAAAACCCTCCTTGGACCCCACTGACCTGAACAACCTTAGACCCATCTCCCTGCTGCCATTCACTCCCAAGCTCCTTGAGCGCTTAATCTACAATCGCCTAAGCTCCCTCCTCACTGACAACAACCTCCTCGATCCACTGCTGTCTGGCTTCCATCCCCTACATGCCACCGAAACTGCCCTACTCAAAATCACTAATGGCCTGCTAACCACCAAAGCTAATGGCCACTACTCAGTCCTCTTACTCCTTGACCTCTCCGCGACCTTCGACACAGTTGACCACCCCCTCCTCTTTGATAAACTACACTCCCTCGGCATCAGAGACTCCGCTCTCTCCTGGCTCTCCTCCTATCTCTCCCAACGCTCCTTCAGCGTTACCTATAACGCTACCACCTCCCCCTCTCTCCCCCTCTCTGTTGGGGTCCCCCAAGGCTCTGTCCTTGGGCCCCTTCTCTTCTCCATCTACACCTCCTCCCTGGGCAAACTGATACACTCCCACGGCTTCAACTATCACCTCTACACCGACGACACGCAAATTTACCTCACCACCCCTCAACTCACCCCTTCAGTCTCCGCCCGTATCACCCACCTCCTGAACGACATATCAGACTGGATGTTGCTCCACTTCCTCAAACTGAACCTTTCCAAAACCGAGCTCCTAACTTTCCCCCCAGCCCGCGACCCCCCCCACCCTCTCCATCATGCCACCATCAGTCCCACCCAGCAAGCCAAAGTCCTAGGTGTCACTCTAGATTCAAACCTGTCCTTCCAACCCCTGTCCAATCGATAGCAAGCTCATGCAGGCTCCACCTCCGCAAACATCTCCAAAATACATACGTTCCTAACTCCAGACACTACTAAACAACTCGTTCACTCCCTGATTATCTCACGCCTGGACTACTGCAACTCCCTCCTCACCGACCTACCTCATCACCACTTCAGTCTATCCTGATCTCAGCGGCCAGACTCATCCACCTTACCATCCTCTTCTGCCACTCCCCTCTGTCATTCCCTCCACTGGCTCCCGATTGCCCAACGCATCAAATTCAAACTATTAACACTGACATACAAAGCCATTCATAAAGCTGCCCCAAACTACCTCACCGACCTGATACCCAAATACTACCCAACCTGCTAGACAGAGTGTTTGAGGACCTTTGCCTAATGGATAAACACACACACCTGCCAACTTTGGAACTTAAAAAGGAGGGACACCTCTGGATGGAGAAAACAAGGTATACCCAGCACCGTAGCGAGGGCAGGTGTGGATTCATTGTGCTAAATATTGGCTGATGCCTAAGGGGGCATGGTTAAATGGAGTCTGAGCCTACATATTGAATACACTGTACACAATTTGCTGCCCTTGCACCCACAAAATACTCCATTATTACTTTGCTTTGAGTGAAAGTCTCATTCAAATAAGCCTAAAGGATCGATGAAAAAAATTGAAAATACACAGAAAGCTAACACTTACCTGAGCCTATCTTAAAGAAAACCTTGTAGGAAGACTGCTCCTTACCAAACACCTGATCAGCACGTGTAGCTGAACTTCCTCGCCTGCATGTAAAGCTTCAAGTCAATGATTGTTTCCTGAGCCAAACCCATGTAATTGGATGCAGATCACAGGCCCCTCTGACTCGACCTCTTGGTCACCAGTTTATAAACCCCCTATTGCCTGGAGCACTTTCTCATATAGACCTATATTTTCTGTTGCCCAAGGACTCTGGGAATCCATCTGAACAATTGATACAAGAGTTAAGCAGGGGCCCAGGTCACCTAGTGCATGATGCCTGAGGGAGGGGTATTCTCACACCGCCTGGTGGGTGATTCCATTTCCTTAACCGCCACTTGGTCCTGAGCCAACCAGGTTTCACAGACACTTGACTGTTTAACTCTTCTCCACCCTTAGTTGAATTTAACTCTCTCACTCAATCAAATAGTCCTTCCCCCACTGAGACAGTAATGAGGCCAGGTTTTGCCTGTGTAAACTTTACTAAACTTTTTGAAGTACAATGGTCCACGGTTTGGTCATTCTTCAGTGTAAGTTATACCTGTAACAGTCCATAACACTGTCTTTGAAAGTGCAGTTACACCTCTTTCACATCTTGAATCACTAAATAGTCATCCCACATTTTACAGGACGGGTGCTGTGGTGTTACTAACAATTCAGGGCATGCTAATTATTTCCCAATAGGCCCCAGGCCTTCATTTGTCCAGCAGGTCTCCAGCAGGCACAAGAGGTACCATCCAGCTGAGAAGAAACATTTCTCCTTACATTACCGACATTCCCAAAAAAAGTCGGGGAAGACTCCTCCCATGCCTTAAATAGGCAGGAGGCAGAGCCTGGTAAAGAGAATGACCAAGCAGGAAAGCAAAAATTAAAGATGCATACCAAATTAACCTCTGCTCCAAACTTCGTTCAAATAGTTGCAAACTGCATAGTAACCAGCAACTGTTATAAGGACTATTTAATACACTACATAGCATATACAGTATAGGGGTCAGGTCTATGTAACATACTATGCAGGATATAGAGTGTTTTGGTCAGGAAAATGCAATATACAACACTGTCACACAGAGATCAGCAGTCAGGAGTATATATCATAGGGTCCCTTACATTGATGGTGATTCTCATTTTTTAATGTATATTTTGTTGCATTTTTTTTTGATCAATTAAAATTATACACCAAAACAAAGTAAGCAGTGCAACAAAACACAGTAAAATGCTGCCAAATTCACATTTAAAGATCACATTTTTTTAAACACCATGGTGTTAGTACAGACAAAATTAATTTAATATGCAGCAACCAACCAGCTCCCAGCAGGATTACAGTATATGAACAATATACCATTCTCTATAGTGTATATCTCCAACACAAACCACTATACAGCCCCAAATTTAGGAAATTACTACAATCAGAATAGACCCTCCCCTGGAAAAAAACAGAAGCACATATTGTATATCTACTCCTATAAGCACCCCCCCCTCCCCCCGCCCTTTCCCTAGTAGAGTCCAACTGTATACACAGCAGATGTCTGATCACTTTTTTTCTTGTTCCCCCTCTTCAGTCTCTGCACTGTGAGTGGGTGACCAACATGCTTTCATTTCCTATCTTAGGGGATGTAACTCAACATGTACAGTAGACTGTGCTCTTCACTGACAGCCACAGGTGCTAACATGCAGTCCGGAAGCTGATGCAAGGAGCAGGTGGACACAATGAGCCAACTCCACCCAGTAATGCTGGCAGAGTTTAAATGATAGGTACCAGCTGTATGTGCTTAAAGTGACAGCAGGATAAAAAGAGGGAAATGTTGAAAAACCAGAGGTCCTTGGGAGCATGGGATTTTCGGTGAAAATGTGTTGCATTCCAGTACAAACCAGGACTGTTGGGAGGTATGCACACAGTACTAAAATCCTGACATAGGTTCCAAACCTTCCTCATTTTAATAGAACATTTGTCTTATCTCTGACTTTATTCTTACTGTATTGAAAGAATTTTTACAAACTTCTATACGATACCCATCAAACAGTCAGGAAGTTGGGCAATTTCATCTCACTTCCTGTTTGACTGATACTCCTAAGACAGACAGGGCATGGGGAGATTTCCCCTTACTTCCTGATCTGTCTGGCAGATCACAATATTGTTCCAATATCTGCTTTTATTTAGTCACATTAAGATATGCAGCTAAGATACATATTGGAACTATATAATGACGTCATCTGTCAATATTGCCCCAGGACCTGAGTTTAAATAGGTTGATCGCTGCAAGGGATTCTGCTGTGGGTGTAAGCAGGTTCAGTCTGTATTCCCACTGTAGGTGGTGCTGAGCTTAAGTGGCAATACAGAAAGGGAATGAAGTTGTGGGGAACTTAGTTCCTCCATGGTCTCCTTCAGTCACCTGGAAGCAGCATGTCCAGTTGGATGCTGGGCCTCCATGTGACCTCCATGGCCATCTTAGGTAGGGCAGAGATTATTTAAGTTCCTGACCCCCCTGGATTGGTGCTCATTGTGTGAGTGGGTAGTGTAGGGAAAAAAACTTCAATCTGCTAGGGACAGCAATAGTGGTAGGGAAAGGGTCCAAAGGGAAGGATTAGGGATGTGTAGGGACTTCGCTATCTCTATTAAGGAAGCCTCTCATTTGGGTTGGACCAGCCAGGCCACATTCATGTTCCTTATTGCAGAAGCTGTCCACATCGTTCAAGCTACTGTATCTCTGCTGTGCATCCCGTAAGTGGCTCTGGGTGACTGTGCCAACCTGCCGAGCCTATTTGCACCTTGTTGGGACTGTTGCAATACACAGTTTATATTACTCATACCACACCATGCTGCACCCTGCTCACACAGGTATCTTCTAATCTAAACAAGGATACAGATAGCTGTAAAAACCTGAAACAGGTTCTAAAACTACAACACTATTACAAAAATATGGCTGGAGCTAGATTTTAATGTTGCTCAGTTATTTGCAGCCTTTTATTGCAACCTCCTGCCTTCTTATTACCTGTACATGTAACATCTTGCCTACAGGGCACTTTCACCCCTTTCCAGCCCAGGCCAATTTTCATCTTTCAGCGCTGTCACCCTTTGAATGACTATTGCATGGCCATGCAACACTGTACCCAAATTTTTATCATTTTTTGAGACAGATACAGCTTTCTTTTGGTGGTATTAAATCACCAGTGAAGTTTTTTTATTTTTTGCTAAACAAAGGAAAAAAGACCAAAAACTTTGAAAAAAAATGTTTTCTTAGTTTCTGTTATAAAATTTTGTAAATAAGTAATGTTCTCCTTCACTGATGTACTCTGATGAGGCTGCACTGATAGCCGGCACTGATGGGCACTGATAGGAGGCACTGGTGAGGAGGCACTAATAGGCAACACTGATGCGTAAAGACTGGCATCACTGATGGGCACTGAAAGGCAGCACTGATAGGCACTGATATGTGGCACTGATAGGCATCATTGATGAGCACTGATAAATGGCACTGACTGGCACTGATAGGTGGCACTGCTGGGTACTGATAGACTGCACTGATGAAGAGGCACTGATAGGTGGCACTGATGGGCATTGACCAGCATCAATGATGAGCACTGAAAGGCAGCACTGATGGGTACTGATATATCGCACTGACTGGCACTGATAGGTAGCACAGAAGGGGTTGCACTAATAATCAGGGCACTGATGTGCAGTGTAGATGTCCCCTCTGAGGACTGCCGCTTAACGGCTCTCCTCTCCTCACACGCTGTCAGCATGAGAAGAGGACTGTCAAAAACTGGCATTTCCTGTTTACATGTGATCAGCTGTGATTGGACACAACTGATCACATGGTAAAGAGCCTATGTCATCAGCTCTTTACCGTGATCAGTAATCCGCTGTGCCAAGGAACACAGCACATCACCAATCGCTGCGTGCCCCCGGGGGCACATCTAGAGTGGGAGGACATCAAATGATGTCCTCCTAGAACAAGAGAGCTCCTGCCCATCCATCATTTCCCAATACGGGAGGGAGTTAAGGCCTGTGCATTTAGCTCTGAAGCATGAGGCTCCTATGTTTAGGTTCGGGCAGAAGGCCCAGGTGCACCATCCCAACTCGCTTCTGGCAGTCTGGTAAACCCCACAGATAGTGCAGAGACATGTGTTTTACCACAGTGAATGAATTCAGGTCACTGATAGGACACACAGAAGACAACTGTTATCTATGTGTCCAATTTACACTGCAAAGTAGGATAGAATTAAATGTCACTGTGCAGCAGCGCAACACACCACACTGCTGTACAGTGACGTAAACAAGTGCACTTAAAATAAAGTTGACACAAAGAAAAAGAAAAAAGGGATCTGTGTAATGTGGTAAAGCACGCATCACACCACCCCCTACCACCGTCTCACTGCAGCCAGGACAGACCTCTGCAGTTTAGTGTGTGGCAACTGTTCAGGGCCCTAAACACTGTTACAATGTTACAAGCATTTAGGGCAGTATGTACTCACAAATGCTCGAAAAGCAGACTTCTTTCATCCTGGGCATTCATCCTTGGGCATACACTATCCTAAGCATTAGTAGCAGTCATATATCAATTGTAATAAACAACAGTGCAGCGCTTCAAGAATTAAAATTGGATAAAAACAAAATGTATATACATATGTAAAGTCTATACAGTATCCGCGGTATTGTCTGATGAAAATGTTTCCGAAGTATATACTGCCTCGAAATAACAGCAATGCGCACTCACCAGAAACGCATGGAATATGCGCATATAGAGGTAATCATCCCAGGTGTCCGATCCGACGAAGACCGAGTGGTGGGCGTCCTATTCACGGTGTGTCATCAGAAACAACACGACAGATCCGGAGGTCCCCTTAAGGTTAGTCACACTGATAGTGTTGATCCCTCTTCTGGCTGGTGAGGGTGCCCTTTCTGTGGGAGTAGCAGCTCCAGCAAGGAGCCCCAAAAAACAAGTGCCAGAGATAGTGTAGTATGTTCTTAAGGTGATTTTATTAGTCAGACAAAGTAATAGGGCAGTATGCACATCACAGCATTCATTGCATGTCAAGTGAAAGGAAAAGCATTACTGACCCCAGTAAAGATGGCCGCCGGGCCTCCTCGTGGCTCCGGCGGTAGGAAATGACGTCACGCTCTGCAGAGCGTGACGTCATTTCCTACCGCCGGAGCCACGAGGAGGCCCGGCGGCCATCTTGCCCTATTACTTTGTCTGACTAATAAAATCACCTTAAGAACATACTACACTATCTCTGGCACTATCTCTGGCGCTGCACTGTTGTTTATTACAATTGATATACGTATATTTTAAAGGTATTGTGGTTACCTGAAGTGTACTAGCTGCTGCATACATTTGAGAGCGCTCACTACATATTACTTTTTATTAGTAGCAGTCAGCTCACCATCCAAGCCCATCCAGGCACAGCAGCTTTCACCCTCTCAAAGAGTATAATAGGCTGCCGTCAGAGAGACTGGATTATGCATCTGTGCCTTCTACCCGCAATAAACGCCAGAGCCTCATGTATTGGGGTTTAACACCCAGTGTGCATGGGGCCTTAGCTGAGTACACATAGTCCGAATATCAGCCAGGTAACTAGGAACCAGGTGACACTTGGACAGTGTGTACAGCTGTCCTTCCAAGAGAAGCTGTCCTAAGGACCAGCTTTTGTTGAAGTAATATGCTTCAGCATGGGAGACCACTGCGCTAACATCGCTTCTGTTAGTACAACGATCTCTCCTTCTTTTCGTTCAGCCCGCTACATTGAGCGAAAAAAGCTGAATGTGTAAACTAAGCATTAGGCGTAATTTTGGAAATGAAGATTGATATAGGTGAAAATTGAATCAATTGCATCAACTGTATTTGTTTATATGACCACGTTCTTCAGCACCAAGTCTTTAACATTGCTACATAAAATCACAGAAATTTAAGTACATAGATTTTAACATACTGTGTGTATACAATGACAAATAAAGTCACATGGATGTAGAGGAGAACTTAGTTACTAAGAGCATAATGTTTAACCACTTGACTACTGGGTTATAGCCTAATAACGGCTACAGCGCGGTCATCTAGTTCTGAGAGGGCGTCATATGGGACGCATACCTGGCTAGCTCTGTGATCTCTGTACCCGTCGGACACAGCTGATCACTTGACATGGTAAAGGGCCAATCACAGAACCCTTTTACCATGTGATCAGCTGTGTCCAATGACATAGCTGATCACAATGTAAATACATTTGCCGGTTATTGGCTGCACTTTCCTCATGTTGTCACAGCGTGAGGAAAGAGAAGAACTGGTAATCGGCAAATGTATTTAAAAATCAGAGGCAGTCCATCAGTGCTGCCAGTTAGTGTCCATCAGTGCTGCCAGTCAGTGTCCATCAGTCCTGCCAGACAGTGATCATCAGTGCCACCAGTCAGTGTCTATCAGTGCCGCCAGTCAGTGCCCATAGGTGGCACCAGTCAGTACCACCTGTCAGTGGTGTTCAATGCTGCCTATCAGTGCCCATCAGTATTGCATGTAGCTTCATCAGTGCCAATCCGTGCCCATCAGTGCTGCCTATCACTGCAGCCTCATCAGTACCCATCAGTGCAGCCTATCAGTGACCATCAGTGCTGCATATCAGTTCCCAACAGTTCAGCCTCATCAGCACACATCAGTGAAGGAGAAAAATTACCTGTTTGCTAAATTTTGTAACAGAAACTGAGGGGGAATTTTTTTTTTCAAAATATTTAGTCTTTTTTTGTTTGTTTAGCAAAATATTAAAAATCCAGTGGTGATTAAATACAAACAAAAGGAAGCTCTATGTGTCTTGAAAAAATTATACAAATTTAATATGTTTACAGTGTTGCATGACTGCGAAATAGTAATTCAAATTGCGACAGCACTGAAAGCTAAAAAATTGGCCTGGGAAAGAATGGGGTGAAAGTGTCTGGTACTAAGGGCATGAACACTTCTGACATTGGGCTGTTGTTGTAATTATCTACACATTCTTCTGTTCCACTCAAGCTACTAATATTCATCTGGATTTCACCATACCATTCTGCATATATTCTCACATTATACTATTATTTGCATACCATGCAAAAGCATCTTCTCACATTCTAATCTAAATTGCACCATGCCCCTCCGTTGTTTGCATGGTGCAATACCCATTTGTATATGTCCTTCATTTCTGTTATTGAGCACCCCTGCATTTTATGCTCAGCAATGCCATTCGGCATCAAATTGTATTGCAGGTTTAAAATTCATCATTCGGGAGTGCACTTTGAATTTCCTGTTTTATTCATAATATAACAAACTGAGCCTGCGAATGATATACAGCAGGCAGCAATGAACCTTGGAAGTGTTATTTTATAAGAGGACATTTTAAAGCGCAGCATCTGAGCATAGTCACATAGTCTAAAGTGTGTGCTTATAAACAAAAGTAGAAGAGATTTTCATCAGGTATTAAATTATACAGACGCTCATGGATAGCTCATTCTTCAACGCAACACTCATTTCATTGATTTGCTGATTGAACGTTCCCTGTCTACAAACATGCAATTAACAGCTCTTTCATATAACACTGATGAAAGGGTAATCTTGATTTCCAGAAAGTATATTGAACAGGAAATAACGGAAATAACTGCAGTACAATCTGTAGGCTTGTTTCAAAGTCTGGGTATTTAATCAAAAACTCATGAAAGATTAACAGATTATTTATACCTCTTTCCATCTTGCACATAGTATTTATCTTCATGCCAATCCATCATGTCTCTACTCCGCTGGCATAGGTATAAATTGATGAATGCTTACAGACTGCTTTGCTGAAAGATTGTCATATTTTCTGATTACAAGAACTGGGTCGGGATAATTAACTATTTCATATGTCACCACATGTCATTTGTAAATCAGGCATCTTTGTTTAAATAAATATAAATAACACCATTTGATTCCAAGATCATTAGAGGAAATTAGAACAGATCTGCAATTGAGTTTAAGGCATTAAAGCTGAACTCGATGCTTTTATAAAAGACACAAATTATGGCATCCTTGTATTCATCAACATACCCCTATTTTTTATGCAACTAGTGTAATTACCTGAATTTGACTTTACAAGCATATTGCAGCTTCCATAGAGTGAAGCTAAAAGTGGGTGAAGGCAAAAGCACAAGGAGAAACTCAGTTGTTCTGCAGTTCATAGAGAATGCATCTAGGAGAAGAGAGCAGAGCGACAAAATGTTGAACTTATCTTTATGCTGCTTCTCCACTTTAAAGAGTAACTCCACTTTTGTTGAGATCTTTGTACATTGCAAGGAATTTAACAAACTTTGCACCGGGGTACTTTCTGTTTCATTCTTATGAAAAAGATGTACAAGTGAAACTCCAAAAATTTGAATATCGTGCAAAAGTTCATTTATTTCAGTAATGCAACTTATAAGGTGAAACTAATATATGAGATAGACTCATTACATGCAAAGCAAGATAGTTCAAGCCGTGATTTGTCATAATTGTGATGATTGTGGCTTACAGGTCATGAAAACCCCAAATTCACAATCTCAGAAAATGAGAATATTGTGAAAAGGTGCAATATTCTCGGCTCAAAGTGTCCCACTCTAATCAGCTAATTAAGCCATAACACCTGCAAAGGGTTCCTGAGCCTTTAAATGGTCTCTCAGTGTGGTTCAGTAGGAATCACAATCATGGGAAAGACTGCTGACCTGACAGTTGTGCAGAAAACCATCATTGACACCCTCCATAAGAAGGGAAAGCCTCAAAAGGTAATTGCAAAAGAAGTTGGATGTTCCCAATGTGCTGTATCAAAGCACATTGATAGAAAGTTATGTGGAAGGGAAAAGTGTGGAAGAAAATGGTGCACAAGCAGCAGGGATGACCGCAGCCTGGAGAGGATTGTCAGGAAAAGGCTATTCAAAAGTATAGTGGACTTTCACAAGGAGTGGACTGAGGCTGGAGTCAGTGCATCAAGAGCCACCACACACAGACGGATCCTGGACATGGGCTTCAAATGTCATATTCCTCTTGTCAAGCCGCTCCTGAACAACAAACAACGTCAGAAGCGTTTTACTTGGGCTAAAGAAAAACAGACCCGGTCTGTTGCTCAGTGGTCCAAAGTCCTCTTTTCTGATAAGAGCAACTTTTGCATCTCATTTGGAAACCAAGGACCCAGAGTATGGAGGAAGAATGGAGAGGCACACACTGCAAGATGCTTGAAGTCCAGTGTGAAGTTTCCACAGTCTGTGTTGATTTGGGGAGCCATGTCATCTGCTGGTGTTGGTCCACTGTGTTTTATTAAGTCCAGGGTCAACGCAGCTGTCTACCAGGAGATTTTGGAGCACTTCATGCTTCCTTCCGCAGACGAGCTTTATGGGGATGCTGACTTCATTTTCCAGCAGGACTTGGCACCTGCCCACACTGCCAAAAGCACCAAAACCTGGTTCAATGACCGTGGGATTACTGTGCTTGATTGGCCAGCAAACTCGCCTGACCTGAACCCCATAGAGAATCTATGGGGCATTGCCAAGAGAAAGATGAGAGACATGAGACCGAACAATGCAGAAGAGCTGAAGGCCGCTATTGAAGCATCCTGGTCTTCCATAACACCTCATCAGTGCCACAGGCTGATAGCTTCCATGCCACGCCGCATTGAGGCAGTAATTGCTGCAAAAGGGGCCCAAACCAAGTACTGAGTACATATGCATGCTTATACTTTTCAGAGGTCCGATATTGTTCTATGTACAATCCTTGTTTTATTGATTGCATGTAATATTCTAATTTTCTGAGATTGTGGATTTGGGGTTTTCATGAGCTGTAAGCCATAATCATCACAATGATGACAAATCACGGCTTGAACTATCTTGCTTTGCATGTAATGAGTCTATCTCATATATTAGTTTCACCTTTTAAGTTGCATTACTGAAATAAATGAACTTTTGCACGATATTCAAATTTTTTGAGTTTCACCTGTATGTTCAAGTATGCCCTTGGAAGGCCGATTCCTGATTGGAAGTGTCTGTGTTCATTCTAATCAGCTGTTACACTTGCAGTGTGCTAATGAGGAATGTTGCAGTGGCTGCATCCCTTTAGAAGCAGTTAACCCTTAGGGAGTATCTCCCCAAAATTAAATTTCTATTAGAGGATGAAATTTCTATTGGGGGATGCCTACATTTTACTCCTATCTTAGTGCAGACGTCTAAGAAAATCAGTGAGCCAATCACACAAGCAGGAAATTACATCTCTGGAAAAGTTCTGTACACTAACTGCATACAGAAAGCCTCTGGGTTGCCATATTGCAGGAAATTACAGCATCTGTAAATTGAAAAGAAAACACATTTTTAATAAAATTGCATTGCAATATGATTTGTGTAACAATTGTACATGTTACAGTAGAGTAATATATACACTATATTGCCAAAAGTATTGGGACACCCCTCCAAATCATTGGATTCAGGTGTTCCAATCACCTCCATGGTCACAGGTGTATAAAATCAAGCACCTAGGCATGCAGACTGCTTCTACAAACATTTGTGAAAGAATGGGTCGCTCTCAGGAGCTCAGTGAATTCAAGTGTGGTACTGTGATAGGTTGCCACCTGTGCAGTAAGTTAATTTGTGACATTTTCTTGCTACTAAATATTCCACAGTCAACTGTTAGTGGTACTATAACAAAGTGGAAGCAACTGGGAACAACAGCAACTCAGCCATGAAGTGTTAGGCCACATAAAATGACAGAGACGGGTCAGCACATGCTGAAGTGCACAATGCGCTGAAGTCACCAACTGTCTGCAGAGTCAATAGATAAAGACCTCCAAACTTAGTGTGGCCTCCAAATTAGCACAACAACAGTACATAGAAAGCTTCATGGAATGGATTTCCATGGCTGAGCAGCTGCATCCAAGCCTTACATCACCAAATGCAATGCAAAGCGTCGTATGCAGTGGTGTAAAGCATGACGTCACTGGACTCCAGAGCAGTGGAGATATGTTTTCTGAAGTGACAAATCACACTTCTTTGTCTGGCAATCTGATGGACGTGTCTGGGTTTTGCAGTTCCCAGGAGAATGGTACTTGCCTGACTGCATTGTGCCAAGTGTAAAGTTTGGTGGAGGGGGGATTATGGTGTGGGGTTGTCTTTCAGCGGTTGGCCCCTTAGTTCCAGTGAAGGATACTCTTATGGCATCAGCATACCAAGACATTTTGGAAAATTTCATGCTCCCAACTTTATGGGAGCAGTTTGGGGGTGGCCCCTTCCTGTTTCAACATGACTGCGCAACAGTGCACAAAGCAAGGTCCATAAAGACACGGATGAGCGAGTTTGGGGTGGAGGAACTTGACTGGCCTGCACAGAGTACTGACCTCAACCCGATGGAATACCTTTGGGATGAAGACTATGAGCCAGGCTTTCTCACCCAACACCAGTGCCTGAACTCACAAATGCGCTTCAGTCCCATTGACACACTCCTTAACCTTGTGGACAGTCTTCCCAGAAGAGTTGAAGCTGTTATAGCTGCAAAGGGTGGGCCAACTCAATATTCAACCCTAAGGACTAAGACTGGGATGCCATCAAAGTTCACGTGCATGTAAAGGCAGGCGCCCCAATACTTTTGGTAATACAATATGTGTGTGTGTGTATTTTATTATTAATTCTATTTTTTTCACAAAAGTGGAGTTAACCTTTAATGTCTAGTCATAGGGTGGAGTGAGGTGAGAGTTACTAAACTGCAGTAGAAATAAATCAGGTTATTCCTACCAGACTACTAGACAGTGCTGTGTGGCGTGGAAGAGCTGTGTAAATCTCAAGGCTGGATGGACAGAACAAATCCTTTGGCAAGTAAAAAAATGCCCTTTAATGTATAGTATTTCAATTTTGTATTTATCTGTTTGTTTGATTTAAATTTTAACATAAAACGTGTATGTTGTGTGCTGCATGTCCCTGTAACATTTGCCATAATGTGCAAGTAAGCACAGGCTCTAGTGTGCCCTGCTTTCATGATGAAAGGTATGGGCTTGTCTCTTTGAAGGCAACCTCTGTCATCTTCCCCCGGTCTTCCTCTGGCCTGATAGCCTCTTTTTTCTTCATCTGTAAGAGCCCAGGAGCAAACTCTATTGCATATGTGCCAATGTCAGTATACAATAAATTAAAAATACCAAGAAAATGTAAGATTTTTTGGCAGAACATACTTATATGCTTCATTTGCCATAAAACTCTACCTGCTAGCATTTTCCATAAAACTCTACCTGCTAGCATTTTCCATAAAACTCTACCTGCTAGCATTTTCCATAAAACTCTACCTGCTAGCATTTTCCAGAAATGTAACTTTAGTTTGCTATTAATGCTTATATGTGTTTTTAAATAATACATACCTCTGTCTTTGTGCTAGGCTCCTGTAATTTCCAGTAAGCATTTATAGTTAAAAAAAAGGGGGCAGCACTTGAATTGACATCTGGTCAGCATTTTACCAGTTAGGAATGTAAAAATGGGACTTGTTATCAATGCTATTAAAAAAAGCATTTTTTTTTCCAAAAAGGTAGCAATCTTAGGCAGCACTGATAACCAAGCATGCTTTACTACACTGCACAATGTTGTGAATCTGAAGCTTGCTGAAAGAGAGAGCACAAAGATTACCATATCAGTGAGTTTCTGTTCCTTGACTATCCAGCCGTCATGTAAACTAAAGCCGGCCATCGATGGATCAAAATTCGTATGGTTCAGCAGGAACCAGCTGAATTTCGATCCATATATGGGCAACCAGCCTGTTGAAGAATTTTTGTTCGATCAGTGAATGTGACTGATGAGTGTATTCCGATGGAGGAGAAGCCTTCCCACTGTCAGAATACAAAAGCTCAGCAGGAGGAATTCCCCCATCCACACATTTGGCTGAACAAAAGAAAATAAATCATGTATGGCCTGCTCAAGTTGTATTGGTTTGACCTTAGTGGAGACAAGTAAATGGTCAGGATTTGTATAGTGCCTGTTAGGGATGTTTGCATTTACAAATGGAATAAAGGAATAATACGTTTTGTCATGTAAGGCAGTTCAGGTATACAGTATGTATTTAAACAGTGCATTTAGCTGTTTTTCTACACTTGTGCTTTAAAATATTGATATACAGATCACAGGTTTGTTTCCACAGATACATTTTATTTAGTTATAACCTTTAAATTCTCAGTGTAAAATCTCAGAAGGCCTAATGCCTTTCTTTACAAGCCTGGGCTTATAGCAAATACTGTAACCTTAATACATGGTGACATTATTCATCCATTCCCGCTAAACACCTGTCACTGTACAGCTTTTAACTTACCAGTTTTAATACGGCTTATCTCCACTGTTTCCACTGTGTGTGGGTGTGCAGGACTGGAGTTATGAAGGGAAAATTCCAAGCCACAAGGGGCCCCAAGGTAGTTTATTCAGTTTTTACTTTATCAAAATTATAAGATTATTCCCTGGTGAAGCGGCAATCTGCTTATGTACTGATCTCGCGGGTCTGTGGCAGCTTGAGTTGAGCTATTGCTACAAAGTTTGTTGTGCAGTCAAAAATGCTGTTTGCCCAGTTGTTTAAAATTTGTCATGTGGATATAAAAACCTGATCATTTTAATTGTAATTTATATATTGTATACAGACACTTGATTACTTCCCCTTGTTATTTATTACAGAGCCATTTCAGCCATTATATACTGTGCAGAAACCCCAAGGCCCATATCCCCAACACAGTAACTAAAATTATGTTATTTCACTGTAAAATATGTGGAAAATAGGTCTAAGTAGAAATGTTCTGATCACTTAACAAATAGCAATTATATTTATTTTTCATCTGATATGCATCATTACTGCCTATGAATCCATCCGCCTTTAAGTGCTGGTTCACATATATGTGGATTGGATGTGGTTTGAACCACATCCAATCCGCATGACGTGAAAAAACATTGCTTCCTATGGTGCCTGTTCACATATGTCCAGTGCACTGATGGTGTGGATTCAGTGCGAATTGAAAAAGAGTCCTGTATGATTTCTGAGAGGTGCGGCCCAGCTCAGGTGCGGATTGCAGGCTATTGACTTCTATGGAAACTGTTTCTAAATTGCACATGTGTGAACAGGATAAAATCCTGACCTGATCCTGTCCTGAACCTGATGTAAACTTGACATGAACTGCTGAACAACTACTGTGTCAATTAGCTGTGAAACCTGAGTTCCAATTTGCACTGCCTATGTGTGAATCAGCTCTCAGCAGACTTATTTCTGCCAGATTGATAAAAAAAAGAGGAGCCCAAACTTATGCAGAGACCAAAACAGGTACCAACACCCCCCCCTTTCCCTCCGTCTTTACTTTCCTACAAATATACCTTACTGTAAAATGTGCAGCGGAGAGGTGCTTTAAAATCATCTTTTACCATAGACAATGTCGGAGAAGCTGCTTAGTAGTTGTGTAGAGTGTAGTGATGTATCTCCATACATCCCCTAAGCTTGAATATGTGACATCCTAGGTCTCTGTCCTTTGCACTCCACCCAGAAGTTTTTGGTATAGCTGGGGCAAGGTAAGTGGATAGAGCAAGTAAGAATAGGAGGGAGCCCAAGTTAAACATTGGAATGTAGTTCTTAGCTCTATAGCTATGCCACAGGTCTGAGGATTTTCCAACTTGTATTTTGAACATTTCAAAAGTAGTTGACAAGTTTGTTTTCTGTCCATATACAGTCATATTAATGCACAGCTGCATCAGCATCATCTGCATCATGCCACTGTTTGACTCCGTGTACAGATTCAAGAGGATAATGTACCACGCTTTTAAATCAAACAAGGGATTTAAAGCGGAGCTCCACCCAAAAAGGGAAGTTCCACTTTAAGGCTTTGTTCCCCGCTCCCCATTTAGGATTGGCACCTTTGGGGAGCGGGTACCCGAATTTGACTGGTACCTGCTCCCACTTCCACTGCAATCGCCTAGGCAATCGGAAGCGGAAGTTGTCCTACCCCCATCCCTCCCCATAGTCTTCTGGGACATGTGACAGGTCCCAGAAGACTATGGGGCCATTCACAAGGCGTAGCGCTACTCGCGCATGTGAAGTGGGCACCCAGCTGTGAAGCCGCAAGCTGCCGCTGAAGATGCCGGCGCCAGGGAGAGAAGACGGCCGGTGAAACCAGCAGTGGTGAGGACACCGCTGGACTGAGAGGCAGGTAAGTGGCTGTAATTTAAAAGTCAGCAACAGTTTTTTTAGCTGCTGACTTTCATTTATTTTTTTTTACCTGGAAATCCACTTTAAGTAGAATACAACTCAACTTTTAAAGCTTGCTGCCACAAGTTTACATTTCTATTTTTGCAATAAAAAGTAAAATTTAACATTAGACCATGCCTTGATTTAGGCAAAGGAAAACAATTCTTCAAACAAACATGAATGAATTCTGCCACAATCAGTTTGCACTTATTATTATTATTATTATTATTATTATTAATATTCTTGTTATAATACAGGATTTATATAACGCCAACAGTTTGCTCAGTGCTTTACAATATAAAGGGAGACAATACAGCAACAACACAGTTCACTACAAGAGGGTTAGGAGCAGGGGCGGACTGACAACTCATGGGGCCCCCGGGCAATAGGGGATCATGGGGCCCCTGTGTCCTCGCCCAAACTCAAAAAAGTCTATGAAAAAGGTACCAGGGGCATCTCATGGGGCCCCCTACTGACCCCGGGCCCTCGGGCAGCGCCCGAGTTTCCAAATGGTCAGTCCGCCCCTGGTTAGGAGGGCCCTGCTCCTTATTACATGAAAGTGTTTTATTACACATGCATGATAAGTTGATTTTGCCAGAAAACGTTTGAGCTGATAACGTCCCGTGCACAAGGAGGAATTAAGGAGATGATTGGGGGGGGGGGGGGGCAAGAGCTGAGAAGAGGGCTGTGTTCATTGTAATTCATAAAAAATGAGGTAGGCAGGGCTGACACCACATGCACATCAAAAAGAAAATAGGAGAACATTGTATTTTTGGCACATCAACAGTTACTTTTCTGTACTTGCAACATGTTAAGGGAATAAAACATGTGGAAATGGGCATGCATTGCAGGGATGTACTCTGTAATTTTTTTTTATGTCTTGACAAATGTGTAAAAAGAATAGTTCCTAAACTTCGTTGTTATGCCCTGTTCCGCCCATGAATTTTCAAAAACTGCGATTTATTCCTACAGTTAATACCGGAATAGGTGAAATATTGCTGTAAACTGATTGTCTAAAGAAATCCCCGTTGCCCCGTTATTCAAACATTTCTATTATAAATGCTCTATGGAAAAATTAGAAGCAAAAGCTATAAAAATGAATTGTATGGTTACATTGTACTGAATATAAGAGTGGTTCTCATTTCTAACCCATTTCTGAGTTTTATCTGCTTTTCTAGAAACAATAGGAGACTATGGGTAGATGTACTAAAGGCAAATAGACTGCGCACTTTGCAGCTGCAGTTGCATTCATTTTCCTTAGTAAATGTAAAGTGGTAAAGCTTCACTCTGTAAAAAAAATACACAATCAAGTGTGAGGAAAATAAATTAAGTAAAAAAGTATTTGCCCCCTTCCTGATTTTTCCTTTTTTTACATGTGTCACACTTAAATGATCAAACACACTTTAATATCCCTTACATATAGAAAGTTCTAAATATTAAAGTGTTAGTACAAAAGATGTGTCCCGCTGCCACCCACCGATCAAGCTCAAACCTGCCTTAATAAATATAATTTGATGATACATCAAGTAGACAGAGAAGGTACAGAAAGTGCACAACACAGACTAAAGCTGAACTCAAGGCAAATATCTAAATACACATTTCAAATGAGAGTTTTTTTACTAAACAAAGGTTTTGTATTTCTATCCATCCTTTCTGGACATGTATGCCGGCCATAGGTGGATCAAATCTCTGCCGCTTCAGCAGGGACTTGCCGAGATTCGATTCATCTGTGGGCAGGCTGGTTGTACTGAAGTTGATCCATCAGTTGACTTCAGTACGATCAGCATATCGGACTTTTTGCATGCAATCACTGCCTGCGGCTATAGCCTCCAGCAGTGGTCATTGTGTTCTGCTGTCAGGGAACACAATAGCGCTGCCCAGTGGTGTATTTTGGTTTTGTGATGCCCTAGGCAACAAAAACATCAGAGCCCCCCTGGGGGGAGAGAGCCTGACACAGACCAACACCACATCTCCTTCCCCCCCCCATGGAGAGAGACTTACACCGACCAACACCACCCCTCCCTCCCCCCCCCATAGAGAGAGCCTGACATTGACCAACAACACCCCTGCCCCCCCTCCACCTGAGAGAGCCTTCCTCTAACATACAACCCCCCCCCCCTCACCTTCATACTCACCTTCACAGCTCCAGACATCCCTGAGAACAATAGTCAGGCTCTGCATACACCAGCAGTCTGCAGCCTCTCTCAGATCCCACCTGGTCCCTGTGCCTCATATATCCCATCTTCTGGTGGGGTGGTGCTGCCCTCATGAAAAATGCCGCCCTAGGCAATACTTTGTTTACCTTGTGGTAAATACGTCCCTGGAGCTGCCGGAATGTGTTGATGGGGGAAACAAATACATGGTAAATAAACAACACAGTTTGGTTACTTCCATGCCCCAAGCCTGCTAATGGACAATAAAGGAGGAGCAGCAGACTGATTAGCTCATCTTTATGCTCACTCCATGACCATGGTACCCAGTGTAGATGCTCTGTTCTGAACTGGGGCTACTGGTAAATTTAGCTTTGCTGGGTTTTAGGTAACCTGGTTGATTTGCAGTCTTTGTGATCATTTGGGTTCAGTTCAGTGTAGCTCCAGTTGTTTCCTTCTGGCTGTAGGTGTCACTGGTACTTGTATGCATTAGTATGATAAGCTGCAGTGAAACTGGGTTATGAATATGCATACTTCTCTCAGTCAACCAATAGGAGTTTTCTGGCCACTGGTGCATTCTGGGAGAGGATATACATAACTGGGAGCTCAAGCCATCAGGGTCCTCCTAACCAGAGCTTGGTCTGGCATGGGTGTGTGAGGAACAGCTGTCATGTGTAGGCCTGAAGCCTAAGGCCTAGCTATGTGCTTCATGCCCTGCAACTGAGGACCTGTCTGCATGCATGGAGAAAGGGATGGAGCCCTGAAATGAAGTACCAGATGTTACTCTGTCATGGACCGGGGACCACGGAGAGCCTGGGAAAAAGCATCAAGACCGACTCATCCAGTACTTTCTTGTGAGTTCTTTTCTGGTTGCTATAGGAGACAGCTGTTGCTACAAAAGTACAGATTGCTGATTTCAGCTTAAAAGCTCTTTTCTGTTCATGCTGTCTACCTTTTTACTTTTGTTTTGAGGAGTTGGCTAGCTTGCTGTTTTACTTGACTTATGGGGGTTTATTTACTAAAGCTGGAGAGTGCAAAATCAGACTCACTTCTGCATAGAAACCAATCAGCTTCCAGGTTTCATTGCCAAAGCTTCATTGAACAAGCTGAGATTAGAAGCTGATTGGTTTCTATGCAGAAGGGAGTCTGATTTTGGACTCTCCAGCTTTAGTAAATAAACCCCACGGTGTCATGTGCCCTTACCCCTCTCTCCCTGAATTCTTCTCACATTTGCTCAGCATGAAAAGTAACTGGCGCCCATTTTTCTACAACTATCCACATCCACCATGTCTAGCAACCTAAACCCTGAGGTGAAATGTCAGCCCACCCTGTCCCTAGGGGGGCGGCGCAACGCCTCTGGAGGCCAAGGGGTGCTACAACAGTGATGGGCTTTACTTGGATCTGCACACGCTCTAATGATATTAGCATCATTACATCATACAACATGTTACCCACTTCAAGTCCGGACACTTTCACCCCCTTCCTGTCCAGGCCAGTTTTCAGTGCTATCACACTTTGAATGACAATTGCGCGGTCATGCAACACTGTACCCATATGAATTTTTTAGCATTTTTTTGAGACACATAAAACTTTATTTTGGTGGTATGTATTCACCACTGGGATTTTTATTTTTTTTGCTATATAAATGAAAAAGTCCAAACATTTTGAAAAAAAAGTGTATTTCTTATAAAATTTTGCAAATAAATAATCTTTCTTCATAAATCTTGGCAAAAATGTACTCAACTATCTTTTTAGTAAAAAAAAAACCCAAATAAGTTTATAAGCAAAAATTATAATTTTTCAAAATTATTTTTACATTTTTTTTTTTATATTATTATTTATGTTTTATTTATTTTAACATACTGTCACCCTAGCAGTACAGTGTCATCATAGTGACACTGTAGTACTTGTGGGGGGTGATGAAGTTTTTTTTTTTACACTGACTGCTTTTACACCCATGAAGGCTGTAAAAGCAATCATTTCTCCTTCTCTCTGGCTGCATTCTTGCAGCCATTGAGAAATACTGTGAGAGCTGTGATCAGTCACAGCTTGTCACATGGTACAAGGCTGTACCATGTGACCTCTGTGATCATTCACTGATTTCACTAGTAGTAAGCAATGATGTCAGAAGTGACATCTTGCTTACTACTATTCATGTGATCACTGATTGGCCAATCAGTGATCACATGATCCGGATCTCACACAGACAGGTTCTCCGGACACAGTGGGCACCGGACCGTGGGAGCGTGCACAGGCAGGGAAGCGGGTGGATGTTTACAAACGGCCACCCGCTCCTGCACTGCTCCCTCCCGGCAGTTTATGTACATGGGCCGGACGGGCAGTGGTTAAACTGAATATACGTACTTCCTAGCAGTGCAGTCCTGACACAATATTTGGTCTGTTTGCTGGTGCTTGCTTTTATGCCACATAAAAATAACCAGATACCTCAGAATAATCTGATTTCCAATAAGCAAGAGCCAGCAGATGATAAACGTCCTATACACTATTAATGTAAAGCATTATTTACTAAGCTCTGAACCAACACAGTATTTTATCTAAACAGAAGAGGAAGTACAGGTATATGTGCATAAATTTCTGCACATGGTTAGAACTGCTAAGCTCATTATCAGTGCGGAATGTAAGAGCACTCTGTAATTCTGCTGAAGCCAATCCTTTCTACATAAATCTACAGAAAAGAAAGAGAAGAAACCCTTTTGCACAAGTTCACTCCAAGGCATCAGAATAATTTGCAGTGCTAAAAGACTGTATTTCCTATTGTTAAATTGGTAGCTTTGCATGCTGAAAAATACGAGCTGCAGTTGTATGCATGGTGAATACAAATCACGCCCAAAATCCAAAATCCAGCTTTATATAATAGAAGATAAGTGTATCCTGAAGATGTTGATTCACTTAGTTTAAGGCTGAGGGAATTTGTCTACCTAGAGAAACCTATACATTTTTTATAGATAAGTGAAAAAAACACATAGTATATTTAATTAATCCCTGCTGTCTGACAAATGAATGCAGCAACAGTGAGACCTATCTAGGTACGTTCCTTCTTGTCATGGCTAATGGTGCTTTCTTCCAGATCTTTTTTTTTATCTTTTTTTTTTTATGTGCATCTGCCACTTTTTCTTGCAAGGTAGAATACTCAGCAAAGCAGAAAGCTGAGGGCACTTTGTTTTAATGTCATGCATACTTTTCATGTTCTCTGTGTCTACCATAAAACATGGCTTTACTGATAGCATCCCTCTGGCCAACCTTTGCTTGCAACATATAATGGTGATTATATGGCAGAAAGTACTGAATTCATATTTCATGCTGCCAGCTATTTTATGACAGATGAAAAACAGAGGATTTCTTTGCACAGCTGAATGAAGAATACTAGGATGCAAAAAAAAAGGAGATATGTGTAATCAGAGGAAGGCCTTAATGTACAACTAGTCAAAGCAAGAGGTTAGAGATAGCATCACACTCAATATTTGGTTTGGAATTACAGCAAATGCTTTCACAAAGAGCTTTGTAGAGTCAAATACAGAACATTCATGGTAGCATGATGCTGAAAGTGCAATATAGCCAGAGGGCCCCTGCATGGGATTTTTGTGTTATATGAAAGACAGTGACATCTTGCTATGGGAATGACCTCTTCAAACATGCTTTTCCTCTAAAACTACAATCCTAAATACAAGGAAAAAGGAGAAACTACATGGAGGCGTCCAAAGGGCCTAATTTATTCAAGTATAATCTTGAGGTAACGCGAAGGGAAGTGATTTGCACACTTCAAAAATAATGTGCAGGGAACTGGAAAAAAAATAGTTTCACATGATTGGATGTTTGAAGTGAGCATAGCTGTACATGACTTTCTCGCTATAGTAAGTCAGAATTAAAAAGTAATAAAAAGGTATATACTGTATGCAGTGCAAAGTACATTACATTAACCTCTAAAAGCAGTCAAGACATTAGTATTCCTATACGTCTATCCTAGACGTTAGTATTCCTATAAAAAGATTTGTGTACCTTTCCATATGCTTAGAAATCCAAGATTTTTGTTTTATTACAGTGTAGCCACCCTGCTTTAAGCAGGAGAGTCTAAATTTAATTCTGCATGGCTGCAGTCAGCCAATGCCAATTTTAGACTGCATCTTGTTCAACCTGGCTGTTAGTTCTCCCTTCTGTAAATTTGTAGCACCATCACCTCTGGTATTAGTGTGAGATCACACAGTAAGCCTGGATTATAAATATTTTTATTTTTTCTCAGCCAGTCACTAGGAGATTCCTGTGTCAGTGGTGCATTATGGAGAGGGTATAAATATTTGGGGCTAGATGATGCAAGTTCTAATCCCCACCTGATGGCCTGGTGAGGGTGCATGTGATGGTGCTGCTTCTTTAGGTCTGCCTGCCTGAAGGGCCCTGGACGTGATTAGGCCCAGAGCTGAGGCATGGTGCTGCTGATCTTCACTGGAGGCAGGGTGAAGTCCCATGGAGGTTGGAAGACTTTCTTGCAGAAGATTGGGTACAGGAAGGAGTCCAATGGAGGTTGTTTACTTTCTTGCAGAATACTGAGTACAGGAAGGAGTCCCGTGGAGGGTGGTTGACTCTCCTGCAGAAGATTGGGTACAGTACAGGAAGGAGTCCCATGGAGGTTGGTTGACTTTCCTGCAGAAGACTGGGTACAGAATGGGATCCCATGGAGGTTGGTTGACTCTATTGCAGAATATTGGGAACAGGATGGAGCCGCATGGAGGTTGGTTGACTTTCCTGCAGAAGACTGGGTACAGGATGGAGTCCCATGGAGGATGGTTGACTCTGTTGTGGAACAATGGGAACAGGATGGAGTCCCATGGACGTTGGTTGACTCTCCTGGAGAAAAAGGATGTGACTACTACTGGTGATGTCTGCTAGAGAGTTTTAACACAAGAGTATTGGTTTCAAATTAAAGGCTCTTTTCCTATGTTGTGCCAAGTGAAGTGAGTTTTGCCAGTGTCCTGAGCATCTGCAACCCTAACCCTCTCTGCCATGGACTGTGAGTAATACAAATCCCATTTTCATTTCTCCTAAAAATGAACTGTACTTATATTTCTTTATGTCCCACTGAAGGTGAAATGCCAGCCAACCATATCTCTGGGGGATACCACCACGCCTTCAGGGGTGCTGCAACTGCTTGTCAGATTTGGAATCTGTTGTGCTTTTTCTACAGAAAGAGGAGATACCATTTTATTACTTACTGATTCTCTGCATTAGCAGGGGAACATAGATCATGTGTTGTCCAACCACTAGCATACCACACTCCTGAATAAATATGGACAGTTTGTCCCTTATATGTCACTTTTTTAATTTACTGATGTGTATCTGTTTCTTTCTTGTGGTTAAATTAGGTTAGTACATGTAAAAGAAGAACTGAAGTTGGTGCCTTATTATTAAATATGCTATCATTTATTTCTGTGTGCCTCCAATTAAGGTAAACAACAATGGATAGTTGCACATCTCCATATCCCATGGAGAGAAGCCTATTGAACAGTTCTCCATAATATTTTGACAGTCTTTTGAATAAGTCCAACAACTCTCCCAGGGGTGTTTTTTATCAATGTGTTACATTTTACACTCTGCTAATTTCGCTTCCATAATGAGATTAGAGCACACCAGCAAAACTATGCCAAATTGTTGGCAGTGCAAAGGAATTCAGACATCCCAGTGGTACAAATAACTTTTATTAACCACTTGCCCTCCTGAGGATTTACCCCCCTTCCTGACCAGGCCATTTTTTGCGTTACGGCACTGCGTTAATTTATCTGACAATTGCGCTGAATTGCAATGCTGAACCCAAATTAAATGTATGTACTTTTTTTCCCACAAATTGAGCTTTCTTTTGGTGGTATTTGATTGCCTGTGTGTTTTTTATTTTTTGCGCTATAAAAAAAAAGACAGACACTTTTGAGAAAAAAAACAATATTTTTGACTTTTTGCTATTAAACATGTTCTGTAAAAAAAATTTAATAAGTCAAATTTCGTTGTAAATTTAGGCCAAAAAGTATTCTGCTACATGTCTTTGGTTAAAAAAACCCCCAATACATGTAAATTAATTGGTTTACGTGAAAGTTATAGCGTTTACAAATGGAGGTATATATACTGGGATTTGTTTTTTTTTAATTTGTACTAGTAATGGCAGCAATCAGCTTACTTATAGCGGGACTGCGGCTGGCATTCTGACACTGGGGGGAACTGGCTTGCTGTCACTGACATCCCCAGTGGCACCAATACAGTGATCAGTGCTAAAAAAAAAAAGCACTGACACTGTACTAATGGCACTGGACAGGAAAGGGTTAACATGAGGGGTGATCAAAGGGTTAACTGTGTGCTGGGAGTGTTTTACTAGGGGGCGGTGTCAGCGTGCTTCACTTTGCATAGCCATCCAAAGCAGTGTGCCCGAACTGATAGGTAGAACTGTTAGCAAACAAAACAGTTCTCCCCATCGGAGATCCTTGGAAATCACAGGGCGCCGGCAAGTAATCACTGGCTGGGACCCGGTGATTGACAGCCACGGTCGCGAATGGCAGCCACGGGTAGGGCGCACGTGCGGCTTGCACCTGCCCCCTACCCGGAAATGCAAAATCACGTATATATATGTAATTTTGTGCACCTGTTCCGCCCTGTAGCTGCATTTCTGCTAGTGGTTAACATGACAATACTGCAATGATTAGCAGTATGTAGTATTTAACATAGAGCAGAGAGTTTGGAAAGGAACAACATTGAAATAACTGCACAATGTATAAAACGGGGAAAACTTGAGTACGCCACAAAAAGAGAGTGTAAATTGAGGAGCCTTCTGAGTATGTGACATGATGAGTGCAGAGTGTGAGCAGTCTGGAGTATGTCAACTACAGTACAATGTACAGAGCAGGGTAACCTCATTTATGTTATGTACAGCACATGGTACATTGGGTGACAGTCCTTTTTATGTCACACTGTATATAACACAATGTACTGTCATGCTTCAATACATTGTCATATATATTCCAGTATTTGGAGTCAGGCAGCCTGGAATTTGTCATGTACAGTAAATCTCAGTAGCATACATCACATGACATGAGCTGTATTTTTTGACCAAATACACATAACAAAAGGTTATATTTCACATGAACATGTCCTTCTGTCAGGCAGCACCCACACTACGTGTAAGTGCATGTCACTGGAAATACTTCTTGTTCAGTTAATAGAAGGACATAACTCATTCCCTCCTCCTACTCCAGATGTCTCATATACACAGGGGACTTGGCATGTCAGTTGTGAGCTGCCATCTTATATAGGATGGATTGTGACTACACAGTAGTTTCCGCCATATTTGTTTGGATCTATGAAAGCAAAAGTTGCTATTAGCGATCGAGCATAGAATATTCAGGTAATTTTACAGGCTTTTTGTGCTCTTTCACATAATTTCACACATTTTAGGAGTGATGTGCCATACAGGAGCTTCTGCTTGGAGTAATTCTGGCCTCATAGACTTTTATTATGGAAGCACCTGAAAATGAGCAGAGCACGCATTTGCATGCATTTTTACAGGCGCTCTTGAAAAAAAACCTAAATGGAAGCTTTTGTACTTTTGCAAGTGACAGGCGCCTGAGTGCTTAAGTGTGAACAGGCACCATTTAAAACAATGGGATTCAGCATTTTGTAGCTTCCAGCTACAAAACACTCAGGTGTGAATGAGACTTAAAGCGGAGCTCCATCCAAAATAGGAAGTTCAGCTTTAAGCCTTTGTCCCCCTCTCCCCATTAAGGATTAGCACCTTTGGGAAGTGGGGGGGTGCGAGTACCCGAATTTGACAGGTGCCCACTCCCATTTCCGCTGCGATCGCCTAGGTGATTGGAAGCAGAGGTTGTCCTGCCCCCTTCCCTCCCCGTGACAGGTCCCAGAAGACTACGGCGCCATTCACAAAGCGCAGCACTTCTCCTGCATATGCAGTGGGCACCCGGCTGTGAAGCCACAAGCTGTCACAGACAAGTGCCCACACTGAAGATCCCAGCGCCAGAGAGAGAAGACGGCTGCTGAAACCAGCCGTGATGAAGACACCGCTGGACTGAGGGACAGGTAAGTGGCTGTATTTTAAAAGTCAGAAGCTACAGTATTTGTAGCTGCTGATTTTTTTTTCAGGTGTAACTCCGCTTTAACATCCCAAATTTCTGTCTTAAAGCAACCTTCACCTTGTAAAACAACCCATTCAGTTTATAAAAGAAATGAAAGGCAAAACATTGGGTATACGTATAAAAACATTATAAATACCTCACCACCCCCTTTTTTTTATAAGTGATCATATGCCCTATGTTCTCCACTGTTTAAAGAGCTAGGAGAGGAGAAACAGCAGGACACTGGTCTTCCCAGTGAAAGGTTGTTCAGAGGGCATGTCAGTACAAGTCTGATCACTGGAGGAGAGCAGGCTGAGTTCTCAGCACAAATAGAAAATTCCCCACACTCATTCCTAGTATGGTCAGTTTTTTAATAGGAAAGCAGAGGAACTGGCAGGGATTTCACACAAAGGAAGCAATACAAAGAGAACAGGATACTTTTCCATAAATGTACATGGCGCAGCAGGCACATATTAGGAATATGAAATGCTGGGTTAACATATTCATTAAAGCAGAACTAAACTGTGAGCAGGCAAGCTCTTTATTGCAGAAATGACATGCAATGTCTCTTCTGCAATAAACTACACCTACCTGCCTGCTCACAGCAATCCCTGGACTGACCTAAGCATGCACAGCTCAGCTTACAGGGGCCAACTTGATCCCCGTTTTCTAAACCAGCCAATAAAGATGGCGGAAAACAGGTGTTTAGTGCAAACACAAAATCACAGGCTCTTACCACCATCAACCATTAGAGGGAGACTCTACCAAAATCTAGTTGGCTGGAGACAGAAAGGCAGATGCGAATGTCGTATACAGTGCAATCTGGTGCACACTAATGTTAGTGTAACAGATAGGTGATTCCTACATGCTTCTGAGATTTTTCAACTATCCTGTAAACTTGAATTCTTGTGTATGATCACCTTTCTCACTCCCCCCTTATACACACATCCTTGTTACCAGCCCTGAGATCTCTCCCTGCCTATGGCAGATACTATTGCTTTCACACACTGTATTACTAATCTGCATGCAGTCTCTCCAGCCATCTCGTTCTCTGCCAGCTGCTGCAATTACAGAGAATGTGAGGGAGCAGTCACACAATGCAATCTCACACAATTTAGAAGTAAATTATTTTTTTTCTATTGGTTGAACTGGAAGGATTTGTGTCTTTTTTTAACCTATGTAAAAACTGAACCTATGAGCAATGATGATACAACACAACTACGCATGCAACAGTGTCTTCAGATTTACTCATTCTTTACAGCAATCAAGAAACAGCTTGTTAATTTATTCATTTATTATCCCTAGGCAGGCAGTGCATAGAAAATGTTACAAAAAGTTAGAAAATGTTACAAAATGTTACATAAAATGGATGTTATATAGGGCTTCCCACTTGAGGGCCGCTGTGTTTCTAGATCCTTCTAAGCTTTGCACAAACAGGAAACACACACTTTCCACACTTGCATCCACAGTCATTGAACAGTCCATGAGCTTGGTTTTTGTAATTTTATTAGGGGATGTAACCTGGATAGGGTAATAGGGATTATGGGATGTTCAGTTTAACTGAATGAACTTCCTTCCTATTTACAGAAACAGATCATGAACTCTGTTCTTTTCCTTGAAAGAGGTCAGTCATTATGGATCAGTAGCAACTGCCCCTTATGTGCTCGAAGCCACCCTGAAAGTTAGTTTTAGTTGCTGCAAACTACATGCAGATGTCTCCTCTCCCCGTAGAACTATTCCCAGCTTCTCAGCCTGCAGACACTACCAACCCTCCTGGCTGATCTGAAGATTTCTCAGGACAAGGAATAAAGGATTAAACACAGCGCTGTCCTTTGAAAGCTTGCTACATGTGGCAGTCTCTTCCCTTGTGGATCCCTGGGTGTGCGGATGTACTCACTCTGTCTTCATTGCCCCCACTGCTCTCAGGCCTTGATCGTGTTCATGCCATGTTGCTGAATGGATCCTCCTGGGCCAGTCTGAGCCCAGGCTGGAGGCAAGCCTCATCAAGACCTAGGGGACTCCTCCCATGCCCCCGGCAGTCTTCTCAGCACTCCATCTTCCATATGACTCTCGTGGTAGCCTGACTCTTCCATATTTATGAGTTGATCTCACCACTCTACCAGGGCCTCCAAATCTAGGATTAAGCTGTTAATTTAAAACAGTCCCAGATGAGAAACTAGTTGAGTTTTGCACCTGACTGCCCTCTCCCCTTATCTGACCCAGGGGATGTAAGAGTACTCACACTGTCCTCTCCTTTTTGCTTGGCGGCTGCCTTCAGGACTTTTGCTGGGCTGGCTCTTTCCTTGCTACAGAGGCTGTCCTCCCTGGGACAGTTTCCCTCAATCCATCTTCCACCCGACTCTGCACACTTCCCTCAGGCTCTACCACATTTGAGGGTTGCCCTGGTCACCATGCACAGCCTCCTGCCAGGGAATTGGCCAGAGTCCCTCAAACATGCAGATCTGGGCATCCTACCCTCCTCCTCCAGAAAGCTTTTAGGTTTCTGAAAAGGTTGGAAGGCTCCAGAAGCCCTGACCTGATAGAGCCTCCCAGCCTGTCCTGAGGTAATCTCACTATCTCACTTCCCAGGCTGACTCATTCCAATGCTGCTACTCAGCCTTTATCTAACAAAAACTACCTAACTAACCTGGAGGGTGTCACACCTGTATTATTTTACAAAATAAGAGCAGTTAATGTACAGAACAGACTCCCAACAGAAATGATGAGTCAGCCAACAGTAAGTGGATTTAAACATGCGTGGGGCAAACATAGGTCTATACTTTGACAAAGGTTGCAAAAAAAAGTAAAAAGACAACAGAACTGAAGGTCTCTACAAGTCTTTTCCAGATTGTTTTCACTAACACAGGACAAACCGCTGTTTATGCAACTTAACCATTGCATGTGTGGCTTCCAGGGGCGGACTGACAACTCATGGGGCCCCCGGGTAATAAGGGATCATGGGGCCCCTGTGGCCTTGCCCAAACTCAAAAAAGCCTATGAAAAAGGTACCAGGAGCATCTCATGGGGCCCCCTACTGACCCCGGGCCCTCGGGCAGTGCCCGAGTTTCCAAATGGTCAGTCCGCCCCTGGTGGCTTCTTTACATTTCAGATTTGAAGAAAACAGTGACAGATTGGTTATAGAAGCATGTAATGTACAATATAGTATACAATGGAGAAGCCAGGAGTATGTAATGTACAGTGCAAAGCACAGTAAAATGCATTGAATGGAGAAGTCGGGAGTAGTTAAATGCTGTGCTATACTTTCCTTATTCCTTTATGTACCATTCTGTACTCTGTGCTGTACATTCTCTCTGCATACTTCTTCATAATGCATGCTGCACTGTATATTCTCTAATCCACATCACCTCATTCTGTACACTGTGAAGTACAATCCCTAATTCACATCACCTCATTCTGCACACTGCAGTAAATTCCCTAATTCACACCACCTCATTCTGTACACTGTGCTGTACATTCCCTAATTCACACCACCTCATTCTGTACACTGTGCTGTACATTCCCTAATTCACACCACCTCATTCTGTACACTGTGCTGTACATTCCCTAATTCACACCACCTCATTCTGTACACTGCAGTAAATTCCCTAATTCACACCACCTCATTCTGTACACTGTGCTGTACATTCCCTAATTCACACCACCTCATTCTGTACACTGCAGTAAATTCCCTAATTCAAACCACCTCATTCTGTACACTGTGCTGTACATTAACTAATTCACCTTCTCGCATTCTGTACCCTGCATTGTACATTCCCTAATCCACATTGCCTCATTTTGCACCCTGTGCTGTATGTTCCTTAATCCAAACCACCTCATTCTGTATCTTTTGCTGCTCATTCTTTATTTTACACCTCTTCACTCTGTACCCTGCATTTGTTGTACCTTATTTTGTACACTGTGCTATACCTTTCCATTTCTGCAACACCCTATTCTGTACACTGTGCTGTACATTCCCTAATCCATATTACCTAATTCTGTACATTGTCTTCTACATTCCCTATTTCGCACTACCTTATTCTGAGCAGTGTGCTGTACGTTCCCTAATCCACACCCCACGCACCCTATTCTGTAAACTGTGTTGTCCGTTCCCTATTATTGCGCTGTACATTCTCTATTCCACACTGCCTCATTCTATATGATTTGTTGTACATTGTATATTTTATACCATACCATTCTGTGTGCTGTGCTTTACATTTGCTGTTCTGCACTGCCTTATTCTGTACAATTTGCTGTACATTACATAATCCACTCCATCCCATTCTTGCACTGAGCTGTACATTCCTTTTTCCATACTGTCCTAAAGACTGTGATGTACATTCCCTATTCCATACTGCCTCAGCTTGTAGTGTACAGACTATGCTGTCAGCTCTTCCGCTATCTGGCCATTAGTTAGGGTCCTAATTATATGTATACAGCCTCAGTCTGTAAAGCCCCTAGGGCTACAGCCACCTGGCTGTGACAGCTCTCAAAGCTGCCCTGCAGCTGTCACCTCTCTCTGGCTGCCAGTGAGTAGAGGAGTGGCTTTACAAGGAGAGAGCCAGCCAGAGGACACAGGCACTGTGATAGGGTTGCAATTGCAGCCATAACCACCAGGGGAAAGCCCTACCCAGTGCCTAGTATACAGAGAAAGCTGTCATTGGCCGAAGGACAGCCTGAGAACTGTAAAAAACTGCTGGGAGCCTCTTACAACTATGGAGGTGTAGTCCCCATTAGACAGCCTCTATTAAGTGGAGAACTGTTTGGGACTACAAGTCCCAGGATGATGGTGTGCTGCAGAAACGAGGATATGGAAGGAGAAACCAGAGCTCTGTGCAGTCTCACGTGGGAAGTGAAAAGCAACTGTTTGACTATTCTATTTAGTCGGAAGTGCTGTTGTCATGAGAGTTATTTGTAGTAAGACTGCCACATTCACGCAGAGGCTGTAGCCATCGGAGATATCCAGTGCACTGGAGGAAAAGGAGGTCAATGGTTTCATCAAAGATCACTGCTACAGAGTCTCGAATCAATGCTAACTCCACTGGTTCCAGTCATCAGAGTGTGGAAGGAGGCTTCTTAATAGATTGCATAGTAGTGAGAAGCTGCTGGTCACAACCTCCCTAATCTCCTCCAAAAGGGACAGTGCCACAAAGTTTGGGGACTAACACCCTTTTCCATGGGACATGAATAGAACTTAGTGCTCCAATGCAGGACTCTGGTCAGTAGGAGGGGTTTTGGAGAGGCTCAAGACCTTATAGCTTTTAGTAACGTGTTTAGTAAGTTAGTTAGATTTAGGGCTTAGGTACAGAAACACTTGGTCCTCATTCTTTGTTTCATTCTACAGATTTGTGTTTGTGTGTTTAGCCCAAATAAATCCTCCTGTTCCACCCTTGGTGTGTCAAAAAGTGTGGCATTGCTAGAAGGATCGTTTTTATCCTAGAGCACGGGTCTCCAAACTTTAGGAGGTTCAACTTTGTCCTTCAAACTTTAGGAGGGCCAGACTGTGGCCAGTGGGAGTATAAAAAGTTCTAGTATCAAATAATAACCCGTCTTTGTATTAAGGAGAGGACTAGAACCCCATGGTTGATGCCAGTGGAAGGAATACTGCCCCAAAGGCCAGATAAAGGCAGGTAAAGGGCCACATCCAGCCCCCTGGCCACAGTTTAGAGACCGTTGTTTTAGAGGTAAGCGCTACATGTACTTCTATCATTTCTTTCCTGAATTTGGATTTTTAATAAAGCTTATAAACCTCTAATGATGCCTATGCTACAAACTTCAGTATATTATCCAAAATAAAATGCTGTGATGAGTATCATTTGTACCGTATTTGTTCAGTAATTTCTTTATTTTAAACACAATAATATTTGAGTTAGCAGAAGTGATTAAAAAAACAACAATACTCATTTCTAAAATTATTATGATTTATTAATGTCTTGGCTTGTTTATATAGTTCTATATATTCTGATCCTGCCAAGAGTTTACTGTGAAATAAAACGAAGAGACGACCATATATTTTAATTATATCCTAGATGCACTGTAAAATAGACTATAAATGTTGATACACCTGCTTTCCTCTTTACACCTTCATAAAAAAAAAACACGTGCATGTTAGGTGTTACTGCATGAAGCACAGTCTATTTATGAAAGCTAATCACACAATTGGTATTTCACGAAGCAACATTACACTAGCAATAAACAGTTAATGCTGATCACCAACTGATGAAAAACTGATAGGGAAGGAAATAAGCTTCCTATAATTGCACGTAAAGTGGAAAAAATATTCTGTTAGGAAGGAACATGCAAATGAGGGGAAAAAAAGATGTGGTTTGTTTATCTAATTTCTCATAAAACGTCTTGAAAATCTTAGCAAGGAAAAGAACAATGCTATTTATGCTCCTCTAAATTAGCATTAATATGATAGATTTTCCATTCATGAGGCCACTAGCTCTAAACTTGTCATGTGGGTACTGTAAAATAGATTAATCCCATTCTTTGAAGTATTTGGCCGTCGAACCCAAAAATTTTAATAGTAGAACATTGCAGCTCATCTGTTCTGATCGTTTTCATATTTAACACATTTTATAAGGTGTTTGAAGCCACAGTGCAACATGGACTGCTTTTGCTGACATCTTCTAATCTGATCTTCTTTTTTGAATGTGCTGGCAGTGCTCTATAAAGCTCTAAGCAATGTATCTGACTGTCACTGGACTCACTGCTGTAAAAGCTTACACAGGGCTATAATGAAGGATTTACTAAAGGCAAATAAGATGTTTACAAGGGAATTTTCTCTTAGCGTATTCAGCATTGTAAAAATTCACTTTGCAAAGAATACCCAATCACATGCAAGAAAGAAAAAAAGTATTTTTGCTTGCACATTGTTGGATAATAGAAGTCAACAGAGCTTCACCTCATTCACTAAGCGAAGGGAAATTCCCTTGCAAAGTGAACAGCCTATTTAACTTTAGTAAAGCAGTCCCATAGAAACCCAATGTGACAGCATTGATTGGCTCTGTGCTGTCGCATGTAATACGTTACATGCTCCTCCATGCTAGAAAGAAGTGGATATTAAAGTGGTTGTAAATCTCTGACAAGAGGACAAGAACAATGAACAGAGCATATTATTATATAGTGTGTGCTTGCCTCAATCCAATGCATTGAGTGTAATTTCTGTCTGCAGTCTCATTCCTCTGCTATCTGTATGAGTCATTTCTGACCGGCTGTGCTGATTCCAAAGGGATCCAGGGGGACAGGGAAGGTGAGCTACAGCTTTATTTAAAAGCTACAGGCTTTAATTCACAGTCTTAGCTGTGCATGTTTCCCTATGAGATTGTGTATAAGGGTGTGTGTCCCTTCCCTCCACTCTGGTTCCTGATTACACTCAGCTGGCCTCTCTGAGTTGTGCAGTGTGTGAAATCAGATCCTTTCCCCCTGCCACGGGAAGCTCAGGGATGCTGTTTAAATGCTGGACTTTAAAGGGACATAGAGGAGAGATGGATGCAGATTAACTAGTACAACTTATGTAGGAGGATTTGTTTCATCTCTGTGCACCGCCTGAGGCCAGTCACTTCACTAGGTATATTTAAGGCTTTAAACTCAAAATATGTTGAGTTGTTTCATAACCACGTCGAATACAGCAAACAATATAAATCAAACTGATGTTAATGTGTCAATGAGATATTGAAAGTCCCAAATAAAATGTCCCAACAGTAAGAGTACACCGTGAAGTGAATAAATGATGTCTTCATGAATAAACACCTCTCTTGTTCACCAGCCACCATTAGTAAACACATCTGCTTACCAGAAACCAGAGAGTGTCAGGCTTACCCCAAATGCTGGTGATCAGACACTATAGCTGACTTCTGTGTTCTTCACCTATAGCAGCCTCCTTTTCCCATAAGGCAAGCAGGCCTACCGGTACTCGGCTTCCCCAAGTCTCATACACAATGCTACAGTGCCTGGCTACTAAGCCAGGGTGGACACAATTTTTTTTTTTTTAAACAAAGCTTTATTTGAATTTTTCAATTTACATAAACTCAGCGGATGAAACACTCCAAGGATGCTTCTTGGCAACAAAGTAACTTTTTTTTTTTTTTTTTAACAGTACTGATAGATTGACCAATATGAGCAATACAAAATTTTGCATAGAAAACTGATCAGAAAGATTCACGATATGTCAGCAGTTAGAACCTCTGAACAGAAACTCTGAAGGCAAATGAGACAAAAGAGGGGAGGCATTGTAAGTCAGTATAGTGTGTAGGGAATGTGTAATGGTGAGCTATGATATATATCCAAAGATAAGAAGGTCAGGACATACCACTGAACTTTGAGTGGGAACTGGGGTGCTTAGAGTATTTCAGTTGCCATGCGTAAGACATGAATGTTGAAGTAGGAGAGAAGCGTATGTAGAGGAGATAATCAAAGAAGAAGGATCAGGGAGATAGGTATATCTATTCAGAAGGAGAGAAAAGTTGAGAAGGAAGCTAGTATGGAGAAAAGATGGAGAAAAAGATGGATAAAAATAAAAAAAAAGAAAGAGGTGGGAAAATGATGTTGGAACGGGCCAGAGGATCCCCTCCCAAGAGGTGGGAAAATTATGTTGGAACGGGCCAGAGGATCCCCTCCCAAGAAGTCGTTGAGAATATTTGGTAATGAGCCAAGCGCTGTGGTTTGAGAGAAAAATAGAGCTAGAGGCGACTCCCTGTATCAAAAAGTGATATACGTGTTGTGAGTCCTCGCTGATTAAGGGTGGGGGGAGAAGTTATAAAAGAATGTGCGATGAAGATGAAGTATAAAGAAAATGGTAAAGGAAGTAGATGAAAGGAAATGTGGCTTGGTTGCCTAGGTTGGCTACAAGTGGTGTGAGAGCAGCAACAAACGAGTATTGTAAATGTTTTAGATATAGTCATGCATACCTTAAATCCTCATAAATCAAGACAATAAGGGGTGGACACAATTTGAGCACAGCAAACTGGTACTTGTGGTTGGCAGACAGGCAGAGGTGTTCAATTACAGTCCAGGTACAAGGCAGGCCAGGTTCAGAATAGTCAGGTTCAAATCTGTAGTCATAGGGCAGGCAGGGTTCAGACAGTAGTTGATATCTGATCCAAGGTCATCAACGAGGGAATCCAAACTAGCAGGGCCAACAAACTGGGAGCTTGCAACACGTGTTACAAACGGAATATCACAAGCATGAGACTGGCTGGCTTAAATTAGGTTTGGTCTCCTCCCAGTGGCTGGCCACCATGCCATCACCTTGCATGTGGACAGACAGGGAGTATGTATCACAACCAAAACCAGGATGCTGGAATGAGACCAACAGCTGTGATGGAGGCAACCCACACCTGACACTCAGACCTCAAAAATACAAGAGATGTGACAATACTTTAAGGACAAAACCCAGATCCCAAATGGATGGATTGCATCAGCATTCAATTCCTGGTTGCATTAATGGCATAATACACAATAACTTCCAGGAAGCACTGCTTAGGTCTCCAGTGAAGGAAGGCTTTTGCTCTCACACAGCACAATGAGCTTGATTTACTATAGGTAATTAGGCTTTGCACTGCAAGTGCACTTGAAAGTGCTGTTGCTTTAGATCTGAGGGGAACATACAAAGAAAATATAAAAAAAAAAAAGCATTTTTATTTCCACATGATTGGATGAAAGAAATCAGCAGAGCTTTACTTCATTTCAGAGCTTCCCCTCAGATCAAAAGCAACTGCACTTGCAGTGCACAATCTATTTGCCTTTAGTAAGTCAACCCCACTGCCTCTCACACATAGAGAAAAACAAGGAGCATCCAGATAGTGAAGTACATCCCAAATTGCATTTATTAAAAAAGACAAAAACAAAAAACAAAACTGCATATACTCACAAGCAGAGACAAATACAAGCATGGAATAGATAACCATCAGTCCTGCAGGCAAGCGTGACTACTTCACCGCTAAATTCCACCCTACATGTGTCATCCTACGGGACGTCTTCTCATAGGTATGGAGTATATGTAAGGGTTTACAACAACTTTAACACAATTCTATTTGGCATAACAGGTGGCAATGGAGGCAATTTAATAAGGCAGCACAGTTAACAGAGCTGAAGATGTGTGTTTGTAAGATACAGAACTTTACTGTATAATACTAAGTAAAAAATAAATTGTCAGGTCTGCTACCAAAGAAATCAAATATTGCAAACTAGAGGCAGTCTCCTATTATTATGATGCATGATTGCCACAGATATATATCACTTACAAAATAAAATTTAAGAAAATGTCAGTTCTTTCAAAACTTTGTGAATTTTCATATCCCTAAAATGTCAATGGAAATCATGGCATTTTGGTGAAATGTCACCTTAAGCAGTGGCGTCCCCAAGCAGGTGCGGGGGGTGCGGTCCGCACCAGGTGACACCGACCGCACAGGGTGACACTGGATCCGCTCCACATAAAAATAAGTTGTAAAGTAAGCAGACGATCCCCGGCTTTATTTACAACTTACCTTTTCTTGGAGCTGGTCCGGTGTCACCCCGAATGGGTTGCATGCGGATGATCCTGCGGGGTGACACCGGTGTATCGGCAAGATGTGTCTTCCATGTAGATATGTCCCCCTGAAACAACTGAGCATGTCCCAGTTTCAGGCACGATCAATCGATGTTAGAACTACTGCTATCATCGACTGATCGTGCCTGAAACCGGGACATGCGCAGTTGTCCCGGACCCACTCTAAGAAAAGGTAAGTTGTAAAGAAAGCCGACGATCCCCGCAGGATGGATCGGATCTGCCGATTGAGCATAATGGATTGGAATCTGATCCATTATGCTCAATCCGCAGATCTGATCCATTCTGCGGGGATCGTCAGAGGGGTTGTCACCAAGTGTTAACGCACTGGGTGACACCAACCCTAGGGATGCCTCTGACCTTAAGTCAATGTGATAGGTGAAAAAAGGTGTTTCTGGTAGCTACTAAAGATACAGTGAGCTTTATATGGCTCCTGAGAGTTAGAAGGGAAAAAAAATAAAGCTTTTTTGAACTATCCTGGATCTGTACCCTTCAATAGCCTCATTATTTTACACATATTTTCCCAACAACAGCAAGAAAGGTGAGCAAGAATATGAAAAAGGAATGAAAATTTACACTGACAGTACACAACAAAAAAACACACAATAAAATAAGGAAACAAAGAACAATAAATGAAATTACCTAATCTACCCCAAATACGCCACCCCTCCCAAAGAAAAAGTTCACCCTCTAAATAAATTTTTTTTCTTTCTTTTATTTTAGGCAACTTGGTCATCTGACTCCAAAATCAATTTACTGAAATCACTCTGCTTATGGTAAGGAGGCAGTAATGTCACAACGTCCTCTTGACAGTGTATGACATTGGTAAGAGTCAATGAAAAATTGCAATTGCATCCCCCCCCCCCCCCCCAGTAAAAGTTGTAAAAAAGAAAAAAAAATGGATCACTGGTCAGAAAGGTTAGCTCTGGTGTCAAAACAAACATAGCCAGTATTGATTGTCATACCAGTCCACTTATCCCTGTATAAGCAAAAACAATAATGGGATGATGTATTAAAGGCAAATAAGATGTTCACTTTAAAGGGGAAGTTGTGCTTTGCAAGGGTATTTACCCCAGAGCAGGGGCGGACTGACCATTTAGAAACTCGGGCACTGCCCGAGGTCCCGGGGTCAGTAGGGGGCCCCATGAGATGCCCCTGGTACCTTTTTCATAGGCTTTTTTGAGTTTGGGCAAGGACACAGGGGCTCCATGATCCCCTATTGCCCAGGGGCCCCATGAGTTGTCAGTGCGCCCCTGCCCCAGAGCTTATTGAATGTGGTGAAATTTCACTTTGCAAAGAAGACCCGATCAAGGAAAGACAAATAAAGCAGCATTTTTGTTTTAACATGATTGGATGATGAAAGTCAGCAGACCTTCGTCCCATTCACTAAGCTATGGGAAAATTCTCTTATGCAACTTCCATTGCAAAGTGAACAATCTGTCTGCCTTCAGTAAATCAACCCCTATGTGTATGCCAAAGCAAGCTATCTCTTTCGTGTCTTTTTCCATCTGTAGTATGCTAAAATGCTTGCCTGTGTCTGTTCTTATATTGCCATATATTTAACTCCTGATGACTGGCAGTAGCTGTGAGTGGGAACGGTATTTTCTGGATCAGGCAAGTTCCTAAGCATTGTGCAAGAACAATTACAGTACATATTATTAAATTGTGTAAATTATTTTTTAGCATATTATTAAAAAAATTGCAGTTTGCAGTCTGTTTTTCTGCTAACATCATTTAAAGCAGTATTAAACCCAAAAGCAAACATTTACTATATTGCAGCTTTTTAGATGTGATGGCTGCTTTAGTTTTCTTTTTTAGGCTTTCTGTCTTTCATTTTCACCTGGTGAATTGTCCAGTAAGTATGTTGTTTTTCAACAGAACAAGCTTTTCAGCAGATTTAGCAGTTAGAGGATTGAGACAAACCATTTGCTGCTGACAGGACTTCTTACAATGACCAGCTTTTATTTATTTACTTGAAACTTTTATCCCAAAAGGAAAAAACTGTTTTCTGTAACTGGTTTAGGAGTGTGAGCTTGAGTTTGACAGTAGCTGTAAGCGGGAAAACTATTTTCTGAATCAGGCTAGTTCCTAAGCATTGTGCTAGCACATGCCAGTTACAGTACATAAAAGCAAATTGTGTATATTAGTTTTTAGCAAATTATTTCAAAAATATCAGTTTGCATTAGTCTGTTTTGCTACTAATATCGTTTAACCTTTTCTCTGCCAGAGCTCTTGTTGCATTTTTGCACATATGTTTATACACTGCTCAAAAAAAATTAAAGGAAAACTTTTTAATCAGTATAGCATCAAGTCAATTAAACTCCTGGAATATTGATCTGGTCAGTCAGGTAGCAGAGGGGGTTGTTAATCAGTTTCAGCTGCTTTGGTGTTAATGAAATTAATAACAGGTGCACTAGATGGGCAACAATGAGACAACCCCCAAAACAGGAATGGTTTTACAGGTGGAGGCCACGGACATTTTTTTCCCTACTCATCTTTTCTGTCTGTTTTTCACTAGTTTGGCATTTGGCTAGGGTCACTGTCACTACTGGCAGCATGAGGCGATATCTGGACCCTACAGAGATTGCACAGGAAATCCAACTCCTCCAGGATGGCACATCATTACGTGCCATTACCAGAAGATTTGCTGTGTCTCCCAGCACAGTCTGAAGAGCATGGAGGAGATTCCAAGAGACAGGCAGTTACTGTAGGAGAGCTGGACAAGGCCAAAGAAGGTCCTTAACCCATCAGCAGGACCGATATCTGCTCCTTTGTGCAAGGAGGAACAGGATGAGCACTGCCAGACCCATAGAAATTGAGCTCCAGCAGGCCACTGGTGTGAATGTCTCTGACCAAACAATCAGAAGCAGACTTCATGAGGGTGGCCTGAGGGCCCAACATCCTCTAGTGGGCCCTGTGCTCACTGCCTGGCACCATAGAGTTCAGTTAGCATTTGCCATTGAACACCAGAATTGGCAGGTTCGCCACGGGCACCCTGTGCTTTTCACAGATGAGAGCAGGTACACCCTGAGCACATGTGACAGATGTGAAAGGGTATGGAGAATGTTATGCTGCCTGTAACATCGTTCAGCATAACCATTTTGGTGGTGGGTCAGTGATGGTCTGGGGAGGCATGTCCATGGAGGAATGCACAGACCTCTACAGGCTAGACAATGGCACCCTGACTGCCATTAGGTATCCTCTGCAGGTTGATCATTTTCATTTCCATCAAACGATGGAGCATTCTTACGTTCCTAACACGTAACCCAATCCATATCAGTATAGATATCCAGCATGATATTTTTCCCCTTTGAGATCTAAAGTATTTTCAAAGTGTTCCTTTAATTTTTTTGAGCAGTGTATTTTCTGAAAGCAGACACCCTAGAGAATAAAATAGTGGTAGTTCCAATTTTTTTATGTCACACGATATTCCCGCAAAAGTCTAGGAAATGCAAAATTTCAGTAAAAAACACACTAAAGTGAATTTTAAGGCAAACAAACGCAATAAATTACCCAAATTGTTCGTATAATATAAAAGATGAGGTTGTGTTGAGTATATAGATACCCAACATGCCAAAACTTAATTTGTGTGAGCCTATGAAATGGCGACAAAATTCAGAGCCCTATATTTTCTTTAGACAACTCTTCAAAAGTGCATAAAGGTCATCAATTTAGCATTATGGAGGAGGTCTTATGCTACAATTATTGCTCTCACTCTGGCGTGCCCGGTGATATGTAACATGTGTATTGCAATTTTCATGCGTAGGTGCCCTGATGTGTGCATTTACGTTTGTATGTAAAACGTGGGGGCCTCAAAATTTTAGGGGGGAAGATATTATGTGCTTGAATGTAACTTTTATTTGCAAAAACATTTTTTTACTTAACTTTTTTTTTCATCACACAAGGGGCACAAAATGGGTGACAGGTTATTTTTAATGAGACATGCAGGACCTAAAAGACCCTGCATGTCTCCCCTGGGCTCCACGTAGCCTCCCTGGCGGTATTCCCGAGTGTAGCTCGGTGTAAGGTTTCAGTACAAAAAGCAGTAATCCCGAGCTACACTCAGGCTTACCATACGGCGCTGCTCCAGCATCTGTTCTTCACTTACCTTGTCCTGCTCTCCCGCGATGTCCCTTTTTCAGTGTCCCCAGCAATGTACTCCGGCGGATGCCGGCATCTGTCATCTGGGTTCCGTCCCCTGCGAGCGTCGGGACGTACGGGGACGGAACTAGCGGGAAATTTGAAAATGACAAAAAGTGACATTCACTAAATACACTAACATGACATAGTAAAACATTCCTGTATCAAACCATTTCACATATTTTGTCCCTATTGCTTTGTCCTGTGCCCTGCCTACATTTTTACTGTTCTTTCTGCCTGGAAACTGAGAAACATCCATGGCGTCCAAAAAGTGTCCCTTTAGGTCAAAAGTGGTTTTAGACCGGCTAGAGAACAGCGATAGTAAATCAGAACTACTTGCAGAATTGAGTGATAATGATTTGTGGGGAAATTCGTCATCAGACACTGAAAACGATTTTGCGACTTTGCTCAGTGATGTGCGAACTTGGCGCTATATTTCAAATTTCAGTGTTTTTGGTTTGATTATATTATTGAATTAAATTTATTATTATTATATTATTATTATGTTTTATGATTATTTATTAAATTATAATTTATGATTTCGTGTTTCAAATTTTAACATACCCGGGATGTTTACTAGACTCTCGTTCGGACAGGTTTCAGTGAGTTATTCCTAAAAATTACAGGCCTACAATTAAAAAAAAACATATTTCCATGAAAAAAAATGTACCGCTTTCAGCACAGAAATACAGACATAATCAGACTGCTAGGGAGGTTAATGTATTCCAATGCAGATCACATTGCAATACATCTCTCCCCTGCTATTCTAGCGGGCGAAAGTGACAGCCGTGACCCAGAAGTGACGTCATACACCTTCGGGTTACAGAAAGAAGGGGAGGAGAGCAAATGTTCATCCATTCTCCTTTCTCTCCTGCACCTGCTGGCACCTACCATGGCACTCCCTGGGCCTGTAGATGGGCAAGCGGAGCCCGGATACATGTCAGGAGCGCATGTGTGTGGGGGGGGGGCACTCGTATCATGGGCTGTGGAAGCAATTGAATGGCAGCACAGTAGCCTGACTGCTTCGACCTGACAGGTTGGATTCTGCCTGTCAATTTTAGACACACAAAACCCTGGATTGTGTATAACCCCCCCGCTGTCAGGTCTGAATGGGTTAAAGCAGTAATAAACCCAAAAAGCAAACATGTATTGCATTGCAGCTTACCAAATCTTATGTGATGGCTGTATTAGTTTTCTTGTTTTGTTTTTTTTTTATTTTTTCAACCTGGTGATCTGGCCAGTAGCTCTGTTGTATTTCAACAGAACAGGCTGTTTGCAAATGTAGCAGTTAGGGGATTGAAAAAAGCCATTTACCACTGAAAGGTGCTGCTTACAATTATTAGTTTTTATTGATATAAAACCTTTATCCAAAAAGGAAAAAAAACAGTTTGCTGTAACTGTATAACTATAAAGTGTGAGCTGGAGTTCAGCTTCAATTTGTTAGTGTATCTAAATCTGCTAGTACATCTAACACTCCCCTCCCCCTAGACTGACAATTCTGCTGTCCAAAGGTGCCCTTTGTGCTCGTTTATTCAAAGGGGGGCACTCTAATACATGAGGTGTGTGACTGGCCAGATCACCAGGTGAAAGCAGAGGGAGAAAAGCCTTAAAAAAGAAAACGAATGCAGTCACCAAATCCAATGATTGGTAATCTGCAATATATTACATTTTTGTCTGGGGGTTTAATAACACTTTAAGTCCTGCTGAGCTCATATGTTTACATAAAATACTTAGATACAATAAGTTGACCATAATGTGTATATTCTATAGTTATACAGGAATCCTAAACAGTGTATGCATAGTGCTTAAAGTGTTACTAAACCTACACAGTAAAATCAGTTATATATAGTTATATATGCAGTAAAGCATGCTTGTTATACTCACTGTAGAACCTAAGGGGTTAATCCTCAGCATTGTCTAAAAAAGCTGTTTGATCCTGTCTTCTCTAATCCTCCCCTTCTTCCACTGTTTCCAATTCATCTCCTGATAACACAAAGCCTTGGGGGGCAAGCTGCACATGCTCAGTTTGGTGTATATTGCTAGAGAGTTTTTTTTTTCTTGGGAGAGTGCATGTGAGGAGACAGAGAGAGAGCAGCGGTGCTAATATGGTGCACAGTGCTGGATCCACATCAGGCTCAAGTAAGTATTTGGGGGGAAAGAACAAAGAGAGGGCGCACAGGCCTAGTGCATTACCATAAAAAATGCTTAATAAGAAATAAAATAACTGACGCGTTTCGAGGACTGTGGCTCTGAGGAAGAGGCAAGTCCTCGAAATACGTCAGCCTATTGGATGTCTACATTCCCCATTACGGACTGTTACTCAGCGCGGTGTTGACCCAGCTGTTCTTTTATGACCTGCCTTGACTTTATTCCCGTTTGTGAGTACAACACCTATTTTATTTCTTATTAAACATTTTTTATGGTAATGCACTAGGCCTGTGCGCCCTCTCTTTGTTCTTTCCTCAGTCAGTATATTTGGATTCCCCCGGGCTGTTGAGGGCAGAAAGGTGTGCATGTTCCAGGACATTCTTAATGTGGTTGTAGCCTGCATCGAGTCCATCCCCAAGCGCAGGAGCATTTGTGTTTGTTGGTTCAAGTATTTGGGGGGATTAGGGGGAGCTGCATATTAAAGGATTTTTACCTTATTGCAGGGAATGCATTGTAAGCTCCAAGGAGCAGGGCCCTCCTAACCCTCTTGTAATGAACTGTATTGTTGCTGTATTGTCTCCCGTTATATTGTAAAGTGCTGAGCAAACTGTTGGCGCTATATAAATCCTGTATAATAATAATTAAGGTAAAAAAAAACCTTTAACCTTTACAACCACTTTAAGAAGTAATGTCATGCAATAAACGTATCTCATGGATTTTTCCTTTTTTTTTCACTGGTCTTTAGTAAATCAAGTCCAGTGTCCTTGGTAGGAACCTAGTCCTGTACAACAAGAGCACTAACCACTTAGCCACCACACTGCCCTCCTGTTAATTACCAAATCATACAAAAAGGTTATTGATCTAACATGTCCTTACACTGAGTTATTGGTGGAACCTTCCAATAACACCAATTACTTGGGTTTAACATTAATTTTGTTCGTTAATCAGTCATAGTGACACTTATTGACTGGTAGGTATTTTAGCTCATTCTTTCTCATTTTCAGTGTATACACAAACAGTTACACGGCTGCACAAGGTTATGTGCCTTGCTCACGTGCTTTGCTTTAAAAATAACACTATGCTTTTCCAGAGATATAAAAGCCAAGGTTTCAGGAAATAAGTCAAGAACTACTGTATATCATTTTTACTATAGGATGACTTCAAGGATGACTTCATCAGTTCAACAAACAACAGTTGGTGTTAATATAATATTATTATTATTTTCTGTCTCCCTTTTATCTTTATACTTATGTTTACATACCTATTTATTTCTTTTTCTTTATGTGTTTGTCTTTCCTATTATACACGTATAACTTGTTTTTGGAATGACAATTAAAAATATTCTTATCAACTGCAGTATATTTACAATAAATTTAAAATTATGAATGCAAAGCTTTCATTACAAAAACAAACATCCTGCTGCCAAATAGTGACTTCCAGTGTATATAAACCAAACTCTCTCTCTGCCAAAATCAATGTAATATTACTCCCATGTATCACAATGTTAATTGTATTCAAAGTATATTTATTTACAATTTTTGCAAAGCAAAGGAATTTATCCTTCTGTGTCACAATTCAAATAAGTATTTTCCAATATACAGTGAATCTTCATCTATCAACCTTTCTGTTTAAGCATTTCAGCCTGGAAGGTTTTCCCCCCTTCCTGAACAGGCTATTTTTTGCTATTCGGCACTGCGCTATTTCAACTGGTAATTGTACGTTCATGCTATGCTGTACCCAAACAAAATTTATGTCCTTTTCTCAAACAAATAGAGCTTTGTTTTGGTGGTATTTGATCACCACTGGGTTTTTTATTTTTTGTGATATAATATAAAAAAGACTGAAAATTTAAGAACCCCCCCCCTGAATATTTTCTACTTTCTGTTATAAAAAATATCCAATACACTGAAATTTAGTTATATATTTAGGCCAACATGTATACTGCTACATGTCTTTGTTAAAACAAAATCCCAATATGTGTATATAATTGGTTCTTGAGGTGTTAAAATGGCAGGGCAGTACAAAAACAAAGGACCCCTTTTTGGAAAGTAGACACCAAAAGGAATTTGCTGAGAAACATGTTGAGTCCATGGAAAATAATTTTTTTTGCCACAAAGTTTTGTAAAATTAAATTTTTTTTCACACAAAGTTAAGATAAATTGCTCACATGTGTCATGGCTATATGTGGAATAACACCCCAAAAGACATTTTGCTACTACTCGAGTATAGGGATACCACATTTGGGAGACTTTTTGGCAGCCTAGCCACATACAAGACCCCAAAATCCAATGACCACCTTTAAGCTTTCAGAGAGCATATCTCCTCATGTCACTCCCTCACTACCTGTCACAGTTTTGGAGGCCCTAAAATGCCAGGATAGTACAACCCCCCCCCAAAATGACCCCTTTTTGGAAAGTAGACACACCAAGGAATTTGATAAGAGGCATGGTGAGTACTTTGTAGATATCATTTTTGTCACAAGGTTTTGAAAAAGAAAAAAAGAAAAGACAACAATACATTTCGGTTTTCTTTCTTCAGTTTCCAGAAACTTGTGGCAACAAATGAGATCTGCAAAATTCTCATCATACCCCTTAGCAAATACCTTGGAGTATCTACTTTCCAAAAGGGGGGTCATTTGGGGGGTGCTTCTACCATCCTGGCAATTTAGGGCTAACATTAGTAGCTTATACCACACACCAGCCACTCTTCTAACCACTTGAAGACCAAGCCTTTTCTGACGCTTTTTGTTTGAAAAAAAATTTTTTTTTTTGCTAGAAAATTAATTTGCATCCCATATATATATATATATATATATATATATATTTTTTTTTTTTTTTTTTTTGTTTTGTTTTTTTTTTTTTTTGGGGGTTTTTTGGGGGTTTTTTTGTAAACAGAGGCCCTACAGAATAATGATACTAAACTTTCTTTAGGACTGGAAGAAACTACGAGGTGGTATCAAAAAGTTTTGAGACTATCTCTGTTTACAAGAAAGTATTTTATTTATCCAAGGTTGCACAATATCACCTTCAAAATAGTCCTCTTGCACAGAAATACAGCTCTCCTAACATTCCTGCCATTTCTGGAATGCGTTCTGGAAGTCTTATTTTCAAAGTGTGTCAGGCATCTTCTGCTATTAGCACTGGATCTCCGTAATGTTGTCAAAACAGCAACCTTCAAGCTGGATCTTCAGGAAGAGGGCAAAGTTCAAAGGACCCAAATCTTGGGAGTAGGATGGGTGCAGAAGTGAGATCATTGCAGTCTAGGGATAAATTTGGCAGCAAAAGGGCACGTGTACAAATCACACATGAAGATTGCCTAGACTGTTCCGTATGACAGAACAACAATGGCAACAATATTGTGGATTGTTCTCTGATGATCATCATGCACAAGTTGCCAAATGGTTTTGACATTTTCAGGGGTTGAACTCACTGAAGGTCTTCCTGATCTCTCGTCATCTTCCAGTGATGTTCTTCTGCTCTTGAAGTGGTCGTGCCACTCAAAGCACCTTAACCGCATGCCGCCCAGCCACTGTACATATACGGCGGCAGGGCGACACTCACAGGCAAAACCACATTTGTTTGTAAACAAATAGGGGGCGCGCGCAAGGCGCGCCGCCGCCCTATTCGTCCCACGGATCACCGCCGCAGATGTCAGTTGCCGGGTCACAGCCGCTCCTTAGTGGCTATGTCCCGGCGATCGGCGGCAAACAGTGACAGAGAGCACAGCTGCAGTAGCTGTGCTGTCTGTCACTTCCTTCTCAGCTCGAGGATGAGCTGATCGAGAAAGAACAGTTTCTCTTTCTCAATCAGCCTTGCCCCGGCCAGTACACACCCCTGCCCCCTAGTAAAACACTCCCCTCACTCCTATAACCCTTCCCTGCTAAATAAAGTTAACCCCTTCCTCCCCATTGCCATTAGTACAGTGTCAGTTTTTTTTTTTTTGCACTGATCACTGTATTAGTGTTTTTGGGGATGTCAGTGACCCCAAGTCAGTACCCCCCAATGTCAAAATGTCCGCCGCAGTCCCGCAGTCCCACCATAAGTCGCTGGTCGCTGCCATAAGTCACTGATCGCTGCCATAATTCGCTGATCACCGCCATTATTAGTATTAAAAAAAACCCTACAAATCCCATCTTTCCCGCCATCTTTCCCGTATCTTTCCCGCCATTTGTAAACGCTATAACTTTCACGTAAACCACATAATTTACATGGATTGGGGTTTTTTTTAGCAAAGACATGTCGCAGAATGCATTTTGGCAGAAATGTATGACTAAATTTGATGTTTGCATTTTTTTTTTACTGGACATGTTTTATCGAAAAAAGTCCAAAATATTGTTTTTTTTCCTCAAAATTGTCAGACTTTTTTTTTTATAGCGCAAAAAATAAAAACCACACAGGTGATCAAATACCACCGAAAGAAAGCTCAATTTGTGGGGAAAAAAAGGATGTAAATTTTATATACCATATTGCATGACTGCGTAATTGTCCGTTAAACTAGCGCAGCGCTGTATAGCAAAAAAATGGTGTAAATTGCAGTATTTATACCATAGATTGTAGACGCTATAACGTCCACACAAAGCAATCAATATACACTTATTGGGATTTTTTTTACCAAAAACATGGAGCAGAATACATTTTGGCCTAAATTTATAACCAACTTTGAGTTTACTATATATTTTTTATAGCTGAAAATAAAAAATATTGTTTTTCTTTAAAATTTTTGGCCTTTTTTTGTTTATAGCATGAAAAATAAAAAGCACACAGGTGATCAAATTACACCGAAAGAAAGCTCTATTTGTGTGAAAAAAAGGACGTAAATTTCGTTTGGTTATCAGTTGAATTAGTGCAGCGCCGAGTAGCAAAAAGAGGCCTGGTCATTAAGGAGGGTAAATCCTCTGGAGCTCAAGTGGTTAAGCAACTCATTGTAGCATAGCCGTAAACTTGCCGAACCATATCAAACGTCTCTGTGGCAGATTATTCATCTTTATTATTTTTGTTTGCAATATTGAATAGCATTTTTATTTATGCTTATTTATCTGTTATTGTCCATATGTACATTTGTTAATCTGCACGTATATACATTTCTTTACGTTTATTTCTCTTCACTTTTCTATGTTTACCTTTATTTTGAAAATAGATTATGGTGTTATATTGCACATGCTTTAATGTTTGATTGCTTTTTAAGTATAGGGTACAATTTTATTTGTGCTTAGATTTGGTTTTCAATTTTTATATTTTTTTTAGGTTATTTCATGTATTGAGTTTACACTATTATTATTTCCTTATAAAATAATATGGTTTGATATCGTTATATTGTATGCACAATCTCCAATAATAATAAGTTCAGTTTTGCTTTTGCTTAAAGCCAAATCCTTGATCACAATATTTGAAACTATCTTCCTCATACTGTATAAAGAATAGGTGAGCAGCTTTAAGGACTATAATAAAGCAGGTCTCCAGCTGTTCCTCATCTTCTTCCAAAACGAAAATGTAATTGGCGCAAGAGAGATCGTGGTGGGTATAAAGTTCACTCAAAAAGTCTTAATAATAATAAAAGGAGGGAAGGGGAGGGGGAAGGAGGGGGGAAAAATGGGGCTTGTGGTACAAACAGTACTGGATTAAAATAGATGGTATACATATATACTGTATATACAAAGCTGCAATGTAGACACCGTCGTGAGACTTGCACTGAGGGTCCTCATCTTCTTCCACCTGCCCCCCTACCACCTAGGTTTTTTGTTATTTAAAAAAAAAAGCAAATATAACCAATTACCTGCAGTATTCTAGTAAGTCCAGTGACTTCTCAGGAGATTCATCCTCTTCTTTGGCAGTGGCAGGGAAGGATGGTCTAATTCCTGGATAGAGAGACAACCATTTAATGATGTTTAGGTGCTAATCAGTCCTGGAAAATCATGAGTTCAGCTTGCATGATAACAAACCCCCAGGGATTGTGTAAATGTCAAGCTGGGCTCACAGAAAAATAGCAGAATGACTCAAATGTTGATCTGGTCAAAAAGCTGGTGATGATGAAAGAGTGAGGAGAGGGAAATAACAGAAGGGGACATTGAATAAGAAAAAAACATGAAGCTGTACTTTAAGATGGAAAGACAATATTTTCTGCTATTAAAATTCTCACCCTGATGCAGGTATACTTAGCAAGTTACATTCAAATTTTGAAGGGCAGTAAAGGTCATGTTTTCCAGTGGTCTAGTTGCTGCTGTTTGTGTTTGTATAAATTGGAGCGCTTCACATTAATGATGACTCATAATTATTTTGAGGAAAAGGGCAGTATGGTGGCTTAGTGGTAAGTATGTGTGCCTTGCATACCTAGGATACTTAGTTCAAACCCCAATCAGGACACTACCTATTTGTTCTCATTTTGTTTACATGAGTTTTCCCTAGGTACTCTGGTTTCTCCCATATGCCTAAGGTATGCTGTTAGGTTAACTGTCAAAATCTTCCCTAATTTGTTTATGTATGCAAGAAATGTAGGGGAATTAGGCTCCTTGAGGGCAGGGACTAATGTGAATGTACAATATGTAAAGCACTGTGTAAATTGTCAGTGCTATATAAATACGTTAGACATATGATCAAAGCAAGTATGAACTTGTGTTACGTTGCTGTCCATCATTGCTCTTGTAACTATATAAAAATTAACCTCAACTACAGTCCAAAGATATTCAAGCTTCTTCATCAAATATTATATTGTAAAGATTTATTTTTCTTGGTATACAGTGAATGTTGTAAAATGTTATTTTCTGCACTATACAATGACAAATGTAACTTTTTATTTAAATTGTTCATTTTATCAAATTTGTGTTTTCAGATGTTCAAATGTAATATTGCAAATACATTTTGCTGATGTGCAGTAATCCAAAAAGCTTTTAATTGTCTTTTACCTTGATTTTGATGCTTGCAATTAAAAGCAAGCAATGCTAAACAAAAAACAGACTTTAATAAAGGTAAACTAAATACTAGGGATGCATAAATTCCCTTTTTGTAATCGGCGAGTATGGGTGCTGATACTTTCTGTCAAGTACTCGCTGATAACGAGGACCAATACTTTGCAGTGCGATTTGCGTCCATACGAAATGTATGGACACAAAATTCACAGCAAAAAAAGCATGCAATTTGAACAGGAAAACAGAAAGATTTCTGTCCAAATCACATGCAGCTTCCCCACTACTCCTGTGTGAACCCAGGCTTGTCATAGCCTGAGTTCACATGGGAGCGGTGCGGGAAACCTCCCTGCACCAATCCTATGCTGTCACACAAGGAAAAAACGCTTCACAGGTCTGGGGACCATCATGGTGCTGACCAATCAGAAGCCATCTAGCCCATACTGTCATCCCTGCAAGGAGAAGAGAGAATGTTGCTTCACAGCTCGGGGTATTTTTAATACTGGCAGCTTTCTCTCCTTTCCTTGCAGTGATCACAGTATGGGCTAGACGGCTTCTGATTGGTCAGCATCATGACGGTGCTGACCTATCAAAACCTGTCTGGCCTGTACTGTTATCTCTGCACAGAGAGGTGAGAAAGCCGTGGGGATTTCAAATCTCCAGACCTGTGAAGCAACTTTTCCTTGTGTGACAGCATAGGATCAGTGCAGGGAGGTTTCCCGCACCGCTCCTATGTGAACTCAGGAGCAGTGGGGAAACCGCACGCGATTTGGACTGGAATCGCACTGCATTTCTGTTCAAATGGCATGCTATTCTTTGCAGTGCAATTTGCGTCCATGCATTTTGTGTTGATGCAAATCACACTGCAAAGTATCGGTTTCAGGTTTCGGGAGCATTTTCACAAGTGCTCATACATGTGACAATATGTCAGGGCTCCAGGTATGACCAGAGATGTGTGGACTGACACAGGGAAATGCAGGCTTCAGGTATAGTATAAACAATACGATTTATTAAAGATTAAACAATACATAAATGCAGTGCAAGACTAAACATAAACACAGTGCAAACAAACCAAACCTCCAACAGATAACAATAAGAACAATGCTAAACGTAGTCGGGCAGGCCGGGTCGGTAGCAAACGGGCAGGCAAGGTACAAGGAGCAGGCGGAAGAGTAGTCAGGAATAGCCGAGGTCAGTACAGGCAGAGTACGTGCAGAGTCAGGATTCAAGCAGGCAGGATCAGGATACAGGGGCCAAGGGAAACTATACACCAAGGCCCTGACTGCAGGCCTGGCTACTCCTTAAATACACCTCCTGCAATCAGCCTCAGGTGATGACTTGATTGCAGGAGTGAGCTTCTGGCTGCTGAGAGCACCCGCTGGCCAGCCCTGGTACTGCAGCCCACATGGCAGGTGAGTCCCACCACCAGTGGTGAGTCCATTCCTGACACAATACTCAGTATCAGCACCGATACCGGTTTTGGTCTCTGTTCATCCCTATTACTGTAAATACAGATGTTTTGTAAATTTAGTTGTGGTATATTTTGAAGCCATTTCCAAAATACAGCCCAGCAGAGAAAAAGAATCAGTGTCAAAGTACCTGCCATTACTCCAAGATATACTGTACATATATGGATTTTTCAGGATTAACTTTTTAGAATTTTTTTTTCTTTCTATTGTACATAAATTAGTGTTTTGTAACTAGTCCCCGTTTCAAACAATTTATTTAATGGGGTCAGTTTTCATTATACAATTTCACTTTCCATAGTGTAATAAAAAGACATTTGAATTTTATCAATTTTAAAAGCACTCAGCATTTGCAGATAGAGAAAGGTAATTTTATAAATAATATGAAAAACAAATCACACATATATACAGTATATATGTATATACTGTCTATATATATCTTTTTTCCTATAACATGGCTGGGTGCACATGGGTTTCCTAAGCAGAAGTAAAATTTACAACCTTTAGTAGGATATTAATTTAGTAGGACATTCTATGACTGTTATCCAGCTGTGCATTATTTTGCAGGTGTGTTCTGGAAAATAGTAACAAGGATTGCATAATAAACCTAAGGAATACAAATTTGCTCAAGTGATCATTTTTCTGTCATCTCACACATGTCACTTATTTTTCAGTTGCATAGATTGTTGCTGGCTGCATAAATAGCATGGTTAGTTTGTTCTTTTAATTACATTGAGTTCATGTAGCACATCTAATTTGCATTGCAGAATACACATTTATATTTGTAGATGAGTGAATTTACAATGTAGGTGTCCCATTGCTAAACATGAAATGCAAGATGCATTAGACCACCTTTGTATTGCTGCAAAAAATTGCTTACCGTAGTTATTGCAAAAAGTCCCTGTGAACTCAGACAGAACCAATATCATACTGCATGGTAATTATTCTTTTTTAGAGGGAGCAAAGCAATTATCTAGTAATCTCCCTTAATACTGTGCAAGGGTAGGAGGACTAGCAATTTACTGATTCATAACCCTGAAAAGTATTTAGCATTTAGTATATACTAAAGGGCATATCTATAAAATGGTGAATATGAGTTTTGCCAGCAAATCTTTACAAACAAAATTCACCAAAATATGCCAACATCTGTTGGCAACATCACCAGGCTTTTGACTAAATGATTTTAACTGTAACCTTTTATACAGTAAAATGTATTTACAAAATCATAAAATATGCAAAATCTATAAGAGAGAATAAGGAAATTTGCTGAAAATGTAATTCTTAAATTACAGTAGGCCATTGATTAACCCAACTAACTGTAAATTAGTAGTTCTATATATTTGTAGGCCAAAGATATTATCGAAGAGGAATGTGACTAATTTGTGATATAAAAGCAGGTTCCAGGATCTAGAGCATACAACCCTGTAATGATGTTTGGGGCTGGCAGAAGAACTAAAATGTTTGGTGAGGGACCAGAAATCTGACATTCCCAGAATTGTCCTATGAAGAAAATTTTTGTGAAGCAATACGAAGAAAGTTGGCATAACTAGTTACCACAATTCCAGTGTACACTTAAAAATAAAGGTTTTAATCAAGGTTCCTTTAATGTGTCACCAGATTTTGCAGTTCATGTGTTGCTGTCTTCTGATTCCCTATATTGGTGCTTCAACAATTTGCTTTGCTTTATGATGCATGAAGGCCCACTTACAGTATGCCTTTGTCCTTGTCTACTTCATCTGAAAGTAGTTATGTTTGTTTGTTTGTTTGTTTGCCTGTTTTGATTAATCGCTTCCCGACCACCCTATAGCAGACATACTGCTACAGGGCAGCACGAGTGAGGAAAATCACGTATATATACGTGATTTGCATTTCCAGGTACGGGCACCAGTGATTACTTGCTGGCACCCGGTGATTGCCGAGGATCTGCAACGGGGAGGAGAACTGTTAGTAAACAAAACAGTTCTCCCTGTCAACACGTGCACACTGCTTTGCATGGTTGTGCACAGCACAGCCATACAAAAAGCAGTGTGCTTACAGTGAAGCACAAGCACTTGGCCCCACAGAAAAACACATCCAGCCCACAATTAACCCTTTGATTGCCCCTCATGTTAACCCCTTCCTGCCCAGTGCCATTAGTACAGTGTCAGTGTGTTTTTTTTTAGCACTGATCACTGTATTGGTGTCACTGGGGATGTCAGTGACACCAAGTTAGTTACTCCCAGTGTCATAATTCACACCGCAGTCCCACAGTCCCACTATAAGTCGTTGATCGCCGCCATTACTAGTAACAATTAATAAAAAATTTGAGTATATATATCGCCATTTGTAAATGCTATAACTTTAACATAAACAAATTAATTTACATGTAGCAGAATACATTTTGGCCTAAATTTATGACAAAATTTAATTTTTTTTATTTTTTACTGGACATGTTTAATAGCAAAAAGTCAAAAATATTGTTTTTTTCTCAAAATTGTCGGTCTTTTTTTTTCATAGTGCAAAAAATAAAAACCGCACAGGTGATCAAATACCACTGAAAGAAAGCTCAATTCATGGGGAAAAAAGGAGGTACATTTCATTTGGGTGTAACGTTGCATGACTGTGCAATTGACAGTTAAAGTAATGCAGCGCTGTAATGCAAAAAATGTCCTGGTCAGGAAGGGGGGTAAATCCTGAGGAGGGCAAGTGGTCAATTATGGAACCCAGTCACATGACCTGTCCAAGTCATGTGATCAGCTCTTCTCCAATCATGCTTAATCCAGCAGAGAGCTATATAAGACACCATGGGCTTCACACAACTACCTACATATTTTGAACAGGCAGCAAGATTCTGGTTGCAGTAACTTTACTAAAGCTATTTTTGTTGAAAGGCAAGGCTATGGCTTTATTGGAAAAAAAACAACACTTTAATAAAATGTCAAACCAATAACAATGGCATTTAGTAATAACTTTGTGCCAATCACGGAAAAAAATATATGTAGCAGTTAGCATATAAAGCCAAAATGCCATTCTTAACAATAGGTTCCAGACAGGTGTCCAACTAACCAAGACCCAGAGAAGTTAAAAACAGGGACTGTTTAACCCTTTCTCTGCCACCAGCATATGTCATACAGCTACAGCAGCTGGGATATGTGGAATGTGTGTAAATCTGATAAGCCAAATGTCAGCTGTCAGATGGCAGCAATTAAGCACCTATATGTCCACCTGATTGCTTTCACACCCCGGAAACACTTGACTCCCTACACAAACACCCCTTCCTTGTCTCCCAGGTGCTGCACTCCCTTCAGTGGACCTGCAACTGACATGGTAGCTGCCACCAGGTAGGAGGGGAGTGAGAACAGTAGGGGCTGCTTTGTCCGTCTCTTGATCTCCCCTATCTAGGAGGGACTGTCACTTTCCCCAGATGCTGTGGCCTGGGAAGAGTCTTATGGAGCCCAATCTGCTTTCCATTAGCATCAATTGAGGCAGGCGAGACATCAGGGGTCTAAAAGACCCCTGATGTATCATTGTTGAGACCCTATCACAAAAAATGTATCACATAAGGTGTTTTGTATCCTCATTGTGATAAAAAACAGTTTACTGGAAAAGTGTAAAAAATAAATGACACCCAGCACTTACGCTCCCCTAAAAAATGTTGAGCCCCCCCCACCCCCATATACACTCCATTGCCAAAAGTATTGGGACACCCCTTCAAATCATTGGATTCAGGTGTTCTAATCACCTCCATGGCCACAGGTGTATAAAATTAAGCACCTAGGCATGCAGACTGCTTCTACAAACATTTGTGAAAGAATGAGTCCCTCTCAGGAGCTCAGTGAGTTCAAGTGTTGCCCCATGATAGGTTTCCACCTGTGCAATAAGTCCATCCGTGAAATTTCCTTGCTACTAAATATTCCACGGTCAACTGTTAGTGGTATTATAACTAAGTGGAAGCAACTGGGAACAACAGCAACTTAGCTACAAAGTGGTAGGCCACGTAAAATGACAGATCTGGGTCAGAGCATGCTGAAGCGCACAGTGCGCAGAAGTCACCAACTGTCTGCAGAGTCAATAGCTAAAGATGTCCAAGCTTCATGTGGCCTTCAGATTACCACAAAAATAGTGTATAGAGGGCTTCATGGAATGGGTTTCTGTGGCCGAGCAGCTACATTCAAGCCTTACATTGCCAAGTGCAATGCAAAGCGTTGGATGCAGTGGTGTAAAGCAAGCCACCACTGGACTCTAGAGCAATGGAGATGTGTTCTCTGGAGTGACAAATCAGGCTTCTCTGTCTGGCAATCTGATGGACTTGTCTTGGTTCGGTTGTTGCCAGGAGAACGGTACTTGACTGACATAATTGTGCCAAGTGTAAAATATAGTGGAGAGGGGATTATGGTATGGGGTTGTTCATCAAGGGTTAGGTTTAGCCCCTTAGTTCCAGTGAAGGGAACTCTTAAGGCATCAGCATACCAAGACATTTTGGACAATTTCATGCTCCCAACTTTGTGGGAACAGTGTGAGGATGGCCCCTTCCTGTTCCAACATGACTGCGCACCAGTGCACAAAGCAAGGTCCATAAAGACATGGATGACCAAGTTTGGGGTGGAGGAACTTGACTGGCCTGCACAGAGTTCTGACCTCAACCCGAAAGAACACCTTTGGGATCAAGTAGAGCAGACACTGTGAACCAGGCCTTCTCGTCCAACATCAGTGCCTGACCTCACAAATGCGCTTCTGGAAGAATGGTCAAACATTCCCATAGATACACTCCTAAACCTTGTGGACAGCCTTCCCAGAAGAGTTGAACCTGTTATAGCTGAAAAGGGTGGGCCAACTCAATATTGAAAATCAGAAAATAGAGAATATATTGCATCTTTGTGCCCCAAAATTAACTCTAGTGGACTTTTTACTGAAGTTTTGCACTTGATGTTGGAAGTACCAGCATTTTATTCTCCTGGTTGACTGCGTGCAGAAAATGCTAAATGTTGGGGTTTTTAACTAATATTCAGGCATAAAATGATTTTTTAAACTCGTGCACAAAAAAAATGCCTCTGGAAGGAAAAGGGTTAAATGCTGAAAAGAACTCTTCCAATAAAGCCATGACTGAAGAAAAAACAACAAAACAAATGGGGAAAGGAGGGAGGTGAGTGGGGATTTTCTAAGTGGCTGCTGTTTCTCAGGTCTTTAGTCCCACTCTTTGCTATATGTACACAATGATCCAGATTCCTACTCTCAGATGCAGCCCAACCAGTGGCAGCCTGTGCTGTTACACCATTAATTGGAGAAGGGATGCCATGCTTCCAGTAGTGAATGCTATTTTTTTCTTTATGATTTAATGTATTTTTCAATATATTTCCCCTTAGGGTAAAATCCTTGGGAGCATAGAAAGCTTCATTGCTTTAATGTGTACTTATTGCTTATGGAAAATTGAAGTAATGCAAAAAACATGATCCTTGAATAAAATACCTAAATACCTTGTTCTGGCACTGCCTCCAAGGGTTTTATCTTCATATCAGTGGCGTTGCATGACATGATGTTACAGCTTTTTGTTTGCTATATGCTCATCTTTTCCAGTGCAATTCAATGAACGCTCCATGTAGAAACTCGATGATGTTCTTTCTGTAAAGCCATGGAACACACTTGAAGCTTTAGCACAACATTTTCCTCTCCCTTCTTTTTTCGTCTCTTTTACTTTATCCACTACCTTTCTTTTGTTGGTCATTCCTCTTTTCGTGAGTTTTCATTCACTTATTCACCCCTTGGTTAAACTACGGTATTCAACTATATTCTGTACATTACTCAAATATAAACTGTAAATGACTCTTCCAATAGTCATATATATATATATATATATATAAATATATATATATATATATATATATATATACATATATTATGAAATTCTATAGTCATAAGCCTTTACACACTGCTGTAGCTGCTCCTTTAGTTTTGGGGAAGAGTCTGTATCAGTAATCTATAGAAGGCATAGACAAATAGCAAGGCTGACTGATGCAAAGGAAAAGAGCAGAGCCGGAATCAGCAAATCTCAGTGTGCTTCATCAGGTTAATCCCCAGGAGGAAGCTGTAGAGGCCGTGAAGTGCAGGAAATCAATTGCCCAAGAAATTTATTCAGCTCTGTATGGATTTCAGCATTCCCCTCTGTACTGTCATGTTTTCTCATATTGCTACTGAGACAATCAAAACCTCTGAGCTGCACCTGTTTATTCAGAAACAACTCTGCTTTCCTGTTATTTTACACAGATTTAGCTCGGTCAGATTTATTATTCTTTTGTTTTAGTGACAAAGGGCCTTCCCACTTTAACTGCCTAGAAAAAAAGTTATTGTATTGCAGAAGTCACATGTGTAATCATGCCTGATGAATGGATCATTGACCCACCATATTGCTGTACTCAGCCATTTTGGTCAGTTAAGTCAGCAGACATTGCCAGATGTACGGTCGGCGATGGCGTTTTTTCAAATAAGTGATCCTGATGTAATCTATAAAGCACAAGAGTTGTATCAGAACAGTCAAAACTTCATGAGTTGCTGTATTGGTGGTTAATGCAAAAGTAGCTAAACAAAACTGTTTGCAGATTGAGCTTGTTCTCCAGTTGCCTGGCCTTCTGCTTCAAATGTTCCCAATAGACACGACTTCCCATCGCCATCTTTGTTGACTGACATACTAAAGTGGTTTTATTATCTGGTATTGAACATCTGTTAGACTGAGATCAAACAGTTTTCATCTATATCATCTGTAATTCACTCTGGCAATATCAGCTCTATTACTTTCATATCTTAGAAGAAGATTTTTAGAGATGAAACGCAATGTCCTTTTAGGATTTGTACAGAAAACATTCTTAAGGGCTGCTGAAGAACAGTAACTGGCTGCTGTTTTATATCAATTACAAACATTAAACATACAACTTTGGTGCATTTTTACACTTTCAAATATAATTGTGTTTTACTCAGTTTTGTGATTCAGTAAAATGCTTTGTACATATAATGAAATGTAAGCATAGAGAATCATAATACACCTGAGAAGAGTTTAAAGTTGAACTATAAGCAAACGCCTAAATACACAGCTATAGCACATGTATGGGAGCTGTTTTATATGGTATAGGGTTTTTAATGCTCTGCAGCCACTTTTGCCAGACACCATAGTCAGGCCTAAGACATCCAGCTGCAGCAATACCAAGCAGTTGTACCTGGACACATCCCTTATTTGCTGCAAACTCATTTGCTTGCTCATCATTCCTCATCATATACAGTTTCCCTAAAGGATTAATTCACCTTTACAGAAAAAATGTAAAGGTGAACTAACACCAGTAGTAACCATCACCAATGGGTTTGCACAGAGCAGCACTGATTCTCTTTGTACGGCGCCCCCCATTGGCTCTCCTGGCCTCTCCTCCCTGCTGAGTGTCCCCATAGCAAGCAACTTGCTATGAGGACACTTGTGCAGGCCTACTGCTGAAGCAACTTGGGCCTCCCCCCGCCCTCATTACTGGCTGTGTTTGACAGGGGAAGAAGCCAATGGCTCCAGCCACTGTGTCTGAGCTAATGAAGAGACAAAGAGCCATGAGAGCCTCTGCTCTTGTGCACAGTTCTGGATTGAGTTCGGGCTCAGGTAAGTATATAGGGGACTGAAGGGGGAGATGCTTGCCAAAGGTTTTTTTTTACCTTAACCACTTGACCTCCAGAGGATTTACCCCCCTTAATGACCAGGCCTCTTTTTGCTACTCGGCGCTGCACTAATTCAACTGATAATTGAAATGCTGCACCCAAACGAAATTTACGTCCTTTTTTTCACACAAATAGAGCTTTTTTTTCGGTGGTATTTGATCACCTGTGCGCTTTTTATTTTTCACGCTATAAACAAAAAAAGGCCCAAAATTTTGAAGAAAAACAATATTTTTTACTTTCAGCTATAAAAAATATATAGTAAACTCAAAGTTGGTTATAAATTTAGGCCAAAATGTATTCTGCTACATGTTTTTGGTAAAAAAAAATCCCAATAAGTGTATGTTGATTGCTTTGTGTGAAAGTTATAGCGTCGACAAACTATGGTATAGATACTGCAATTTACGCCATTTTTTTGCTATACAGCACTGCGCTAGTTTAACGGACAATTGCGCGGTCATGCAATACGGTTCATAAATGAAATTTACATCCTTTTTTTTCCCCACAAATTGAGCTTTCTTTCGGTGGTATTTGATTGCCTGTGCGGTTTTTATTTTTTGCGCTATAAAAAAAAAGCTGACAATTTTGAGGAAAAAAAACAATATTTTGGACTTTTTGCTATAAAACATAATCAGTAAAAAAAATGTAAAAATCTAATTTAGTCATAAATTTCTGCCAAAATGTATTCTGAGACATGTCTTTGCTAAAAAAAAAACCCAATACGTGTAAATTAATTGGTTTACGTGAAAGTTATAGCGTTTACAAATGGCGGGAAAGATACTGGGATTTTTAGGGTTTTTTTTATACTAATAATGGCAGCGATCAGCTACTTATGGCGGCGATCAGGGACTTATGGCGGCGATCAGCGACTTATGGCAGGACTGCGGACATTCTGGCATTGGGGGGTACTGACTTGGGGTCACTGACATCCCCAGTGACACCAATACAAGTGCAAAAAAAAAAACACTGACACTGTACTAATGGCACTGGGGAGGAAGGGGTTAAGTTTATTTTTCAGGGAAGGGTTATCTGTGTGAGGGGAGTGTTTTACTAGGGGGCAGGGGTGTGTACTGCAGGGAACACCACTGATCGGGAGAGAGAAACTCTTCTGTCCCGATCAGCTTGTCCTGGAGCTGTCAGGGAACTGACAGAAAGCACAGCTACTGCAGCTGTGCTCTCTGTCAACTATTGCCGCCGATTGCCGGGACATAGCCGGTAACGATCGGCTCTGACCCGGCGACTGACATCCGCGGCTGTGATCGGCGGGACAGGTAGGGCGGCGGCCCTACCTGTTTACAAAACACTCGTTTTAAAATGTGGTTTTGCCTGCCCGTGCCGCCCTGCCGCTGTATTTCTACAGTGGCTGGGCGGCATGTGGTTAATGTAGAGAATGCATTAGGGTAAAAAAAAACCTTCTGCCTTTAGAACCACTTTAAGCCATGCCCAATTCTGCATAGGGTGCCTATGCCCTGGTCTTGCTTGCAGACTCTGCAAACAAATAAATATATCAAAAGCCAAAATGTATTTTCAACCTTTGTCTAGGGCAGGGGTCTCCAAACTATGACCCTCCAGGTGTTGAGGAACTGCAAGTCCCATGAGGCCACAGGCAAGACTCCCAGAGACAGAGGCATGATGGGACTTGTAGTACTTCAACAGCTGGAGAGCCATAGTTTGGAGACCCCTGGTCTAGGGGATGAATACATCAGTAAATATTTTACAGGAAGACTGGGCTTTATATACACTTTGAAATAGATGTTTACATAAGTGGTTAACCAGATGTGGTCCTTAGCTGTGCAACACAAGCCCCAAAAAATGTCATCAAAGCATACAGGTTGTGTGCAGGACACCCTGTCCTTCTGCACCACTGTCGCCATTCCCTGTGCATTAGCCAGCAGTTGCCAGCTGTCAAAATGGCAGACAGGAGTTGCCTCAAAAACAAACCATCTGAGCCATTTTTATAAACATTGTATCACTGATCTGCAGATCAATCAGATCAGCTTCAGAATGTATGTAATGTCAGTTAAAGCATGCAGGCAAGAAAAAGTTGTTTTGTCTTGTTTTTTTTTAAGATGTGTTTCTAGTTAACCCCTTATTAACCCTCAGTTTACCTTAATCAGCCCTTTGTAACTCCTTCTCCTTCTCTTCAAGGCTATTAATTTCCTGTTGATATTTTTTGTTTGTTTATGTCTTTTTTTGTGATTGCTAGTATTTAACTTTTATTTTATTACTTTTGTTTAGTAATTTTTAGTATCACATTTAAAAAGCACAAAATTGACTGGCACGATAGGGACGCCTCTTCTTGCTCTGGCTGTCCCACCCTTTTGGGTGAGACCCCTAAGCCAGGCCTACAGCTAGTTGATAGGTCACAATTCGCCACTCACACCCACTATGACACTAACTGTACATGTATGTTTTATTATTGTATTTGTTACTTACTTTGTTTTTGTGAATTTCAGGACACAACTCCATGTTACACCAACTTTGGCAACTTTGCTTAGTCGCCTGGACAACCACCTCCTTACTCATCATGGCAACGGTTTAGGTAGTGTCATATAATGTTCCTGGTCCCTGTTCCCCTAATAAACGTAACAGGCTATGCTTTGAGATGAAGCAGCTAGGGACACAAGTGCTGTTTCTGCAGGAAACGCGCTTCACCCACTCCTCTGTTCCTAAAATCCACAGGCAACTGCAATTTGACACACATAAATATTACAAGCAAGGCAATAGGTGTTGCAGAATGCTTGTGAGGGCCCTTTGGAAACACTGCACCTTTACTTATGCTCATAAACTACAATCTTCCTTGGGGGCATCAGTCCTATACACCTCCAAAATCTCCATCTCCTCCCCTGCTGACAAAGCAGTAAAGCTTTCCCGCATAGATAATTATCTCCTTTGGATACCTCACCCTAACTCCAGAACAACAGACTTGAAACTGCCCATTACTCCTGCAGAAATAGTGAATACTGTGAAATCCTTGCCTAATGGCAAAAGCCCTGGCCCCAACGGCTATACGAAGGCATACTACTTGACATTTTTACCATTGCTTTAGATGCCCATGTGTAAATACATCAGCTCTCTTGCCTCTGGAGGCCAGATTACAGTCCAGCTCACGATCCCCCCCAAAGAGAGGAGGACCACACTTTACCCCAAAACTACCACCCAATTTCATAATTAAACACAGACCTGAAGATTTTCACTAAAACACAGGCCAAACGGCTGAAGCACCTTCACCCTTCGATAATATACCCCGAGTCAGATGGGGTTCATAGTTAGGGAGGCTAAAGATAATTCTATTAAAGCAATCCAGCTTATCCATAGGGCCCATGCACACCACTGGCTCCCTCCCACTAATGTTGAGAAAGTGTTTGAACAGGCAGATTGGAGATTTCTCACAGCTGTAATGGGGAGAATGGGCCTGGGTCCTCATATACTAAACTGGAACTCTGCACTTTATACAGTACCTCTCCCACTGCCCAGGTTAGGGTTAATGTCCTATGTCCACTTTCACATCATTTGAGCATTTATGGGGCGAAAAGGACCCTACCCCACACATGATCTTGGTTTTTTATGAGCTACTTAGCTCCATGGTCCCTAGTTCTAAACTGGCACATATCAGGGAATAGGAGCATGACCTCCAATGTCAGTTCTCTGAGGAGCAACTGCAACTTTTATATCAGCTAACTCTTTCTAGCTGTGTAAATTCTAAAATGCAGGAAAATAGCTACAAGTTATTGACAATAACGGTATTGTGTGCCCATGACCCTTGCTCGGATCTATGCATCAGTTCCTGTGGCCAGAGAGGTACAAGTGCTTAGTGATCAGGGTTTTTTGGGCAGATATCAGGGATCGTATAGCAGAGATTTGGGGGATTGATCTCCCCCTTTCTCCATTACACTTCCTGCTCCTACTTAGTCATTATAGGCGCAGTGCTCTCCTTCACCTGCTCAACACAACTAAACACCTCATACTGATTCACTGGAAGAGCACTTATTTTCTAAATCATGGGGATTGGATTAGGAAGGTGACTGAGATTATGGAGACTGAGGAGTGGATTGCCACTTGCAAGGGCACGCAAGACCATTTTGACTGCATCTTGGCAACTTGGCGATGCCGTACATCTGGGCTAAACCTGGAATTCTAAATTCTAGAAATTGCATTACTGGCCTTAGCTGGCCCCTCATTTAACCAACTTGTCCAGGCAAACCAACGATCTTGAAGGATAAATTCACTTTTTGCACAAAAATAATAAATGCACATTTTTGTGCATGTAAAAAAATGTGCATTTATTATTTCTGTCTGCATGAGCATTTAAAGCATTTCACCAGCAATCAGCAGATTGCTGGTGCCATGCAGGTCTCTTGCAGACCTGTCAGTATATCTGATTGCCCATATGGGATGTAATCTGAATGATAGTACAGGGGAACTTCTCCCCGTACTTCTGTCAGAGGGAGGAGGGGCAGCAGGCAGCGGCTGCAGCATTGGGAACATGTTACATGTTCCACTCAAAAACAGGTGGAACCTGTGACATGTTCCCAAACCTCCATACCTTTTTTTTTTACGAGTTTCCATTATTAGCCTTTACAGCCCCTGAATAAGTCATGGTGTGTGAATTTTTGGTCTTTGGTTGGATTTGCATTCTTTGCTTTCATTTACTTTGTTGGTTTAGTTTTTAAATTAAACATAGATATGTGGATATTTTCACCTGGGCTGTTGGCTGGGTATCTTTCCACTTGAGCCTAGATGGCACTTTTTGATGGTCTGATGGCCTAAGGAGGTACCACAACTTCCTGATACTCGGGCTGCACGCTGGGAATTACTGCTTGTGAATGACTTGGTACCCACTATGTGGTTTTTCTTAAGGCCGTCTATTTAGAATGTGAGAACCTACCTGTTTAAACTACATTTATGTTGTCTGTCATCTCTTTATTTTCCTTTCCTGTCTCTCATATCAGCTGAATAATATTTTCACTATTTGGGATACAGGATTCGATGTGCGTTGTATATTTTGGACGGTCTGTTCTTTCTATCTACTCTGTCACTTTACTGAACATCACAACTGTTATCGTATGTCCAAATGTTTTTCCTTTTGTATTTATAAAAGGTAAATAAAGATTACATTTAAAAAAGCAGACAATTGTTAGGCACACAGCTAAATAAACAGATGAGATACATATGTTTCCGACCAAACTATTTATAATTTTGTTCAGCTAATCTTGTGATTTACAAACATGTTTCACTTCCACAACAAATAAAAATAATACTAGTATCCCAATATTTTGTCTAATTGTGTTTTTATTTAACCTACATAGTAAATAGGTAAACTTATCAAAGGAATTTATTAAATACTCTATTTTGTGCAAAATACAATATATTTGTGATTAAAGTTGTGAATAGTGAATGCTGCTAACCCTGACTGTCTGCAAGCTTAAAGTAAATCTGTCATGAGATCTATACAGGGACTGCATTTTTGTTGACCTAGTTGCCTGACAGTTATGCTGATCCACTAGATTTGCTTTGTGAGTCACTGACCTAGAACAAGTATGCAGATCAGAAAAGTTAAAAAAAAGTTCTTATCAACATTCTTATTCTGATTAGTAATGTAAAGTATTGAAGCCAGAGGATTAACGTTACTCTTAGAAACAGAGATCAGCAATATTATCCTCTGTGTTTTTCTCATGATCAATTTCCATAACATTAGTTAATCGGAGCTATAATGTAATCAATCTCACATGTAATTATATGAAAACATGAACTATATTAGCGTTACGTATTGTAATTATTCAAGGTTGATAATTAGCCACTGATTAGCTACTGTAGATAGTACATGAATGGAGTAATTAAGGAAATGTACTTAAACATCCCTTAAAGAAGCCTGTGAAGATTGCAGTTTATCCAGGTCATGGTATTGCTAGAAGTTAGTCAAATTAAATGGACCTGCTCTGTGTTGAAAGTCCCTATCTCCTGCAAATAGGAACAGCCATCTCTAAACAGGAGTGGGGGCCTTCAACATCACCTGTCACCCATATAGAATGCTAATGCTATAAAGATTTATACCTTCAGCTATGTAACACCAGATTAACATAATATTCAGTGAAACTCTTGAAACAGTATCACTATAAAAAAAAGGGGGGGGGATAGCCATACCGCTTCTGTCCACTAACTTACCAGATTAACACCTCCCACTTCCTGGCACCATTAGATTCAATTATGTAATTTAACAGAGTAGTTTCACAAACTTTTGCCATCTCTCGTAATATTCTTGGATATTAAAATCTACCTTGATATTATGGGTGTTGCTAAGATTGTAAAATATCTGGAGCACCTTTGAGCACTCCAAAGAGAGCAGTAATGCAACCTCCTGCTGAAATCCCCCTCCCCAAATCCCTTGTTCCAGAAAAATCACCTCTCTAACAAATCCCCCCACCACCACCATCACAAATCCTCTCTCCTCCCAACCACCCCTCCTAGGATACCCTGAATAAGTCACGTGGTGATCGTGACACAACGCGTTGGTACGCGGTGACAGAAATTCCGGTGCACGGTGACGTCAGTTCTGGCATGGGGGCCATCTCGGAACACCCGGAACCATGCATATGCACCCATAATATGGGGAAATGCTTGATTATGCTACTGTAGATAGTACATGAATGGAGTAATTAAGGAAATGTACTTAAACATCCCTTAAAGAAGCCTGTGAAGATTGCGGTTTATCCAGGTCATGGTATTGCTAGAAGTTATTCAAATTAAATGGACCTGCTCTGTGTTGAAAGTCCATATCTGCTGCAAATAGGAACAGCCATCTCTAAACAGGAGTGGGGGCCTTCAACATCACCTGTTTCACATATAGAATGCTAATGCTATAAAGATTTATACCTTCAGCTATGTAACACCAGATTAACATAATATTCAGTGAAACTCTTGAAACAGTATCACTATAAAAAAAGGGGGGGGGATAGCCAAACCACTTCTGTCCACTAATTTACCAGATTAACACCTCCCACTTCCTGGCACCATTAGATTCAATTATGTAATTTAACAGAGTAGTTTCACAAACTTTTACCATCTCTTGTAATATTCTAAAATCTACCTTGATATTATGAATAAAAATTAAATTGGTGTAGCGCTAAATAAATACTAAATAATTATATAATATACAACTCTAGACTCACCGCACACAAATCATACAAATAAATATATATACATATGTGATATGTGATGAATAGTGCCAACACAACAAATAAATAATCAAAATATGATATATATGATGACTTCCCCTCCTAGGGGATCCAAATAAAATGTGAACACTAACAAACGTGTTTATATAAAAACCATATAAAATATACACACATATATGTGAATAGTGTACTCACAACAATAAATATAGATATAGAAAAAGACTCCCCTACCTGGGGAATCAAAAGGAAATGTGAATACTATAATAGTGCAAAAGTGCATTCAGTGCAAAAATAAGTAAAACTCCAAAAAAAGTCCACACACTGCACAGATCATAGTAGGTGCTCCAAAAAAGCTCGCGTGTAGAATACAGCACAACGTGAAGTGATTCCAATGCCAAACAAATCGTGAATCCACACAAGCCAAAATGCCCCCTCACCTCCTCACAGTGACCACAAGGGCCAACACACTTTATATATAAATGGTCTTATCTCCACCGGATGGACCCTCCAGGATATTCACATCGACCAGTCTACCTCCTGAGTTCTCCACTCCCCTGGTACTTCCAGATGATCGCTCATCCACAGTAAATCATATTAAAACAGAGATCCTCCATAGCGTAAATCCTTATTTATTGTAAAAACGCCAAGAAAAAAACACACTCACATGTATTGCAGCACAATCCAGCCTTTACCCATACTATGGGTGTATATACATGGTTCCGGGTGTTCCAAGATGGCCCCCACGCCGGAAATGACGTCACCGCGCACCGGACGTCCTGTCACCGCGTACCGACGCGTTGCATCACGATCAACAAGTGACTTCTTCAGGGTATCCTTCTTCAGGTATGTTGTGAGTACACTATTCACCTATATGTGTGTATATTTTATATGGTTTTTATATAAACACGTTTGTTAGTGTTCACATTTTATTTGGATCCCCCAGGAGGGGAAGCCATCATATATATCATATTTTGATTATTTCTTTGTTGTGTTGGCACTATTCATCACATATCACAAATGTATATATATTTATTTGTATGATTTGTGTGCCGTGAGTCTAGAGTTGTATATTATATAATTATTATTTTGTATTTATTTAGCGCTACACCAATTTAATTTTTATTTATTACACTTTGTGGTTGAAGGGAGGTGTTTAGCTGCTTAGGTTAGGGATTCATTTAAGCGCAGGAGATTGTTTTATTTATTACCTTGATATTATGGGTGTTGCTAAGATTGTAAAAGATCTGGAGCACCTTTGAGCACTCCAAAGAGAGCAGTAATGCAACCTCCTGCTGAAATCCCCCTCCCCAAATCCCTTGTTCCAGAACAAATCACCTCTCTAACAAATCCCCCCACCACCACCATCACAAATCCTCTCTCCTCCCAACCACCCCTCCTAGCACAAATCCTCATCCCCCCACCCCCCAAAAAAAACCCTTCTAGCACAATTCCTCCCCTCAGTCCAAATTCTTTTTCCCCCAGTAAATCCACCCTCCTAGCACAAATCTTATTCCTTCCTAAAACCCCCTTCTAGCTCAAATTCCCCACCCCCCTAGCAAAATCCCTCCACCACTCCTCCCCTGATTAAATACTGCAACTTTTCTCAAATACTATCCCCCCCAATCCCCCCCCCCCAGTAGAAAAATTCTTCTCCCACCCAAAATTCCCCTTCTAAAACATCTCCACCCATGCTATCATAAATCCCCCCCCCCCCCCAAATACCTTCACTTAGCACAAATCTTCTCCCATCAAACGCCCTCCTAGCACAAATCGTCTCTCTTCCCAATCAAGTCTGTGTGCAAAAATCCCCCCTATTAGTACAAAGTCTCTCCCACCAAATCCTCCCATCCAAAAAAAAACTCCTCTCCTTTAAACAATCAAGTCCCTCCATCTATCACAAATCTACTCCCAAAACCCCCTTTCTAGCACAAATCTCTCCTTCCTAGCACTAATCCTTACTCCCCATCACCAGCATCCCTTCTGGTACAAATCCTCCCTCCCTCAAATCCCAACTCATAGCCTAAACCCTCTTAACCCCCAAATATCCCCACCTATCATAACCCCCCCCCACACACACACACACACACAAAACCACAAAACTCCCCTTTTAGCACAAGTCCTCTCCCCTTCCTTACATCCCTCCACCTAGCACAAATCTTTTCCCCCAAAAATCTCCAATTTTCAAAAATGCTCTCTCCAAAACCCCCTACTAGCACAAATCCCCATCCCAATACCCTCTCCTACACAAATCCTTTCTCCTCCCAATCACGCCTCATAGAAAAAAATATTTTAAGCAACAGACACATGGATTCATGAAAGACAGAAGTTGTCAAACAAATCTGATTTCTTTTTATGAGGAGGTGAGCAAAACCTTGGACAGAGGGGTGGCGGTGGACATGGTATACTTGGATTTTGTAAAAGCATTTGACATAGTTCCCCACACATGGCTAATGTGTAAGGTAAAGTCTATGGGCTTGGAAATATCCATATGTAAATGGAGAGAAAACTGACTAAAATTTTGTATTCAGAGAGTAGTGGTTAATGATTCATACTTTGAATGGTCTAGGGTTGTCAGTGTTGTACCCCAAGGTTCAGTGTTAGAACCCTTACTTTTTAATATATTTTTTAACAATATATGGTCTGAGATTAAAAATACCATATCAGTCTTTGCAGATGACACCAAGCTGTGCAGGGGAATAACGTCCTTACAGGATGTCTCCAACTTACAAGCCGACCTCAATGCACTGTTTAATTGAGCAACTATGTGATAAATGAGCAATATATAATGGTGTAGCGCTAAATAAATACTAACATAAGTGACCAAAATCAGACTCAAATATAATGAATAAATAATCAAAAGTAAAAAATTAGTGCACACACACAATCAATATAAAAGGATAACCCCAACTATGGGGACCAAACTAAGTGAATGACAAAATTAGTGCATGTGTACATAAAAACACTCTGTGAAAATAATATATGTTTATATCCACTAATAAAAGTCCACACACTGCCCCAATAATGTTGATTAGTGCTCCACAGCAATGACTCGCGTGTAAATAAACGTGAATCCAGTGGCAACAACTCGTGAATCCAAAAACATCCAAAGTACCTCCTTGCAGTGACCACAAGGGCCAGCTCGCTTTAGGGTAAGACACGCTTTCCCAGGAATAGCCTCGTCACCATCAAATGGACCCTCCTGGATATCCCACAGGCTTTTATCCTCCTGAGTACTCCAATCCCCTGGTACTTGTAATAGTAGTTCACCCACACAGGATCATGACAGAAACAGATAGAGATCCTCCATAGTGTAAATCCGTATTTATTGCACCAATGAACCAAAAAAATTCCTACTCACATGTCACATAGCATAATCAAGCATTTCCCCATATTATGGGTGCATATGCATGGTTCCGGGTGTTCCAAGATGGCCCCCACGCCAGAACTGACGTCACCGCGCACCGGAAGTCCTGTCACCGCGTACCGTACCTGTCACCGGATACCCTGAAGAAGTCACGTGGTGATTGTGACGCAACGCGTCGGTATGCGGTGACAAGACTTCCAGTGCGCGGTGACGTCAGTCCGGCATGGGGGACATCTTGGAACACCCGGAACCAGGCATATGCACCCATAATATGGGGAAATGCTTGATTATGCTATGTGGAGGTGGAGGTTGCTCCAGCGCACGACTATGTCGTTTAAGATTTCTGGTGTCATCAGTCTGCCAAGGTTGTAACGGTCAGGGCCTGATGCTTCGTGTTGTTAGAGGAGCAAATGAGTCTAATGCGGATGAAAGCGAACTGTTGTAGACAGCAGTGGTCAGGTCGGGGCAAGACAGGGGAGAGATTCTGTCATAGAGTTGGTCAGTTGCAGAGTGGAAAGGAGCAGGGTTCAAGTTGTGAAGGTCTCTGCAGTTAATTGTTTGCTGCTTGGAGGGATAGGTGTTTGAAGACGAGAACACTGTGAAGGTGATGAGATTGTGATCAGAGAGAGGAAAGGAGGTGTTTGTGAGGTTGTAGGGAGTGCAAAGATGGGAGAAAACAAGGTCCAATGTATTCCCATCAGAGTGAGTGGAGGACTGTATACATTGTGCTAATGCAAAAGATGAGGTTAACTTGAAGAGTTGGGATGTAGCCGGGTTGTTGACATTAATAGGGATGTTAAAATCTCCAAGAATGATAATGGGTGGTTCAGAGGAGAGAAAGTAGGGTAGCCAGGTGGAGAAATCATGAAGAAAACGGGACACCGGTCCAGGAGGCCAATAGATCACTGCAATTCTCAGAGAAATGGGAGAAAACAGCCAGATGCAGTGAGTCTCGAAAGAAGAGAAGGATAGAGAGGGAGGGTTAGGGAGGATTTGAAAGGTGCTCAGTGGGGATAGAAGCAAACCAACTCCACCACCTTTCCGACCACTGGGTCTGGGTGAGTGGGTCCAGATGAGGCCTCCATAGGAAAGTGCTGCGGGAGAAGCAGCATCTGCTGCTTGGAGCCAGGTTTCTGCAATTGCTAGTAGGTTAAGGGAGCGGGAGACAAAAAAGTCATGGACAGAAGCAGGGGCGGACGGACAACTCATGGGGCCATCGGGCAATAGGGGATCATGGGGAACCTGTGTCCTTGCCCAAACTCCAAAAAACCTATAAAAAGGTTCCAGGGGCATCTCATGGGGCCCCCTACTGACCCCGGGCTCTCGGGCAGTGCCCGAGTTTTCAAATGGTCAGTCCGCCCCTGGACAGAGGTGAGCTTATTACAGACAGAGCGGGCATTCCAGAGCGCACATGAAAAAAGGAGGGTGGTTTTTGGGAGCATGGGGACTGATGTTAAATTGAAGGGATTGCGGCTATTCCCAGAAGAAAGAGGATGCCTGGTGCGGGGGTGAAATACTGGAGGTCCAGGGTTTGGACAGATATCCCCAGAGGTTAGGAGAAGAAGAAGGGTGAGGAAAGTAACATGGGAGTGGGATGTACACGTGTGCACATGCCTTCCAGTCCTGGTGTTTGGGTCAGCAGGAGAGTGAAGTATCAGCAGGAGGTGATGAGAGCAGTAGTAGGGAGATGGTATCAGTGATGGTGAGATGTAAAAGTTTTGGGGGGGAGCAGAGGTATAAAGAAGTGAAATTTTGGGAACGCAGGAAAGTAATATGAAAAGGAGGAGTAGAGGGGACATATTTAAAAGGTACACGTAGTGGGACTCAGACTTGTCAGAGATGTTTCCCAGGGTGTTTGCTTGCAGTCTGTCCAGCATGCAGTAGAGTTTCTTGTTGTTGTATCTTCCTGCTGCTTGAGTTATCCTGCTTTAGCTCAACTCCTGTGTTTAACTGCGTCTTAGCACTCCATCAACGCAGCACTCACGCAAAAGCAGCACCCCATCAGTGACTGTGCCCCCCATCTGTGATTCCCCCCATGAGCTGATCTAAATTTATAGGGAGATGGTCAAATGAGCACTCTTCTCTGCCCCAATCAGGAACTGATAAGGATCACATGAATAGGGGGGGATGTTTCCCAAACAGACCAGACACAGACTACAGTCATAAAAAGAGTGCAACTAGAGGTGAGAACTAATCAACATAGACACAAAAATATATATACACTATTAGTTGAGAAATTAACAGGAGTCTATGTGTTGTAGTTAAGAGTGGAGAGGAGATAGCAGCATTTACCCAGAGAAAGCAGGAGTCTATGCGTTGTTGTAGTTAAGAGTGGAGAGGAGATAGCAGCATTTACGCAAAAGCAGCACCCCATCTGTGACTGTGCCCCCTGTAACTATGACTCCTTTCCCCCCATATCCTCCCAACCTGGCAAACATCATCTACCCCCAAATCTCTCCACCTAGCAAAAATCTTCTATTCCCCAATCCCTCCTTCTAGCACAAATCATCTTCCCAAAACCCCCTCACCTAGTCCAAATCTTCTCTCCTCCCATGAAAAGCTCTCCGCCTATCACAAATATTTTCCCCACACATACACACACCAAATCCCATTTCTATCACAAATCCACTCCCCTCCATTTTGTTTACCTAGCACATACCCCCCCCCCCCCCACCATGCACAAATCCTCCAATCCCTTCAAGTAGCACATATAACAATATTCTGTGTACGCTTCACCTTCTAATCTTTCCCCCGCCCCCTGGTTATTTTGTCTTCTCAGAATATACAGACCTCAAGTACAACACAGTATGAGAGATGTTCTTCCTTCCAGGTTTCCTCTAGTGTTCTGTCATATGACACTTCAGAATGGAGGAGCCTAGGGGAAGTTTCCCTAAGGTTTGGAGTGAATTTCTGTGACAGGCAGATGCAGGTTGCTGAAGTGGTTGAGGGTTGCAGCAGCAAGGACCCAGGGCACCTTGCATGAGATGTGGGACATGTGCCCAGAGCGCCCGGAACTATCTTAAACCCTGATTCCATAGTGATTGGTTTAAGATGGCTGAGTTACCTATGTCTATAAATGCTGGGATATGTTCCTAACACTTATTAGAAGCTGCTGAGATAAGCAGCAAAAAATTACGGAAAAAGCCCGGTTTGAACATGACCAACTATGACTTGCTATACCCTCAAGAAGAGATTTGCAACATATTAGTGTATCTGAGATCAAGTCTGTTTATAATTATGCCTAGACAGTTTTCACTTTTTTTATTTCATGCTTTTTTTTCTAGCTTCTTGCTTTCATACCTTTACCTAGTTGTTTTCCCACTATCTTATTTTCCTACAGGCTATGTTGTTCTCGCTATTCTACTAAATATTAACAATACTTCAACATATTCCTTATACCACACTGCACCTCCGTGCTCGCTGTGTATCTCTGTGTTTGCTCTGAAAATATTTTTCTTTACTAAAAGAATACAGTTTTGTATGCATTGTCTTTTATATTTCATTTTCCAGTATGAATAAGTATGTATTTACACTAGAGATGGACTAGTCAAAGCAACCCTTGTCAATATCTTTCCATGGAAAAGTGCACACATACACTAGAAATTGACAAGTTAAAGCAACAATTTTAAATTCTCTATGAAGTTCAGCATTCTGTTATTAAATATTCATAAAAGTTCCATTTGCCATTTTGCAAATAGCAATGGAGTTAACACTACAGACATATATCTTGTTTACCTGAGTTTAAATAACTCCTTCTTTTATGGACCAGTAATTAAAGAAGTGTCTAAACTTTCCCTAGACAAGAAACCAATCGTTAAGATGACCTTAAACCCTAAACGTGAATGCAAACATTGAAGTAAACATAGAGACAACATCATGCATTGCACAACTGTTTTTAATACACTGCTCAAAACAATTAAAGGAACACTTTGAAAACACATCAGATCTCAATGGGGAAAAATATTGTGCTGGATATCTATACTTATATGGACTGGGTTATGTGTTAGGAACATAAGGATGCCCCTTCGTTTGATGGAAATTAAAATTATTAAACTACAGAGGACTGCATTCAAAGACACCTCAAAAATCAAAGTGAAAAAATGATGCAGCAGGCTAGTCCATTTTGCTGAAATTGCACAGCAGCAACTCAAAATGGTACACAGTAGTTTTTGTGGCCCCCACATGCTTGTATGCATGCCTGACAATGTCAGGGCATGTTCCTAATGAGACAACAGATGGTGTCGTCTCCCCCCAAAGCACCTTGTCCCCATGTTGATGGGGACAAGGGCCTCTTCCCCACAGGGTTGTGGGAAGAGGCCCTTGTCTCCATCAATATGGGGAAAAGCACCCCCCCCCCATGTTGAGGGCATGTTGCCTGGTATGGTTCAGGAGGGGGGGAAATGCTCGCTTGTCCTCCCCCTTTTCTGACCTGTCGGGCTGCATACTCGGATAAGGGTCTGGTATGGATTTTAGGGGGAGGACCCCACACCATTTTCTTTAAATTTTGCCGTGGGGGTTCCCCTCAAAATCCACACCAGACTCCAAAGGCTTGGTATGGATGGAGGGGGGGACCCCCACACCGTTCTTTTAATTTTTTTTTAATGCTGCCAATTTTTTTTTTATACATTCAGCTGTCAGTGGGGGACCTCGCTGAGAGCTGATGACTCATAGGTTGTTAAGGACTCGGCGGCCACCCATTCCTTAACCACTTCCCGACCGGCCGTTGTATATAAACGGCCGGACGGTGGCACTGCAGGGTCGGGTGGCCGTCTATAAACGGCCTCCCCGCACCCTGCTTGTGCGCGCTCCCTGGGAGCGCGCAGCACCGCGATCCGGTGCCCGCTGTGTCCTCCGGACACAGTGAAACACCGATCGTCGGACGGTACCTCTGTGTACGAGGTCCCGATCATGTGATCACTGATTGGCCAATCAGTGATCACATGCAAAGTAGTAAGCAAGATGTCACTTCTGACATCATTGCTTACTATGTGTGAAATCTGTGAATGATCACAGAGGTCACATGGTACAAGGCTATTCACAAAAGCCTTGTACCATGTGACAAGCTGTGACCAATCACAGCTCACTCAGTTCTTTTCAATGAGTGCAAGAATGCACACAGAGAGAAAGAGAAATGATTGCTTTTACATCCTATATGGGTGTAAAAGCAATCAGTGTAAAAAAAAAAAAAAAAAAATCTTCATCACCCCTCACAAGTAGTACAGTGTCACCATGGTGACACTGTACTGCTAGGGTGACAGTATGTAAAAAAAAAAAAAAATAATAATAATATAAAAAAATAAAATAAAAATGTTAAAAAAAATGTTTAAAAATTATAATTTTTGCTTATAAACTAATTTGGATTTTTTTTTTTTACTAAAAAGATAACGGAATAAATTTTGGCTAGAGATTTATGATGAAATATTATTTATTTGCAAAATATTATAAAAAAAACACTTTTTTTCAAAATTTTTGGACATTTCATTTACATAGCAAAAAAAATACAAATCCCAGGGGTGAATAAATACCACCAAAATAAAGCTTTATCTGTCTAAAAAAAATGGTAAAAAATTCATTTGGGTACAGTGTTGCATGACCGCGCAATTGTCATTCAAAGTGTGATAGCGCTAAAAGCTGAAAATTGCCCTGGTCAGGAAGGGGGTAAAAGTGTCCGGTCTGGAAGTGGTTAACAACCCATGACAGTATTGACAGATTACAGTACATACAGCATGCCTTAACTGCTACTTAATTATTGCATGCATTTATTTATTTATTTCCTTTTGAGAATTGACTTTAAGGTCTTTTTATGCGGTATTTACTGAGTGTTTTTGCTATTTTCTGTAAATTCCACATACTAGCGATAGTGAATTGACATTTTCAGTATCGCATGCGATATGTGGTCAGGTGACTGACTTAACTCATGCGATAAGCTTTAGTGAATTGTCCCCACTGACCATAGCCAAATGCAAAACTAGTGAAAAACAGTGCGAAAATGTGAGTAGTGAAAAAAATGTCAGTGGCCTCCACCTGTAAAACCATTCCTGTTTTGGGGGTCATCTCATTGTTGCCCATCTAGTGTACCTGTTGTTAATTTCATTAACACCAAAGCAGCTGAAACTGATTAGCAACCCCCTCTGCTACTTAACTGACCAGCTCAAAATCCCAGGAGTTTAATTGACTTGATGCTATACTTCCTTTAATTTTTTTTGAGCAGTGTATAAAGAAAGGTACCTAAGTTAAGCCCGTCATACACTGATCGCAATTCGTCCAGTTCAGCAGGGACTGGCTGAATTCTGATCGGTGGGATTGATTTACTAAAATTGAATCACTCAGTATCTGGTGCAGCTGTGCATAGTAGCCAATGATCTTCTAACTTCAGCTTGCTCAATTAGGCTTTGACAAAAAAAAAATGGAAGCAGATTGTTTTCTGTGTACAGCTGCACCAGATTTTGCACTCTCCAGCTTTAGTAAATCAACCCCAGTGTCTGGCCAGCCCTGCTCAACAGAAGTTGATCAATGCAGGAAAACCTTTGTTAAACAGTGGCTGCAGTCACTGATCAGTATATTCTGTCCTGTGTGCTGATGGCTGAACAAAAAAAGCTGACAACCTATGACCAGGTTTAGTATTTAACACTGTGTCCCTATAAAGTTCCTTTCTAGTTCTGACTACACATAGGTCCTCTCTTCCTGCCCAAGTTGAGGTCAACCCTTAGCTCGTGTCACTCACCTGTCAACTACCAAAATCTCTACTTTCCTGTTGGTCTAAATTTAAAATTGTATATTTTGTCAATAGCAATAACACAACTGCTTTTTTTAACCTGCCATTAGATCCATTATTTCTCCACTTCCCTTAAAAGGAAAAGCTGTCCAACGAAAGTTAAGATTACCTGCTTGGATCAACCCATTTAACTACTTCAGGCTCCATGATGTACCCATACATCATAAGACTGAAGTGGTCATACTGGGATTATGCCTGCAGTTACAGGCATGATCCTTGTATCTTTTTTTTTTCTGCCGGTGGTGAGCTTTCATGTAAAAGCAATCCTAGCAGCTAATTAGATGCTGGATTGCTTTTAATGTCAGAGAGGGGGGAGCCACTGGGCTCTTGTCAGGATCCGGGTGTTCTGCGGCATCGCGTCGGGCGGCGCATGCGCAGAACACCCACTCTCTCTACCCGGCGGGCGGTAGGACCTGGCCGCGCATGGCAGCGGCGGGGTTCGCGCATGCGCACTCGGGATCACGGACGCGCGCCTGGCACCAATGACAGCGGGAGGCGGGCTATTTAAACGCAGGAACAGGTATGTTAGTTGCCGTTTGGTCTTGTATCCTGTGTCCTGTATCCTGTTCCTGTGTTGCTGTATACTCCGTTGCCGACCTCTGCTTGTTCCTGATCCTGCTCTCTCCTGTTTGACCCCTGGCTTGCCTGACTACTCTTCTGTCTGATCCCTGGTACTGTATTTGCCCGCATCCTGCTGAACCTGGCTTGTGACCTGACCGTTCTTAGCTCGCTCCTCTGTACCTCGCTGCCCGCATAATACCGACCGGCCTGTCTGACCACGCATACCGTATCCATCTATCCATCCATCCATCCGGTTTGGGTCAGACCTGTGTATCTGTCTGCCTCTTCTGCCACTTCTGTTTACTCTGCCACACCTACCACAGCCAGTCACAATGTCAATTATTTAGCGGTACCCATTTCATTCCAGCTCCCCGGAAGGGTCGTGACGGCAACAGCAATCATTGACTCCGGGGCCTGTAGCTGTTTTGTGGATCTGGACTTCGCGGCTCGATTCCAGATTCCCTTACAGGTTAAAGAATGTGGGTTTAATATTTTTCTAGCCGATGGATCTCGGATCAAGTCTGGGGTGGTGGATCGGGAGACCCCGCCTCTCTGTGTGACTGTATCCGAGACTCACCGGGAATTCCTGTGTTTGAATGCTATCTCCTCCCCTCTGTTTCCAATTATTCTGGGGCTTCCGTGGCTGCGGGCCCACGACCCCCAGATTAATTGGAAAGCCGGTACCCTCCGGTTCGGCTCTCCATACTGCCAAGAGCATTGTTGTCCACATGAGCCGGAGGCCCCACGCACACTATTCTGCGTAGATACTGACATAGAGCTGACACAACACGTCCCTTCAGTTTACCATCAATACCTTGACGTATTTAGTAAGCGGGGAGCTGACAATCTTCCTCCGCATAGGGCCTACGACTGTCCAATCGATCTGCTCCCGGGATCTGAGGTACCCTTCGGGCGGATCTTTCCTCTGTCAGAAAAAGAACTAGGGGTACTAAAGGAATATATTGAGGAAAATCTTCAGAAGGGGTTCATACGCCCCTCCACATCCCCGGCCGGGGCGGGTATCTTCTTTGTTGAGAAGAAGGATAAATCCTTAAGGCCCTGTGTGGACTATAGGGAGCTTAACAAGATCACGGTAAAGAACCGTTACCCACTTCCTTTAGTACCAGAACTGTTTCAGCGACTCAGGACTGCATCTGTTTTTACGAAGTTGGATTTGAGGGGGGCTTACAATCTGGTCCGTATTCGGGAGGGAGATGAGTGGAAGACTGCCTTCCGTACTAGGTTCGGGCACTTTGAGTACCTGGTAATGCCCTTCGGTCTGTGTAATGCCCCCGCCACCTTCCAGCACTTCATTAACGATGTGTTCAGGGACTTCTTGGATATTTTCGTGGTCATCTATCTTGATGATATCTTAATTTTTTCTGCATCTCTGGAGGAGCATAGGGGTCACGTCAGGGTAGTGCGGGAAAGGCTCCGTTTGCATGGGTTATACGCAAAGGCAGATAAATGCAGTTTTGAGCAGCACAGTATCCCCTTCTTAGGCTTAATTATTTCTACTACTGGAATAGCGATGGATCCACAGAAGATCTCCGCAGTTCTGGAATGGCCGGTGCCGTTAGATAAAAAAGGGGTTCAGCGGTTCATTGGCTTTGCTAATTTTTACCGGAAATTCATTAGGAACTTTTCAGGCCTAGTATCCCCCATCACGCAACTTACCAAGCAGGGAGTGCGTTTCAAGTGGACATCTGAGGCGCAGGAAGCCTTTGAGTCCCTAAAGAGGTTATTCACCGAGGCCCCAGTACTGAGCCATCCTGACTCTTCATTACCCTACACCTTGGAGGTGGATGCTTCCGAAAACGCGGTTGGGGCTGTGCTTTCCCAAAGGAAGGGCGTCAAGGAACTGATGCATCCCGTGGCATTTTTCTCCAGGAAACTATCTTTGGCCGAGAAGAACTATGACATAGGGGACCGAGAACTCCTGGCCATCAAGGCAGCATTGGAGGAGTGGAGGTACTTGCTGGAAGGAGCCGTGCACCCGATATTAATTTTTACGGATCACAAGAACCTTGAATATTTAAGAACGGCGAAGCGCTTGAGACCAAGACAGGCTAGGTGGGCACTTTTTTTCTCTCGGTTTGTGTTTCATATCACTTATAGGCCTGGATCAAAGAACACAAAACCAGATGCTCTTTCGCGGATGTTCGAAGACCCGAAGGAGGCCCACAAACCCGACACCATCCTGTCGTCTGGTAATTTTTTGGCATTACAGACGGAGCTACGTTCCCAACTACAGGCAGCATCCATAGGGGCTCCAAATGTTCCAGGGGTGCCACTACAGAATAGAGATGGATTATGGTGGAAAGGAGAACGAATCTTGGTACCTGACGAATCTCGCACCACGGTCTTGGGCCATTGCCATGACCATCCCTTGGCTGGGCACTTCGGGGCCCGGAAGACGTTGGAACTTCTACAACGTATGTTCTGGTGGCCCAGCATGTCCAAAGATTGCGAGGCTTACGTAAAGACCTGCGCGGTCTGTCAAAGGAATAAGCCTTCCAGGAACAAGGCTTGGGGGCTCCTGCGACCCTTACCCATACCTAACAGACCGTGGGAAATGATTTCGATGGATTTCATTGTGGAACTTCCTCCATCTCAAGACCATACCACCATTTTCGTGATTGTGGACCGCCTATCCAAGATGGCCCACTTCTTGCCTCTCAAAAACACACCATCCGCTGCGGAGACGGCGCAAATCTTTGTGAGAGAGGTGGTGAGACTCCATGGAATTCCTAAGGATATAGTTTCGGATAGGGGTGCCCAGTTCACCTCCAAATTTTGGAAAGCACTATGCGAGACGTTGGAAATCAAGTTATCTCTCTCCTCGGCATATCACCCACAGACCAATGGACAGACCGAACGTACAAACCAGACCTTGGAACAATATCTCCGATGTTACACATCATTTCTCCAGGACGATTGGCTAACTCTTTTACCACTGGCCGAATTTGCTTACAACAATGCTAGCCACTCGACTACTCAGCAATCCCCATTTTTTGCCAATTACGGTTTCCACCCGACCTTTTTACCTGACACAATTCCTGAAAGTTCGGTGCCAGCTACACAGGACATGTTGCACTTCCTTTCTGCAAACAATAAGATCTTACAAGAAGCGATCCTGAAGGCCCAGGAGGGCAGTAAGAAAGCCTTTGACAAAAGGAGAAGAGGGGAGCTTATGTTACACCCAGGGGACAAGGTCTGGTTGGCCACAACAAACCTTAGGATGATATGTCCATCGCGGAAATTGGGACCGAGATTTATGGGCCCATTTCAGGTAAAGAGGAAGGTTAACGAAGTGGCGTACGAGCTCGTACTCCCGGAATCCTTTAGAATACACCCGGTATTTCATGTATCGCTGTTGAAACCCGCGGCACCGGACCCATTCCCGAACCGGAGATCTAGGCCTCCTGACGCCATAAACGTTGATGGGGAGGAGGAGTTCGAAATTGAGACTATTCTAGACTGTAGGAAGAGGGGGGGTCAGACTCAGTTTCTCATTAAGTGGAAAGGGTATGGTCCAGAGGAGAACTCATGGGAACCCTCCCAGAACATTCATGCCTCTAGATTGATTCGGGATTTTTTTGACAACCACCCACACAAGAGAGAACTGTTGGGCATCCGGCGGCTGCCCGTAGGGGGGGGGGCAATGTCAGGATCCGGGTGTTCTGCGGCATCGCGTCGGGCGGCGCATGCGCAGAACACCCACTCTCTCTACCCGGCGGGCGGTAGGACCTGGCCGCGCATGGCAGCGGCGGGGTTCGCGCATGCGCACTCGGGATCACGGACGCGCGCCTGGCACCAATGACAGCGGGAGGCGGGCTATTTAAACGCAGGAACAGGTATGTTAGTTGCCGTTTGGTCTTGTATCCTGTGTCCTGTATCCTGTTCCTGTGTTGCTGTATACTCCGTTGCCGACCTCTGCTTGTTCCTGATCCTGCTCTCTCCTGTTTGACCCCTGGCTTGCCTGACTACTCTTCTGTCTGATCCCTGGTACTGTATTTGCCCGCATCCTGCTGAACCTGGCTTGTGACCTGACCGTTCTTAGCTCGCTCCTCTGTACCTCGCTGCCCGCATAATACCGACCGGCCTGTCTGACCACGCATACCGTATCCATCTATCCATCCATCCATCCGGTTTGGGTCAGACCTGTGTATCTGTCTGCCTCTTCCAAATAGATTCCGTTCCTGCACTCCCCTGTCAGTATTCTCTACCACCACAGGACGCACTCGGGGGTCGCGACCTGGTTTCAGTCTGCACCAAGTCCATCCCCACCATCAGGGGCCCTGGTGAATAGCAGGCTGGGACTTAGACCCCGCGCCCTGGGAGCGTCCGTGCGGTGGGCTGCTAGAGACTCTGCCAGGCGGCTTAACAGCTCTCCTGTCCCACTGGGTTGCCCGGAATTGAAGCTGATGGTTCTGCCAGTTTATCATAGAGATGATTGAGGACCAGAACATCCCCAATCATCTCTATGGTATAAGAAATTTGATATTTTTTGTCACTTCCGGTTTTGTTGGGATGCAAACAAGCCATTAGTGGCTTGTAAAAGAATCGGATCAAACCCATCTTGGTTTTGAGAGCAGAGGAGAGATCTGGAGTCTAATAGACCCCAGATGTCTCAGTAAAGAGAACCTGTCACTGCACATGCTATCACAGGGGATGTTGTTCATCCCTTGTGGTAGCAATAAAAGTTATAAAAAAAATTAAAAAGACAGTGTAAAAAGAAAACAAAAACTAAATAAAACAAATAATAACATTTTTAAAAAATGTTAAAAAGCCCACGTCCCACTGTGCTTGCATACAAACGCAAATGAACACGTCGGTCCCAAACACATACATAATGGCAAATGCACAACATATGTGAAGTATTGCCATGAAGCACGAGTCCTCCAGTGTAACTCTAAAATGGTAACCTGTAAAGGCTTTTAAAGCATCACCTATGACGTTGCCAAGCAAATACTGTGTGAAATAAAAAATTGTAACATTCAACATTCACCATTTTATTCTCTAAGGCCCCCAGTTTAAAAATGTATATACTGTATTTTTTGCTCCATAAGACGCACTTTTTTTCCTCCATAAAAGGGTGGAAAATGTCAGTGTGTCTTATGGAGCGAATATGGAGTGGCCAGCCCAGTATTCCCACCGCCGCCGCTGTGTTAGAATACCAGGCTGGCCGGTCGCTCGGCTCTAATGTGCAGAAGAACCCGCTTCTCCGTCCTAACTGTTCCTCGGTCCAGCGGTATCCTGCTTCCATCAACCGTCTTCTCTCCCTGGCGCTGGCAACTTCAGTGTGGGAACCCGGCTGTGACAGCTTATGGCTTTACCGTTGACTGCCCACTGCGAATGCTCGAGAAGCACTGTGCTTTGTGAATTGCCCCGTAGTCTTGTGGGATCTGTCACATGTCACACAAGACTACAGGGAGGGAGGGGTGGAGGACAACTCCGCGGAAGTGGGAGCGGGTACCTGTCAAATTCGGGTACCCATCCCCCCTCTCCAAAGGTCTGCAATCTCTGGTCATCTCCTGTACTATGTCTGCAGTCTCTGGTCATCTCCTGTACTGTGTCCGCAGTCTCTGGTCATCTCCTGTACTATGTCTGCAGTCTCTGGTCATCTCCTGTACTGTGTCCGCAGTCTCTGGTCATCTCCTGTCCTATATCCACAGTCTCTGGTCATCTCCTGTACTATGTCTGCAGTCTCTGGTCATCTCCTGTACTATGTCCGCAGTCTCTGGTCATCTCCTGTACTATGTCTGCAGTCTCTGGTCCTCTCCTGTACTGTGTCTGCAGTCTCTGGTCATCTCCTGTACTGTGTCTGCAGTCTCTGGTCATCCCTGTACTATGTCTGCAGTCTCTGGTCATCTCCTGTACTGTGTCTGCAGTCTCTGGTCATCCCTGTACTATGTCCGCAGTCTCTGGTCATCTCCTGTACTATGTCTGCAGTCTCTGGTCCTCTCCTGTACTGTGTCTGCAGTCTCTGGTCATCTCCTGTACTGTGTCTGCAGTCTCCGCTCATCTCCTGTACTATGTCCGCAGTGTCTGGTCATCTCCTGTACTATTTCTGCAGTCTCCGCTCAACTCCTGTACTGTGTCTGCAGTCTCTGGTCACCTCCTGTACTATGTCTGCAGTCTCTGGTCATCTCCTGTACTATTTCTGCAGTCTCTGGTCATCTCCTGTACTATTTCCGCAGTCTCTGGTCATCTCCTGTACTATGTCCGCAGTCTCTGGTCATCTCCTGTTCTATGTCCGCAGTCTCTGGTCATCTCCTGTACTGTGTCCGCAGTCTCTGGTCATCTCATGTACTGTGTCCGCAGTCTCTGGTCATCTCCTGTACTATGTCTGCAGTCTCTAGTCATCTCCTGTACTGTGTCTGCAGTCTCTGGTCATCTCCTGTACTGTGTCTGCAGTCTCTGGTCATCTCCTGTACTATGTCTGCAGTCTCCGCTCATCTCCTGTACTATGTCCGCAGTGTCTGGTCATCTCCTGTACTATTTCCGCAGTCTCCTCTCAACTCCTGTACTGTGTCCGCAGTCTCTGGTCATCTCCTGTACTGTGTCTGCAGTCTCTGGTCATCTCCTGTACTGTGTCTGCAGTCTCTGGTCATCTCCTGTACTATGTCTGCAGTCTCTGGTCACCTCCTGTACTATTTCCGCAGAGTCTGGTCATCTCCTGTACTATTTCTGCAGTCTCCGCTCAACTCCTGTACTGTGTCCGCAGTCTCTGGTCACCTCCTGTACTATGTCTGCAGTCTCTGGTCATCTCCTGTACTATTTTTGCAGTCTCTGGTCATCTCCTGTACTATTTCTGCAGTCTCTGGTCATCTCCCGTACTATGTCCGCAGTCTCTGGTCATCTCCTGTACTATGTCCGCAGTCTCTGGTCATCTCCTGTACTGTGTCTGCAGTCTCTGGTCATCTCCTGTACTGTGTCCGCAGTCTCTGGTCATCTCATGTACTGTGTCCGCAGTCTCTGGTCATCTCCTGTACTATGTCTGCAGTCTCTAGTCATCTCCTGTACTGTGTCTGCAGTCTCTGGTCATCTCCTGTACTGTGTCCGCAGTCTCTGGTCATCTCCTGTACTGTGTCTGCAGTCTCTGGTCATCTCTTGTACTGTGTCTGCAGTCTCTGGTCATCTCTTGTACTGTGTTCACAGTCTTTGTACTATGTCTGTAGTCTTGGTTCAGAATATTTTTTTTCTTGTTTTCCTCCTCTAAAATCTAGATGCGTCTTATGGAGCGAAAACTACGGTATATAAAGTTTGGGGGTTCTAAGTAATTTTCTAGCAAAAAAACGCTGATTTTTTTTACATGTAGGAAAGAAGTATCAGAATATGCTTGGGGCTGAAGTGACAGTGATGTTTACAATGGTCAGCTTGTATTCATATGGCTTAAATATTTTTTCCAAAAGAAACGAATCTGTTGCTCTAACTGCCTATAATGTGCTAGTTAGAGTTAGGCTTTAATTCAATGTGTCTCTTACTTAAAGCCTGTTTAAAATGACCTCATATGACACTACCCTGTCTCACAAGGTGACATGCCTGCTGTGCAGTTTCAACACAGAAAAGAATTGTCACCTTTTTTACAGGGAGTGGAAAAATAACAGATCTACTGGCATAATTAACAGGTAAAAAATACTATTGTGTCAATGTTAATGACAGACTGCATCATATACAGTATGTCATTATTTATTTTTCCAGAAGTTTCACTTTAACCTGCTCCCGGCCGGCCAATAGGTAAATGATGGCTGAGCGGGAGTCTCGTCAATCAAGGTAGGCGTCATATGACATTCTTCTGAAACACGCCTTGTGTGTCCCCGCTGGGCTGCACTGTGGTGAGATCTGTCACCGGCTATGTACCTTGGACACAGCCAATGACAGATATGTGTATCGACCCCGTTGCCAGTACCATGTGACCACTGTGACCAATCACAACAGGTCACATGACAATTGTAAACAATGGATGGTTTCCTTTCTTGACATCCATTATATACAATTGTGTCACTGGCCATGATTGATCACAGTGATCACATGTAATGATTGGGCCAATCACAGCAAATCACAACAAAAAATCTGAATGAATTGATTTTGTTCAGTTAAATGCTTGCTTATAGCAAATAAATACTTTGCTATAAGCAATCATAATGTGTAAGAGAAAAAAAATACTGATCACTTCCCCACAGTAGTACAATGTTACTATGGTTACATTATACTACTCTGGTCACAGTGTTTTATGGAAAAACCTAGCGGTCTGAGTATGTCAGTATTTCTGTGCACAAAGCGGTACATTTTTTTGCATGGAAATATATATTTTTTTATTGTAGGCCTGTAATTTTTAGGAATAACTCACTGAAATTTGTCCGAACAAGAGTCTAGTAAACATCCCGGGTATGTTAAAATTTGAAACACGAAATCATAAATTATAATATAATAAATAATCATAAAAAATAATAATGTAATGATAATAAATTTATTTCAATAATATAATCAAACCAAAAACACTGAAATTTGAAATATAGCACCAAGTTCGTACATCACTGAGCAAAGTCACAAAATCGTTTTCAGTGTCTGATGAGGAATTTCCCCACGAATCATTATCACTCAATTCTGCAAGTGGTTCTGATTTACTATCGCTGTTCTCTAGCCGGTCTAAAACCGCTTTTGACCTAAAGGGACGCTTTTTGGACGCCATGGACATTTCTCAGTGTCCAGGTAGAAAGAACAGTAAAAATGCAGGCAGGGCACAGGACAAAGCACTCGGGACAAAATGTATGTGAAATGGTTTAATACAGTAATGTTTTACTATGAGATTTTAGTATATTTAGTGAATGTCACTTTTTCACATTTTTTAATTTCCCGCCATTCCGTCCCCCGTACGTCCCAACACTTGCAGGGGATGGAACCCAGAAGACAGATGCCAGCATCGGCCAGAGGACATTGCCGGGGACATTGCAGGAGGGACATTGTGGGAGCGCAGAACAAGGTAAGTGCAGAAGAGATTCCAGAGCAGCGCTGCAAGGTATTCCCGAGTGTAGCTCGGCTCGGGGGTTATTGAGCTAATAATCACGTAACCCATATACAGCAGTGTATTTACCACAAGGAAAATAATGTGTTTGTCTTGGGCGGCAATTTTCAGAGGGGCAGTGCCGGCCCCCGGAAAAAATGACACAAGTGGCAGGGATAGGGACCTGGCAGAGCTCTGCCATGGGACGCTGAGGCTGTGCGCTGCTGGAGGCTGCAGTGATAGCCGGCTGTTTCTTCTTTCACTCTAGTTAAGGTCAGTGCTTGAATTGGGTACTTGCGGAAGGTGGTGGCAATGGGGGGCTGTTGTAATGGGTGGCGGAGGTTGGTGTTTTGATGGGCGGCGGTGGTGGATGGGGGGGGTGCTGGTGGGGTGGGGAGCGCCTGATTATAGTGTTGCCTAGGGCAGCATAAGAAATAAATACAGTGCTGCCCATATAGTATATCTGTGAATATACAATACCCACGATCAACCATTGACTCATCTTCCCGTGACTGAAGACTGCTGCTCTGACAAAAGTGTTTCCACACTTAAACAAAGAAGTCCATAATAGAATTAAGCTGACACTCGGTGCAATCCATAAAACCAAGAATCTTTATTGGCTACATGAAAAAAACACATTAATAGTACACTAACATGTGTCCAGGCATGCTCTGTGATTGATGTGTCCTTCGGACATAGCTAATACGTTTTGGCTTTGAGGAAGGCTGTTATACCCAAAACATGTTAGAGTACAATTAAAGTGTTTTTACTTGTAGCCAATAAAGATTCTCATTTTTATGGATCATACTGCCAGCTTAATTCTATTATAGGACTACTTTGCTTTGGTGTGAAGAAATGCTGTAAAGAAAAAAATGCTGTCTGAGGGCCAGAAGATCACAGGCAACCAATATTGCATTTCAGCCTTGTCCCTTGCGCAGAGAGATTCCTGGATACAAATGGAGAAACAGAAAAAGGGCGCACCGACCTAGTGCATTATTGTTTAAAATAATTTATTGAAGAAACAAAATATGTATCATACTCACAATAGACATAATAACACAGGCATGTCAAACTGAACAAGATGTATGATCCAAACAACATCTGAGTCCATACGATGGAACCCTGGATGACCAACTGGCTAACGCGTTTCGAGGACACAACCTCTTCCTCAGAGCCAACCTGCATTTTGCACTTTATTAAGTGCTATCTATCATCCATCATTCATCTGTTTTTTAATATACTCATTAGAGCTGCCTATCTTTTCTATTACACACTTTTGTGAATATCTAGCCCAATTGAGCATCCACTCGATTCATCACTAATTTTTCTCATTGGGGGGCTGATTGCTCAGCCAGGCATCTGTTTTACAATTTTTTAATACTGTTTTTTTTTTGTTTTCACACTTTGTGCTTCAGCTCAGCCAGGTGTTTATTTTAGCTTGGCCAGGTGTTTACTGTTACTGTGATTGTGTTTTATTTCTGATAAACGTTTCAGATATTTATTACTGTTCTTGTTGTTTTTTTACACTATATTCTTCAGCTCAGCCAGGTGTTGATTATAGGTTGGCCAGGTGCTCATTGCTTCTTGATGGTGTTTTATTTTTGATATGTTTCACATATCATTTGGATTTAGTGGTTCAGCCAATTTGCTTATTAACTATTAACTTTATTTGTTTCACAGATCTGTTCATTTACACATTGGGTGTTTAATTATTATTAGTTTGTTTTTTTGAGTCACTAGGGGGCAGGCAGCACTATTCTTGGGGAGCCCTGGTTCACACCAGAGTGACTTGTCATGCGATTTGTCAGTTCCAAATTACATCCTATTCACAATGGAACCCTTCAAGTTGGTGGTGGCTCCGACTAATTCGTACCGATTTTGAAAATAGTTCCTGCACTATTTTTGGTGATTTCAGGCATGATTTATTATATTAATAATTTATAACAGGTACTTAAATAGCGCCGTCAATTTATGCAGCGCTTTACATATATATTGTATATTCACATCAGTCCCTAACCCTCAAGGGGTGTACAATCTAAAGTCCCTAACTCACATTCATACATACACATATTAGGGCCAATTTAGACAGGATCCAATTAACCTACCAGCATGTCTTTGGAGTGTTGGAGGAAACCGGAGTACCCAGAGGAAACCCATGCAGGCACGGGGAGAACATGCAAACTCCAGGCAAGTGCCATGGTTGGGATTGCATAGACATCTGTGCATGAAGTCTTGCAGATATCAGGCATATTGCTCCTGAAATCGCACTGACCTACCAAAGTCTCATTCAGTGTGAATCAGGGCTTAGGGATGTATGTGTATGTATACTGGTTGTGTGTGGATCAGGGGCGGACTGACAACTCATGGAGCCCCTGGGCAATAAGGGATCATGGGGCCCCTGTGTCCTTGCCCAAACTCAAAAAAGCCTATGAAAAAGGTATTGGGGCATCTCATGGGGCCCTCTACTGACCCCGGGCCTCGGGCAGTGCCTGAGTTTCCAAATGGTCAGTCTGCCTCTGGTGTGGATAGATAGATAGATAGATAGATAGATAGATAGATAGATAGATAGATAGATAGATAGATAGATACAGTCAGGTTCATAAATATTGGGACATCAACACAATTCTAACATTTTTGGCTCTATACACCACCACAATGGATTTGAAATTAAACAAACAAGATGTGCTTTAACTGCAGACTGTCAGCTTTAATTTGAGGGTATTTACATCCAAATCAGGTGAACAGTGTAGGAATTACAACAGTTTGCATATGTGCCTCCCACTTGTTAAGGGACCAAAAGTAATGGGACAGAATAATAATCATAAATCAAACTTTCACTTTTTAATACTTGGTTGCAAATCCTTTGCAGTCAATTACAGCCTGAAGTCTGGAACGCATAGACATCACCAGATGCTGGGTTTCATCCCTGGTGATGCTCTGCCAGGCCTCTACTTCAACTGTCTTCAGTTCCTGCTTGTTCTTGGGGCATTTTCCCTTCAGTTTTGTCTTCAGCAAGTGAAATGCATGCTCAATCGGATTCAGGTCAGGTGATTGACTTGGCCATTGCATAACATTCCACTTTTGTCCCTTAAAAAACTCTTTGGTTGCTTTTGCAGTATGCTTTGGGCCATTGTCCATCTGCACTGTGAAGCGACGTCCAATGAGTTCTGAAGTATTTGGCTGAATATGAGCAGACAATATTGCCCGAAACACTTCAGAATTCATCCTGCTGCTTTTGTCAGCAGTCACATCATCAATAAATACAAGAGAACCAGTTCCACTGGCAGCCATACATGCCCACGCCATGACACTACCACCACCATGCTTCACTGATGAGGTGGTTTGCTTAGGATCATGAGCAGTTCCTTTCCTTCTCCATACTCTTCTCTTCCCATCACTCTGGTACAAGTTGATCTTGGTCTCATCTGTCCATAGGATGTTGTTCCAGAACTGTGAAGGCTTTTTTAGATGTCGTTTGACAAACTCTAATCTGGCCTTCCTGTTTTTGAGGCTCACCAATGGTTTACATCTTGTGGTGAACCCTCTGTATTCACTCTGGTGAAGTCTTCTCTTGATTGTTGACTTTGACACAGATACACCTACCTCCTGGAGAGTGTTCTTGATCTGGCCAACTGTTGTGAAGGGTGTTTTCTTCACCAGGGAAAGAATTCTTCGGTCATCCACCACAGTTGTTTTCCGTGGTCTTCTGGGTCTTTTGGTGTTGCTGAGCTCACCGGTGCGTTCCTTCTTTTTAAGAATGTTCCAAACAGTTGTTTTGGCCGCGCCTAATGTTTTTGCTATTTCTCTGATGGGTTTGTTTTGTTTTTTGAGCCTAATGATGGCTTGCTTCACTGATAGTGACAGCTCTTTGGATCTCATCTTGAGAGTTGACAGCAACAGATTCCAAATGCAAATAGCACACTTGAAATGAACTCTGGACCTTTTATCTGCTCATTGTAATTGGGATAATGAGGGAATAACACACACCTGGCCATGGAACAGCTGAGAAGCCAATTGTCCCATTACTTTTGGTCCCTTAACAAGTGGGAGGCACATATGCAAACTGTTGTAATTCCTACACCATTCACCTGATTTGGATGTAAATACCCTCAAATTAAAGCTGACAGTCTGCAGTTAAAGCACATCTTGTTCGTTTCATTTCAAATCCATTGTGGTGGTGTATAGAGCCAAAAATGTTAGAATTGTGTTGCTGTCCCAATATTTATGGACCTGACTGTAGATAGATAGATAGATAGATAGATAGATAGATAGATAGATAGATAAGAAAGAAAGATTAGATAGAGAGACAGACAGACAGAGATATAGACAGACAGACAGACAGAAAAAGATTAGACAGAGATATAGACAGACAGACAGAAATAGATTAGACAGAGATATAGACAAACAGACTAGATAGATAGATAGATAGATAGATAGATAGATAGATAGATAGATAGATAGATAGATAGATAGATAGATAGATAGACATACAGATAAATAGATAGATAGACAGGTAGATAGATAGATAGATAGATAGATAGATAGATAGATAGATAGATAGATAGATAGATAGATAGATAGATAGATAGATATTACACAGTATATGTGTAACAATACAAACACACACAATTATATCCTCTAATGTAGTGCCACTCTTTCTATATAGACTATTATCACCATCCATTTCCTGTGTTGAGGTGTGAAAATAAACTGAATAGCTACTTGCAGGGCAGATGGAGTTGCATACAGACCAATTTAAGAAAGCTGCACAGCATGGAATAAAATATGAGATGGCAGACAGGAAAGTGACATCCAGACAGCTCAGGCTATTTGCTCTTAGCAAAAAATTCACCACAAGCTTTTTTTTTCATGTCAAACGTTAAAACAACTTGCCTCCTTTCAACAGCAGCAATACCAATGGGGTCATATAGCGAAATTGCCAGGCTGCAGATCTAGGGCTGTTCAGAAATATGTTTCTCTTTTAATCTACTTTTCACCATAATAAGTGTAACCTGTGGACTTTCCTCCATAAATAAAGGTATTGGAAGAAAACATTCAATAAATTTGTAGTCTACAGTATTGAATTTATTATTATGCCCAATTTCCCATCTGACATGCTTGAAGCTAGAGAAGTTTGTTGATAGTGGGAATTTTTTACTAAAGCAAATAGCAACGTTCAGGGAGCATTAATACTTTTTGTACTTTTTCTGACTGCTACATAGGAATCAAAGGTGATGCTTTTGTGTACTATAGGTTATTGTGCTTTAAAAATGTTCATTGCTCTTGTGCATTGCGTCATTAAAGGGTAAGTCCATGCCTGGGGCGAACTGACAACCCATGGGGCCCCCGGGCAATAGGGGATCATGGGGCCCCTGTGTCCTTGCCCAAACTTAAAAAAGTCTATGAAAAAGGTACCAGGGGCATCTCATGGGGCCCCCTACTGACCCCGGGCCCTTGGGCAGCGCCCGAGTTTCCAAATGGTCAGTCCGCCCCTGGTCCATCCAAAACTGACCTTTCAGTGTTCACCAAATGCTGTAGTGTTAAATATCCAGACAGCTTCTTATATTTACAAAGTACTTTAATGGTGAGACAACCAGGGGCGGACTGACAACTCATGGGGCACCCAGGCAATAGTGGATCATGGGGCCCCTGTGTCCTTGCCCAAACTGAAAAAAGCCTATGAAAAAGGTACCAGGGGCATCTCATGGGGCCCCCTACTGACCCCAGGCCCTCGGGCAGTGCCCGAGTTTCCAAATGGTCAGTCTGCCCCTGGAGACAACTATATTTGAGCTTCTAGGTCTGCACAACTGCTGGAACATAAAATGGTCAGTGGGAACACCAAAACTCTCAGGTAGGCAGGAAGAGAGTTTGGAATCATTAAAGGAGATCTCTCTGCTGTAGAATACAAGTCATATAAAAATCAGGGACTGACCAATTAGACTTCACTTATAATTAAAATCTTACCAATGGATAAACTGACCCTTTAAGGGAGGAGTTAACCTAATAAAGTATGTTTCTGTAATTGAGCCATTTGTTACATTCACAAATATACATGCAAAACTACACATACCTGTGCAACTGGTAAAATGACAATAAATCTAACCAATTCAAAACCGTGCACTTTCATCCTCTTCCTGCCCAGGCGAATTTTCAGTTTTGAGCACTGTCGCACTTTGAATGACAATTGCGCGATCATGCAACCCTGTAAACATTTGAAATTTCTATCATTGTTTCACACTATTAGAGCTTTATTTTGGTGGTATGTAATCACCACTGAGTTTTTATTTCTTGCTAAATAAATGAAAATTATGTAACATTTTGAAAAATGTTTATTATTTAGTCTATAGGAAAGTTACAGAGTCCACAAACTATGCTATATATCCAAAAACTGATCTCATTTCTTGAGGCCCAAAAACACCAGGACAGTACAAATATCCCCCAAATAATCCCTTTTTGGAAAGTAGACAATCCAAGGTATTTAGTAAGAGGCATGGTGAGTTTTTTAACTACTTCACGTCTGGACACTTTTACCCCCTTTCTGTCCAGGCCAATTTTCAGCTTTCAGTGCTATCACACTTTGAATGACAATTGCGCGGTCATGCAACACTGTACCCATGTGAATTTTTTAACATTTTTTTGAGACAGATAGAGCTTTATTTTGGTGGTATTTATTCACCACTGGGATTTTTATTTTTTTTTTATGTAAATGAAAAAGTCCAAACATTTTGAAAAAAAAGTGTTTTTCTTATAAAATTTTGCAAATAAATAATATTTCATCATAAATCTTGGCCAAAATGTATTCGGTTATCTTTTTAGTTAAAAAAAACAAACAAATTAGTTTATAACTAAAAATTATCATTTTTAAACATGTTTTTATATTTTTATTCTTTTTTATATTATTATTTATGTTTTTTGTTTTTTTTTTACATACTGTCACCCTAGCAGTACAGTGTCACCATGGTGACACTGTACTACTTGTGGGGGGTGATGAAGATTTATTTTTTTTTACACTGATTGCTTTAACACCCATAAAGGCTGTAAAAGCAATAATTTTTCCTTCTCTCTGGCTGCATTATTGCAGCCATTGAGAATTACTGTGTGAGCTGTGATTGGTCACAACTTGTCACATGGTACAAGGCTGTTGTGAAAAGCCTTGTACCATGTGACCTCTGTGATCATTCACAGATTTCACACATAGTAAGCAATGATGTCAGAAGTGAGATCTTGCTTACTACTCTGCATGTGATCACTGATTGGCCAATCAGTGATCACATGATCGGGACCTCGCACAGAGGTCCCGTACGATGATCGGTGTTTCACTGTGTCCGGAGGACATAGCGGGCATCAGATCGCGGTGCTGCGTGATCCCAGGGAGCGCACACAAGCAGGGGGCAGGCAGGCCATTTATAAATGGCCACCCAACCCTGCACTGCCACCGTCTGGCCATTTATATACAACGGCCGGATGGGAGGTGGTTAAAGCTGTAATTTGTTTGTCATCATTTATAATACAGAGCTGGTGTGGTGTGGTGGTGATCTGGGTCTGGTGTGGTGATGATCTGATACTGGTGTGGTGATGATCAGGGACACTGACTAGTGAAAGTATGTAAAAAAAAGAAAATATCTTTTTTTCATTAAATTTTTTTTCTAACACACCGTGACCACAGCAATACATTGCTACCACAGTAACATTGTACTAAGTGATCAGGATTTTCTTTACACATTATGATTGCTTATAGCAGTGAATTTCACTGCAATGAGCAAGTATTTTTATTGAATGAAATTGATTAATTCAGTATGTATTGTTGTGATCTGCCACAGCTAATCACATGATACAGATGGGCTGTGTTGGTCATGTCTGTACCATGGGATCACTGTGACCAATCACAGCAAGCAACACAATTGTACACAATGAATAGCATGAATCAAAGCCATTCATTAATTACAATTGTTATGTGATCTCCTGTGATTGGTCACAGCGATCACATCGTACTAGCAGCAGTGGACACAGCCAGTGACAGATCACATGCAAGGTGCATTCCGGGAGGAAGTTATAAGATCCCACCCGGCTGTCACATTACAATAGGCTGGGAAAGAAGTGGAAAAAGAAAAATGTATTGACGTATGTATTCTTAGCTCAAAGTACCTTCTTTTGTTCTCAACCTTCTTAAAATCTCCTAATTTCTTTTGTTTTTGCTGCTGTGATTTAGCTTCCTGTTAGAGTGTGGCTATCTTTGTTCTCCACGATCCCATTGTATGTAAGAATGTAGCCACCCTCTTGCTGGCTCCTGAGATGGACTAGGGGCTATGCACTTTGGAATGGAGTGCATAGAAAGGAGAGGTTTGGGAGCTCATGAAGGCTGTTACAAGGAGGCAGAAAAACATAATAAGAAATTATTTCATGAAAAATAGTTTACAGGGTTGTTAAGTAGTGGATGTGTCTGGACTATTGTTTAGTGTCACTTTAAAGGTGTCTAGAGACAAAAAGTAATCAACTTTGTGCTCACCGAATGCTTTTGCAGTCCCATGACAGTATACAGTATTGTACGGCAGAGTTAAGCGAGCAATACCAAAATTCCAGCTGCTAGGACACCAAAAGGAAACCATAAATCCTCTAAGAACAAGTAACATAAAATTGGGTGCAGCGCTGTTAATACAAATGTGCAAAAGGCGCTTATTTAAAAAGTTAAATGATGATAATATAATCCACCTCATACAAGTACTGTATTCTAAAATACGAAAAACACAGACAATATCTCAAACTTGCGCCATAAATATGCGGACAATATCTCAAACTTGCGCCAAAGATATTAATCATAAATTTAATAAATAAATATAAAGTGCAAAGTACATATAAAAACCACATATGAGTGGTTATAGTGGTAAATATGTGAAAGTCCACAGAATGAACTTGAGGATCAAAGCAAATCTAGGCAAAAGTGTTTAACTTCTCTAAATCAGGAGTGACGGATGGTGTGACTAGTAATAAGCGAATAGCGCACTCACCAGATGTGCGCTATAAACGCTTAAATGCGCTATAAATGCTGCGGAGGTGAGGTTTGAAACTATAGGAATACTATAGGATTGTAAAAGACCTGGGACACCTTTGGGTGCCCTGAGAAGAGAAGTTCTGTGATGTGAGTAGCCGCAGTGGCAAAATTTTGTTAATAGTGGGAGGGGCTTAAAAGAGCATGGGTAAATAAAACAAAAACATTCTTGTGCATATAAAATATGCTTAGATTAAAAACACAAATGTCACTGTAAAAATATGAACTTAGCCTACCTTAAAGGTGAACAGTGTCATTTAGTGAAGCAGTGGACAGTGTCAGTAGGTCAGTGGACGGTGTGTGGACAGTGTCAGTAGGTCAGTGGACGGTGTGTGGACAGTGTCAGTAGGGCAGAGGTTGGTGTGAGTAAGGTAGAGGATGGTGTTAGAAGGGCAGTGGACGGTATCAGCAGATAAGTGGACGGTATCAGTAGAGCAGTGAACTGTGTCAGTGAGGCAGAGGTTGGTGTCAATAGGGCAGAGGTTGGTGTCAGTAGGACAGAGGTTGGTATCTGTAGGAAAGTGGACAGTGTCAGTAGAGCAGTGAACAATATCAACAGAAGAGTTGACTGTATCAGTAGGACAGTGGAAGATGTCAGTAGGGAAGATGGTGTTAAAAGGGCAGAGTTTGGAGTCTAAAGGCAGTGGATGGTGTCAGTAGTTGTTTAAAATTTGTATTTACTTTATTATTATATTTTACTATATTATTTTTTATAATGTTTTTACAATTTTTTTTAAGAGCCCCGTTGGGGGGGCTTTCAGGAATTATCAGGGGTCTAAAAAGAATCCCCATGTCTCACTTTTGAGACTGAGAAAGGGAATAAGGACAGAGATTATCCTGTCCCTTTCTCTAGAGCCTCAGCTGCACTGGACAGTGAATAAATGGGAAGTGCTCTGAGGCATCCTGTTCATTCACAAACTGAAGCATAGTAAACACAGATTGATTTTGAATGGGCTTAAATTGCACTGCATCACACCAAAGTCATGCATGCACCATTTTTGGGACCAGACTGCGACTAAATTTCATGGTCATTTTGTACCGATTCGATGCAGGCAAATGCACTGCATTTGTGACCTGCATTTGAGGTATTGTTAAGATTGCACTGACATTGGATGCAGGTCTCAAGGGCAGTGTGATTTGAATTTGGTGCGAATGGATAGTAGGTTTCCCACACCACATTCCAGTGTGAACCTAGGCTTAATGAACACAGTGAGTGATTGGTAGCCCCCAGTACACCTCTATACCCTATACAGCGCACCTTTGTAACCCTCCCCAGCAAACGTATGTGTCCCCCATAGCACATCTGTGCCCCCTAACACATCTCTCTTCCCCTGGAGCACACTTCTGCACCCCTTTGCACATTTCTTTACCCCCCCCAGCAATGTTCAGTACCCCCAGCATACTTCTGTCCACTCCAGGACCCTAGCACCCCATCACACTTTTTTACCCCTTAGTACACTTCTATACCTCCTAGTACACCTCAGTACCTGCCAAGTACACTTCTGTACCTCCCCTAGCTACCTCCCCCAGCACACTTCTGTACTTCCTGAAGCACACTTTTCTACATCTCCCAGCTACCTTTCCCGACACACTTCTGTACCTCCCCCAGCTACCTCCTATAGCACATTTGTCTCTCCTTTCCTCACCCCATCTTGCCCCATCACCATCCATCTCTGCCACCACTGTGCCAGTTCCTACTTTTGCTGTGCTTTCCCTGGTTGCCACTGGGCCAGTAGGGAATACACACTGGGAGGCCTGATGAGGACAGATCCAACACAGAACTTTATCTGCCCAGGAAAGATGCCCCACCTCAATCCTGAGTCTGCAAACCGATGCTGGAACGCTGAAGGTTGCGGACAACACAGCTGGAAGTGGACTGTGCTGCAGGGGTAAGAATGCCAGGCAGCAGAAGAAAAGAGTAACATGGAGAGGAGGGGCGGCATGGGGTGAATTTACAAGAACCGATGGGCTGTATTTTCTTCCTGCAGCCGCTGGAAGCAGGAGAAGCTGGCTTTCAGTAGCTGCTGGAGGATTTAATATTGCTAATCGGTTCTACAAATTGCCACCCTGTCGCCCCTCCTGTCCAGGTGTGACAGGGAGGCCACACAGCCCCCTGGAGCATGGGGACAGCGGTGCCCCCCTTAATGTGGTGCCCAGGGCTTCTTTAGTTTCAGCCCTGATAGTGTGTACCCCACATTATTGCTATTGTATTTTATTTTCCAAAATAAATTGCTATTATATTTTTATGTGGCCTAAGACAATTCCGCTTGTGCCAATGTGGTCCAAGAAAGTATAAAGTAGGGAAAAAAATTTACAGTTCTAACGCTGGGTTCATACGGATGTGCTGTATTTTGACTGCAGCACGGGTGTACAGTATGTGCAGTTTAGGTGGGTTTAACACATGTTTTTTTAGCCATGGTCCTATTGACTTCTATAAGGTTGTGTGTATTTGCAGCGTTTTCTGCAAGTGCAACAAAGATGCAGCATGCTGGACTTTTGAAACGCTTTCAGAAAGCATGACAAAGAAACACAACCTAATAGAAGTCAATAGAACCATGGCTAAAACATGGCTAAACTGTGCATACACCTGGCTGCGGCCAAATGCAGCACACCAGTATGAACCCAGCCTACGTCTTCCCCACTCTGTTAAAATAAAAAAAATATGTTTTGGATTGTGCTGGACTTTTAGACCATCAAAAAAAAAAAAAAAAAGGTCCTGCTGGTTTATCTTATAATGTGCTAGCATGCACCACATACTAGCACATTATGACACACTTACCTGCACATGGAGCCATGCAGCTGCTCCAGTGCTTCCATCTTCACCCGGTCTTCCTTCTGGGTTCACAGGCTTCCACCGTATGGCCAGGACTGCAATGGCATCACTCCGGCACATGCACCCGGAAGCACCGGCTGTGGCACGGTGCTTTGCATTCAATGGCATACTGTGTGCCCTGAATGCAGAGCATTGCATGGGTGACATAATCGGCTATTGCCAATGAGTATATCTCCTAAACAGTGGGGATTTAACTACCACTTTAATACAGATCCTACTAACAGCATTAATACTTGGAAACAGAATCAGAGCACAGGTAATATTTTTTCAGCAAAGTAAATAGAATATATAAAATACTAATTCTAGGGGTTCACATCAGACCAAATCTGAAAAGAAATAGTAACCCATTTAATACTTTGCAGCACAGATGTGCAGTACATGCAGTTTAGGTGGGTTAACACACGTTTTTAGCCATGGTCCTACTGACTTCTATAAGGTTGTGTGTATTTGCAGCGTTTTTTGAAAGTGCAACAATGATGCAGCATGCAGGACTTTTTGATGTGCTTTCAGAAAGTGTGGCAAAGAAACGCAACCTAATTGAAGTCAATAGAACCATGGCTAGAAACATGTGTAAAACACACCTAAACTATGCATTCACCTGGCTGCAGCCAAAATGCAGCACACCAGTATGAACCCAGCCTACATCTTCCCTACTCTCTTAAAATAAAAAAAAATATGTTTTGGATTGAGCTGGACTTTAAAGTGGTAGTAGACCACCAAAAAACAAAAAAAGATCCTGCTGGTTTATCTTATAATGTACTAGCATGCACCACATACTGGTACATTATGACACACTTACCTGCACATGGAGCCATACAGCACAGAGCTATCACAGCTCCTCCAGTGCTTCCATCTTAACCCGGTCTTCCTTCTGGGTTCGCAGGCTTTCACCGTTTGAATGGCCAGGACTGCAATGATGTCACTCCTGCCAGGGGCGGACTGACAACTCATGGGGCCCCCGGGCAATAGGGAATTATGGGGCCCCTGTGTCCTTGCCCAAACTCAAAAAAGCCTATGCAAAAGGTACTAGGGGCATCTCATGGGGCCCCTACTGACCCTGGGCCCTCGGGCAGTGCCCGAGTTTCCAAATGGTCAGTCCGCCCCTGACTCCTGCACATGCACCCAGGAGCCTGGCTGTGGCACGGTGCTCTGCCTTCAATGGCATACGGTGTGCCCTAAATGCAGAGCATTGCATGGGTGACATAATCAGCTATTGCCAATGCGAATATCTCCAAAATAGTGGGGATTTAACTACCACTTTAATACAGATCCTACTAACAGCATTAATACTTGGAAACAGAATCAGAGCACATGTAATATTTTTTCAGCCAAGTAAATAGAATATATAGAAGACTACTTCCAAGGGTTCACATCGGACCAAATCTGAAAAAAAATAGTAACCCATTTAATACTTTGAACATATCATTTGAATTGGGTTATTATTTTCCGAGAATGAATTGTATGCTGTCCACTATCCTCTTAAATTTAGCAGTTGCAGCATGTGCTCCGCGGCAACATATATTTATCTCAATTCTATCTGTCAAAGCACCTTTTAACTCTATTTTAAGACTGAATGGTTTGAAAGAGATCTTTTTAGCATAGTGGTCAGATTTATTCATGTTTATCGACTAAAACGCTACATCTATTACAACTTTACCATTATGGCAACAAAACAAGTCTTTGCAGACTTGAAAGCCAACTTTTAGTGGAGAAAACGGCCTTGATATAGCCGGTAAAATATATATTTTTTTTGTATCCAGAGATATGACTTACTTTTACCTCAAATGGCAGAGGGTTTGTGTCGTTTGCTAAATCTCACACTGCGCTTCAGTATATATTCAGGTGCAACTTGCAGCCATTATCTTCTAACAGTCTCCATAGACACTTCAGTGATTCCAGTCAGTAAAGTGGTTTGAGTTGGAAGTGTAAGCCAATTGTCATATAGTTCGTGCTCCAGAACACTGACTCAGACTACCAGAGCGGAGCAAAAATAAACATCTGGGCACAGCTCGAACGTTCAAGCAGCACCTGTAGGATTCAGGCAGATTATATCACATTGTACAGCCTAGCAGTGAAAATGCTTTCATTTCTTCTGTTATTCGATATTTCTGTCATTATCGGCTTCTGCCCATTATGTCCTCATTTCACAGCCAGCAGCTGGCGTAGTGGTTGTGTTTACTTTTATGGCTATGTGAGGTATATGAACTGAATAGTATAGCCCATCATTTCATCTTGTATCTGCTTTAAAGTGCATGGAAATGCAAGAACAAACACATACTGTATGATATATTGCAGACTACTAGAGCATAGATGCAAAGGTCTATCATTTTCATTTACAGGCTTTTTTTTCCTTTATTCTCACATATATAACCTGACAGTCACACACTTTTGTGTTCTAGCGTGACAATGCTCACTCACTGTACTGGGAGAGCAGGATAGGAGTCCTAGGAAAGGGCTACAGAACACCTCTGCTTCTCTTCTGAGGTGGTTTGTAGTCCACAGTCCACAGCTTTTACCAGGGCTGCTGTTAGAAACCATGGGGCCCCATACAGCCAACCTGACAGGGCTCCCTAAAAAAAAAAAAAAAAAAACTGTTTACTATGCTTCAGTTATGAACACAATGAGTGATTGGTACCAATCACTCATTGTGTTCATTCAGGAAAGGAAGGTGATGGTAAATGTGACATATTTTCCATACACCTCAGTCTCCATCCTGAAGGATCCTATTGAGTGACTGCAGTTGGCAGTGGAAAGGAGAGGAGGGAACCCGGAAGCACTGCAGGGGGGTAAGGGCACACAGGGGAAACTGGACAGCGGGAAACATATAGTGCACAGAGAGGATGATGGATTTGGCAGGGGGAAAATTACTGGAACCGATCCCCTAAATGTCTCTCTCTGCAGCAGAGTGGGAGGGAGAGAAGAAGCCAGCTTTCAGCTGCTGTAGAGAGAGCCATAGAGGAGATCAGTTCCAGTAATTGCCCCCCCCTGCCGTGCCGATCACCCTCCCTGCCCACATCTCATTCACCCAGCTGCCTGGGCCCCCCTGCTGGACTGGGACCTGTACAGGAGGACTGGCGGTACCCCCTTATCCACGACCCTGGCTCTTACTAGGAACCATGTATCCGATAACAGAGGCAAAGTAATCTGCTCACAAGATTTATGACAGGATCAAATGGAATATTTTTGCACTCAGCCCTGGCTCACACTGAGTCACATGACAAAGGAAATAACATTGGTTCCTTTGGAGCCTGTTCACATCAATGCAGTGCAGCTGTGATCTAACTTTGGGAAAGGGTCCTGTGCTACTTTGGTGCAATGCAGTGCAATTTAGGTATCATAGAATATGCAAACCACACCCAAATGCAACCAAAGTTGCATAAAGGTCATATTACAAAAACGCCCTGGAAACTGCATCAAAATCGCATGGCAGCAGTGTGAACGTAGCCTGATTGAACAATATGCTTTCAATATTATAGTTAAAAGACCAAAAGGGAACAAATAGAAGGTCAGTGTTAGGGTTTACATACATTTTAAGGTGGTTCTAAAGCCGAGACTTTTTTCACCGTAATGTATTCCATGCATTAAAGAGGAACGCCAGTCAAATTGGGGCTTATTAAAAGTTAGCAGCTACAAAAACTGTAGATGCTGACTTTTAATAAACAGACATTTACCTGTCCCAGGATCCAGTGATGTGCTCTTTACATCGCTGCCCTGTCCCCAGCTCCAGCATCTCAACTGTGGGCACCCGGCTGTGAAGCCGCAAGCTGTGGGCAAGCTGTGGGCACCCAGCTGCGACAGCTTGCGGCTTCACAGCCGGGTGCCCAGTGCGCATGCGCAAGCCGTGCTGCACTTTGTGAATGGTCCTGCAAGTCTTCTGGGATTTGTCATGTGTCCCAGAACACTGCAGGGAGGGAGGGGGGAAGAGAACTGCTCAAAACCAGGTACCCACTCCCCCCCCTAAAATAAAGTGCCATTAACTACTTACATGCCTAAGGATTTACCCCGCTTCCTGACCAGGCCATTTTTTTCATTACGGCGCTGCATTATTTTAACTGACAATTGTCATGCAACGCTGGACCCAAATAAGATTTACGTCCTTTTTTTTTTCTTATTTGTGTGTCTTTTATTTTTTTGCACTATAAAAAAAAGACCGGCAATTTTGACAAAAAAATATATTTTTTACTTTTTGCTATTAAACATGTCCAGTAAAATAAATTTAAAAAATCAAATGTCATCATAAATTTAGGCCAAAATGTATTCTGCTACATGTCTTTGCTAAAAAAAAAATCCCAATACATGTAAATGTATTGGTTTACATGAAAGTTATTGCATTTACAAATGGCGGTATACATACTGGGATTTTTTTTTAATTTTTTATTTTTACTAGTAATGGCGGCGATCAGCGACTAATAGCGGGATGTAGGACTGACGGGCATTCTGACACTGGGGGGAATGAGTACAAAACCCATCCTGCATTGGTGTTCAGTGCAAACTTACTCTGCGTTGGTGCTTAGTGCAAACCCACCTTGCACTGATGCTCAATGTAAGCAATGAAATGAACTCACCCTGCAGATATACCATTTTGAGGCTTAGCTATATTTCAGGAGCAATTCCGAGAAGGGTAGTTTTTTCATGGTACAGTTTATCCACAATATTCATATCATGATGTTCCCTGTTAAACAGTAAAAATGCATTTGTTTATTTCAGGCATATTTTAAGGCTATGTTCACACTTATGCAGTTTGTGTTTGATCCGTTTCTACATTGCGTTTTGTAGTGCGCTTTGCATTTTTGCACCTGCGCTTTTTCCACGTTTGTTTATTTTATTTTATTTTTCTTATTGCTAGGCAGATTTAAAATGCAAAACACATCAAAAACGCGGCAAAAACCACAGCAAAAACGCACTACATGCTTTTCTGCAGCGTTTCCAACTTTTTGTGTTCAAAGAAGTCCCTGACCCTTTCCAAAAACCACAGCGGGTGAAAACGTGGAGATGTGAACGTGTTCCATAGGAAATCATGGTAAATGGACTATAGTGCATTTCTGCAAAATGCTGCGGAATCACTTAGGTGTGAACCTAGACTAAGGGTCATATTACATTTAAATCATTTACTGAGCATGTATTAGCATGACATCCGAACCCAAAAAAGAGTTTCAAAAACTGGGAGGTATGGCGGAGTTTTAGGGTCATGTGACCGCAATGATTCGCCGTCATGGCGGTCACATGATTGAAAAAGGTCCCGATAAAACGGGGAGATTGGGACCTTTCTGGGAGTAGTGGACATATGTGCTGGGAGTGCACAGGGCACGCATTCTCAGCACATATGTATTTTTTAATTGCACGCAAATATGCAGCTACTCGGCATCAAGGCCCAGTCACCGAGAGGCCGCATATTTGTGTGCGATCGGCGTCCAGGGGTTAAAAAAGAAATAAAGTATATATGTATATATATATATATATATATATTGTGACAGTAGGCAGGTGAAATCACCTGGTTGCGTCCTGGATGGACGATATATTTGTCCAAGGTTCAGGCTTTATGGGGATTTGTACCACTAGAGGGAAGTGCTGAGTCCTTCAGCACTGAGGTAATGAGCCCAGCTGAAGGTAGTGGGCTCATTAAACACCTCTATAAAACCTCCCAGAGTGCTTAGGGAGTTGCTCCACCCTGGAACCAGATCTGTGCCTGAACTGTCTGGGGAGCTGACCTGTTACCTGTGTGCAGAGAGACCAAAGCCTGTGTGGCTAGCCTCCAAGTACTAGCAACTAGGTATAGCAGCAGGCTGTACCTAGTGGGTAGCTAGGGAGAAGCTGTTGTTGCAGTAAGTAGCCAAGTTGGCCAGGATTTATTTTGATGTTTCTTTTTGTTTATCATTTTTTCTGTAAATATTGTAAATAAATTGCACCTGTTAGTTTCACCTCCACTATTGTTGTGCTGTGCCTATTTTTTTTTGTGTTGTGCACCCATCCAGGGGGTCACACACACCCGCTGCCGAGCTAACCCTGTTACATATGGTGGAGGACGGCGGGCAGTTGTGGTAACTAAAGGCCAGCATGGAGGAGATAATCAGACAGTTGGCTCTGGCAAATGCCAATCAACAACAGGCAAATGCAAGTTTCCAGCAGAGCATTGCAGCCCAGCAGAGGGCCTTGGAACAAGCAGAGGTCCGCCATAGGGAATTGCTGGTGCAACAGGACCAGAAACACCAGCAACAAATGGAGGCTGTTTTGAAGCAGCTCCAGCAGAGGCAGCAGACTGAGGCTGATTCTGGTAAAACACCATCATTTTCTGTGGGCCGTTTATTGCCAAAAATGACGGGAGAGGATGATCCGGAGGTGTTTCTAACCACCTTTGAAAGGACTGCTGAAAGGGAAAAGTGGCCTAAAGAACAGTGGGCTGGATTGATGGCCCCATTATTAACTGGAGAGTCGCAAAACGCTTACTATGACCTAGAGCCGGACCAAGCCAAAAGCTATGATGTGCTAAAAGTGGAAATTTTGGCCCGGTTGGGTGTTACCCTCGCTGTCCGTGCTCAGCGGGTACATAATTGGACTTTTCGGCTTGGGAAACCTCCCAGGTCACAGATGTATGATCTCATTCACCTGAGCAGGAAGTGGCTGCAGCCAGAGACTTTGACCGCCCCAAAAATTGTGGAACGTGTCGTCATGGATCGGTTCCTAAGGTCTCTGCCTACTACTATTCAAAAGTGGGTCAGCCATGGAGACCCAGAAACTGCAGACAAGCTGGTGGATCTAGTGGAGAGATACTTGGCTACTGAGAACCTGACCTCCTCTTCCAGAGACTCACGGACTTTCCACCCTAAGACCAGACCATCCCCAGCGGCGGGTAAGATGACTACAAGGGGTGAGGGTGGAGAGAGTGAGAGGGTGGGAGTATTACCCAATGTCTGGCAAGAGCGGCCAGGAAGGCCAAGGCTGCAAGAAGCGGTGAAAAAAATTGTCTGTTACCGCTGCCGGCAAGAGGGACACATTGCAGCTAATTGCCCAGTGGTGGATGAGCCTATGCAGTGTGACTTTCTGAGCAATAGACGTCAGTCGCTGTTTGCGACAGTGGTATGCACGGCCAGCCCCGGCACTGAGAAACATTTGTGCAAAATGACTGTTAATGGAAATAATATTGTGGGGTTGCTGGATTCAGGTAGCCTGGTAACCTTGATAAGAGAGGAGATGGTCACTACAAAGGTCTCTGGGCATAAAAAGGTGGCGGTGATTTGTGTGCATGGGGACACTAGGGAGTATCCCGTGGCTACTGTGTTTTTTGAGACCCCCAAAGGTAACCTGTCTCATCAGGTAGGATTGGTACCTCATTTACCACATGATGCCATTGTGGGGAGGGATTTTCCAAAATTCTGGGAACTCTGGGATTGTTCTGACCCCCCCCACTGTCTCCCCTGCAGACCAGGAAGGTGAATCCCAGAAAGCGTCTGAGTGTGGTGAGGTCTCTCCCAAGTTCCCCTTGTCGGTACTAGCTGGGGAGACCCAAGGAACTGAGGAGGAGCCCGCCTCCTCAGATGAAAATCTGCCGGTTGTGGAGTTCTCGGACTTAGAGGTGCATAGGGAAAATTTTGCAACCGAACAGCTGAAAGACCCCACACTGATAAAAGCCCGGGAAAATGTAGTAAAAGTAGATGGTCAACTAGTGAGTCCTGAGAAAACTGCTGCTTATCCATACTTCCTAGTGGAAAGGGACCTACTCTATCGAGTTGCTCAAGGGGAAGAAGAAACCATTGAGCAACTGGTGGTGCCCAGACCTTACAGGAAGTTGGTGTTGGAGTTGGCCCATGGACACATCCTTGGGGGTCATTTGGGGGCGGAGAAAACACGGGAAAGAGTACTGCAGCGGTTCTATTGGCCTGGGGTCATTAAGGAGGTGGAAAATTACTGTTCCTCTTGCCCTGTGTGTCAGAAGTCGGCCCCTATGCCCCATTTCCGTAGTCCACTGGTACCTCTTCCCATCATTGAGGTCCCCTTTGAAAGGATTGCCATGGATTTGGTAGGTCCGCTGGTGAAATCCGCTAGGGGGCATCAGTACCTGTTGGTCATACTCGACTATGCCACCCGCTATCCAGAAGCAATTCCACTCCGAAATACCTCTGCCAAGACAATAGCTAAGGAGCTATTCCTCGTTTTCAGCCGAGTGGGTATTTCAAAGGAACTGCTGACGGATCAGGGAACCCCCTTTATGTCCCGGGTGATGAAAGAGCTGTGCAAACTGTTCAAGGTCAAACAGTTGCGCACCTCTGTGTATCATCCCCAAACTGACGGGTTGGTGGAAAGGTTCAACAAAACCCTGAAACAAATGCTAAGGAAGGTGGTAGATAAGGATGGAAAGGGTTGGGATTATTTAGTACCCTATTTGATGTTTGCCATCCGGGAGGTACCCCAGTCCTCCACAGGGTTTTCACCATTTGAGTTGCTCTATGGGAGACACCCAAGGGGTCTGTTAGATATCGCCAAGGAAACTTGGGAAAGTGAGAGTTCTCCCCACCGGAGTGTGATTGAGCACGTCGCCCAAATGCAAGATAGAATTGCCCAGGTCATGCCTATCGTAAAGGAACATTTGTCCCAAGCACAGTTAGCGCAGCAGAGGGTGTACAATCGGGGGGCCCGGACCAGGTCATTTGCTGAAGGAGATAGAGTGCTAGTGCTAATCCCTACGGTTGAAAGCAAATTCCTGGCCAAATGGCATGGCCCCTACGAGGTGATTGAGAAAGTGAGTGAAGTGAATTACAGGGTCAGACAACCAGGAAGGCGGAAACCGGAGCAGATCTACCACATTAATCTGCTAAAGGCCTGGAGGGACAGGGAATCCCTAGTTGCTGAGGGTTTGTCACCAGCGCCATCTAACTGCTTGGTTCCGGAGGTTGGAATAGCAGTCACGCTGTCTACAGTTCAAAAACAGGAGGCTAAAGAGTTTGTGCTCTGCAACACAGATGTTTTTTCTGAGCTGCCGGGACAAACCTCGGGGGTGGAGCATGACATTATCACCCCACCGGGTGAAAGAGTAAAACTGAAACCCTATAGAATCCCAGAGGCTCGACGGGAGGCAATACGTGGGGAAGTACAGAGAATGCTAGATTTGGGGGTGATAGAGGAGTCCCAAAGTGACTGGTCCAGCCCCATAGTGTTGGTGCCCAAACCAGATGGGAGCTGGCGATTTTGTAACGACTTTCGACAGTTGAATAAAGTTACAAAATTTGACACCTACCCCATGCCAAGGATAGATGAACTAATCGACCGACTGGGAGCAGCCCGGTACATGACAACGCTAGACTTGACAAAAGGTTATTGGCAAATTCCCCTAGCTAAATCGGCAAAGGAGAAGACTGCATTTGTAACCCCAGAAGGGTCATTCCAGTATAAAAGAATGCCGTTCGGGTTACAGAATGCACCGGCCACCTTTCAGCGAAAAATGGATCAGATTCTTCGTCCCCATCAGAAGTATGCTGCAGCGTACTTGGACGATGTGATTATCCATAGCGCAGACTGGGCCTCACATTTGCCAAAAGTTCAGGCTGTGCTAGACTCAATACGGAAAGCTGGGTTTACGGCCAACCCAAAGAAGTGTACGATTGGACAGGAGGAGGCCAGGTACCTGGGGTACACTATTGGGAGAGGGGTAATAAAACCTCAGATAAACAAAGTGGAAGCAATACAGAATTGGCCACGCCCAAATAACAAAAAGCAGGTACGGGCTTTTCTAGGAATTGCTGGCTACTATCGGCGATTCATTCCCCATTTTGCTTCTATGGCAGTACCCCTAACCAACCTGACAAAAGGGAAGGAGCCTGTCATGGTTAAGTGGTCCCCTGATGCTGAAGCAGCCTTCCAGTCTTTAAAAAGGGCCTTATGTAGCCAGCCAGTCCTATACTCCCCAGACTTCTCAAAAGACTTTGTGGTCCAGACGGATGCATCCAATGTTGGCTTAGGAGCAGTGCTGTCCCAGGTTTGGCAGGGGGAGGAGCACCCAGTAATCTATCTCAGCCGAAAGCTAAAGTCTCACGAGGAAAATTACGCCACGATTGAGAAGGAGTGTTTAGCGGTGAAGTGGGCCCTAGATTCCCTTCGGTACTATCTGCTGGGCAGACATTTTGACCTGATCACAGATCACGCTCCCTTGAAATGGATGGCTCAAAATAAGGAGACCAATAGAAGGGTAAATAGGTGGTTTCTGGCCCTACAGGAATTTACCTTCACGGTGAAGCATCGCCCTGGTGTTCAGATGGGAAATGTGGATGCTTTATCCCGGGTACATGCCTGCCTGGCTACTGGTGTTACAACCCCAAGGTTGAAACAAGAGGGGGGGGTATGTGACAGTAGGCAGGTGAAATCACCTGGTTGCGTCCTGGATGGACGATATATTTGTCCAAGGTTCAGGCTTTATGGGGATTTGTACCACTAGAGGGAAGTGCTGAGTCCTTCAGCACTGAGGTAATGAGCCCAGCTGAAGGTAGTGGGCTCATTACCTCAGTGCTGAAGGACTCAGCACTTCCCTCTAGTGGTACAAATCCCCATAAAGCCTGAACCTTGGACAAATATATCGTCCATCCAGGACGCAACCAGGTGATTTCACCTGCCTACTGTCACTATATATATATATATATATATATATATATATATATATATATATATATATATATATATATATATATATATTGTGGCAGTGCGGTGTCCTGCCACGGCCAAAATAAAGCTGAAAACCCTGGATTCTCAACCAGGCAGGTTGAGGGGCTCCAGAGAGTTGATGGATTGCAGAGGAAACTGTCTTTTCAGTTTCCTCATTTGTTCATTAAGTTTGTTTTGGGATCTGGAGCCTGGAGATTTCAAAGAGATCTGGGAGGGATGAAATCTCCAATCCGGGGTCCGTGTTTTGAGAACCCCCAGCACACTGATTGCACAGGTGTGTGCAGGGCTTTTTGTAGAGGCCTACCCATGGTTCTGGGCTCCACCCCGGCAGCTAGGAGTCAGCAGGGCTCCACCCCGGCAAACGGAGTCAGGAGGGCTCCACCCCGGCAGACGGGAGGTCTCTGCCTTGGAGTCAGGTGGAAGCCAGACTAGCTGTGTGCTGGTGCCATATTTTGGGAAGAGTCTGCAGGAGGCAGACTTAAAACTGCGTGCAAGCCAGGAGGCTGAATACTATTGATTTGCTTGATGTTGGATACCCCTGCGTGGGAAGCATTTGTGTTTCTTGAACTTTCTTGTAAATAAAAGTGGGCAAAAAAGCCCTTAAAAGAAGCGAGTTGCTGTGTGCTTTGAAGAAGCTCTACCATTTGAAGCGAGTTCCCACAATATATATATATGTGTGTGTGGGGGCGGACTGACAATTCGGGCACTCAGGCACTGCCCTAAGGCCCGGGGTCAGTAGGGGGCCCCATGAGATGCCCCTGGTACCTATTTATAAGCTTTTTGGGTGTGGACAAAGACACAGGGGCCCCATGATCCCCTATTGCCCGGGGGCCCCATGAGTTGGCAGTCCGCCCCTGTGTGTGTGTGTGTGTGTGTGTGTGTGTGTGTGTGTGTGTGTGTGTGTGTGTGTGTACCTCGGTTTACGAACACCTCAGTTAACATAATCTTCAGTTTACGAATGAAAATCCATTGAAAAAAATGCTGTCACTTTCCCCGGAGCTAAAGGATACTTTGTTTCTTTTATCTCGGGAAACAAACTAAAAGGAAACATTGTTTCTTTTAACTCAGGTAAATAAACTAAAAGGAAACTTTCTTTCTTTTAGCTGGGGGGAAAGTGACAGCTGATTCTCTGAGCTATAGTGAAGAAAAAAAAGCCAGTAATTACATTTAAAAGTCGGCACTGACCTATAATGACAGTGACTTTTTAAACTTATTTCTGACCCCTGGAACGGATTAATTGGTTTTCAATGCATTCCTATGGGAAACCACATTTCAGTTTAAAAAATTTTCACAATACAAAACGTACCAGAGAACGCATTAAATTCGTAAACTGAGGTACACCTGTGTGTGTGTGTGTGTGTGTATGTATATGTGTATATATATATATATATATGCCAGTGGCTGTCAATATGCAATTAAATAACAACCTATATTCCGCTTTTGGATATGCATGTTAACAAAATCTGCCAACATTTAGCACCTAAGATATCTGTCATTTATGTATCATACTGTCCAATTATGGTATAATAGACCTATGAATATTACACTAGTATGTCATTATACTGTATGATCCAAAAAATGACATGTGCTAAACATTGGCAGTTTTTTTTTTCTCACACATATACAAGCTATAAATAGCAGTAACAAGCTAAGGTCAATTAATAAAAAAGTGTGTTGGTCTCAGTTGCAATTAGTGCAATGGCAGGTAGTTGCAGACAACATGCAGTACATATACAAGTTGTTTACTGTTATAATTTATTCCTCAGAGAACAGCATCACATATAATGAGATTCTATGCAATTAAATCCCATGTCCAGAGCAGCAATCATGCAATGGGTGCCTAGGTATATAAAATGTTTTATACATGGGGCATAGCAATACACTTGCTGTAAATGCTGACAGTTCACATAGCTGACAGACGTAAGACACATACTGTATATAAAAGAATGAGAAGCCAATGTAATAATCCCCAAATTGTCACCTACAGTGTGCGGGGAGGTACTAGAGCTGGCTGGGTGCTTCAACCTAATACAGAAATAAAAGTGAAACAAGCGGAAGATGGTGGAGCTTTTAAGGGGAGGGTAGAAGATGGGGCAATGGGGGGGATTGAATGCAGATGTCAAAGCTGAAGAGGGTTAAAAGTGAGATGTGGATGGGGAATGAAGAGGTATGCAGTTGTGGAAGAAGGCTGTGCGTAGCGCACCCCTGAGCTCTGGGGTCACAGGGGTCACAATTGCAACCCGGCTCCATACTGCAGGGGTCTCATGCGCCCCCCTGTATGCCTGAATTGGAGGAGCAGTGAGGGCGGCTGTATATAGAAGAATCGATTTCTCCATTTTCCTCCTGCAGTCTCTGAATGCCTACGGAAGGGAGAGGAGGGGAAGTGGGCATTTAGCAGCTGCAGCAGGAGAATGGAGAGATTGAGTCCTCTATACACAGCCCCCCCATCACTCCTCCTATCCAGCTTCTTTCTGCTGCCCTGGGCTCTCTGGCCCTCCTTGTGCTCTCCACCCACCCAGTGCTCTTTTTTTGCCCCCCCCTCACCCCCCGCAGTTCTGCTGGGTGCCACCCTCCCCTCTCCGGTGGCTGCTGCAGGGGATCCATCAAGCTATAGAGTGGTGGAGGGTATGAAACATTTACCAGCCCCTTCCTTTTCTGAATGGAGAGTCAGTGATCCGTACGTACACTGACTCTGTCCATTCATAACTGAAACATAGTAAACTGTGTTTACTATGTTTCAGTCTGTGAATGACCAGGAGCCTCTGTACAGAGTTATTCCTGTCCATTCATTCAGTGCAGCTGGGGCTGGTTGAGTTCCTGCACCAATTTTTGTGAAAAAAAGCCATAGCAATGGGAAATACAGGGGCAGACCTCCTTCCAAGCCTGACTGTACTCAGCATGGAGAATCTCATTGTTTGTACTTGGTCTGTTCACATTTCAATACCAAGTTGCTTGATGACCTACACTCAAAGAAGTACATGAGCCATTTTGTGTGCTTTAAGGCATTTTTTGTCCTCACGGACTTCAATGGAATCACCTATAAATACATGACACACACGTTTTTGCATGTGTTGTTGCATTTGAAGAACTGCTATCCCCCTCTAGAACTGCTCTCCTCCCCTTGCCCCACCCAGGAAGCAAACACCTGAAGCTATATGTGCAATAATGTGCACAAAGCTTTGAAAACAATTTAAAAGCCACGTCTATACTGCCTTATCAACCAATCCGCTCCATGACCTTCCTCGAAGGCACGTGCAGGAAAGTTCCACACAGAGAGGGACTCATCTCCGCTCTCTACACTCTATTACTGAATCCTGAGTCTTCCCCGACCCTTCATATGTCTCTAAGTGGGAGAGGGACCTAAGATCCCAGCTGAGCTCTGACAATTGGGACCGCATTTGGTCGGCAACCAAATCCTCCTCACAGAACATAGTAGCGGTTGAGACTAACTACTAGGTCTTGACTAGATGGTACCTAGTCCCGGCAAGGATTGCTAAATATACCCCGGGTTACTCTCCAGACTGTTTTCGGAGCTGTGCAATGGCGGGAACATATCTTCATATTCATATACAGTTGCAAGAAAAAGTATGTGAACCCCTTGGGATTACATGGAGTTTAGCATGAATTGGGCATAAAATGTGCTCTGAATGTCATCTAAGTCACAACAATAGAAGAACACAGTCTGCTGAACATAATACTACACAAACATTAGATGTTGCCATGGTTTAATTGCACATAACATGTAAACATTCACAGTGCAGGGAGGAAAAAGTATGTGAAGCCCTAGCTTAATGACTTCTCCCAGAGCTAATTGGAGCCAGGAGTGAGCCAACCTTGACTCCAATCAGTGTGATGATATTGGATGTGTTGCTGACAGCTGTCCTGCCCTTAAAAAACACACACCTGTTTTGGGTTTACTGGTTTCAAGAAGCACTGTCTGATGTGGACCATGCCTCGCAGAAAAGAGCTATCAGAAGACCTACGATCAAGAATTGTTGACTTGCATGAAGCTGGAAAGGGTTACAAAAGTATCTCCAAAAGCCTTGATGTTCATGTGTCCACGGTAAGACAGACTGTCTACAAATGGAGAAAGTTTAGCACTGTTGCTACTCTCCCTAGGCGTGGTCGTCCTGTAAAAATGACTGCAAGAGCACAGCGCAGAATGCTGCATGAGGTAAAGAAGAATCCCAGAGTGTCCGCTAAAGACCTACAGAAATCTCTGGCACATGCTAACATTTTTGTTGACACATCTACAATAAGGAAAACATTAAACAAGAATGGAGTACATGGGAGGACACCACGGAGGAAGCCATTGCTGTCCAAAAAGAATATTGCAGCACGTTTGAAGTTTGCAAAAGAGCACCTGGATGTTCCGCAGCACTACTGGCAAAATATACTGTGGACAGATGAAACCAAGATTGAGTTGTTTGGGAAGAACACACAACACTATGTGTGGAGAAAAAAAGGCACAGCACACCAACATCAAAACCTCATCCCCACTGTGAAACATGGCGGAGGAAGCATCATGGTTTGGGGCTGCTTTGCTGCCTCAGGGCCTGGACGGCTTGTCGTCATTGATGGGAAAATGAATTCCAGAGTTTATCAAGACATTTTGCAGGAAAACGTACGACCATCTGTCCGCCAACTGAAGCTCCGCAGAGGATGGGTGATGCAACAGGACAATGACCCAAAGCATACAAGTAATTCAACAAAACAATGGCTGCAACAGCACAGAATACGCCTTCTGGAGTGGCCCAGTCAGAGTCCTGACCTCAACCCGATTGAAATGCTGTGGCATGACCTTAAGAGAGCGATTCACACCAGACATCCCAAGAATATTGCTACACTGAAACAGTTTTGTGAAGAGGAGTGGTCCAAAATTACTCCAGATCGTTGTGCAGGTCTGATCTGCAACTACAGGAAATGTTTGGTTGAGGTTATTGCTGCCGAAGGAGGGTCAACCAGTTATTAAGTCCAAAGGTTCACATACTTTTTCCTCCCTGCACTGTGAATGTTTACATGTTATGTGCAATTAAACCATGGCAACATCTAATGTTTGTGTAGTATTATGTTCAGCAGACTGTGTTCTTCTATTGTTGTGACTTAGATGACGTTCAGAGCACATTTTATGCCCAATTCATGCAAAACTCCACGTAATCCAAAGGGGTTCACATACTTTTTCTTGCAACTGTATCAAGTTTTCTGGGTTGGAATCTTATGCATGCTGTCTACACTTTTTGCACAACCACTGTCACCTAACCCAGACATTGCCTTACTAAATCTGCGACCCCCCCTCGATATCCAAGTCCCAATTCAAACTTATCTTACAGGTCATTACAGCCAAACAAACTATGGCTAAATCTTTGGAATTCTACTTCCCTGTGCATTCTGGCAGTTTGGAACAAGGTGTCATAGGCAACGATACATGCTAAAGTGGAGGCTTCCATTACAGACACTGTCCCTAAATTTTTGTTAGTTCGTACCCCCTGGGTAGAACACTTCTTTCCTCCGAACTTTGATGAATCATTGCTCCTCCCCTAATATTCCCCAACTTCACCTATTGGTAGTCCTGAGCCTTGGTCCGCGCCCAAGTCCCCCCCATTATTCTGGTAGTCCTTCCCCCTCCTCTCCCCTTTTCTTGCTCTTCTTCTCTTACTCTAACCGTTCACGCTATTCCAATACTCTCTCTTTGCCTTCCAAGGAACCCGCCCATATGTCCTAGGAGCACCACCCCTTTGTTTCCATTTAACAATGCCCTACTCATTTTACATTGCATTATTCACTCCCGCCCATTGCGGTTTCCTTTCCGTTTCTACAGGCGAAACTCAAAAAATTTGAATATCGTGCAAAAGTTAATTTATTTCAGTAATGCAACTTAAAAGGTGAAACTAATATATGAGATAGACTCATTACATGCAAAGCAAGATAGTTCAAGCCGGGATTTGTCATAATTGTAATGATTATGGCTTACAGCTCATGAAAACCCCAAATCCACAATCTCAGAAAATTAGAATATTGTGAAAAGGTGCAATATTCTCGGCTCAAAGTGTCCCACTCTAATCAGCTAATTAAGCCATAACACCTGCAAAGGGTTCCTGAGCCTTTAAATGGTCTCTGTCTGGTTCAGTAGGAATCACAATCATGGGAAAGACTGCTGACCTGACAGTTGTGCAGAAAGCCATCATTGACACCCTTCAAAAGGAGGGAAAGCCTCAAAAGGTAATTGCAAAAGAAGTCGGATGTTCCCAAAGTGCTGTATCAAAGCACATTAATAGAAAGTTATGTGGAAGGGAAAAGTGTGGAAGAAAAAGGTGCACAAGCAGCAGGGATGACCGAAGCCTGGAGAGGATTGTCAGGAAAAAGCCATTCAAAAGTGTTGGGGACTTTCACAAGGAGTGGACTGAGGCTGGAGTCAGTTCATCAAGAGCCACCACACACAGACGGATCCTGGACATGGGCTTCAAATGTTATAATATTCCTCTTGTCAAGCCGCTCCTGAACAACAAACAACGTTAGAAGCGTCATACCTGGACTAAAGAAAAACAGACCTGGTCTGTTGCTCGGTAGTCCAAAGTCCTCTTTTCTGATGAGAGCAACTTTTGCATCTCATTTGGAAACCAAGGACCCAGAGTATGGAGGAAGAATGGAGAGGCACACACTGCAAGATGCTTGAAGTCCCGTGTGAAGTTTCCAGTCTGTGTTGATTTGGGGAGCCATGTCATCTGCTGGTGTTGGTCCACTGTGCTTCATTAAGTCCAGGGTCAACGCAGCCGTCTACCAGGAGATTTTCGAGCACTTCATGCTTCCTTCCGCAGATGAGCTTTATGGGGATGCTGACTTCATTTTCCAGCAGGACTTGGCACCTGCCCACACTGCCAAAAGCACCAAAACCTGGTTCAATGACTGTGGGATTACTTTGCTTGATTGGCCAGCAAACTCGCCTGACCTGAACCCCATAGAGAATCTATGGGGCATTGCCAAGAGAAAGATGAGAGACATGAGACCGAACAATGCAGAAGAGCTGAAGGCCACCATTGAAGCATCCTGGTTTTCCATAACACCTCAGCAGTGCCACAGGCTGATAGCTTCCATGCCACACCGCATTGAGGCAGTAATTGCTGCAAAAGGGGCCTAAACCAAGTACTGAGTACATATGCATGCTTATACTTTTCAGAGGTCCGGTATTATTCTATGTACAATCCTTGTTTTATTGATTGCATGTAATATTCTAATTTTCTGAGATTGTGGATTTGGGGTTTTCATGAGCTGTAAGCCATAATCATCACAATTATGACAAATCACGGCTTGAACTATCTTGCTTTGTATGTAATGAGTCTATCTCATATATTAGTTTCACCTTTTAAGTTGCATTACTGAAATAAATAAACCTTTGCACAATATTCTAATTTTTCGAGTTTCACCTGTAAATGTTGGACCTTTAACATTTTCCATCAAGGCCTCATGTTATAATATTTTCCTATTGTGAACGCTCCTTGCATATTGTATGTATGCTATATAACTTGAAACCCCAATAAAAAGTTTGAACAAGAAAACAATTTAAAAGCATACATTTGTGTTCACAAAAACACTTAAAAATCACCAAAAATACACGTTGCTCAGGTGTGAATCCAGCCCAAGATTACCAGTTGCCTTGTCTTTGTGAACAACCCGGAACAAGAATATCATTATGATATCAACACTTCTGAACTGCATACTTGTTCCAGGTCAGTGTCTCAGAAAGTATGGAAGACATTGAATTAGCATGACAGCAGGCAAGTGAGCAATGGCCGCCCCCATTTACTCTCAGCACAGGATTCCTTAAAGCGGCTCTGTTGATGTCTGAGGCCCCTCACACACTGCAGTTTTTCCTTGGCCCTACTTTGTTCTGTAGTTACATAGGTACCAGGAGGAACCACAAAGCATGGTGGGGACACACACATCCAATAAACCCAGAAGTGCGTCGAATGTGAAGATTCTTCTGACAGCTTGCTGAGCAACAGAGCAAAGGTTCTACGAGCAGGCACTGGGATAGGTGATTTTTAATAATTATTTTTATTTCAACAACACAGTAAAATTTTCCATTGCTATTTAAAGATTAGACATGCGCAGGTTGCCTTCTTGATAGCTGCCTTTTAACTAAATCTTCCACTCCACATTGAACTTAATATACTCAAAAGAGTTAATATGTAGATGAGCTTTTTTGGATCTTGTTTTGCTCCTATGAAACAGAATGTTAATAAGATTTATATAAGCTCTCTGAACACAGGGAATGTATATATAAGTCAATGATTTCCAAATCAGATGTAATGGCATCAGGTTATGCTCTGCATTATTGAACTTCAACAATTACATAATTAATATGCTTGATTTATCCAGTTCAATTATGTATTTATTTGACGCCTTCTCCATTCGCTTTTTGTCACTGATGTGAAGCTGCAGGCAGAATGTGCCATCTAGTGCTAGAGTGAAATGTTCTCATTCTGTCATATGAGATTTTTCATAAACAGAGCGAGGATTTCAACTATGAATAATACAATAAACCTTCATCTATCCGTCAAATAAAGGTGTGACTGGCAGCTGTAACATAGACTGATGGAACAAGCAATTTTTATGATTTTTTTTCTGAAACAAAATAGTAAGAAGAAGCAAGGGAATACATAGCAGTAAAAACAGAACTACTTGGTAGACTACATTATGAAGGGATTATGAAGAGAAAAAAGCTGCGCCATGAAAGAAATGGAGTGAAAAAGATGTAACTGGCAGAAAAAAGCCTCATCCACAAGCAATGTGATACACCTAAGCCAAAAAGATCTCGCTAGAGTAACAAGCCTTTGAAACAACATGAGATCTATGACAATGTGCTATACCAACTTGAAAAACAGATAAATCAGACTAACAATAGCATGAGACAGAGCCACAAGCTCTAAAAAGCATAAGCAGCGTTCTGAGTATTGCAGACTATGCTATAAAGGAAAGGTAGCAGACGTGGAAAAATACTGTTTATCTAATCAGAGTACCAGAAAATGACTCACTGGTAAACAGATACCATTCCTTAACTTTTACATGAAAAAAAATGTTAAAACCTGAATAAAAATAAAATAAATATAAAAATATAAAAATGCATGAAAAGATTGCCTAAAGGAAATGTATAATCTTCTCAAATTTATTTTCATTTTTACATGCAGAATCAGCTTGATGTAGATAATCGTACTGATATATTCTAATATTTTAAAAAATTTGTGTAGCCCTCTTTTATTATAACAAATGGCCCTCACCATATACCTGTATGCAAATAAGGGAACCAGAACCTTTGTTACATAGAAGAGTGGGTTTGATAGTAAACTTGGCAGTGCTTCCACCCATGACAGGGCCTCTCTAAACAGAGTGGATTCCCTTGCTGCGAAATTAACCAGTAATCTAAAAAGTAATTGGGAGCAGAGAAACTACTGCAACTCGTATTTAACATTAACCACAGGTATATAGATGCACACCAGTATAGAAATAATACAAGCTTTAAATAATAAAAGGTTAATAATAGTACATACATCCAATGTACAAACAGGTATTATCAGCAAAGTCCTGGAAGAATTGTGCACATATATATTGTTATTAATGAAGATACCTCTTTTGTTATTAATGAAAATGAATCTTGCAGCGAAGTCTAGCTGCAGGAGCCTAGAGGAAGATCACAAGGCAGCATTAGTCTTGGTGTAGTCTTGGAAGATCTAAAGACAAGATCTGCTGTGATAGGGAGACCCTCCAGCTGTTGTCCAACCAGCCTGGAATGCAGCTTCACACACGCAGAAACTGTGGTGTGGACTGGAACTCAGAATCAGCATATCTACTTTGTGCTTTAGCCCCTAGTAGTTTCTAATCTGACATGCAACCAGACCTTTGACTACCAGAAGTGAGCATTGGATGCCTAACCTGGCTGTAGCCTATGCTGGCTATCGAGCCCCGAGATAAAACTAGCTAAAGAATCCCAGACTGAAATAGAAAGGGTAACTAAAATAACAGGTGCTGCATATAAGCTCTATTGCAATAAACAGGTTTATCAACTATATACATACAGCAAGATGACCACTACACACGCACACTGTATCACCTATCTGGCATAGTGCATGTAAGATAACAACAAGGAGACGGATATACTTCTGTCACTAGTCTTTAGATATTAGTTTTATATATATATATATATATATATATACACTCCCAGAAGTTATGGGCAGCAATAGTATACTAACATACATAGGAGTACTTGCCTATTAATCCCTTCTGCTCTGGACTTAACATCAGCTTTCCCATGAACAAAACATGTTGTCTCAAATTTTCTTTCTCAATTTACCTCCTCCCTTTGAGGTTTTCAACCCAGACACACCAAGACAGGAAATGATGTACACAAACAACTCTGTGAGCATAAAACAGCACAGCCACTTACAGACAGTAGATGGCAGCAAATCCCTACAATTAGGCAGCACAGTGGCAAAATAATTTGAACTTCTGCCTGGCAGTACTAGGGTCTTTGGTTTGAGCCACAGCACCACCTGCCTGGAGTTTGCATGTTCTCCCTGTGCCTGTGTGGGGTTACGCCGGTTTCCTCCCACACTCCAAAGACATGCTGGTAGGTAATTGGATCCTCTCTAAATTGGCCCTAGTGTGTGTATGTATGAATGTAAGTTAGGGACCTTAGATTGTACGCCGCTTGAGGGTTAGGAACAGATATGAATGTACAATATCTGTGTAAATTGACAGCGCTATATACGTACCTAAAATAAATAAAAGAATGTATATGTATAAGTTCTAATTAAGTATGTATATGATGGTATCCACATTTGCATACATAACTTCTGCTTCTTTGCAATCTGGCTGGGCTGAACAAAAGAAATGTAACAGACACCTCCATCCAAGCTAACCAGCATAGATGGACTATTGTATTCTGACAACTACCGTATTTTCCGGCGTATAAGACGACTGGGCGTATAAGACGACCCCCTACTTTTCCTGTTTAAAATGTAGTGTTTGGGCTATACTCGTCGTATAAGACTACCCCTCTTCCAGTGCACACTGAAAGGAATGATTTTCTTTTCCCCTCAGAGACCCCCGGTCTGTGGAGAGATTCCTGGTTTATCAGCAGAATTCTGGGAACACCCCTTGAACACGGAAATCACGACAGCTAATGTTCAGAGATGTTTAAAGTTTATTAGACATTAATAAGATTATATAGACTGCAGATAATAATAAGGGAGGGGGGGGAGCGAGTTTCAAAACTGTAACTTGTAACTTTCCATCATGAGCTAACTACATGAAACATGACATATACATTTCTTGGTACAAATTGTTTTGGCTAACTTTTAGGGAAAACAGACAGACAAAGACATTGTCAGGGTCGTGTTAGCTTCTGTTGATACATCCTTGAACAACCAAAAACAGTTTCATTAAACTTCTAATATCTCTACAAAAACTAACTTAATACTTAACACTTAAAATGGCGTACATAATACAAAATGGAAGTTATCTAGATCCTTTCAATCCCCTCTAAGATCATGAACATGATCTCAATTCTTTACTTCATTCATCTTTTTGTACATAGCTAGATAACCTTCATTTGTATTCTGCGGCTTGGTAGCTCTAGCAATGCAATATAATGAACATTTAAAACATAGATATAAAGATAAAACAAAAAACAATATCATGACTATGCTTACAGCGATACCTTTCATCCATGAAAAGATGGAACCAAATCCTGATCCTAACCAATCAAAAGGAGTCCATCCATCTTTTCCTATAGCTCTAGCTTCTTCCATCAAACCATCTACCTGTTCCCTGTGTTGCTTTATTATTTCATAATAATCTGGAACAGTCATTGTGGTATTATATATCCAAGTACAACATTCATAATCCTCTGTCATCTCACACAAACCTGTCAGAGCAGCACTCATACTTTCAATAGCTAATTCTTGCATCTCCAGCTGTTTTCTAATAGCTCTGGTCTCAGTATTTAGCAACCCTATGTCCTTAGAGTTCCTCTCCAGTATGTCATCAATAATGTTTGTGTAATTATTTATTTTGTTCATGAGTGTTATTCCCCATCCAGTGTAAGTAGGAAACCATGACCAAACCTTATCCCCTGTAGAGAATAGATCTACCTTTTCTTGTTTGGTTTCCCTTCTCTGTCTCAGAGTTAGTTGGTATTTTGGGTATGTACTGGCTTTTACCTGGTGTTCCTTTTGGTCTATAGCTGCCATAATTGGCACTAATTGGGCTACATAGCACCAGCCCTGGACATTACTCGGTATCCAAGGGTAACAGATCTTACCACAACAGATATAGGTATTGTTTCCCAAGGAGATCGGCAATTTTTGTATTGCAGAATGAAATTCAGGGGTGACAACAAGTGTGAAATAAAAAAGAAGTTTTCCAAACATAGTTTTCCCCACATTATCTTGTATCCCTTCTAAACTTTCATTCAGGGTTTTACCATTTACTTGCCAGAGTTTCACAGAAGAAGTTCCATCCCTCCTTCCAGGATCAGATATGTTTAATATGGACTGAGAGCACATTCCCTTTTCCTTGTGAGAAGTATTCCCCAGTCTAAAACACCAATCGGGGAGTTGAGTGACTCCCAGAGTTGGAAAAGATATGGTGGCATTAGAAGTAATATTGGTCAAACCAATACTTACATTCCCTTTTATTAACAAAAATATTTTGACTGGAGCGGCCAGAAGAGGAATTTCATATGTGCTAGGATGTAACTTACTGCATATCCAACATTTATCATAACCTGACTTTTGAGCATAAGCATATTTAAACTGCATCATCAACATTTTTCCTGAAAAAGGATTGTTCTCTTCAAAACTTCTTTTTGACTTTCTTTCACTTTTGGTTATCTGGGTCTCATTTAAAACTAGTCCTTGACCACAGATACCTTTTATTAGGCCCAAGTCCTCAGGGTGATAAATACAGTTAGTTAGGATCCATACTGGCAGGAAAAAGAGCACAGTCAGTGTGCCCAATAGGACCCAGAGTTTCAAAGCACCATGAGGGGCAGTAAGGAATGTCATCTTCGGGGTCTTTCTCACCGACTTCACCCGCTCTTCGAGGATTTTCTACTTGTCCTTCACCTCCTTTTTCCGTTTCGTATTTCTCAGGTGTTTGGTTCACCTTCTTCACTCGACTAGCATGGATCCAGGACTGGGAATTCTCCACCAGAACAGCCGTTCTGGTAACCGCTATCACCGTAGTAGGTGGTCCAAAGGGGTAGCCTTGCTTCTTGTCTTTAGCGAGTTGGCGGACCACTACGACATCTCCCACTTGGAAAAGGTGTGTTGATTCCTGAAAAGATAAAGGAGAGGTGCGAGCAACATTTCTTTCAATCTGATCTAAAGTTTGAATCAATTTTTTCACATATTCTTGTTGTACCAGGTCAAGGTCCCCTCTTTCTAACATAAGTGGCTGTCTAGCCCAAGGAGTGGGGAACGGTCTTCCCATTAATATTTCAAAAGGAGATAACCCTGTAGTCTTATTAGGTGTCATTCTTACCTCTGCTAGAATTGCAGGTAACATCTTCTTCCAGTGGGTATAGGTTCCTCCAGTGGCCTTCCTCAACTTATCCTTAATCGTCCTGTTCATCCTTTCTACTATACCCGAACTTTGAGGATGATAGGGAATATGAAACTTCCAATCTATCTTAAGTACCTTTACCAAATCTTGACATACTTGGCCACAAAGGCTGGTCCGTTATCAGAATTTATCTGCAGCGGACATCCCCATCTAGGTATTATCTCCTGTGTGAGAATTCTGACTACAGTTTGCGCATCTTCTTTATTAGTGACAAATGCTTCCACCCATCTGCTGAACATATCCACCATTACCAACAAAAACTCTTGCCTCTGTCCTGTTTTTGGCATGTGGGTAAAATCTATTTGTAAATGGGTAAAAGGTGTAGTTGGGTACACTAGATGCTGGTGTTGTGATTTCTTTGGGTTCTGTGGATTGTTCCTTATACATGTAATGCACCTAGAAACATATTCTTTCACCAACCTAGATAAACCTGTAATGTAAAAATCCTGCAATAATGTTTCACATGTTGTTTTCCATCCTCAATGTCCTAGACCGTGGTACTGTGCAATGAACAATGGGGCACTTGACATGGGAATGCATGGTTTCCCCTCTAAGCACACTAGACCAGAAGCTGGATCTAGTTGTGCTCCAGAACCATCCCAGTCTGCTAAATCGATTTTTGTAGCAAATTTTTGTAAATCTGCATACATCTGGTCATGTGGGGTAGTTGTGATGCCTGAAGTGAGCAAAGGCATCTGCTCACTGGCCACCTGTTGTAATGCGGCTTCCTTTGCTACCTTATCTGCTAATGCATTTCCTTTGGCAATATGATCTCTGCGATTTGTATGTGCCCTGCAATGTAGAATGGCTAATGTTTTTGGTAACTGTATGGCTTTGAGTAGATCAGATATCAAAGAAGAGTGAGATATGGTTTTGCCATCAGCAGCAATGAATCCTCTTCTCTCCCAAATGACCCCAAAATCATGTACAGCACCATGGGCGTACTTGGAGTCTGTGTAAATGTTGACATCCTGTCCTGCAAATAATTGACATGCTCTTGTAAGGGCAATCAGTTCGGCTGCTTGGGCTGACTGATATGGAATTGGCTTTGCCTCGAGTATTTTGTCAGGAAGTTGCACAATGCCGTATCCTGCATGGTAAGTACTATCATTTGGCCTAGAACATGAACCATCAACAAACACATCTGGGGCCCCATCAAGAGCCACAGCTGACATGTCGGACCTAGGGGAAGTGTCTTGCTGTATGTGGGTTATACAATTGTGTTCTGGTGCCACTTCATCCTGTTCCCCCTTTAGCCCCAGTAGGGCATTCAAAATTGGAGTAGGACCTGAATTTGCTGAAGAATATTTAATAATCAAGTTGGGATCAGATAGAAGAACCACTTCATATCCGCTCAACCTTTGTGCTGACATGTGTTGAGTGTGTATGTTTTTCAGTAGTAAGGACACTTGGTGTGTGGTGTGTAGGGTAGTTTCATGTCCCAATGTGAAAGAAATAGCCATCTCCACCAGAATTGCGCACGATGCAACAGCTCTCAGACAAGCAGGCATGCCCTGAACCTGAGTTGGCACTACTTTGGAAAAAAAAGCTACAGGGCGGAGCTTGCCTCCATGTTCCTGAGCCAGGACCCCCGCCATGGTTGTACAATTTTCCCTAGCATACAGATGAAACATTTTCTTATAATCAGGTAGTCCAAGACCAGGGGCCGTTACCATAGCATTCTTCAGGTACACAAAGGCATCAACCATTTCATTTGACCATGTGAGAATGTCAGGTGATTCTGAAAGTGTGGCAGACCTCAGAGTGTGATCATAGAATGAACAATCAGGTATCCATTGGCGGCAGTAACCTATCATACCAAGAAAAGTTAGCATGTCCTTTTTTGTTTGTGGGCGGGGCAGACCCACGAGAGCCGCAGCTCTTTTGTGACTGACATTCCTCTCACCATGACTTAGAATAAAACCAAGGTATTCAACCTGTTTTTGGCACCATTGCAATTTCTTTTTAGATGCTTTGTGACCATTCCCTGACAACCATTCTAACAGAGACCAACTATCCTCCTGACTGGCCTCCTGACTTGAACTACAAATCAATAGGTCATCCACATATATAATGAGGACCGAACCATTGGGAGGGGTCCAGGACCTCAGTGTGGTCTGGAGGGCAAGTGAGTAGACTGCAGGCGAATCTACATAGCCCTGGGGCAATCTACACCAGGTCAACTGGCGGTTACGGAACGTAAATGCAAATAGCGCCCTCGTCTGGTGGTCCACAGGAACCGAAAAAAATGCATTTGTTAAATCAATCACTGTAAAGTATTCTGCATCGGACGGAATGGAGGTGAGGAGTGATGGCACGTCAGGCACTATTGGGGCTAATGGAACCACCAAATTATTTATGGCCCTCAAATCTTGTACAAACCTGTAAGAGCCATCCGGCTTCTTAACAGGATTGATAGGTGTGTTGTAAGGAGAAACAGTTTCTTCTAAAATACCTGTCTCTAAAATTCTTTCCACTAGAGGAGCAATCCCTTCCTCCTTCTCTGTCGACAATTTGTATTGCCTCTGTTTGTAGGGCAATGCCCCTTCCTTGAGTGTGACTGTGTATGGTGTACATGAAATTAATCCTACATCCATAGAATTTGTGGCCCAAACTGGATGTGTATCAGGAGGGGGTGTAATATGTGAGGGATGACTCTCATCATTGAAATAGGTGGGTATAATGGGTACTTTGGAGGATCTGGCAACTATACCTCCTGCTGATGTTACTCTCAGAGAAATCCCTAAAATTCCCATAAGATCTCTTCCCAACAAATTTACAGGGCAATTTGGAATGATTCTGAAACTGTGGCAAGTGATGGCCTCATCCCATGTGAGGGCTGAAACGGGCAAGGGGGGAGTTTTGAGGGTTTTTGTTAGTATCCCATTTATTCCCATAGAAGGTTCGGCATTTGTAGTTTCTCCATGATACATTTCCTCACTCAGACTGCTACATGTCGCGCCTGAGTCGATTAAAAATGGAACTTCAGCGCCCCCTACTTGTAAAGAAATGAGGGGCTGCTGCCTGTATGATGAAGAAACCAAGGGAAATGCCGGGACACCACCTTCCGGGCATCCCTATTGTCTCTGGTTCTGCTGTGGCCCCCACTGAATTGGATATTTGATATCTTGGGGTTGTGCCTGTGCCTGTGGTGTTTGGGGGGTGGTGGTGACATTAGGTGGTTGGTATCTCTGTTTGTGCTTTTGTGGCTGTCCCTGGGAGGAGGAAGGTTCATATGGACAGTTATGTCTCCAGTGATCCTGTCCTCCACAGTTAAAACATCCAATTCTTCCAGGGACTTGGCGGGGTTCAGAGTTACTTCTTCCCCTGCCAAATCCCCCCCTACCTCTGCCTCTATACCACCCTCTTCCTCTTTGTCCTTGCCCTTGATTTCCCTGTTGTGAGTCACTTTGGAAATTACTACTATTAACCTTCTCTTTTCTTACAATATCTAAACATCCTGCTGCCTCCTTCTCGTGAAGGGAGGTCTGAAACTCAACAACAGTTTTAGTTGCCCAGTCAGAGACCTGCTGCTTCACGGCTAACCCTGCTTCTGGCTTAAGACCTGTTATGAATGTCTGAATCATCAATGGACTTAACTCTCCAGTTAGAGCCAGTCCTGCTTCTTGTGTCCAGACATCCTTGAACCTTTTCCAAAATTCTAATACAGTTTCTCCTACCTTCTGTTTACATGCTGTAGCAATAGGGAGGGAAGCCTTATTCTTGAAAACCCTTTTTAATTCTGTGTCAAGCTCCTCCCACATAGTTTCTCTCCCTTCTGTGGTGTTCAGTTTATAGGCAGTAGCCTGTGTATTACTTGGTTCTATGTGACTAATGCTTTTTACATTTATCCAATCCCAAGCTGGATTATTTCCCAGAATACCATCAATGATCAATCTAATATCTTCCTGCGTGTAATTTCTTCCTAAACATGCCTTTTTTAAATTAGCAAGTGTACCTCCAGGAGATACTGTAGGCTTGGGACAATGTTTAACAATCTTATTAATATCTTCTAATTCTATGGGTTTTTTTAGAATTAGTTCTCCTGCTGTGAGAAAAGGTAGTGTCAATATAGCCAACTCCTTTCCTCCTACGGCCCCCTCATCTTCTCTTTTTCCCTCTTGTTTCTTATCCATGGATCTAAGCTGCATTCTAAATTCCTCCACCTCTCTGCCCTTTCTATGACTGGTGTCACTTCTTCTCCATTGACCATCCTTTTTCTGTAATTTTATTATATTTACCTGTCCCTGTTCTTCGTATTCCAACTCTCCTTCATTGTCATTATTCTCTGTAAGGATGCCTTGAACTTGGCTACCCTCCTCTGGTGATTTTATACTAATGATCTGTTTGGGTCTAGTGGAGGGGCCTGGCTGTATTGGTTGTAGATCCGGGACGGGAAGTGGCGCAGGGACAGGTGCAGGGACTGGAGGGGCAGGGGCAGGAGCTGGAGCTGCAGAGACAGGAGCAGGGGCTGGAGGGGCATTAGGCTGGGGAGTAATCATCCCCAAACTAATCAAAAAATCATCATCAGCAGCATTTTTAAAACCACTTAATGAAGGATATATATTATACGGAGGGGGTGGGGTTGGTGTCTGAACTGTTTTCAGTCCAATCTTGGGTCTGCATGTCTTTTCAGATTGATGCTTTTCCTGGCATATTTTTAATGTATCCAATTTCAACTTCCTCTTTTGTTTTAAAGAGAAAATCAAATTGAACTTTCCCTTGCTATTATCAACCCAATACGGTGACCATTTTAACCAGTTTTCTCCCCCTTTCTTCATATAAGCTTGGTCCCATTGTGGGTCCCCCTCATACCAAGGAAAGGCTTGTTTGTCCCCCAAACATAATCCCTTAATCATGTCTGTATGAAAAGGATCATTTGCCCCCTTTCTTGGGAATGGGTCTGTACTCCCCATAGCTTCTGTCCAGCCTGCCATACAATCCACCCAGGGATTTATTAAATAATAGTCCGATCCACAAACTCTAGCAACATAATCCTTACAATTTTCTCCCTTTTCTGGGGGACCTGGTGGGTAACTACCTCCTTGACCCATATTTAGACAGTGGATAAAACAATTTTAGCTTAAAATCTTATTTTGTTCCACACAACAAATTATCTTATACTTCTACGCAACAGAAAGAAAAAGCAAAAGACAGATAAACCAGAATCTGCTCCACAGACTTATTAACCTCTTGATAACTTCCCAAAAGTTATCTCTTCACTGTTTTACCAAAAACAGTGTGTTCTACCAGAGAACTGTGTTTACCAAAACACCTTTTTTTTATATTATAGTGCACTATTTTGTAACTCTTACCAAAGAGTTAAGTCTGCTTTACCAAAAGCAGCTACAGGTTATCACGGGTCTATATAGACAATACAGAATGATTCAAGACCTTCCCTCAACACAGGGCAAGAAAGAGCTTTTAGTCATAAAAAGACAAAAGGTTTACTTACCAAGTGAGGTGGGTGGTCATCCCGGGCCGAGCCCCCAGCTGAAAGGAATGATTTTCTTTTCCCCTCAGAGACCCCCGGTCTGTGGAGAGATTCCTGGTTTATCAGCAGAATTCTGGGAACACCCCTTGAACACGGAAATCACGACAGCTAATGTTCAGAGATGTTCAAAGTTTATTAGACATTAATAAGATTATATAGACTGCAGATAATAATAAGGGAGGGGGGGGAGCGAGTTTCAAAACTGTAACTTGTAACTTTCCATCATGAGCTAACTACATGAAACATGACATATACATTTCTTGGTACAAATTGTTTTGGCTAACTTTTAGGGAAAACAGACAGACAAATACATTGTCAGGGTCGTGTTAGCTTCTGTTGATACATCCTTGAACAACCAAAAACAGTTTCATTAAACCTCTAATATCTCTACAAAAACTAACTTAATACTTAACACTTAAAATGGCGTACATAATACAAAATGGAAGTTATCTAGATCCTTTCACACACCAGTGGGAAGAATCGTGCCCCATCATTGGTGTCAGTGGGAGGAATAGTGCCCCATCATTGGTATTAGTGGGAGGAACAGTGCCCCATCATTGGTATCAGTGGGAGGAATAGTGCCCCATCATTGGTATTAGTGGGAGGAATAGTGCCCCATCATTGGTATCAGTGGGAGGAATAGTGCCCCATCATTGGTGTCAGTGGGAGGAATAGTGCCCCATCATTGGTGTCAGTGGGAGGAATAGTGCCCCATCATTGGTATCAGTGGGAGGAATAGTGCCCCATCATTGGTATCAGTGGGAGGAATAGTGTCCTGTCATTGGTATCAGTGGGAGGAATAGTGCCCCATCATTGGTATCAGTGGCAGGAATAGTGCCCCATCATTGGTATCAGTGGCAGGAATAGTGCCCCATCATTGGTGTCAGTGGGAGGAATAGCGCCCCATCATTAGTATCAGTGGCAGGAATAGTGCCCCATCATTGGTATCAGTGGGAGGAATAGTGTCCCATCATTGGTGTCAGTGGGAGGAATAGTGCCCCATCATTGGTATCAGTGGCAGGAATAGTGCCCCATCATTAGTATCATTGGGGGGAATAGCACCCCATCATTGGTGTCAATGGGAGGAATAGTATCCCATCATTGGTGTCAGTGGGGGGGGGAGGAATAGTATCCCATCATTGGTGTCAGTGGGGGGTGGAATAGTGCCCCATCATTGGTGTCAGGGGGGGTGGAATAGTGCCCCATCATTGGTGTCGGTGAGGGGGGGAGGAATAGTGCCCCATCGTTGGTGTCAGTGGGGGGGAGGAAAAGTGCCCCATCGTTGGTGTCAGTGGGAGGAATAATGCCCCATCATTGGTATCAGTGACACCAACGATGGGGCACTATTCCTCCCACTGACACTTGCTGACCCCTGTTCCAGTACGGTGCTGCTGCAGCCAGCATATGTGGTTGCAGCAGCACCTAAGCACGGCACACTTACCTGCATCTCCACTCGATTTTCGCGGGGCCGCTCAGCTCCGCCTCCTCGCCGGGGATTGGCCGCCTGTGTGCCTTTCCTGAGCTACAGTTCTGGCGGCCAATCACCGGTGAGGAGGCGGAGCCGAGCAGCCGCGCGAACATCCAGTGGACGAACCGAAGGAAGGAGCAGCCGCGCTCCTTGGACCGGATCGTCGTGGGACCAGAGCCAGGTAAGAGACAGCAGCCCCTGCCCACCCCTGTACTTAGTTTCCCTTCTGTTGGAAGGGGGGGGGCAGCGGCGGCACCGCGCCGCCCCCCTAAAAAGTGTCAACATGCCGTTACCGGCGTATAAGACGACCCCCGACTTTTGAGAAGATTTTCAAGGGGTAAAAAGTCGTCTTATACGCCGGAAAATACGGAAGTACTGTCTGCTATCAGAATACTCGACCAGTGACTGCAAATGAATGGATACAGGTACAATTTATACTATTTTCCACCCAGCTCCTTCGACAATGTCCGATGTTTGCTTTTTTATTTCATGTATCTACTGAATCCTTTTGGAGTTCGCCTAGCATTGATTTGTTGACCAGTACTGATTGGCCTTGTGCTGATCACATGCACTCTCCCAAGAAAAAAAAACCTCTCTAGCAATGCACCAAATTGAGCATGTGCAAAATGCCTACAGTTCAGTCTGTTTTATCAGGAGATAGGAGGTGGCCGCTTGAAAAAGGGGAGGACTAGAGAAGAAAGGATTAAACAGCGTTTTTATACAATGCAGAGGATTAACCCCTGAGGTTCCACAGTGAGTATAACAAGCATGCTTTACTACATGTACAGAACGATTTTACTGTTGTGGGTTTAGTAACACTTTAAGACTATGGACTTCACTTAATACACATACTGTCAATGTTTTGCTTTTTCACTTGTTCACATTTTCTTGGCTCTGGCACTTAAAATGTTTGATATAATGCAGTTCATTTTCTAAAGTGTTTATACTATAACCGTGAAAAAACAAAGCAAAAAAACAAAAAAAAAACAAAAAAGGACTAGCAGATATAGCAGAACAGCTGAAAAGCTCATTCATGTACAACCTCTGTCATACTAAACTCATCCAGGGATATGCCACACTTCCAAATTTAATAAAGTTATAGAAGATATTTGAGAATAATTACAGTAATAATCCAGCAGGAATGTTTTCACCCCCAGCTGAATTATCCCGATTATTGTGTAGCCAGGTGCTGGCTATATCATTATGCCATTCTGGGACATTTACAGATGAGACCATGGGTAATTCGTTTTCCCCCCTAGTGCCCAGTAATAGGACTGCTACATCATTTCTTGTTAGCAGAGTAGATTCAATTTTTGACAGTAGAGAATCTTGGGACCTGTAGTACTATAGCCAATACATTCTGTATTCCAGAGTGGTGATTGAGCTACAACTACTAGAGAGCTGGGGTAAAAGAAGGATGCTGGGAAAATGGATATATACTACTGCAGGGATTGCTGTTCTCCTTCAAAGACAGATTGCTGGCCTACAGTTGCAGGATTCTGCACATTAGTTCAACACATCGGTGATGCTGATCATCACACCGGGATTGCATCAGCTTCTGTGCATCGGGACTATCACTGTCCAGTCTTTACATAGACATTTCTACTAGCCATGCTGATAGGCCTTCAGGCAGTAACTCTGCACTTTCATGCAAACAGCCTATGCAATAACTCTCATTCCTAGGAGACCATGCTATCAATAGGATTGATGAGTGAGCGATGCCCTCTTTCTCTCATCACTCTAGAGACAATACATTCATCCACCTTTATACCATAGTTACTAAGAGACCTTTGCTTTGAGCAGTACCATGGCACACCTGTTTAACTTAATTGAATTACCAATATTTACTAATGCTTATGGGACCCACCATTGCTAGCAGAAGACCTCCATATCAGGAACTTTAAACATCGCAGGATTCAAATTGCAATTTGTAGTTAAAGGGACCTTTTCTCTTCTAAGACAATTGTTATTCAACTTAAGACACTCATATCTATTTATGCCAGAGTATACATTTACATAATTCACTGCGTGCCCTGTTGTGGCACCGGTGGCAAGGAGGGAGCTGATCAACAAGCCTTTTCTTCCTCCTCTTGCTGTTGAAGTTGCAAATAAATAATTGAAGCTTACTACTCATAACTGTATAATCTGTTAAACTTTGCAAATTGATTATTTGTATTTTTACCAGCGTTGTGCTTTTATGTGGCAACTGGAATTATAAACCCATTATTAACCACTGGGGACAAGCATTATCAAGCAACCCCTGTGGGGGTAGCATTACAACTGTAAAATATCTTCTATAACTTTATTAAACTTGGGAATGTAACATACCCCTGGATGAGTTTAATATGACATGTGTTGTACATGAATGAGCTTTCCAGCTGTTTTATTGTCAGCAGTCTGTGATAGTGAGCCCTTGTGGATCACCAGGCCAGGGATCCCTAGGGTGTGGAGTCTAAACCCTATCCTGCTTCTTCATCAGGATCCCTGGTGGTGGAGATGGACTTGCAGCAAGCTGGAACCAGGTTTGCAGCCCCCAGGTACATCCAGCTGAGGATGCAGAGAACACCTAGGAGTGCAGAGTACAACGGCTGGATACTGAAGAAAAAACAGGAAACAATCTGAGGTCTGAGCGCGTGGTAGACAAGCACAGACAGTAAACAAAGCCAAGGTCTGTACACGGGTAGTCAGACACAGGATACATGAATGGTAAGTAAACGGTAGTTCAGAGAATACAGGCTGCACTGAGCACATGTGCTGTATATATAATAAAGCAAACTGGGAGGCGGACCAGAAAATGATGGAAGGGAAAGCAAATATAAATACAAAGAATAGCAGGCAATGCGCATAGATGAGCACAGAAGCCCACAACGCATATGAAAGGAATCAGAAGACTAGGAGAAGCAAGAAGGTTAGGCTTACACAGGAAGGACAACTGCAGGCTTAATTGTGACATTTTTAATTTGTATTTAAATATGTGTGTATCAATAACAAAAAAAAAACAGGTGCCTTAAAAGTTTACTATTTTTTTTTTTTGTTTAGTCAATAATTGGATGTGGCACCTACTATACTTATGGCCCTGTAATTATTTGTTAAGGTTATATATGCTATAACTGTGAACATGATGAAGGGTGGGGATGCCTGAAACCGTTGCTAATTGCATTAACATACTGTATGTGCCTCTGTTTGCACTGCAACAGAAAAAGATACATTTTGTAAATTTGCTATTTGGTTATGCACGCAGAACTCTTTCCTTGGAATATATACTTACTGCATACAGTGTGTATATATATATCTATGTATATACATATATATGTATGTGTGTATGTATATGTGTATATATATATATATATATATATATATATATATACAGTATCTCCCAGAAGTGAGTACACCCCTCACATTTTGTAAATATTTTATTATATCTTTTTATGTGACAACACTGAAGAAATGACACTTTGCTACAATGTTGGCAACAACAGTGACTACACCCTTAAGGGAAAATGTCCAAATTGGGCCCAAAGTGTCAATATTTTCTGTGACCACCATTATTTCCCAGCACTGCTTTAACCCTCTTGGGTATGGAGTTCACCAGAGCTTCATAGGTTGCCACTGGAGTCCTCTTCCACTCCTCCATGACGACATCACGCTGGTGGATGTTAGAGACCTTGCGCTCCTCCACCTTCCATTTGAGGATGCCCCACAGATGCTCAATAGGGTTTAGGTCTGGAGACATGCTTGGCCAGTCCATAACCTTTACCTTCAGCTTCTTTAGCAAGGCAATGGTCGTCCTGGAGGTGTGTTTGGGGTCGTTATCACATTGGAGGGGGAGAGGATCATGCTCTGCTTCAGTATGTCACAGTACATGTTGGCATTCATGGTTCCCTCAATGAACTGTAGGTTCCCAGTGGCGGCAGCACTCATGCAGCTCCATACCATGACACTCCCACCACCATGCTTGACTGTAGGCAAGACACACTTGTCTTTGTACTCCTCTCCTGATTGCTGCCACACACTCTTGACACCATCAGAACCAAATAAGTTTATCTTGGTCTCATCAGACCACAGGACAATTGTTCCAGTAATCCATGTCCTTAGTCTGCTTGTCTTCAGCAAACTGTTTGCGGGCTTTCTTGTGCATCATCTTTAGAAGAGGCTTCCTTCTGGGAGGACAGACATGCAGACCAATTTGATGCAGTGTGCGGTGTATGGTCTGAGCACTGACGGGCTCACCGTCCACCCCTTCAACCTCTGCAGCAATGCTGGAAGCACTCATACGTCTATTTCCCTAAGACAACCTCTGGATATGACGTCGAGCATGTGCACTCAACTTCTTTGGTCGACCATGACGTGCCTGTTCTGAGTGGAACCTGTCTTGTTAAACCACTGTATGGCCTTGGCCACTGTGCTGCAGCTCAGTTTCAAGGTCTTGGCAATCTTCTTATAGCCTAGGCCATCTTTATGTAGAGCAACAATTCTTTTTTTAGATCCCCAGAGAGTTCTTTGCCATGAGGTGCCATGTTGAACTTCCAGTGACCAATATGAGAAAGTGAGAGTGACAACACCAAATTTAACACACCTGCTCCCCATTCACACTTGAGATGTTGTAACACTAACAAGTCACATGACACCAGGAAGGGAAAATGGCTAATTGGGCCCAATTTGGACATTTTCAGTTAGGGGTGTACTCACCTTTGTTTCCAGTGGTTTAAACATGAATGGCTGTTGAGTTATTTTGAGGGGACAGCAAATTTACACTGTTATACAAGCTGTACACTCACTACTTTACATTGTAGCAAAGTGTCATTTCTTCAGTGTTGTCACATGAAAAGATATAATAAAATATTTACAAAAATGTGAGGGGTGGACACACTTCTGTGAGATACTGTGTATGTATGTATGTATGTGTATGTATATGTATATATATATATATATATATATATATATATATATTGCTGCTAAATGGCAGACAGCTTGATGTGCTATAAATGTATAATTTTCTCACTAATTTGCTTAATGAAAGTTCTTTCATTAACTAATTAACCAAACAGATTGTATTATACTTTAATAAGAAGAAAAATTAGATTGCACTGTATTTTACTATAGTAATTTAGTCAGAAAAGCATTAATTTTGATTGTTTCATATAGGTACTTCACAGTTTATATTTCACTTTACAATATAAATTAATAAGTCAATCTCAATTTTAAAAGGTAGGAAATATATCATTTCCAACTATTAAGAAGACATAGAGGCGGCCATACACTATGCAATGTTCTTGAGAATTTTTCTTTAGATTTACCAAAAACCATACATTATTTGGTCAAACCTAAACAACAGTTTCAACTGTATCCAATTAGACAGGCCCTTGCACTACATAGTTGAAGGTAAATCTAAAGGAAATTGGGCAGAAAATGGACAGAAAATTGTAAGAACATTGTATAGTGTATGGCCAGCCTAAAGTTGGAAAGTAAAAAATCAGGAGCACTTCTGCATAGAAACTAATTAGTTTCCAGGTTTTATTTCCAAAGCTTAATTGAGCAAGTTGAACTTATAAGATGATTGGCTGCCATGCACAGCTGCACCACTTTCTGAGTCAGGGGTGGACTGATCATTCGAGCACTCGGACACTGCCCGAGGGCCCGGGGTCAGTAGGGAGCCCCATGAGATGATCCTAGTACCTTTCATTGGCTTTTTTGGGTGTGGGCAAGGACACAGGGGCCCCATGATCCCCTGTTGCCCGGGGGCCCCATGAGTTGTCAGTCCGCCCCAGTTCTGAGTGCACCAGTTTAGTAAATCTGCCCCACAGTCTTTCAGTCTGACTGTAAAATATGCTAATGCTTTTAAAGATTTGATTTAAAAAAAAAAGATTCAATGTGCATCAAACAAAAAGTTGTGCAAAGTCTTAGATGTTGTTTTCTTTATAAATCAACCACAGCTTGAGTAGAAAAGCCTGTGTTCTTCCAGCATTCTGCAGAGTGGAACCCTTGCTCTCTGAGGAAGCAGTCATCACTTTGCACATGTACCCTCTTCAGAGTCAGACCCAGAGCTCTCCAATGAGCTTTGCACATCAGTAGGGGGTATGCTGGACTTCTGATATAGGACCACTGCTTCCCCACATAAAGCAAGAGTCTGACTCTGCGGGCAGGAGAAAGATTTTCTACTGAAGCTGTGGCTGCTTTTAAAAGAAAACAAACCATTAGACATCGAACACCTTTTTGATGCACCTGTAAGTTATTTCTGAACAGGGGCGGACTGACCATTTGGAAACTCGGGCACTGCCCGAGGGCCCGGGGTCAGTAGGGGGCCCCATGAGATGCCCCTGGTACCTTTTTCATAGGCTTTTTTGAGTTTGGGCAAGGACACAGGGGCCCCATGATCCCCTATTGCCCGGGGGCCCCATGAGTTGTCAGTCCACCCCTGTTTCTGAATAGTGATTTAAAGCGTATCTAAACTCAAAAGCAAAAATATAATATATTGCAGATTACAATCCTTAGATGTATTGGTTGCACTGCCTTTCTATTCTTCAGGTTATTTTAGTGCTTGGTGATCCTATTCCAGGGTAACAATGCTTACTCAAACTACTGTATCTACAAAGGAGCAGAGTTGTTGCCCTAGGACAGAAAGTCTGTTACGACTACAGAACACCTCCTCCTCCTCGCTGCCACAGCACAGGAAGAGGTGTTTTGTAGTTCACAGAGGTAACTTGGGCAGATAGATTAGAGTGTTTGAGATAATAACTGCAGGATGCACAGAACAACATTAGATTTCTGGCAAGATCAAAAGAGATTTTTACACTTATGGAACAGATATTGTATATTAAAACACATTAAATGGTAAATATAACAGACCAGAAAGGAGAGTATATGAAAAGTTCATTAATACATACAGTCTCAGTGTAATTAAAACATTTGAAACCAGACCAAATTTTAAAGTTTTTGTATACCATGGTTAACTCAACAATAAGTTCGTAAACAATTTTCTCACCCCTTTCTTAGAACATATGGGGCCTTAATTTTGTTTATGTTTATATCCAGAATGTATTTTTCATAATAATCAGAGAAATGGTCAGAAATGCAAAAAAAGAATGCAGTTTCAGTTTGTTTATTTCATATTAGAGAATTCAAAGCATTTACAGAATTACTCAAATTAGCCCATCTGGCACCGCCATAATGTCAATGTCATAATGACTGAAGTCATAATTTTTCCCCATTCTGGTGTTTGATGTGAACTGAAACTCCGGACCTGTATCATCATGTTTAATGCTTTGGACTTCTGTCACATGATTTGCAGAATAGATAAACACAATAATAATCGGGTGTATAGGTGTTAAATACAAATTGTTCAGTGAGTGTATAAACTGAGTATAAATATAAAATGGACACAGTCTGAACAGCTATATACATTTGATGCTGAAATTTCTAAAGTTTTCTGTCAAAACATATACAGTATATGAGGTTGTAAATTGTAAAACAACACCAGTCAGGATGAGAAGCTACATTGGGCTAGAGATCGAAGGGAAAAGGATAACATCAACAGTAATAGGTACTGTTTATATTAGGGTGGAAAAGGATGGTTAATGCAAAATTCTTAATTGCTCATCTAAAACATCAAAATCCTATGGTATGCCAAAAGTATTGATTTACTTAGGGCTAATAGACCGTTTTCTTTGCGAAGGAGGTTGCACTTTGCAAGGAAATATTACTCAGAGCTTAGTGAATAAGGTGAAGCTCTGAGACTTCCATCAACCAATCTTGTGCAAGCAAGAAAAAAGTGGGGTTTTTTTGCATGCAATTGGGTATTCTTTGCAAAGTGACATTTCTCCACATTTACTAAGCTCTGGGGAAAACTCCCTTTCAAACTGAGCAGCCTATTTGCCATTACTGAATCAGCCCCAAAGTGTCAATGTTGAAGTGTGGTTGAGTAGTGACACTTCACCTGACTCTTAACCCAGAGTTCAAGTTGCAACTTAAAATTTTATGGTAAGTAGTTTTTCAGAAATTGTTTTTTTAAAGGGGTGCATATTGGAAAACGTATAATATAGCATGGCATAAGAAAGTTGAAGGTCCTCTTTAGGTCCTCTAGAAACAAGGTAAGATCATGGTTTGTCCATTAGAAACCCCTTTCTATATACACTGCTCAAAAAAATTGAAAACACATCAGATCTCAATGGGGAAACATATACTGGATATCTATACTGATATGGACTGGATAATGTGTTAGGAACGTAATGAAATTTATCAACCTACAGACTGAACTTAACAAGTTCCAGCCCGGCCTATAGCCAGATGGCGGCCGGGCGAGAAGCTCGTACCTCCGGGTGAACGCCATAATGTGTCCTTTCAGTCATGCGCAGTTTGCCTGCCCGCAGAGCCACGCAGCGGTGCGATCTGTCACCAGCCGTGTACCTCGGACACGGCCAATGACAGATCTGTGTACCGGCCCCGTTGCCGGTACCATGTGAACTGCTGTGACCAATCACAGCAGGTCACATGACAGTTGTATACAATGGATGGCTTTCTTTCATGCCATCCATTGTATACTAGTGTGTCTAGCTGTGAGTGGTCACATGCACAAGCTGGGCTAATCACAGCTCAGCTGTGTCATGTGATTAGCCGTGGCCAAATCACAGCTAAGCATAAAAAAAAACCCTCAATGAATCGATTTCATTCAGGTAAATGCTTGCTTATAGCAAAAAAATTATTTGCTATAAGAAAATTGTGTAAAAAAAAAAAAAAATACTGATCACTTCCCCAAAGTAGTACAATGTTACTATGGTAACATTATACTACTTTTGTCATAGTGAAATATGAAAAAAGAATCTTGAAAAAAAGTAATAAAAAATAATAATAAAAAAAAAATGATCAATTTTTTTTTGTACTGTCACCAGTCAGTGTCCCTGTTCACCGCCATGCCAGTTATATGATGATGCTGTACTGCACTGGTGACAGTATGTAAAAAAAACAAAATATTGAAAATCATTTTTTTTATTTCTTCATTTCCGAACAATTATGACAAAAAATTACAACTTCAAAAAACTCGCCATGCCTGTTATGAAATACATCGGACTGTCTACTTTGCAAAAAGGGGTCATTTGGGGGATATCTGTACTGTTCTGACATTCTTGGACCTCAAAAAATTAGATTGGCCATCAGTACTTCAGAATTGATCAATTTTCAGATATATCCCATAGTTTGTGAACTCTATACCTTTCCTACAGACTAAATAATACATCCTAATTTGGGTTATTTTCACCAAAGACATGTAGCAGAATACATTTTGGCCTAAATTTATGAACAACAATTATTTATCTGCAAAATTTTATAACAGAAACAAAGAAAAAAGTGATTTTTTTTCAAAATTCTTGGTCTTTTTTTGTTAATTTAGCAAAAAATAAAAACCCCAGAAAGAAAGCTCTAGTTGTGTGAAGAAAATGATAACATTTTAGTTTGGGTACAATTTTACATGACTGCGCAATTGTCATTCAAAGTGTGAGAGCGCTGAAACCTGAAAATTGGCCTGGGCAGGAAGGGGTAAAAGTGCTCTGTATGGAAGCGGTTAAAGACACCCTGAAAATCAAAGTAAAAAATTATGCACCAGGCTAGTCGATTTTGCTGAAATTGAATTACAGCAACTCATAATGGTACTCAGTAGCTTGTATGGCCCCCACATGCTTGTATGTATCCCTGACAACATAAGGGCATGCTCCTAATGAGACGACAGATGGGGGTTTATTTACTAAAGCTAGAGAGTCCAAAATCTGACTCCCTTCTGCATAGAAACCAATCAGCTTCCAGGTTTCATTGCCAAAGCTTCATTGAACAAGCTGAGGTTAGAAGCTGATTGGTTTCTATGCAGAAGGGAGTCTGATTTTGGACTCTCCAGCTTTAGTAAATAAACCCCATGGTGTCCTGGGGTATTTCCTCCCAGATCTGGACCAGGGCATCACTGAGCTCCTGGACAGTCTGAGGTGCAACCTGGCGGCTTCGGATGGATCGAAACATGATATCCCAGAGGTGTTCTATTGGATTTAGGTCAAGCGAGCATTGGGCCATTTAATTACATCAATTCCTTCATTCTTCAGGAACTGCCTCCATACTCTCACCACACGAGGCCAGGATTGTTGTGCACCAGGAGGAACCCAGGACCCACTGCTCCAGCATAGGGTCTGACAGTGGGTTCAAGGATTTAATCCGGATACCTAATGGCAGTCAGGGTGCCATTGTCTAACCTGTAGAGGTCTTGTCAGGGAACAAGAAGATCGCCGCAGCGCATGAATCTGCGCATACGCAGGATCCAGACAAGGCATACAGGCAGGCACTAGGACCCAGGCGCGCCTGTCACCAATGATGGCGTCGGGCAGGCACTAGGACCCAGGTGTGCCTGTCGGCGCTGGGCGGGCTATTTAAAGAGCACCTTCGTGCTGATTCAGTGCTGACTGGTCTTCAGCTTCCCCCCTGTGTCCTGCCTGTATCAATACGTGTTCCTTGTTGCTGACCCAGCTTGTTCCTGACTATGAGTACTCTCCTGTCCCTGGTTCCCGACTTTGGCTCTGATCCTGACTTTGGCTTCTCCCTCTGATTTGGTACCACGCTGCCCGACTGTTATGACCCTGGCTATCCTGCAACTCCGCTCCAGTCCTGTCTCCTGGCTGCATACCTGGCTCCGCCGTGCATCTGGCAATTCACCAAACCTGCCTGAGCTCCTACAACTCCGCTCCAGTCCTGTCTCCTGGCTGCATACCTGGTTCTGCCGTGCATCTGGCAATCTACCGAATCTGCCTGGGCTATCGCTGCAGTACCCTAAGCAACTGATACCCTGCCTACCAAGGCCATCATCCACAAGAGCCACAAGCAAACCACTGGTGCTCTTGTCCCCCCGGTCCCTAGACTCCCTCTGTTCCAACCTCAGCGGGGTCAGGACTAGTGACACAAGTGAGGCCGACCTCGTCAATTCAGTCTCCCCTCAGGTCTATGCGTCCCTCCATGGATTGTCCTCTCTAGACCATCACTGACCCACCACCAAAATAGTCATGCTGAATGATATACAGGCAGCATAACATTCGCCACGGCTTCTCCAGAACCTTTCACGTCTGCCACGTGTGCTCAGGGTGAACCTGCTCTCATCTGTGAAAAGCACCGGTGCACCAGTGATGGTGTTCAATGGCAAATGCCAATTGACCTCTATGGTGCCAGGCAGTGAGCACAGGGCCCACTAGAGGACAGAGGGCCCTCAGGCCACCCTTCTGAAGTCTCTTTTTGATTGTTTGATCAGAGCCATTCATACCAGTGGCCTCCTGGAGGACATTTTGTAGGGCTCTGGCAGTGCTCATCCTGTTCCTCCTTACATAAAGGAGCAGATACCAGTCCTGTTGATGGGTTAAGGACCTTCTACGGCCCTGTCCAGCTCTCCTAGAGTAACTGCCTGTTTCCTAGAATCTCCTCCATGCTCTTGAGACTGTGCTGGGAGACACAGCAAACCTTCTGGCAATGGCACGTATAGATGTGCTATCCTGGAGGAGTTGGAGTGCCTGTGCAACCTCTGTAGGGTCCAGGTATCGCCTCATGCTACCAGTAGTGACACTGACCCTAGCCAAATTCAAAACTGGTGAAAAACAGTCAGAAAAGATGAGTAGGGAAAAAATTATCAGTGGCCTCCACCTGTAAAACCATTCCTGTTTTGGGGGTTGTCTCATTGTTGCCCATCTAGTGTACCTGTTATTAACCCCCTCTGCTGCTCAACTGATCAGGTAAATATCTCAGGAGTTTAAATGACTTGATGCTTTTTTTGGGCAGAGTATTTAGTAATGGTGTAAAAAGTCACAAGAGACCATCTGATCATGGAGGGACAGTCTAGGTCAACTCTTTAAAAAGATTCTTTAACCTAAAACTGATGCTTCATTTCTTGATTGATTCCCAGTGTTAAAACACCTCAAAGGCCAACAGATGGCCGCACAAGGCTGCACACACAGTGACAGGGAGCAACGGCTTTCATACGTCAGTGTGCCAAAAGACATTGTCCTGTGTACATCGGAAGCTGTGCAACTGGTGCTATTCTGACCACGTGTGTTACTACAATTACTATTTAATCATGAACGGCAAATTAGAACAAAGAGTAAACGTGAAATTGTGCGTGGAACTGGGCAAATCGCTGGATCTCTGCAATGTTGTCAAAACGGCGACCTTTGAGCTGGATCTTCATCTTCAAGAAGAGGGCATGTTCGAGGGTTGAACTCGTTGAAGGTCTTCCTGGTCTCTCGTCGTCTTTCAGTGATGTTCTTCCACTCTTGAAGCCCGCATGCCACTCAAAACAACTCGAATGATCCTTCGCAGTATCACCGTAAACTTGCTGAACCATGTCAAACGTCTCTGTGGCACAGTTGCCCAGTTTCGCACAGAATTTCACATTTGCTTTTTGTTCTAACTTGCTGTCCATGATGAAATAGCAGACGTGGTAAAGCACATTGTCAGAATAGCACCAGTTGCACAGCTTCTGATGTAAACAGGATAATGTCTTTTGGTGCACTGCCTTATGAAAGTCATTTCTCCCTGTGACTGTGTGTGCAGCCTTGTGCTGCCATCCATTGGTGTGTTACCAAACTAGTCTTGAAACGTTTTGAAGCCACCTCATATATGTATTGGAGACCCACATTTTGTGCTGTTTTTATTTACTCATTTTTGTGGCGAATTCTACAGAAACACTAAGGTGGATAGGAACTAGAAGACCTGTTGGGATCTGTGGAAGTGAGATCTTGCTTTTAGAGTGTCCAAGATGTAAGAAGTCAGGAGATGTTTAAGCCCACCAGGGTCCGCCCAGGGGCGGACTGACAATTCATGGGGCCCCGGGCAATAGGGGATCATGGGGCCCCTGTGTCCTTGCCCAAACTCAAAAAAACCTATGAAAAAGGTGCCAGGGGCATCTCATGGGGCCCTCTACTGACCCCGGGCCCTCGAGCAGTGCCTGAGTTTCCAAATGGTCAGTCCGCCCCTGGGTCCGCCCTAAACTAACACTTTTAGAGAGAACAGCATATTCAACGTGAATATGAAATTGTAGAGCAAGCTGAACAGCCATGTGTATTAAGGCATATAATTTAATACATGAATTCAACAACAAGAGAGCACGTGTCACACTGTAGGAATCTGCTGAACATTCCCTTTTTGGAATCTCATGTCCTCAGTTTGAAATGAAGACTTTGTAGATAAGACAGCAAACTTGGCATCACTCGACTACTAGGGAAAAAATGCAAAGCAAGGGTTAACTAAGTTATTTCAAAATAGATTTTGTTCTTTTAAAATCCATTTCTATTCGTGACCTTCATGGAAACAATCCATTTACACTTTATAAAGGCATTTTCTTCACCCTGCAAAGCATTTTTCACAATATTTTCTGGTAATTGCACATTAATAGATTCTTCTAGGGAGGTTGCATTCCTTGGAAATTCCAGATAAAATGGTCATTCCTATTTACAGCTCTCTGGTAATTACCTTGACATTTCAACATAAGGATGCCAGCTTCTCACGTACTGTAAATCTTGCTCTGCATATTATAGGTCTGGAAGATTTAGATTGACATTTTATTTTCAAACAAAAACATATTAGACCAAATGCATTGTCAAAGAAGACTTGAAATCAGCCTTTGTTTGACACCTGTCTAGATAAGATGTGTGGGAGTTGTGTTAATGTAATCCTGCTTTGCATAACAAGCATGCTAAACATCTGTAGATTCGTATTTAGAAACTGTGTGCTATGGTTCACAGCAATTGCATTGCAAAACTTAAAGTGAAGTTCCAGTGAAACTATAAAAAAAAAATAAAAGTCAGTAGCTAGAAAAACTGTAGCTGCTGACTTTTAAAAAAATAGCCTCACCTGTCCCTCGATCCTGCAGTGTCCTCCCCGCAGCCGTTTCTCCGGGCATCCTGTGTTCCTGGCGCTGGCATCTGCAGTGTGCGCACTCGGCTGCAACAGATCCCACACAGATCCCAACAGGTCTTCAGTTCCTATCCACCTTAGTGTTTCTGTAGAATTCGGAATTTAGGAACACTAAGTGCTCCTGGTGTTGGGATGCAATGTAGCCCCAATATGCCCACTGCACATGCGCGAGAAGCACTGTGCTTTGTGAATGGTCACGTGTCCCAAAAGACTAGGGGGAGGGAGGGGGGAAGGACAACTTCTGCTTCAAATCTACTAGGCGATCACAGCAGAAGTGGTAGCGGGTACCTGTCAATTTTGGGTACAAGCTCCAAGGTGCCAATCTGTAATGGGGAGCGGGGGACCAGTCTTTAAAGCAGAACTTCCCCTTTTGGGTAGAGCTCTGCCTTAAAGCTAAACTCCAGGTACAAAGCCACAAAGGATATAATAAAGCCACTTTGCATGCTCCAAATGCTTTTGCCAGATATTACCTTGTAAAAGTAGCAGCAACATCATCACTGTGATGTATATAGCCTTTGCCTAAGTGTCATGCCACAACACAAACATCGTATATGAACAATACCAATACAGTGCAAATAAATATAAGTGCAATTCTCATCATGAAAATGAATCCAGAATATGTGGAGTGAATTTGCGCAATGGTAGTGGGCTGCTGCTAACACCTAACACACCCTAAAAATGTGTGGGACCAATGTAAATAAAGGGTGTTACGCTGCTCCAACTACTAAAGATATTATGTAAATTGTGCAAATATGTGTAAAATGTTTGAGTGCTGATGACTACTAACATGCACCTCCCCCGCTTGTAAATCATTCATATATGCACTAAGTGCTCCTGGTGTTAGGATGCAATGTAGCCCCTATCACCCATAGCAGAGACCATACCATGCTACAAAACACCTTCCCCCTCTACCATAAATCGATGGTGACACTTGACAAAAATAAATAAACTGTGTTCTAAAAATAGCAAATGTGTTGGACAGGTACTATAAAGCACCTCCCCCTGTTAATGTGACAATATATGTATACTCAGAATGTGGGACATAACATTAACAATACAATGCCCCAATACAAATTGAATAGTTAGTGCTTATCCCCCAAACCAAATCCACAAAGCTGTAATACACCAATCCCCTGAATCAATTGCACAAAAAAAGTGCTTAGACCAGGAAAGTCAAACTGTGATCTGCAGAATTAGTCCAATAAAGCTTTCTTGTGCTCAAATGTTCTGTAGGTGATGAAAACAAAACAGTGCCTCCACTCGTGCCCCCCCTTTTCTACTGCACTCACCCCAATGTTTGACCACTGTTTCCAATGGGTCCAACGCGCTAAATGATCTTAGACGTATCTGTCCTCTGTCATACGGGCCATAAGTAGGTATGTCAAAGAGAGGGAAGCCATCTTATGGGTAATGGCAGGAAAAAAGGTGAAAAAGTTTCTCTTGCTTTTCACCATCCTCACTCCCGTCTACTGATTGGGCAAGAAGCATCTGTGCATTTGGGGGGATTTTGTCTGCATTCTCCACTCCACTGAATCCAGCCATCTTCTTATGGATTACCAAGTGACAAATTAAAAAAATGCTACCAACGTGCTCCAAAATCCTCCCACCAGTATTGCAAACTCCTTACCAAATAGAGGGATCTCATGCAGAGATCATAAGCACCTGGCTGCCACGCAGCTACAATGCCTTCCAATGGCACAATGACCAGCACAGGGGCTAAATGGTTAGCACTTCCGCCTGGCAGTACTAGGGTCGTAGGTTCAAATCCCAATCACAGAACCACCTGCCTGGAGTTTACATGTTCTCCCTGTGCCTGCGTGAGTTTCCTCCAGGTACTCTGGTTCCCTCCCACACTTCAAAGACATGCTAGTAGGTTAATTTACTCCTGTCTAAATTGTCCATAGTATGTGTATGTATGAATGTGAGTTAGGGACCTTAGATTGTACACCCCTTGAGGGTTAGGGACTGATGTGAATCTACTATATATATATATATATATATATATATATATAAAGCACTGTGTAAATTGACAGCGCTATATAAGTACCTGAAATAAACAAAAGAATGTATATGTAGAAGTTCTAATTAAGTATGTATATGATGGTATCCACATTTGCATACATAGCTTCTGCTTCCTTGTATGTATGAATGTACGTTAGGGACCTTAGATTGTACACCCCTTGAGGGTTAGGGACAGATGTGAATGTACAATATATATGTAAATCAATGGCGCTGTATAAGTACCTGAAATAAATAAATAACACAGTAATCCTAATTAATGCTCAAAATACATATACAAAAATAGAGCAACAAATGTCCATCGCCTGATTTGCTTTTTAAAAAGAGGATATATTTATTAAAAAGCCACTCACATAATACTGATAATGGCACCACATCAAATCACAGGAACTGGCACAGCCACAGATCGCAACGTCATGCGTGATGATGTCAAATACCAGGCCCCGCCCAACACATTTCTTCTAATCAGACATCTTCCAATAGACAGGATTACTACACAATTCTGGAAGACATATGCAAAGTACACCAAAACGTAAGTAAGATTATACATGCCGCTTGAATTTGGACAATATTTGATTATACTGGAGTTCAGCTATATAATAAACCTGTAGGTAGGGGTTAAATCCCCTTTAATTGTTACCCCTCCTGGTGGGAGGAGCTGTTATCTTTGCCTATTTAAGGCAGGGGCGAAGTCAGATTGCAGCAAACAGCCTGGAACCAAGGAAGGGAGAGAGAAATCAACAAAGTGGGGGTTGTGTGTTCTCCCTTTCAGAAGAGGGACTGGCAAGGGCTGTAGGGCTGATGCTTAGGATTGGGATCCTGGAAGGACAATTTAGGAGTGTTATGTGAGTACTTTAGTGTTACCTCCATCCAAATACCAAATGTAAGAGTTTTAACTGAACTACAATGCACTATTGCCATAGTTTGGAACTGTGCTATTACCTCTGAAATAGAATGATCTGCAAAATTGTAATTAGTACTGTGATCAGTAGAGAAGTTACTTTGTATAGAGAAGCCTCTGTGTGATGGTCTTTTGGAGAGTGGGTGGAATATTGTTTAGTGCACAGCTAATACCTGATGAAAAAGAATTGTAGTGACTTTATTATCAAGGTGGTGGTTTAGGAAAGGGGGTCACCCTCTGGTGGTGAGAGTGAACACTTTTGTGCAACATGCTCCCAGTGCATCACAGGCCCAGTGTTTAGAAGAACTCCCCGAGCCCTAATGTGAATCACGTGAAAACTCAGGCCTGTGTACAATTGTGCAGTAAGGGGTTACGTAGTGAGGACCAGCAGGATGTGGAATGGGTCTCTGATTGGCATTATTGCAAGTGAATCTAGCTAAGTGGGGGTGGAAAAGACAATGTGCAGCTCCAAGACTCTGTGGATAGGTGGGGCCATTTCCATGTGAAAGGAATATGGGTACCCGGCCTACAAGTTTGATTAGTTTAATCTCTATGTATCACCTGAGGCCAGTCATTTCATTGGATATATATGAGGGTTAACAACCAAAGGTACAGCTGCTCCTCCTCCTGCTGTCTACTCAGTAAATGGGCACTACAACCAACCCCCTTCCAAAGCCCACCGCATTTGAGTGAAAAGAGAAGACCTTGGATCCAAGTGGGGTGGGAGAGGAAACAGCACAGGGCAGAAGTGGTACTGATTTAGAAGAAGGTAAGCAGGAGTATAGACAAAGGCAATAGATATTTGCTGTCAAGTTTGCCTGTCTGTCCTTTGCTGCATGAAGTCCCTCTCTCTCTTTTTCCCACTCTCTCTTCCCCCTTCTCTCATTCCCTCTCCCATCTCTCACTCCCCCCCCCATCCCCAACCCCCTCGCTTCTTTCTTCCTTTCCCCCCTCTTCTCTCTTTCTCCTCTGTCTCTCTCTCTTCCCTCCTTGTTCCCTCCCCCCATCTGTCTTTCCACTGTCTCTCTCTTAGACTCTCTCTGTCCTCTCTCTCCCCCATCTCTCTTTTAATTTCCCTCTCTTCCTCCCCTTTTTCTCTCCCCCATCTCTCTTTTAATTCCCCTCTCTTCCTCCCCTTTTTCTCTTCCCCACCTCTCTTTGCTCCCCATCCCTCTATCTCTCTTTGCTCTCCTCCCTCTCTCTTCCCTTCCTCTCATCTTTGTCTCTCTCTTACCCCCTCTCTCTCCCCCCTCCCTTTTTCTCTTTTCTCCTTCTCGCTCCCCCCCCCCCCCCCATTTTCTCTCTCTCCTCACCATTCCCCCCTCTTTCTCTTACTTCCCTCTTTCTCTTCCTCACCATCTTCCCCCTCTCTCAACCCCCCCAGCCTTCTCTTTTCTCCCCCCTCTCCCCTATTCCCCCTCTTTTTTCTTCCTCTCTTTCTCTTCCGCCTCCTCTTCCCCTTCTTTCTTATCCCCCCTCCTAACCCACTGATCCCTTTATTTTTCCCCTCTTTCTTGCTCCCCACTGGCTCGATCTCCCCTCACACTTTCTCTTCTACCCCTCATACTTTTTCTCTTCCCCGCTCTGTCTATCCCCCCCCTCTACCCCCCACCCTTCTTCCCCCTCTCTCTCTATTATCCCTTCTCTTAACCCCCCCCCATTCTTATCTTTTCTCCCTCCCTCTCTCCCCCCCCCCTCCCCTATTCCCCCTCTTTCTTTTTCTTCCTTTCTTTCTCTTCTGCCTCCTCTTCCCCCTATCTTTCTTATCACCCCCTCCTAACCCACTCACACCTTTATTTCTCCCCTATTTCTTGCTCCCCTCTGTCTCTCCCTCCCCTAACACTCTCTCTTCCACCCCTCATACTTTTTCTCTTCCCCTCTCTGTCTATCCTCCCTCTCTCTCTGCCCCCCCTTCCCTCTCTCTTTTTCCCCCCTTTCATGCTCTCTATTTTTCCTCTTCTGCCATACCTACAGTCCGTTGGTTTCTTTGTTGCATCCCAGGGTGCTCTAGGGCTTCAAACTATCAGCATGTTCATATGTTTTCATGCTGTCTTTACTTTTTAAATGTAAAGGTGTGCAGATCACTTGTTATGGGTATTGTTAATGTTTACATACAGTATTATTTATATTGCTTATCCTCTTCCCAACTGCGTTATAGCCGAAAGATAGCTAAAGCAGTCATCTAGTTCTAGGAGGGTGTCCATAGACGTTCTCCCAGAACCCCATCCCCTGCTCCCCCTCCTTTGGACACAGCTAATCACAGATCAAGATAAAGGATCAATCACAGCGGCGCTTTACCATGTGATCAGCTATGTCCAATCACATGGACATAGCTAACATGTAAACTGTGTTTGTGTGAGGCAAAGAAAGCCAATTACCAGCAAGACTGTCAGTGCACAGCTTACACTGATCATCAGGGCACTGATTATTAGTGCAGCCCCATCAGTGCAGCATACAATAACAATTTAGACAACTGTGTGCGTCCAATCTTGTTTCAACTGTTTGGGAGGGCCCTTTTCTATACCAGTACAGTGGTCTTTAAGCCAGGTCCATAAAGACCGGGTTGCAAATATTTAGTGTGGAGAAACTTGAATGACCTGCAGAGAGCCCTGACTTCTTCCCTATTGCACACCTTGGAATCGAAACGTCCATTGCCAGTTAGGTCTTTTTGTCAGTACCGGACCTTGCATGCTGTTTTGCCTAAAAGGGCACAAAATCCCACAGACACTGCAAGATCTTGCAGAAAGCCTTCTAGAACAGTGCAGGCTGTTTTAGCCTTGCATGGATTTAGAATGGGATGTCCAACAAGCTCATATAGGTGTGACGGCCAGGAGTCCACAAACGTTTGGCCAGCTCAGATGTATTGTGGATGCATTCTTTCACATTTTAACCAACTTTTTTGACTGTAGTGTATACTAACTTTTGGTATCTGGATCCCATGACACAGTTAAAACCCAAGTTCTCTGACCGAGTACTATGGTGTCAGAGGGTTTAGTGTTTTTCTAATATGCTGTATGTTATGAATCCTTTTTTGAGGGAATGTGTTATACAAGAACTACTTTGTGGATATTTATGATTAATGTATTTATGGTTTATACTCTTGTATAATAGGTAAAATCAATTGATTGGACCTTGTACTACTGTCTCTATCCCGGAAAAGCTACGCCATTCCTGTACAAACCCCTTAAGTTACACAAATAACATTGCTAAGTATTTGGCAACTATCCTATCACCCTTAGTTGGCAACACAGTACACCATATTCATAACACTAAAGAATTTGTCAACAAGGTACAGTATGTGGGTTGCAGTTAGAGACAGAAGAGACAATGGTGTCTTATGATGTCACATCCCATTTCACTTGTATACCAATGGCAGGTGCTATTGAGACACCAAAGATCCATTATCTCCTGCGCTCAAAGACTCAGATCAAACGGGCGTTAGTAACAAGGAGTGTGTTGTGTGTTCATCCGCTGGTGATCAGAGGTTGTGCAGCTCTATCATGAAGCTGGGGAAGCTTGATAAAACCGTAGAAGAAGATGAAAGAAAGAGCGCACAAACCTTGCGCATTACCTCAATAAATAGTGACTAATTTTATTATTAAGGAAATATACTCACAAAGTGATGGTATAACAGGCATAAGTAACCATAATCCAAACAGGGTTACAGGTAAATCCAAAAGGGGGGGGGGAATGAAGGCTAGCACGTTTCAAAGGGTGCTACGCTATTGAGACTGTACTGAAACATCTGAAACAAGGTAAGACTTTGACAGCAAAACAGAAACAATGGAAATTCCGGATTATTGCAGGGTGCCTACCTACTTTCCCTGCCCAAAAAGACTACCTTGAAGGCTAAGCAGAAAAAATAAATTTTGAGGGTTGGGTATTCTGTATAAAAAGGAATAGGGAAGGGGTTAACTGAGGAAAAACAACACAGTGGGCTACAAACCACATTTACATTTCAGGTGAAATCAAGAAGTGTTTGTGGTTACATATCAAAGGAAAAAAGGATAGGTGTCTGTAGACCCAATGGTCAAGCAGTGAAAGGTACACTTTGCCACCAAAGAGTAACATTACATCAAACATTCCATAACATCCTAACATCCTATCACTTTCTAACTAAATAGTATAGTCACACCACTTTACATATCAACAGGTGTTATGTTTCTCCAGTTGCATTCCTGTTGTCAAATGCTTAACCTGCAGAAAAACAAAAAACAGCAAGGCACCAAGCAAAATCCGAAGCCCAATTCTTATATGAATGACACTTCTAGGCATTTCACTTCATGGCAACACTGATTCAAGATATTTAATAAAAGTCAATCTTTTTATGAAGTTTATTCACCACCTAGTATCAAAAAAGAAAATCACCGTTAACACAACATCTGTAGATTTTGCACAGATACAGTGCCTTGAAAAAATATTTATACCCCTTGAAATTTTCCACATTTTGTCATGTTACAGGCAAAAACGTAAATATACAGACAAACTGTCAGACTTGTCATATTGCGGCAAGTGCTTGGCAGGTGCAGACGTGTTGGCGGGCGTATTTTTAAAAAACATTTTTCGGCAAGTTGGCGTCATCGGGACAATGCTGGACGCCGTGCTTGACGATGGATTACATCAATGGAACCATTTTTTTTTTTTTTTTTTTTTGCATTTTGGCTTTTTTGTTAATTTAAAGGACTTCTAAAAAACTGTTTTGTTTTTTGTTCAGTTAACCACTTGCCCTCCTGAGGATTTACCCCCCTTCCTGACCAGGCCTCTTTTTGCTATACAGCTCTGCACTATTTCAACTGGTAACTGCGTGGTACATGCAATGCTGCACCCAAACAAAATGTATGTCCTTTTTTTCACACAAATAGAGCTTTCTTTTGGTGGTATTTGATCACCTGTGCGCTTTTTATTTTTTGCGCTATAAACAAAAAAAGACCGGAAATTACAAAAAAAAGATGTTGTTTACTTTCGGCTATAAAATTTTTTTAGTAAACTCAGTTAGTCATAAATTTAGGCCAAAATGTATTCTGCTACATGGTAAAAAAAAATCCCAATAAGTGTATATTGATTGCTTTTTGTGAAATTTATAGCGTCTACAAACTATGGTATGGATACTGCAATTTATGCCATTTGTTTGCTATACAGCACTGCACAAGTTTAACTGACAATTGCACAGTCATGCAATATGGTACATAAATGAAACTTACATCTTTTTTTTCAAACAAATAGAGCTTTGTTTTGGTGGTATTTGATCACCTGTGCACTTTTTATTTTTCATGCTATAAACAAAAAAAAAGACAGAAAATTTTAAAGAAAAACTATATTTTCTCATTTCTGTCATGAAAAATATCCAAAAAACTAAAATGTCGACATAAATTTAGGCCAAAATGTATTCTGCTACATGTCTTTGGTAAAAAAAAATCCCAATAAGTGTATATTGATTGCTTTGTGTGAAAGTTATAGCGTCTACAAACTAAGGTATAGATACTGCAATTTACACAGCTTTTACTTTCTGACTGCCTATCACATTTCTTAAACTGCTAAAATACCAGGACACTACAAGCACCCCCAAATGACCCCTTTTCTGAAAGTAGACACCCTAAGCCAGTGATGGCGAACCTTTTTGAGCCCGAGTGCCCAAAACCGCAACACAAACCAACTTTTTTATTTCAAAGTGCCAACACTGCAATTAACCACTTGCTTACCTGGAGGCACTGACAGACGGCACTAATCGGCGGCACTGCTGGGCATCATTGATGGGTGGCACTGACGGGCGACACTGCTGGGCAGCACTGACAGGTGGCACTGCTGGGCAGCACTGACAGGTGGCACTGCTGGGCAGCACTGACAGGTGGCACTGCTGGGCAGCACTGACAGGTGGCACTGCTGGGCGGCACTGCTGGGCAGCACTGACGGGCGGCACTGCTGGGCAGCACTGACGGGCGGCACTGCTGGGCAGCACTGACGGGCGGCACTGCTGGGCAGCACTGACGGGCGGCACTGCTGGGCAGCACTGACGGGCGGCACTGCTGGGCAGCACTGACGGGCGGCACTGCTGGGCAGCACTGACGGGCGGCACTGCTGGGCAGCACTGACGGGCGGCACTGATGGGCGACACTGCTGGGCACTGATGGATGACACTGCAAGCAGTTAATCTCACTTCTGGCAGTGTCGGTGTGGCTTCCAACTCAGCAGCTCATTCCCATCCACGCTGAACACGTTGCCCCTGGCCCCGAAGCAGTGTGGGAGCCTCTTCCTCTCTTCCACGCCCATCCCCGGCTACATCACCCCTGGTGCCAGAGCCGCATTGGAGCCGTTTTCCTCTCGTCCACACCCACCCTGGCCCCAGAGACATGTGGGAAATGTAGTTTGATGGGGGTCCAGTGTGGACGAGATCTGGATGGCTGGTCCGTGTGCGCTCATCTTCCTCTTCTTCCTGACGTGCCCACTGAGATGGCTCTGCGTGCCAGCTCTGGCACACGTGCTATAGGTTCGCCATCACTGCCCTAAGCTATATACTGAGAGGCATATTGAGTCCATGGAAGATTTATTTTTTTTCCACAAGCCTATTGAAAATGACAATTTTTTTTTTTTTTTTGTCACTTAAATTATATATTGCTCACACAAGCCATGGGTATATGTAGAATTACACCCCAAAATACATTCTGCTACTTCTACCGAGTATGGGGATACTACATATGTAAGACATTTTGGGAGCCTAGCCTAGCCTGAAATCCAATGACCACTTTGAAAGCCTGAAGGTGCATAACTTCCTCATTTCACTTCCTCACTACCTATCAGTTTCAGAGGCCCTGAAATGCCAGGATAGCACCAAACTCCCCCAAATGACCCCATTATGGAAAGTAGACACCCCAAGGAAGTTAAAAAGAGGCACGGTGAGATTTGCAGATCTAATTTTTTTCTCACAAGGTTTTGAAATATGAAAATATGTTTTTGTTTTCTTTATTTATTTTCTGAAAATCTGTGGCAACAAACAAGATCTGAAAAATACTCACCATGCTTCTTATCAAATTCCTTGGGATGTTTAATTTCCAAAAAGGGGTCATTTGGGGGGTTTGGTGCTATCCTGGCATTTCAGGGCTTCCGAAACTGTAATGAGGAAATAAAGCCCTTTAAAAGCCTGAAAGAGCTTATTGGATGTTGGGGTCCTGTACTGCCAAAAAGTCTCTCACATGTGGTAATCCTATACTCAGGAGAAGTATTTTGGGGAGTAATTCCACATTTTCCTCTTGGCATGTGTGAGCTATAAATCATTTAAGTGACAATTTTGTGTAAAAAAAAAAAAAAAAAAAAAAAAGTGTGGTAAAAAATTATTTTATTGACTCAACATGCCTCTCAACAAATAGTTTGGGATGTCTACTTTCCAAAAAGGGGTCGTTTGGGGGGTGGGGGCATTTTATGCCCAGCATTAGAAGTTTATGCCACACATCACTCACTCTTCTAACCACCTGAAGACCAAGCCTTTTCTGCCACTTTTTGTTCACATGAAAAAAATCTGTATTTTTTTGCTAGGAAATTACTTTGAACCCCCAAACATTATATTTTTTTTTTAAGCAGACACCCCAGTGAATAAAATGGTGGGTGCTGCAATTTTTTATGTCACATAGTACTCGTGCAGCGATTTTTCAAACGCAAATATGTTTGAAAAAAATACACTTTTTTTACATTTAATGCACAAAAACACAATGTTTTGGCCAATTATTTGGTAGCATAAAAGATGATGATATGCCGAGTAAATAGATACCAAATATGTCATGCTTTAATACTGTGCATTCCCCGTGCAATGGCGACAAACTGCATACATTTTTAATATCCATAGGCAACACTTTAAAACCCTTTACAAGATACAATTTTAGATTTACAGAGGTCTAGTGCTCGAATTACTGCCCTTGATCTGATGTTCACGGCGATACCTCACATGCATGGTGCAACCGCTGTTTACATATTGGCACAGGGTCAACACTTTCGCACGCAGGTGCACGCATGCGCGGGGGAGCGAGGATGCTTTTTTTTTTTTTTAAGTTAATTTGATTTTTTTAATTATTTTTACACTGTCCTTCATTTTTTTTTTTATCACTTTTAATGCTATCACAGCAATGCAAATATTCCTTATAACTTCAATGGGTACTGTCATATATTCTTTATTGAGCAATTTGGGGTCTATCAGACTCTAGATATGTCCTCTGCACCAAGATCGGTGTGATCAGATGCTTTCCCAAATTACAAATGGCGCTGTTTCTATCCTGCAAAATTGAAGTGATGAAATGCTCATAGCTTCCGATTTCTTAGACTATAGAGCTGATTGGCACTATTCCGGTCTCCAGTCAGCGCTATGGTCAGCTGACAAACACCGGCTGCATTCTCAGGTTCCCCTGATGGCACAGGACTGCCTGAGAAGGCTGTAGAAGGCAGCGGGGGAGGGGGGACATCTTCTCCCGCTGCTTATAAAAGCAATCCTACAGCTAATTAGCCACTAGGATTGCTTTTACATGAAAGCCGATTGCTGGCTGAAAAAAACGATACCAGGATAATGCCTGCAGCTGCAGGCATCATCCTGGTATACCACTCAAAGTCCAGTGATATACAAGTACGTCGCTGGGTGTATATGCTATGTTTTTTTTATGCAGCCTGTGGGCTGAATTAAACAAAAAGAAATCTCTGCCAGAAAAAGTGTGTGGTATGCCCACCATTAGAATATACAGCCCTGCATCCACCCAGTTCTAATGGTGGGCACACATGAAATGTGCCAAAAAATATTATAAAATATATATGTTGAAGCATAGGGACTGGCTACCCCAGGCCCCCATGCTTCGACATCTATGCTTTTTTTTTTTAACTGCAGATGAAAAATCTCATCCGACAGCACTGCACACACCTACTTATGTATATTCTGAGAGCAAGACCCAGTTGCTGTCAGAATAAACAAGTCGGTGCTGCAGTTGAATGACATTCCTGCAAAGAAAACAGCGATGGTTAGCAATAAAACAGTAACTCAATAAAACAACTTTTTTATTGAAATATGTGCAAAAACATATTACAAAAAATATATATGCTGAAGCGTAGGGGCCATATGCTATTTTTTTTTTTTTTTTTTTTTTTTATGCAGCCTATGGGCTGAATGAAAAAAAGAGAAGAATTCTCTGCCTTAAAAAGTGTGTGGTATGCCCACCATTAAAATATACCTCCCTGTATCCACCCACGTCTCCACTTTCTCATGAGTTGTATTCACGATATTTCATTTATGTTATGATGGACTCATATGTCCCACTATTACTGTGATTTAGTTAATATTTTATTGTTCCTGTTTTGGATGTGATCACTTACCGACCACAGCTTCGTGATCTACCAGTGAGCCTAATTAATGTGAGAATACGTGCACGTGGAAGTAAGACACTGGCACAAAATGCAGTTTGCCAACTTCCTAATTTCTACTTTATTGAGGAAATAACAGTAACATTTATAAGTCTCATGACGCAGGCAAAGCATATACATTGATTGGGTGAAAAGTCCCCTAGTTTTCCTGTGTGTTCTTCCATCCGTGTTGATATCTTCCAATCATTGTCACCAAAACGACTCATTCCCTTTTATGGGGGTTGTTTACATTAAAAGATACTTTTCTTCTAATGAGTCACCTAGGGTGAGACTCCGGATGAAGGCACCATCTTTGATTATCATTGTTCCATTGCCCTATATCTGATTGTTTTCTTAAGAGAGTAAGGAATTTAGAGAGAGAGAAGCAGAGAGTAGCAAGACTATAAAATTGTCATTTTACTGATCATCTAATAGAACGTGGACTGTCTATCACAGTCCACTACATTCCCTGATCATTTCCATGCGTTTTGCCTATGGTCATGGTTTATTGTCTGTTACACCTTTTGGTCCTCATTTTTGACCTTTATTATTTCAGCTTTCCCTTCATTCCATATTCCTTCCATTTACTGATTATGTTATGATGTATTTATTTTCTCATCTCATTATTTGTTTTGGAATGTATGTGGCATTTGTTATTAGCGCAACATCAATTTTCTGTTTGTTTTTTGCTAGTGGTATAGCCAGGTGTGTGCTGCTGTCCCAATAGTCCCATCTTTTATAGTAGTGGCGCGAAAAGTTTTTTACACATTAGTTAAATTTGCTGTTTCCACCTGAATGGGGAGTGAATGGGGAAAGTACGGGTGCTGCAGAATCTGTGGGCTGCCAATCAGGATTTGCAAGCACGTCCGGAAGGACACTAGAGTCTCTACAGTCCTGTGTGCGAATTCTTGGTGGCTGCGGGACACTTGTACTTGCCATGGCACCAGCTTGTACTGCACTTAGGGGACTCGCTATGTCACCAAGTGATACTGCAGTGCTTGTATAACCAAGACCAGGATATATTAGGCCGCTGGTATTCGCCAGTTCACGAAAGGTAGTGCGGCACTAGTACTGGCACTCTGCTGCATATGAGACAAGTCATGTGGTCCTAGCACTTCAGCTTCACGGGGCCGGGTACACCTGATCTTAACAGGGTCCTCAGAATTTCTAGTGTTAATATGTGGTTACACCCCTTTAGCACCTGATGGATAAATGCATGCACTAGCTGTTGGGATTTGAGCACAGGGATCTCTTGTTAGTTACTAATACTAAGGGGGCACTGGTATAGTTTTGTTTGTGATCAATATATTGATCCGTACAAACACTATACTAGTAATGACGGTTATCAGCGACCTATAGCGTCAGTGCGATAGTGTGCGGGCAATCTAACGCTAGCTGACCCTAGCTGGGAGGGACTCTAACTGACCCTGACGCTATCTGATGCTATCTGACATTGCTAGTGGCACTAATACAGTGATCAAAAAAATACTATACGATGACACTGTACTAATGGTACTGGCAGGGGGCAATCAAAGGGTTAAATGTGGCAGTCAAGGGGTTAAAATGTCTCTAATGTGTGTGGGTGCAAATGTGCTGCTTTTACTCACTTTTGATGTCTTTCTTCTGTATCTGGAGCAAAATGGTTCCAGGGAGGGAAGAACCAGCCAGATCCAGTGCCTGTATTTACAAATACAGGCACAGCTCTGCATCTCCATTCGCTGTAGGAGATCGGCAAAGTCCCGGCCAAAATTACTGGTCGAGACCTGCTGACATACACCTCCTACAGGGAATGACAGCAAGGGTCAGTGTTGGGGTGTGCACACGTGTGCTCTAAACCCAGAAGAGCAGAGCGACGTACGGATACATCGCTTTGCCTGCTGCTGCCGCCTGTCCGCAGTACATTGCGGGCGGGTGGGAAGCGGTTAAAGGAATTTTTAAAGTCTGGCATGTGTATTTTTTTCTTAATTTAACCCTTTAGTGAATGGGTACCCCTTACTCATTCACAAGGTGGGCAGCATCAGAGCCCCCCTTATTTAATGAGGTACCTTGCCAGGCCTGTGCTCAGATCAAGGGTCAAATAAATGTCAGTCCTGCTGCAGCAGGTTATATACATTGTACAGGTGTGCAACTTTGCACGTAGTTTAAGGGGACCCCCCAGACATGATATTTAAAGCAATTTTTCATATGAATGACACTTCTAGGCACTTCACTTTATGGCAATATTGATTCAAGATATTTCATAAAAGTCAATCTTTTTATGAAGTTTATTCACCACCTAGTGGCAAAAAAGAAAAATCACCCTTAACACAACATTTGTAGATACAGTGCCTTGAAAAAGTATTTATACCCCTTGAAATTTTCCACATTTTGTCATGTGACAGGCAAAAACGTAAATGTATTTTATTGGCATTTCCAGTGATAGACCAACACAAAGTGGCACATAATTGTGAAGTGGAAGGAAAATGATAAATGGTTTTCAAAATTTTTTACAAATAAATATCTGAAAAGTGTGGCATGCATTTGTATTCAGGCTCCTTTATTCTAATACCTCTAACTAAAATCTAGTGGAACCAATTACCATCAGAAGTCATCTAATTAGTAAACAGAGTCCACCTGTGTGTAATTTAATCTCAGTATAAATACAGCTGTTCTGTGAAGCCCTCAGAGGTTTGTTAGAGAACATTAGTGAACAAACAGCATCATGAAGGCCAAGGAACATACCAGACAGGTCAGAGATAAAGTTGTGGATAGGTTTAAAGCAGGGTTAGGTTATAAAAAAAATATCTCAAGCTTTGAACACCTCATGGAGCACTGTTCAATCCATCATCCAAAAATGGAAAAAGTATGGCACAACTGCAAACCTACCAAGATATGGCTGTCCACCTAAACTGACAAGCTGGGCAAGGAGAGCATTAATCAGAGAAGTAGCCAAGAGGCCCATGGTAACTCTGGAGGAGCTGCAGAGATTTACAGCTCAGGTGGGAGAATCTGTACACAGGACATCTTAGTTGTGCACTCCACATGGTGGTGGCAGCATCATGTTGTAGGGATGCTTTTCTTCAGCAGGGACAGAAAGCTGGTCAGAGTTGATGGGAAGATGGAAGGAGCCAAATACAGGGCAATCTTAGAAGAAAACCTGTTTGAGTCTGCAAAAGACTTGAGACTGGGGTGGAGGTTCACTTTCCAGCAGAACAACGACCCTAAACATACAGCCAGAGCTACAATGGAATGGTTTAGATCAAAGCATATTCATGTGTTAGATTGGCCCAGTCAAAGTCCAGACCTAAATTCAATTGAAAATCTGTGGCAAGACTTGACCATTGCTGTTCACAGGCGCTCTCCATCCAATCTGACAGAGCTTGAGCTATTTTGCAAAGAACAGGCAAAAATGTCACTCTCTAGATGTGCAAAGCTGGTAGAGACATCCCCAAAAAGACTTGCAGTTGTAATTTCAGCGAAAGGTGGTTCTACGAAGTATTAACTCAGGGGGCTGAATACAAATGCACGCCACACTTTTCAGATATTTATTTGTAAAAAATGTTAAACCATTTATCATTTTTCTTCCACTTCACAATTATGAGCCACTTTGTGTTGGTCTATCACATAAAATCCCAATAAAATACATTTACGTTTTTGATTTTAACATGACAAAATGTGGAAATGTTTAAGGGGCATGAATAGCAGCTTAGATTTTGCATTACACAGTTAAACTTTCTACAGTTTCCATAACCCCTGCTATAATTGAGATATACTACTGTGTGAGGAAGTGAATAGGAAATCATGTTTAAATAATGGGGATGTAATTTATCTTTGGCATCAATAGAAGTCCTAAGAAGACAACTATAACTCATTTTAAACATCTGAAGCATGTTTTATTTTGATACATTTTATACATTAGATATTAATCTTAACATGTCATGTAGAGAATTGGATTTGAAATTGTTGGATACAATGAAATGGGAAATAGTATTCAGACAAGGGCCTGCCTGAAAAGTTACAGACCAAATGTATTGATAAAGTAGGCCCTCACATTACATAGTTTTGATAAACCTAAAGAATATTGTAAAGACATTCTACAATCCGACTTCAATGTGTATGACCAGCTTTAGTAGATTAGTTGAATTGCCTGTTTAATCACATGACATCTATAACTATATGATTACGCAAACTGATATGGAAAATATAGCAAAGCATTTCAATGGTCACACTCTAAACAGTTGATTTATACTTACATTAAACACTCCGAAACATGGTAAGTGTCATATGCACACCCTTCCTCATTGTTGCCCAATTGTTTTATTGATGTTGTCAGGTCAGTGCACTCTGAGCCCCTGGCCAGAAAAAAATATAGATGCATGGTATTTGGACCGAATTTTATTTGTTGCACGTTATGGGAGGGTACTATTACAGTAGAAATATGCCATTACATTTTTTAAATAAAAATAGCCATAAATCAATCTTGTAAACTCTTTTCAAATTATGCTGGCAACTAAGCAACAGAGATAAGAAGACGCAAATAATCAAACATGTAAGGCTTAAAAAAAAAAAAAAGAAGAATGAGTCACTAAACTTCAATTAGAATCCTACAGACAACGGGCTCTTTACAAGTCCATTATTAGCCATGTATGAAATGTGAATGCAAAAATTGAGTTGCAAGAGTACTATTAATTAAAGGTCCACTGCATTTATCCATTCAGTCGTTTGAAAACCATGGGACTCCATAGAAAGGGGTATTGTCCGAAAGGGAGAATTTTTTTTTTTTAATTATTATCCTGTTATTTTTGCCAGAACAATGTTTATATAATCATTCCAGTTCTGTGTATTTATCCAACATATAATTAACAGTCTTTTAACAAAAAGGATATCATAAGTGACAGAGCATAATTGTTAAGCTGAAAGTCATTGAGGTTGCATCACAACACACATAGGAAAAAAATCATCTGCTTGTGTAAATGGGAGATTAAGATCAATGGGCACATTTTTAAAGCAGTGAATGTGACACTCACAAAGAAAAAATATAACAAATGGAAGGGAGCATACCACAAAAATATTGCATCAGAAAAAGCTTAAATAATACATGGATTCTGCTGAATACTTCAATCCAGATCAAGATTATATATCAGGTTAACATAGATAAACTGTATGTCTAGTGAAAAAAATTTAATGTCGACAGATATCTTTAACTTACTAATTCCATTTATTAGTTAAAACTCAACATATAGACAAATCCCTTAAAAATATCAAAAGTCATGTCTAAGGATCAATGGAATATCTTGAAACTGTATCTATGCATATAATTGCTGTATACTCATATCAAAATAATTTCAATTACCAGTCAAAATGGAGAGCTCTCAGAGATAAAAGGACAGCTGTAAAAAATAGAATAGAATAGGATAGACAAGGTGGCCACACAAATAGATAAATTCACAGTATGCTGAGAAACAGGTAAAAAATATGAATGAGGTGTTAGATATAAAGATCTAACAGCAGGGGCGGACTGACAACTCATGGGGCCCCCAGGCAATAAGGGATCATGGGGCCCCTGTGTCCTTGCCCAAACTCAAAAAAGCCTATAAAAAAGGTACCAGGGGCATCTCATGGGGCCCCCCTACTGACCCCGGGCCCTCGGGCAGTGCCCGAGTTTCCGAATGGTCAGTCCGCCCCTGTCTAACAGTATATTGCAGACAAGAGATGAGCCAGATTCATCCCAATATTCCTTCTATTCAGGAACACACCAACTGTGGCTATATTGAGAGTTCCATAAACAAGCAAAACTGTATATATTTGTTGCAGCCACAAAAGTCAAAACTGCAGGGAACAAATGAATGTGGTTCTGAGGAGGAAAAGGGACTTTTATAAGGGGATTCTAAAGATGTACAAATAAACCCTATATGACCATCAACCTCCCTCACACAGCTGGCTGCTGTTGTAAAAGACATCCACATGGATTCTGACTTAGTTGACCAGCACATATATCATGTACATATCTCAGCCGAACTACACATCAAAGGTTTTGGATAGAGTTGTAGTATGGAAGTAGTGGCCTTCTTGAACCCATAATATAATGCAGGTTAAATGTTGCCCATCTTAGTAAGGAGACTGGCATATTTATCAGTCCATCAGTTACTCCACACTTGACCCTGACATGGCAGATGATCCGCCTAACTGGTTTCGCCAGACTTCCCTCCCCCTTCCCACAGCTGCATCAGAGGCATTGATGACATTCACCAAACAAAATTTTGTTTCTGTTTAGTTTCTGTTATAAAATAAGTATTTTTTCTCCTTCACTAATAAGTGCTGATGAGGCTGCACTGATGGGCACTCATAGACCGCACTGATAAATGGCACTGATAGGCAGCATTGATGGGTACTGACAGGCATCATTGATGGGCACTGAAAGGCAGCACTGATGGGCATTGATATGTGGCACTGATAGGCGGCACTGACAGGCACTAATAGGTGGCACTGACTGGATCTGATGGGTATTGATAGACTGCACTGATGAGGAGGCACTAATAGGTGACACTGATGGGCATTGACAGGCATAACTGATGAGCACTGATAGGCAAAACTGATAGGTGGCACTAATGGGCACTGATAGCCAGCATTGACTGGCACTGATTGACATTGATAGGTGGCACTGATAGACTGCACTGATGGGCATTGACAGGCATCACTAATGGGCAGTGAAAGACAGCTGTGATGGGCACTGATATGTGGCATTGATGGACACAGACATTTGGCACTGATATCTAGCATTGATGGGTACTGATTGCCGGCTATGATGGGCCCTGAAAAGCAGCATTGATGGGGCTGCACTGATCATCAGGGAACTGACAACCCGTGCCCTGATTATCAGTGTAGATGTCCCCTCTTACCGACTCTCCTCTCCTCATGGGCTCTCAGCATGAGAAGAGGACTGCCGATACCCGTCATTTCCTGTTTACATGTGATCAGCTGTGATTGGACACAGCTGATCACATGGTAGAGCCTACATCATCAGCTCTATACCACGATCGGTGATCTGTTGTATCCTAGGGACACAGCGTACCACCGATCACCTCGCTCCCCCGGGGGCGCACATGAGCAGTTACAGTGGGAGGATATCATATGACGTCATCTCAGAACAAGAGAGCTCCTGCCCGTCTGTCATTTCCCTATACGGTGGGTGGGATGTGGTTATATTACAGTGGTTGAATTACCTGCAGCAAATGTTTGGTGAATGTCACATTCACTATTTTTACAATATTCCTCTAAATCAGTTTGTCCAGACAGCAATTACCACAATGGCAAAGCTAAAGGGTGAGGGGATGAGGCCAGATCACCCCATCCCTGTTTAAAGTGATAGAATTTGCTTTTACTATGTATTCTTAAAAATGCTACCTCCCTGCTCCTCCTACCTATGTTGCATAGTCTGTATTAAAAAATTGTGTAAATATCTCAATTTGCTCCAGTGTGGTAATGTGATCCAGCAGCTCTGGAGAGGGGTAGACTCGACAACGGCTCTAAATTCCCAGGGCCATGATGTCATCTGCCAACTCCCATTGCTGCTCCATTGTTGCCACTCTCAACTCTCCCCTGCAGCAGCCACTCCCTGACTTTTTAAAGAATACTTGTATTTATTCCTATCGTCCACTTTAAAAGCTGGCTGTCAGAGCTCACAGGAAAATCTGATGTCAGAAATAGTACCAGAGCTCTCCTCGTTAATTGCTATGTGAAAGCATTTTGTTACCCTATGCTCTTGCTGAGCGTTGAGTAGCAGGGCCACAAACCCTAAGCTTCAAACTGGACATCTACTTTTAACAGCCACCAGTTTTAACATTAAAGTGTATGTTAACTTCCCTAGCAGTATGATTATGGCAGTATTTCTGTGCATAAAGCGGTACATTGTTTTCAATGGAAATATGTTGTTTTTTTATTGTAGGCCTGTAATTCTTAGGAATAACTCACTGAAATCTGTTTAAACAAGAGTCTAGTAGACATCCTTGGTGCAATAAAGTTTAATAAATTAAATCATAAATTATAATATAATAAAAAATAATAATATAATAATAAATTAAATTATTTCAGGTACTTATATAGCACCGTCAATTTACGCAGCGCTTAACACATATATATATTGTAGATTCACATCAGTCCCTGACCCTCAAGGGGTGTACAATCTAAGGTCCCTAACTCACATTCATACATACACATAGGGACAATTTAGACAGGATCCAATTAACCTACCAGCATGTCTTTGGAGTGTGGGAGGAAACCGGAGTACCCGGAGGAAACCCACACAGGCAGAGGGAGAACATGCAAACTCCAGGCAGGTGATGCCGTGGCTGGGATTCGAACAAACGACCCTAGTACTGCCAGGCGGAAGTGCTAACCATTTAGCCACTGTGCTGCCCATGTAATCAAACACACGGAATTGTCCAAACAATATTATATAGACACTGCATATTCTAGAAAACATCACAGGTGTGCTATATGTTGAAACACGGGACTGCACAAAGTCCGACATCGCAATTAGGACAGTGGAACCTCGTTTTCTTGCAGATTTTTTTTCCACTCTCATCTCGTCGGGAGCAAAATACCATGCACATCCGTGTAGGTGCTCCCTTTTTTGGGTTGCTGGGATGTGGGTCATAAAATGAAATCCAGTCAGATGTTCTGGGTTGACAACTCCCACAGCACATCATCCGGATCTACCCACAGACACTGATGGTGTTTGATGCTTGAGGAAAATGGATTCCACCACTTTCCAGATTAAGTCCGCATGAACCACAGGCTTGTCATGGTTTTTGCGGAACAGAATATAGGCATTCCACAAACACTGTTCCAGAAGATGCCGGAAAATCTTTTTATAATATTTCCTCTGCTGCTTTCTCATCGCAGGATAGAATGTCATAGCTTGGTCTGCTCTGTCGACACCTCCCATGGTGCTGTTGTAGTCAATGACAACCTGCGGCTTCTGGATGTTTTTCCCACCTCTTGATTGTACCATCACTGTGGAGGCATTGTGAACGGTACTCATTAGACACACATCCTTGTCCCGCCATCTCAGTGCCATCATTTTGCCTTTCTGCCAGGCAACTAATTCTCCTGACTTCAGTTTGTTTTTTGAAAACATGGATGGCAGGTTGCACCGGTTAGCCCGAACGGTTCCATATGCATTCGTTTTGTGCTGAAGAAGAACCTCGTAAAGCTCTGGAGAGATGTACAAATTGTCCGTCGTTAGACAGTAGCCTTGGTTTAGTAGAGGCTCAATCAGTGACAGGGCAGAAGATGTTGAAATTCCATAGTTGCTGTACTTGGGATCAAATTTTGTGCCTTTGCCAGTGTATATAACTGTGTTCCAGATGTAGCCGGTAGAAGATTCGCACAGCAGATAGGATTTGATGCCAAATCGTGCTCTCTTGGACGCAATATACTGTATCCAGCTGAGCCTTCCTTTGTAGGCCATCACACTTTCGTCTATGCTAATGTCTCTCTCTGGCACATAGCTTTGCTGGAAATGTCTTACAATTATTTGGGAGACTTCCCACATTTTTTTTAGCTTGGGAGCCGGATGAGTTGTTTCTTCAAAATCCTCATTATTTGTGAAGTGCAAACATTTCATAATAAGGGAAAAGCAGTACTCTGAAATGATTGCGCCAAATGGCAAGCATTTTGTTTGTGGTCCAGTACCACTTCTGCAGCGGTTTCCCCACCACTCCTTGCAGAATAATTAGGCCGAGAAACAGTCAAATGTCCTCTTTGGTCACAGGTTCCTACTTTCTGCTTCGTGAAAACCTGCTGTGTGGAGCAGCTAGTTGTTGCGCTGCGTACCTATTTGTCTCCATCACGATAATTTTAATAACCTCATCGGTCAGAAACAATTCCAAATATGGCAAGGGGTTGTCACCTTCAACATGGATTTTCATACCAGGTGTGCCGGTAAACAAATTTTGGTGGTGCTGGCGTATCGTAATCAATAGTGCACCTTGTGAACAGATCTCACGTCAATCTCAGATTCGCCTCTTGCTTCACTTTCGGTGTCTGAAGACAAATCGCCACATGAGTCGCTATCACTCAATTCAAGTAGCTCCTCAATGTCGCTGTTCGCTAGCTCATCATAAAGTGCTTTGGCGCTAGTGAGGCGCTTTTTGGAAGCCATGAGTGCAAAACAGTTTTTAGTCACAGAAACTGAAAAACTACACTATGGAAATATCTGAGGTAAAGTTACAATGAATGCACTAGAGTAACACTTTATTTTGAAACTGATCTATTTTAATAACTCCTTCCTCCCGCAAGCCCCGCCCTCCGACGGTACAGCACAGCAGGCTCACGCTGATCACACTGATCAGCGTGAGATACCAGGGAAGCAGGCAAGGAGATGGGACGGACTCTGGCTTGGGGTTACCGCTTTTGACAGCTAGATTTAACCCTGAGCCAGACTCGGGAAAACCGCTAGGGAGGTTAGTCAACTAAAAAGTTTAGTTTAGAATATGGTGGGGAAGGATTAGAACATCCTCAACAGGAACACAGACAGAAACAAATATACTGTATACAAAGGGGTCATCACAACTTTCAAGCAATCAAAACTATGAAGTGTGACGTTACACCTCAAAACTGTCCACTTTCTGTTCCAGTGGCATATCCTCCATGGGTACATGGGGGGGGGGGGGGTGGCAGGGCCCTCACACATGGAACAAGAGGGTGGAGATTGGGTGCAGGTCCCTGTTTCCAGGGGAGGGTTGGCCAAAGTCAATCACAATCTTGCTATCCATGCCTACCAGACCCAGGGAAAAGAGGAAAAGAGTCCATGCTGAGTACAGAAGGTACACCATGAGTCCACGAGTTAGGCTGTGCAGTGGAGGGCTGTGTGGCTGTACTGTGGGATAGAGAGATACTTACTTCTGACATAAGCACCAGTTACTACTGACCTCTGAATCACTTACTCCTAACCCCAGAACTCAGCATCATTTATTGCTGACCTCTGTGTCACTTACTATTGACCTTTGAATTCTGTGCCACTTATTACTGACCTCTGAACACTTTGAAATTTACTATGGACCTCTGAACTCTGAGACACTTACTACTGACCCCTGAACTCTGCCTCACTTACTATGGACCTCTGAATTCTGTACCACTTACTACTGACCCATGAACTCTGCCTCCCTTACTATGGACCTCTGAATTCTGTACCACTTACTACTGAACTCTGCCTCACTTACTATGGACCTCTGAACTCTGTACCACTTACTACTGATCTCTGAACTCTGCCTCACTTACTTCTGAACTCTGCATCACCTACTATGACCCTGAACTCCATGTCATTTACTTCTCACCCCTGCAATGTGCTTCACTTTCTACTGAACGGGCATAGCTCAAAACGGGCATGTGAGTTGACGTGTCTCACAGAGCTCCCAACACTGATCCACTCATTGAGATCCTGCTACTGGCACTTTCTCCTGCTTTTACCTCTCTGAGCCACCTCCCAAAGGATGCAGGACACTGCTAGCATGCCACTATTGTTGTCTCCCTGCACCATGACCCGAAAAAATGTGAAGAAGCCACCACATCAGAGGCCCAAAATGGTGCCCAAACCCTGCTTCCACAGCGGATACCATGAGGCTCTGGAGATAAGCTCAAGGATGCAATGAGTAAAGTGGGTAAATCCAAACGTCCGGTGGGCAAAGATCACCCGAGAGACATGCTCTTCTACATGCAAATACTGATGAGATCCCATAGTTAGGAAGTGCAGAGGGCTTAGATACTGTTATTGCTGCTACCTAGCCCTTCCCTCTGCCAAGGGGAGATCAGTCCAACCCTGAGCTAGACATACAGCAGGAAACTGGGCCAGATGATGCAGAGCAAGATGCTCCCCAACCCACCCTCAGTGACATACTTAAAGTGGTGCAAAGTTGTACTGCTTCTATACAGTCAGTACAGGATCAAGTAGGGGAGTTGAGGGTGAAAGTCTCCCTGCTAACACAAGACTTGCAGAACATCAGCGAGCACACCACAGCTGTGCAAACCCAGGTCAGTGATCTTGAGGACAAATGTCCACCATTAGTTCTGGAGTCCAGTGCCACCTCACAACTGCAAAACTAATAACGGCAAAACAATGTAAAAATTGTTGGCTTACCAGAATGCATTGAAGGTAAAGACCCCACTGACTTCATTGAGAAATGGCTGATTCAACTGTTTGGCAAAGACTCTTTTACATCACTTTTTGCTGTTTAAAGGGCCTACATTACCCCAACTCTCCCTCTCCAGCCCAGTCACCCTCTTAGACCCTTCCTAGCTAGGCTACGAAACACTTACTACTGAAACTTTATGTAATTAACTGCTTCTCCCAACTATGGGAACATATGGGAACAATGCACAAGTAGATAGCCGGCTCTCCTAGAGGCAACCATTTTCTCTTTAAAGGTACAGCGATCAGAAGCCCAGAAATCACCTTTACAAGACAGCTGAAGAATTCTAATGTGTGTCTGCACTAACTACAAAAAACAACAATGGCAGCTGCTCAGATAAGTTTAAAACTAGCAAAAGAGGAGAAAGGTGCACATGGCCTAGGACAATATATAAAACAATACAATGAGAGTCCTAACCTCAGTTTCAGTCTAGTCAGAAAGTAGCTGTTCCAACTACTTAGGTTACTTAGGTTTTAGATGCAGATATTCACAAACACATTTTGAAGTTATACTGTCCTGTCACGGCATCTCTTATAATTATGGTCTCTAACTGAGAACTATCCCCAGTTATGGAGCATATTTAGCAATTCCCAAACTATGTTTAAGCTCTTCTAGAGGCTGATTAGCTTGTTCTTAAAGGTACAGCAATACACACAAAAAGCTCAGACATCACCTTTGCAGTAGACTTCCAGTGTGTGTGTCTGCACCAAATAAAAAACATTAATGGCAGTCGCTCATATCAGTTTGAAACTACAAAAAGGTAAAAGGTACACACAGGCAAAGCAATCTACCTGATACAGATTCTAACCCTTCTCCATTCTATCCAACACAAAGAAAGAACTTTATATTAATGTGACATACACTTTAACACATGACTGAATCCACTACTGCAGCTAAAATAACAGCAACATTTTAGGAAGGTGTGGTCTCAGGTACTTAACCACTTGCCCTCCTGAGAATTTACCCCCCCCCCCCCCTTCCTGACCAGGTCATTTTTTGTGTTACGGCACTGCGTTACTTTAACTGACAATTGCGTGGTCATGCAACACTGCACCCAAATGAAATTTACGTCCTTTTTTTCTCACGAATTGAGCTTTTTTTCAGTGGTATTTGATCGCCTGTGTGTTTTTTATTTTTTGCGCTATAAAAAAAAAGACTGACAATTTTGAAAAAAAAACAATATTTTTGACTTTTTTGCTATTAAACATGTCCAGTAAAAAAAAATAAAAAAATAAAATTTCGTCATACATTTAGGCCAAAATGTATTCTGCTACATGTCTTTGCTAAAAAAAATCCCAATATGTGTAAATTAATTGGTTTACGTGACAGTTAGTGTTTACAAATGGCGGTATATATACTGGAATTTTTTTTTAACTAGTAATGGCAGCCATCAGCAACTTATAGCGGGACTGCGGCAGGCATTCTGACACTGGGGGGAACTGACTTGGTGTCACTGACATCCCCAGTGACACCAATAGTGATCAGTGCTAAAAAGAAAGCACTGACAATGTACTAATGGCACTGGGCAGAAAGGAGTTAACATGAGGGGCAATTAAAGGGTTAACTGTGTGCTGGGAGTGTTTTACTGGGGGGCGGTGTGTTGGTGCTTCACTGTAAGCACACTGCTCTGGATGACTGTGCTATGCACAGCTATCCAGAGCAGTGTGCTGAGCTGACAGGGAGGAGGACTGTTAGTAAACAAAGCAGCCCTCCTCCCCATTGGAGATCCTCAGTAATCACCGGGCGCCAGCGGGTAATCACCGGCCGGGACCAAGCCACGAATTGCAGCGCAGGCAGGGCGCGTGCGCCCCCTACCTGGAAATACAAAATCACGTGTGTATATATACATGATTTTGCGCACCCCTGGTAGCTGCATTGTTTTCTTCTTTAGGCCTTTTTTTTCCTTTATTTTCACCCAGCCAGTAACATACATTCTGTCAATGAAGAAACCTTTGGACCAAAGCATTGTCTCTCTGGGGAGAGGGTAGTGATAGATTTAGATTGCCTTGACTAACAAATTAAAGCTGAACTCCAGTTAACAAACTGTTTTTTTTTCCTTTTGGGATAATTATTATATTATTATTATTATTATACATTATTTATATAGCGCCAGAATGTTTGCTCAGCGCTGTACATTATAGTAGGGGACAGAACATGAGACAATACAGTAACAATACAATACATGAGGGGTTCCAGGGCCCTGCTCTTTCGAGCTTACCATCTAGGAAAATGGTTTTATCTAACTTGCAACTTAACATATTATGGGAAGAGACCAGTGGAGGGAGACAGTGGGAATAGGCACTAGAGCAGCACTTCCAGGAGTAGAAGAAGACTCTGGGCAGGACAGAGGAGAAGAAGACGGCGCTTTTAAGTGCAGCACATCCACATAATTTATCGATGAAAATGGTTAAAACCACTTGCAGAAGATAAGGCTCAGGCATATGAAAATTTCAATGAAGGGCTCCTCTCTTTGTTTTCTGGAGCTCACTGTATCAGCCAGCAGCATCAGGGGGAGCTCAGGTGAAATTCCAAGATGGCTGCCACTCTTCCTGAACTGTCATGGAACGCACTCTGTCTATGTGGAACACACGTCCCGGAAGTGACAACAATGGAGGGCAGTAATCAGGGGCGGACTGACAACTCATGGGGCCCCCGGGCAATAGGGGATCATGGGGCCCAAACTCAAAAAAGCCTATAAAAAAGGTACCAGGGGCATCTCATGGGGCCCCCTACTGACTCCGGGCCCCCAGGCAGTGCCAAGTTTCCAAATGGTCAGTCCGCCCCTGGCAGTAATACATTTCGGAGCATGCGCAATCGCTCCTTCATCAAGACTGACGTCAATGCAGGGCTACTGTCACTGTCTTCTGGAGCTCACTGTGCCAGCCAGCAGCAGCAGGGGGAGCACATGTACAATTCCAAGATGGCCACCACTCTTCCTGGACCGCCGTGAAAAGCACGCCGTCCGCATAGAACACACATCCCGGCAGTGATGGAATGGTGGGCAGTGACGCATTTCGGAGCATGCGCAATCACTCCTTCATAAAGACTATCCGTCAGTGCAGGGCTCCTGTCACTGTCTTCTGGAGCTAACTGTGCCAGCCAGCAGCAGCAGCAGGGGGAGCTCAGGTGAAATTCCAAGATGGCTGCCACTCTTCCTGGACCGCCATGGAACGCACGTCCCAGAAGTGATATCAATGTTGGGCGGTGACGCATTTCAGAGCATGCGCAATGGCTCCTTTCATCAAGACCAGCGGCCATCTTGGAATTGCACCTCAGCTCCCCCTGCTGCTGCTGGCCAGCACAGGGAGCCCCAGAGGACAGTGACAGGAGCCCTGCATTGATATTTTCATATGCATGAGCCTTATCATCCTCTGTAAGTGGTTTTAACTGTTTTCATCAATACAATAACATGTGGATGTACTGCACTCAGAAGCGCCTTCTTGTTCTCCGAACTTAGCATATTAAAGCTACAAAATCTGACCAGCTACCATTTACATGCATTTTACATGTTCTCTAAAGGATTTTAAAATGTGTGTGAATCATTTTTTGCCAGAATGTTTTATTTTTGTTATGTGAAACTGCAATAAAGCAGGATAAAGGCACAAGTACTCTTGATCCTACTTTTTGGTGAGGGATTTGAACACCTGTCAGGTTTTTATTGATGTCTGTGCCCCCTTTAGTGAGATTTGCCCTCTATATTTATATACATTATTATCAAAAGTGAAAGTAAAACAAAATTTGGGCTGTCCCCAGAACAGTAATAGAGGGGAATTCTTCCAATGGGGATATTAGGTCTGTGACCCTGTTGACAATCAGGGACACCTCCACTTTGGAGGGATTTCCTCTCACTTCCTGTTGTAGCCGTGGGACAGGAAGTGAAGGGAAATCTCACCTATGGGATGAAAATAAACCTTGACAGGGGTTATAAGTGTCCCTACTCTATATAAAATTAAGAAAAAAAATGCCTTTAATACTGATAATACATTAACCATTTAGCTCAAGTCTATTTGTTTTTAGAATTTTTTTGTAATATTTTCCATTAACAAACATGATCGATTACAAGTAAGGAAAAAAGACATTAGGTTTGAAGAGCCATAAAGTTTGGTTACCATATAGCAGTCCATTTCTCCATTAAGGAGCTTCTGTATAATACAGAAAACAGTCTATATCAAAATGTTTCTGTGATTTGCACTGGAGTTTACTGTTTCCCAACATTTAATACATAAAAATTGACAGTTTATGCTGTAATTTTATGTCATTACATGTTCTACATTATTATACTGATAGTCTATTCGCTAATACTACAAATATCCACTAGATGTCACTGTAGGACTATTATTTTTTTTTTTTTTTTTCAAATATCCTACCATTCAAACGTACTGCTAAAATGGATCAAGTGTCATTTCTTTACCTTTCCCCTCTTATTTGCTCTAGAACAATTTTAAATACATAGTTCATGAAAATAAGTTTGGTCACAGCATGCAATTTCATTTTATCACATCAGCATTTCCTCCAGAAATAGGATCATCAGAATGGATTTGTAGAATGACTTCATCTAGACAACTTGATGTATTGCTTCCACATCATGTCACTACCAATAAGATAATAAAAAATAGTGTCGCGCTCCCGTGATAAGTATTTAAATATTACCCCTGTATAGCTAAATCTTTAAATGTGATATAAAATTATAATATCCTTGTGTACGTGATAAATCAAAAATAAAAATTTTATCAGATGCTGATCAAATACTAATTAAAATCTATCAACAATCATCAAAGTGAAAAATCAATATAATGAAAAATGAACATAAAAATGTGTCCATAAATATATACATATATAGAAAGAGAGTCCTCTTTACATATAGGTTTAAAAAGGGGCCTGCTGCAATCAATGAATCAGTTTTGATTTTCCTATGCGCTCACCTTCTTTTTAGCCTAATTAATATTTAGGCTAAAATAGCTTTTTGTCCTATATGGACAGATGAAATGCTCTTGTGCCAAAAATCCTTTTCGGTTGATATAGGGCTCATTCACACTTGACTGTTTTACCAACGCTTGCCAAGCGCCCCTATAGCGTTTGGCAAGCGTTGGTCCAGCGTTTGCTGAACCTTTTTTTAACGCTCGGCAAACGCTCTGCAAACACCGCATGCGCGGTGAGCTCCCCCGAGAGCCCACGCACTGTCCACTTAGCTCCCCCGAGAGCCCCGCACTGTCCACTTAGCTCCCCCGAGAGCCCCGCACTGTCCACTCAGCTCCCCCGAGAGCCCCGCATTGTCCACACAGCTCCTCCGAGAGCCCCGCATTGTCCACACAGCTCCCCTGAGAGCCCCGCATTGTCCACACAGCTCCCCTGAGAGCCCCGCACTATCCACACAGCTCCCCTGAGAGCCCTGCACTGTCCACACAGCTCCCCCGAGAGCCTTGCACTGTACACAGAGCTCGCTTGAGAGCCCCTCATTGTACACAGAGCTCTCCCGAGAACCCAGCCTTGTACACAGAACTCCCCCAAAAGCCCCGCACTGTACGTAGAGCTCCCCAGAGAGACCCACACTGTACGTAGAGCTCCCCAGAGAGACCCACACTGTACACAGAGCTCCCCCAAAAGACCCACACTGTACACAGAGCTCTTCTGAGTGCCCTGCACTATACAATGAGCTCCCCTGAGATCTCCACACTATTCAGAGCTCCCCTGATTTCCCCTCACTATACACAGAACTCTCCTGATATCCCTGCACTATACATAGAGCTCTCCTGATATCCCTGCACTATACACAGAACTCTCCTGATATCCCTGCACTATACACAGAACTCTCCTGATATCCCTGCACTATACACAGAACTCTCCTGATATCCCTGCACTATACACAGAGCTCCCCTGATATCCCTGCACTATACACAGAGCTCCCCTGATATCCCTGCACTATACACAGAGCTCCCCTGATATCCCTGCACTATACACAGAGCTCCCCTGATATCCCTGCACTATACACAGAGCTCCCCTGATATCCCTGCACTATACACAGAGCTCCCCTGATATCCCTGCACTATACACAGAGCTCCCCTGATATCCCTGCACTATACACAGAGCTCCCCTGATATCCCTGCACTATACACAGAGCTCTCCTGATATCCCTGCACTATACACAGAGCTCTCCTGATATCCCTGCACTATACACAGAGCTCTCCTGATATCCCTGCACTATACACAGAGCTCTCCTGATATCCCTGCACTATACATAGAGCTCTCCTGATATCCCTGCACTATACACAGAGCTCTCCTGATATCCCTGCACTATACACAGAGCTCTCCTGATATCCCTGCACTATACACAGAGCTCTCCTGATATCCCTGCACTATACACAGAGCTCTCCTGATATCCCTGCACTATACACAGAGCTCTCCTGATATCCCTGCACTATACACAGAGCTCCCCTGATATCCCTGCACTATACACAGGGCCCTGCACTGTACACACAGCAGATTCATTAACACTGACAGCCAGCAGAACAGCCACAGCGGCTCTCCTGCTCTTCACACAGTGCACAGGACTTGGGAGGGTCACACAAGCTGTTCTAACAGCTTTCAGTGTTACTGGAAGAATCCGCTCAGTGTTCTCTGCTGTGCTGCTGGGGAGGAGGAGCAAGTGTCCCGCCAGCAGTGTGCCAGTGCCTGATATGGAAGCCCCAGGACCATCAGATACAGGAGGAAATGGAGGGACTGGATGGTGGGGTCACAACGGAACTCCTGAATGAGACTGTGAGGTGGGGCTTGTTCACATGATATGCGCTGACCTGCATTTTTTTTCTGCACTGGATAAGTGCAGGTCATCACTAGGGCATACTGTTCACCATATGCCCTATTCACACTGCAATGGTGGTGTGATATGCAGTGTATTGCAGTGCAGAAAAATGCAGGACATCTTCATTTTTCAGCAACGCATGGGAAGCACTGCGTGTCACTGCATTCTGGATGAAGCAGTAAAGCAGACACCTGTGGACAGCAGCATTGTCAGTCTGGGGGGACAATAGAGTTAGACTAGCAGATTTCGATAGACTTGACAAAGGCGTCATTCACATCAAACAGAGGTACCAGCTAACCTGCAAACAAACCAATCTGAGCATGTCTAACAGTTCATGTTCAAGACAGAGGGTTTCATTGCACACATTTGCAAATATCAAGTGGAGGCTGCAGTGCCCACGTCAAGGCGTCTCTGTATACTGTGGTCCTAACTCTATAGGTTTGATAGTATCCAAGCATATATAGCAGTGGATAGATTAAGGGCAGATTCGCCTGGAGGAAGCCCACTCCTCCTTAACCGCTTTCCTACAGGGCACTTATACCCCCTTCCTGTCCAGGCCAATTTCCAGCTCTCAGCGCTGTCACACTTTGAATGACAATTGCGCGGTCATGCAACACTGTACCCATATGAAATTTTTATAATTTTTTTGTGACAGAGCTTTGTTTTGGTGGTATTTAATCACCTCTGGGTTTTTTATTTTTTCTTAAACAAACCAAAAACCACTGAAAATTTTGAAAAAAAATGTTTTTCTTAGTTTTTGTTATAAAATTTTGTAAATAAGTGATTTTTCTCCTTCACTGTTGTGCGCTAATGAGGCTGTAGTGATGGGCACTGATAAGATGCACTGATGGACACTGATAGGTGGCACTGATGGGCACTGATCAGGAGGCACTGGTAGGTGGCTTTGATGGGCATTGACAGGCATCACTGATGGGCACTGAAAGGCAGCACTGATATATGGCACTGATAGGCAGCACTGACTGGCACTGATAGGCGGCACTGACTGGCACTGATTGGCAGCCATGATGCGCACTGATAGGCGGCACTGACTGGCACTGATAGGTGGCACTGATTGGCAGCACTGATAGGTGGCACTGATTGGCATTGATAGGTGGCACTGACTGGCACTGATGGGTGACACTGAAGGGCAGCTCAGATGGGCACTGATATGTGGCACTGTTCAGCACTGACAGCTGGCACTGATGGACACTGGCAGGTGGCACTTCTGGGGCCACACTGATCATTAGGGCACACTGATCAACAGTGTCCTGATGATCAGTGTACATGTCCCCTCTGCGGAAAGCTGATTACTGGCTCTCCTCTCCTCTCGAGCTGTCAGTGTGACAGCTCGAGAGGAGAGAAAAGCCGATAACCGGCATTTCCGTGTTTACATGTGATCAGCTGTGATTGGACACAGCTGATCACATGACCGAGCCGACATCTTCGGCTCTTTCCGTGGATCGGTGATCCGCTGTGTCCGAGGGACACAGAGCACCGCCGATCGCCGCACTGCGCGCTCCCTGAGCCACGCATGCGCGGTGAGAATGGAAGGATGTCAAAAGACGGTCTATCAGAACGAGAGAACCACCTTGCGCCCGTCATTGGACTATATGGCGGGCGGGAGGTGGTTAAAGGCACAGGGACACATTGGACGCCCAGCAAAGACACAATGGCAGCTGAAGGCATCAAAGGTGCCCTACTCTAAATCGGTGAACAAGCTATATGAGAAGATGGCAACTACCCCAATTTATAACTAGCCCTTGCAGTAAGAGGCACATGGAAGGGCAGCACACATCACAAATATTTCCCATCACATTAACCAGCTAGCCTGCAAACAAACCAAATTGAACCTGTCTAACAATACACGGTAAAACAGGCTTTCGTAGCACACATGTGTAAATATGTGCCCACATTAAGGTTCCGCTATACAATATGGTCCTAACTATAGTTTTGAGAGTCTCCAAGTTGCACACATAGCAGTGGATAAATTAACCAGTTCCCAGCCGCACTATAGCCAAAAGACAGCTACAGCATGGTCAGCTAGTTGTGGGAGGGCATCCATGGACATCTTCCCAGAGCCACACCCCCTGGGGCGCGCATTGCGAGCGATCTGTGACTAAGGAACAGGCCAATCACAGCCGCTTTTACCATGTGTCCAGCTGTGTCCAATCACAGATGATCACAGGGTAAATAGGAAATGCTGGTTATCGGCAGTCATCTCCTCACGCTGACAGTGCGTGTGGAGAGGAGAGTTGGTAAGCAGCATTTCGCAGGGGACATCTATACTGATCATCAGTGTCCTGGTGATCAGTGTAGCCCCATCAGTGCAGCCAATAGTACCCATCAGTGCCCATGTGTGCTGGCAATCAGTGGCCAACAGTTGAATCAGTGCCACCAATCAGTGCTGCCCATCGATGCCACCTAACAGTCCCACCTATCAGTGCCCATCAGTGCTGCCTATCAGTGTAGCCTCATCAGTGCCCATCAGTGCAGCCTATCAGTGCTCATCAGTGAAGGAGAAAAATTATTTATTTCCAATCGTGACTAAAACTTTTTTTTAAATATTTGGTCTTTTCTTGTTTAGCAAAAAATAAAAACCCCAGTGGTGATTAAATACCACCAAAAGAAAGCTCTATTTGTTTAAAAAAAATGATACAAATTTAGTTTGGGTACAGTGTTGCCTGACCGCACAATTGTCATTCAAAGTATGAAAGCGCTGAAAGCTGAAAATTGGTCTGACGCCTGTAAACGCATGTAATGTGTTTAGGTGCATCAAGCATTAATTCAGTTTATTGGTCAAAATAATAATCATTTATTCTGGCCATTGAAATGAATTAATGCTCAAGCGCTAGACACTGCTAGCATTATTAGGTGGTTACACGCGTTTACAGACACTAGAAGGTTGTTTTTTTTTTTTGCACAAATGTCACTGCTTCTGGACTCTCACAGTGAGTTTTTTTTTTTTTTCTGCCTCTGTACGCTCCTGCCTCTAAACTCCTCTACATGCCTATGTGTGCACGCTAACATGCTGGTGTGTTTAGAGGCAGAAACAGAAAAATGCCAGATATCCCTAGGAGGAGTGTTAAAAACGTCCAGTGTGCATGAGGCCTAACACATTGAAGCTGAACTCCAGCTAACACTTTATAAGCCGTTACAGCAAACAATTTTTTTCCTTTTGGGATAAAAGATTTACATAAATGAATAAAAACTGACTATTGTAAGCACCCCTTTCAGTGTTAAATGGTTTGTCTCAACCCTTTATCTGCTATTTTGCTGAACACCTTGGTCTGCTAAAGAAAGTTGGCCTGGCAATACGGGGGCCTGGAGATCGGTATGTCACCCAGACACAGCAGATCATATTACTGCGATATGGTGTTTTACCACGTGATTGCTCTGACCAAGCACAGCAATCACATAGTATACATTGAACGTGAAAGTAAAGATCGGTTCTCTCTGCTCTCACTGTAAGAGCAGAGAGAACCAATTCAGCAGCTTGTGAGTGTAAAGTAGCCTGTCAGACTGCATGTACACTAACAGGCTGCTGTGCCAGTCAACCAAGTGTCCCTGATTACTGCCCCAGTGTCCCTGGCCACTGCTCATTGTAGTCAATAATAAACATGCAGCCAGCCCCTGTCACCTGTCCCAGTGCTCACAACATGGCCATACACCATACCACTGTCCTCATCACCACCATACCAGTGTCCTGATCATTGCCATATGGCATACCAGCATCCTGGTCATCACCATACCCCATACTAGCATCCTGATCACCACATACGCCATACCAGTATCCTGATCACTGCCATGCCCCATACCAGTATCCTGATCACTGCCATGCCCCATACCAGTATCCTGATCACTGCCATGCCCCATACCAGTATCCTGATCACTGCCATGCCCCATACCAGTATCCTGATCACTGCCATGCCCCATACCAGTATCCTGATCACTGCCATGCCCCATACCAGTATCCTGATCACTGCCATGCCCCATACCAGTATCCTGATCACTGCCATGCCCCATACCAGCTTCCTGATCACCGCCATACCCCATATCAGTTTCTTGATCACCACCATACTCCATACCTGCATGCTGATCACCATAATACCCAATACCCGTGTCCTGATCACCTCCGTATCCCATACCAGCATCCTGATCATTCCAAACCAGTATCCTGATCATCGCCATACCTCATGCGTACGTCCTAATCACAGCCATACACCATACCAGTGTCCTGATCACTGCCATACGTCATACCACCATTTTAGCGTCCCAACTGATCAATTTTCAAATATACAGTCATGGCCAAAAATATTGGCACCTCTGAATTTCTATAGAAACAAACTCTCCTGCGCTCTAAGACCCAAGGAGGTGGATAGATGGAACCAGAACTTGAAAAAATTCGACCACCTTCGCATATGGAGTTGTGCAGCTCCAAACAAGGCTGGGGAAGCCCGACCAATACTGTGAAGCAAAGACAAAAAAGAAGCGCACCAACCTTGCACATTACCTCAGTATACCAATTTTATTAAATTCAAAAAATCTATACTCACAAACGAACTATTTTAAGCATGTCAGTTCTCAAAGGAACTATGAAATGGAAAGACCTGCGCGAGTCCCATCATAGGGGTGGACACTCAGGAATCAGCTGACGCGTTTCGAAGGATGTTCCTCCTTCATCAGAGCTTGATGAAGAAGGAACATCCTTAGAAACGCGTCAGCTGATTCCTGAGAGTCCACCGCTATGATGGGACTTGCACAGGTCTTTCCATTTCATAGTTCCTTTGAGAACTGACATGCTTGAAATACTTCTTTGTTTGTGAGTATATATTTTTTGTATTTAATAAAATTGGTATACTGACGTAATGCGCAAGGTTGGTGCGCTTCTTTTTTGTCTTTGCTTCACCCCTGAATTTCTGTCAGATAATGCACCAATTCACCCAGAAAATTGTTGCAATTACAAAAATTTTGGCATTTTCATGTTTATTTCTTTTGTTTTTATTGGTATGACACAAAACGTGGAGAAACAAAAAGCCAAATCTGGCACATTCCACAGAAAACCCCCAAAATGAACTGGACAAAATTATTGGTACCTTCTCAAAATTTTAAGCAATAATTGCATTCCATGTTTGTGATGCTCCTGTGATTTGTAATAAACCTCACCTGTATCAATTGACAGCCTCTGACAATACAGAAACCAGACCTGCAACCAGATAAAATGGTGAAAAATTGACTCAACCTTTCTATTGTGTCTCTCTGTGTGCCACATGGAGCATGGAGAAGAGAAAGAGCAGCAAAGAATTGTGTGAGGATTTGAGAACAAAAATTGTGGAATAGCATGGAAAATCTCAAGGTTACAAGTCCATCTCCAGAGATCCTAATGTTCCCGTGTCCACTGTGCGCAACATTGTCAAGATGTTTACAGCCCATGGCTCTGTAGCTAATCTCCCTGAATGTGGATAAAAGAGAAAAATTGATCAAGGATTGCAACAATGGATTGTTTGAATAGTGGCTAAAGAACCTCAATCAACTTCCAGACAAATTCAAGCTGACCTTCAGGCACAGGGTACAACTGTATCAGCTCGCACTATATGTCGCCATCTGAATGAAAAGGGAATCTATGTTAGGAGACCCAGCAGAACCCCACTGCTGACTCAGAAACATAAAAAAGCCAGATTGGAGTTTGCCAAAACTTGCGTGAGGAAGCCGAAATCCTTGTTGGGAGAATGTGCTGTGGAGAGGCGAAAACAAACCTACAGCTTTTTGGTAAAGCCCATCATTCTACTGTTTTCAGCAATGAGGTCTTTAAAGAAAAGAATACAGTCCTTACAGTCAAACATGGCAGAGGTTCATTGATGTGTTGTGATTGCTTTGCTGCTTCAGGCACTGGATGTCTTGACCGTGCGAGTGCCATTATGAAATCTGAAAACTACCAAAGAATTCTGGGGTGCAATGTAGGGCGCCCAGTGTCAAAGTTGGGTCTCCGTTAGAGGTCATAGATCTTACAGCAGGACAATAACCCAAAGCCCACAACAAAGCACCCAGAAATGGTTTAAGACAAAGTGCTGGAGAGTACTGAACTAGCCAGCAATGAGTCCAGATCTCATTCCCATAGAGCTCCTGTGGAGAGATCTCAAAACAGCAGTTGGACCTGGAGCAGTTGGCGCAAGAAGAGTGGTTCAAAATTCCATTAGAGAGGTGGAAGATACTCATTGATGGTTACAGGAAGCCATTGATTTCAGTTATTTTCTCCAAGGAGTGTGCTACCAAATATTAAATTGAGTGTGCCAGTAATTATGTCCATTCCATTTTTGGGGTTTTGCGTGGAATGTGTCAGACTTGGCCTTTTGTTTCTCCACTCGTTGTCATACCAATACAAACAAAAGAAATAAACATGAGAATGCCTAAACATTTGTAATTGCAACAATTTTCTGGGTGAAGTGGTGCATTATCTGACAGAAATTCAGGATGCCAATATTTTTGGCCATGACTGTATATCCCATGGTTTGTAGACAATAGCTTTCACACAGACTAAATAATATACATTGTTTTATATTATTTTTGCCCCACAGTTGTAGCAGAATAAATGCTGGCCTTAATTTATGAAGAAAAATTATTTAATTGCAATATTTTATAACAAAAACTAGGAAAAAATATTTTTTCAAATGTTTCAGTATTTTTTATGAATATAGAAAAAATAAAAAACCCAGTGGTGATGAAATAACACCAAAAGAAAGCTATCCGTCTCAAAAAAATGATAAAAATGTCATATGAGTAGAGTGTTGCATGACTGAGCAATTGTCATTCAAAAGTATGATAGTGATGAAAGCTGAAAATTTGCCTGGACTGAAAGGGAGTGAAAGTGTTCAGACGTGAAGTGGTTAAATGATCCATAATAAACACTTTGAGAAAGAAAATTGTCACGCCATGCTTTGTTGGAACTGTATTATTTTCATTAGTGCTGTCTAGCACAATGTTCAATAAAGTTTTATAAGGTGGTAGTTGGATATAGCTATATGTTCAAATGATTATTTTTAGTTTATTATCTGGTTTGTATAAAAATAGGCATGGATTTACTTTTCCTATCAGCCAGTAGAAGGATTTCCCTTTGTCTGAGAGAGACTGTCAATTCCTGCCAAATATTATGTACACTGCCTGGAACATGCAGTTGCATTAGGCATGAGCTGTCGGATTGGACCTGAGAATGCTTATCTGATCTATGGAGGTAAAGCTTTATATTTTTTTAATCTTATGTGATATATACTGATAGACATGTAGACATCTGATGCTATATTTGCCTTTCACTGTATTTTGATACTCTCTTTAGAAAGAGAGAGAATATGTGCGTGCGTGCATTTTTTTTTTTTTTTGTTTAAATAATATACTTTTATTTTAAACATATATTGAGCAACTACAGCCATGTAAAAAAAATGATTTTTTTCATTTAAGATTTATTATGTTTTAAGTCCTCATGAACACTGGACATTTTTACAGCTGCTGTTGTTGGTTTCTCGCATTGTTTTCTACAGCCAGTAAACTCCCCAGTATGTTATCCTATCTGTTCATGCACACATAGCCTTTAATCAGCATTTTTCGGCAGGAGCGTTTTCTGGCTGGAAATTAAAACCCAGGACAGTGGGTTTCAAGAGGAGTTTTTCAGCTGTAAAAATGCTCTAACGCTGATAAAAGCTGAAAAACACTGTTGAAAGCTGAAAAATGCTGATACAACCTGAAAAATGCTAAAAAACATGGCTATCCAGCGTTTATGAGCGTTTTTGAACCTGAAGATTTTGTGAGTATAACTTTGACTAGAAAAAATGCAAACGCTGAATAACACAAAAAAAACACTGAAAAAAAAAACTTACATTTTTATTGCAGCATTCTACAGCTAACTTTACTGGCGTATTTTTAATGTCCAGTGTACATGAAGCCAAACGTTTATTCAACGTATAGTGTATACAGTATGCAGTCCATGTTGTTGTTGTCTCAATTTCATAATTTTGCCATGCTCTAAGAATTTTTTTTATTATTATCATTCTTCTTCTTATTTATTATTATTATTATTATTATTATTATTATTAATAATAAACAAGATTTATATAGCTTCAACTATTGCTCAGCGCTTTACAATATAATGGGAGACAATACAGCAACAATACAGTTCGATACAAGAGGGTTAGGATGGCCCTGCTCCTTGGTGCTTACGATCTTTGTTGCAATCTATTTTACTCTATAAGCTGTCTAACTGTCCCATTAGGTGTACATCTTGTGCAAAGCTAGGCACCTGGTGTTTGCGAATTGGAGAAAAAGTAGAGCTGCTGCATATAGAAACCAGTTTCATTGCACTAGAAAATGAAATATTCTAATTGTGGTAATAGCTCCACTTTTGTTTCAGTTTGCTTAGTTGTTTTTTTCAAGCAGTGAAAGCACTCTTCCTTAAAATGACATAAACCACAAATAGAATGGGACTAAATATAGATAGAAGATCTCACAGGACTTAGACAAATCCATTCAAAGTGTACATTGTGTTTCAGCTCTCTGGAGTGTCCTGTAGTAGCAACACACTATGACTTCACACTTTCAAAATGTACAAAGTATGTGGGATTGCAAAAATTAAAAAACAAAGAAAAGAAACAGCAGAAAAAAAGTGTTTTTTTTTTTTTTGTTAACTTTTTGTCTGAGTATAGATCTATGCTTGTCCCAAGCATGTTTGAAGCTATTTACTGTTGACTGGCTCACTACCTCTACTGAGAGAGTAGTTGATTCTTGGAATAAACTTCCAGCAAAGTAGTACTTTCTGAGATTAGTTTTGAAATTTCCTGCAGTGAGTTTAAAGTCATGTCCCCATGTTCTTGATTTTGGTTTTGTGTTGAAAATACTGCCCTCCTGAACCTTATTCACCCCCTTGATGTATTTAAAGGTTTCAGTCATGTCTCCCCTTTCCCTTTTTTCCTCCAGACTGTACATGTTAAGTTCCTGATGTCTCTCTTGATTTGTTTTATCCCCCAGACCTTTCACCATTTTTGTTACTCATCTCTGGACTCTTTCTATCTCATCGATATCTTTTTGTAAGTGAGGTCTCCAGACCTAGACACAGTATTCTAAATGAGGTCTAAATAAAGATCTATATAGGAGAACCAGGACTTCCTTCCTCCTGCTGGTGACCCCTCTAGTAATTCTATTTGTTTTCCCCACTGCCTGGCCACACTATTTACTCATTTTGCAATCATTTGAAATAAGTACCCCCAAGTCCTTTTCCTCTGAAGTGCTGGCCAACACTGTACCTCCAATGTTGTACTCTCTCAAGGGATTCTTTTTGCCTAGGTGCATTATTTTACATTTAGAACTTCAATTTCTACTTTCTTGACCAATCTTCCAGTAATGCCAAATCATGGTCCACGTTACAGACACCTCCAGGGATATCAACCCTATTACACACCTTTGTGTCATCAGCAAAAAGACATACCTTACCAAACAAACCTTTAGTTATATCACTTAAATATAGATTAAACAGAACAGGACCTAGAGCTTTGTGGTACACCACTACTGACTGGTCTCTGGTTCATGGTGAGTAAACCCCATTTACAACCACGCTCTGGTATATATCCTTTAGCCAGCTGCATATCCACTGAACCACCCAAGGGTTAAGTCCTAGCTTGTACAACTTTTGTATTAGATCATTATGTGGAACTGTATTAAATGCCTTGCTGAAATCAAGATATGCTATGTCCACAGCACCACCCTGGTCCAAAACATTGGTAATATAGTAAAAAAATCCAATCAGATTAGTCTGACATGATCTGCCCTCAGTAAAGACATGCTGCTTTGGGTCCAGCAAGTCCTGTGTTTTTAAGTGATCCTTCTTTTCAGGAGTGATTCCATTACCTTAACTACAACCAATGTTAAAGTCACTGGCCTGTAATTGCCAGCTTCTACCTTTCTGTCCTTGTGGATAGGTACAATATTAGCTGCCCGCCAGTCATGGGTAACTTCTCCTGTTAGCAGAGATTGATTAAAAAGATCTGTTAATTGTCCAACTACTATACCTCGAAGTTCTTTTAGAACTCTGGGATGAATATCATCAGGGTCTATTGCTTTGACCGAGCCAGTTCCTCTGCTATCTCTGTCTCCGGAAATCATAAAAATGAACCATCATTACTAGAACCAATATGAATTCCCAACTTATTGTTAGTATAATTTATTTCTGAGAAGACTGAACAAAAGTAATTGTTTAAGTGGTTTGTTACATCTAGGTATCCCTTAACATAAGTGTTGTGCCCAGTTTTCATTTTAGTGATCCCATCGTATTTTTCTTTCTATCACTAATGTACCTAACATAAAAATCACATCAACAATTATTTTAAGGCACAAATTTTAATAGTCACTAATCTCTGTGCACTGCAGGTAGATCATATTCTCCCTTGAATGCTGAATGGTAGGTATAAATTTTGTTGCACAGTCACATTGGTCCAGCTTGGACCAATGCATTCCATACCCGTAGGTGCCACGTAGAAACTGGAAATCATAGAAGTCTCTGCTTGCTTGTTAGCCGCCTGTGATAGGAATACAGTTAAATGAAAAATAAAAAAGTGTTAAAAATGTAAATTATATTACAAAGGATTATAAGAACGTGTAAATGGACAATTTTGTGCCAGACATGTTTGGTATCTATTTACTTGATGCAGCTTGGACCAATGTATTCCATACCCGTAAGTTCCGCATAGAAAATGGAAATCATAGTCGTCTCTGCTACTACAGCGATGGCCACTGTCTTCTGGGTCTTGTGCCAAGTGGCTCCCATGCTGCATAGAAGGTCACTGGCTCCGCACTGATGTGCAATAAAATTCGTACCTGGATTTTATCCTTAAACCATACACCAAGGTATATTTCTACATTTTCAGGTACTAAAGGGGTTAAGATAAGATCACAGCTGCTGCAGTGCCCTTGATATTGATATTTATTTTCAAGAAAAAGTGGTAATTTTTACTAGAAAAATGCTATCCACCCCTCACTATCAGTGGCTCCCAGGCTCTCCAGCTTACCAGAAGAGCCTGCAACCACAATAAAATGTCCTATTTTTGAGAGCAAGATCAGATTGGGGAAATCCTTTCCCAAGTCTCCTTTGTGACTACTAAGCCCAGAAGCGATATGTATTACTTCACATCCGGGTTAAGAGCTGTCATTAGGCAGCTAATCAAGCACAATATGTGGAGGGCAGGAGACATTAGGGGTTCAATAGATCCCTGATGTCTCTATAAAAAGAACCTTTCACCTTTCCACGTGATAACATAGGGGGTTTGTTAGCCCCTGTGATAGCAATACAGTTAAATGAAAAATAAAAAAGTGTTGAAAATTAAATTATATTACAAAAAATAATAGGAAATTGTAAATGCACCCCCTATGGACAATTTTGTGTACAATCGCTTTTTTTTGCAATTTCATGGGTCTGTTATATATTCACTCAATGCAATCCCTTCCTTTCGATCTCACCAGAAAATTGGGTCTTATATTGTGCATGTATGCACTAAAATACATTTTTAATGTATTGTTCCTGAAAGTAAGTGTTTCATAAACAGTTGGTGCAACTAATATCATGCAACATAAAAAACTGCACTTAGCACTTTTTTTTATTCTGTATATGGTATATGCTTTCAGAAAATATATAATTTTTTTATGCACATTTTTAAAGTGTAACTAAAAAAAATAAAAAATTGCCCTGGTTTAAAAGTGGAAAGATGAATATAATTTGTTTTCAATTACTGACCAACATGAATGAAATGGTAGTTAAAAAAGGCTTTTATTATTGGCTCTGCCTCATGTAAATCAAGGTGTTCATTTAAATCCAGCTACAGTCTTAAAAATAAAAAATAAAAAAAGGTGGTTAAATTACAGATTGGAAATAAATGTTGCTTTTCTTTCCACTGAAAACAGGTTAACATAACACAAACTATACAGGGAGCACACTTAAATGTGACAAGTTGCGCAATGTTTTAAATGCACAAATACTATTTACTTACTTGGGAAAACATAAAATGTGGCATGTGTGGGCGCACTGATCGTCAGCATCTAATAACGCCATTTCTGGCAAAAATCACAACTTCAGAAAGTTTTCTTTTCTAGTATAAGGAATCTTTTCTTACCTTTTTCTTAGTTAACACTTCCAGTCCACACTTTTTTGGTTGTCCTGCGTGCACTTATGAAATTAAAAATTAAAAAAAAAAAAAAATACTTTTTGTTATTAAGATTAGAGATGAGCGAAGTATTCAAAAATTCGATTCGGCTGATTCGGCGAATTCGAGGAATAAATTCGATTCGAGGCGAATATATTCGCTGCGAATTTAACTTATAAAAGGGTGTTTCTAGGCTTCAGAGAGCCTTTATATTAGTGCAGAACACTGTACCTTTAATTTAAATGCCCTTGGAGTCTGCTGGGGAAGAGAAATAATACTGTCAGTCAGTATAACATGCAGATGAGTGCCGTCGATCTTAGAATCACCGCACACTTCACTCATTTGGGCAGTCACGGGGCCAAAACCAGAGTGTGGAGCCACAGTGTGGCGGTGGAGACAGCAGCAATGGGAGGCCATACAGCACCCTATGACAAAAATGGAACCCACCAGCAGTGTGAGGAGACCTGAAAGTGGCACATGGCAGAGTGTGGCGATGGAGACAGCAGCAATGGGAGGCCGTACAGGGACCCATGACACACTCTGGACCTGGCAGCAGCATGAGGAGGCGGTACAGGGGCCCATGGCAGATTACAGGCCTGGCAGCAGCAATGGGAGGCCCGTAATCTGCCAGCACCCTATGACAAAATGGAACACACCAGCAGTGTGAGGAGACCTGAAAGTGGCACATGGCAGAGTGTGGCGATGGAGACAGCAGCACTGGGAGGCCGTACAGGGACCCATGACAGATTACGGGCCTGGCAGCAGCATGAGGAGGCGGTACAGGGGCCCATGGCAGATTACGGGCCTGGCAGCAGCAATGGGAGGCCCGTAATCTGCCAGCACCCTATGACAAAATGGAACCCACCAGCAGTGTGAGGAGACCTGAAAGTGGCACATGTTTGGGGCATGATTCATGGCGGATTTAGTCAGTTGTGTCAGGAACTGGTGGTTTGAAATCCAGACTAATCCACGCCTGATTCATTTTCACAAACGTGAGTCTCTCCACACTTTGGGTGGACAGTCGTGTCCTCCGCGGAGTTACAATACCTCCTGCCGCACTAAACACGCGCTCCGATGCCACGCTACTGGCCGGGCATGACAGCCTTTCAAGGGCAAATTCAGCTAGTTGGGGCCAAAGGTCAAGTTTCGTTGCCCAGTAGTCAAGGGGATTGTCTACCTCGGTTGGCAGGGTGCTGTCCAAGTAGGCCCAAGCCTGTTGTTTGAGGTCCTGCTCCAGGTCCACCTGATGCTGCTGCTGCTGCTGCGGCTGGTTAGTAGTTTCCTCACTGCGCTGGTGAAGAAAGCTACTCATCATCGACTGCAGACTGAGGCAGCCGCTGCTGGTGGAGCTGCCACTGCTCCTACCACCCCACCCCTCCCCTGCTGCCATGGCAGCGGAACGCGAGCGCACAGGGCCCACAGTGTCTGAGGATGGACGTTGGCGCAGAAAGGCAGAGACCAACTGACTACATAGGTGGTTTTTATAGTACTTTATTTTGGCCTCCCTCTCAGCAGGTGTGAAAAAGGCCACCATTTTTGAACGGTAGCGAGGGTCCAACAAGGTGGACAGCCAAAAGTCATCCCTCTGTCTTATGGTTATTATTCGGCTGTCGCTACGCAAGCAACCGAGCATGCTATGGTCCATTTGTGCCAAGGAATGCGAGGGACTCCCTGCCTCCATCTCCACAGCATACTGCCACGGTGCGTCTGGGTCCTCTGTCTCCTCCTCCTCCTCCTCTACCAGATGCTCCTGCTCCTCCACTCCTGTCCGCTGAGTGGAAAAACCACCCATTTCACTCAATAATTCCTGAGCACCAATGTCCTCCTCTACCTCCTCCTCTTCTTCCTGTCCTGCCTCCACAGGGGTCATGTGGCGTTGAGATCTGTGCGCCACGTCTACCGCACTCTGACCAGCCATTGTTAACAGCATTTGTTCCAGGACGTGCAACAGAGGAATGACGTCGTTCATCCCATAGTCCTGCCGACTCACGAATAGCGTGGCCTCCTCAAAGGGCCTGAGCAAGCGGCAGGTGTCACGCATGAGCTGCCAATGGCTGACATCTAAGTTACACAGGGGAGTACCTTTATCCGCTTGTAACATCAGGAAATCGGTGATGGCCTTTCGCTGTTCGTAAAGGTGGTCTAACATATGTAGGGTTGAATTCCACCTTGTTGCAACGTCACAGCATGAGGAGTCGGTACGGGGGCCCATGGCAGATTACGGGCCTGGCAGCAGCAATGGGAGGCCCGTAATCTGCCAGCACCCTATGAAAAAATGGAACACACCAGCAGTGTGAGGAGACCTGAAAGTGGCACATGGCAGAGTGTGGCGATGGAGACAGCAGCAATGGGAGGCCGTACAGGGACCCATGAGAGACTCTGGACCTGGCAGCAGCATGAGGAGGCGGTACGGGGGCCCATGGCAGATTACGGGCCTGGCAGCAGCAATGGGAGGCCCGTAATCTGCCAGCACCCTATGACAAAATGGAACACACCAGCAGTGTGAGGAGACCTGAAAGTGGCACATGGCAGAGTGTGGCGATGGAGACAGCAGCAATGGGAGGCCGTACAGGGACCCATGAGACACTCTGGACCTGGCAGCAGCATGAGGAGGCGGTACGGGGGCCCATGGCAGATTACGGGCCTGGCAGCAGCAATGGGAGGCCCGTAATCTGCCAGCACCCTATGACAAAATGGAACACACCAGCAGTGTGAGGAGACCTGAAAGTGGCACATGGCAGAGTGTGGCGATGGAGACAGCAGCAATGGGAGGCCGTACAGGGACCCATGAGACACTGTGGACCTGGCAGCAGCATGAGGAGGCGGTACGGGGGGCCCATGGCAGATTACAGGCCTGGCAGCAGCAATGGGAGGCCCGTAATCTGCCAGCACCCTATGACAAAATGGAACACACCAGCAGTGTGAGGAGACCTGAAAGTGGCACATGGCAGAGTGTGGCGATGGAGACAGCAGCAATGGGAGGCCGTACAGGGACCCATGAGACACTCTGGACCTGGCAGCAGCATGAGGATGCGGTACGGGGGCCCATGGCAGATTACGGGCCTGGCAGCAGCAATGGGAGGCCCATAATCTGCCAGCACCCTATGACAAAATGGAACACACCAGCAGTGTGAGGAGACCTAAAAGTGGCACATGGCAGAGTGTGGCGATGGAGACAGCAGCAATGGGAGGCCGTACAGGGACCCATTAGACACTGTGGACCTGGCAGCAGCATGAGGAGGCGGTACGGGGGCCCATGGCAGATTACAGGCCTGGCAGCAGCAATGGGAGGCCCGTAATCTGCCAGCACCCTATGACAAAATGGAACCCACCAGCAGTGTGAGGAGACCTGAAAGTGGCACATGGCAGAGTGTGGCGATGGAGACAGCAGCAATGGGAGGCCGTACAGGGACCCATGAGACACTGTGGACCTGGCAGCAGCATGAGGAGGCGGTACGGGGGCCCATGGCAGATTACAGGCCTGGCAGCAGCAATGGGAGGCCCGTAATCTGCCAGCACCCTATGACAAAATGGAACACACCAGCAGTGTGAGGAGACCTGAAAGTGGCAGATGGCAGAGTGTGGCGATGGAGACAGCAGCAATGGGAGGCCGTACAGGGACCCATGAGACACTCTGGACCTGGCAGCAGCATGAGGAGGCGGTACGGGGGCCCATGGCAGATTACGGGCCTGGCAGCAGCAATGGGAGGCCCGTAATCTGCCAGCACCCTATGACAAAATGGAACACACCAGCAGTGTGAGGAGACCTGAAAGTGGCACATGGCAGAGTGTGGCGATGGAGACAGCAGCAATGGGAGGCCGTACAGGGACCCATGAGACACTGTGGACCTGGCAGCAGCATGAGGAGGCGGTACAGGGGCCCATGGCAGATTACGGGCCTGGCAGCAGCAATGGGAGGCCCGTAATCTGCCAGCACCCTATGACAAAATGGAATACACCAGCAGTGTGAGGAGACCTGAAAGTGGCACATGGCAGAGTGTGGCGATGGAGACAGCAGCAATGGGAGGCCGTACAGGGACCCATGAGACACTGTGGACCTGGCAGCAGCATGAGGAGGCGGTACAGGGGCCCATGGCAGATTACAGGCCTGGCAGCAGCAATGGGAGGCCCGTAATCTGCCAGCACCCTATGACAAAATGGAACACACCAGCAGTGTGAGGAGACCTGAAAGTGGCACATGGCAGAGTGTGGCGATGGAGACAGCAGCAATGGGAGGCCGTACAGGGACCCATTAGACACTCTGGACCTGGCAGCAGCATGAGGAGGCGGTACAGGGGCCCATGGCAGATTACAGGCCTGGCAGCAGCAATGGGAGGCCCGTAATCTGCCAGCACCCTATGACAAAATGGAACACACCAGCAGTGTGAGGAGACCTGAAAGTGGCACATGGCAGAGTGTGGCGATGGAGACAGCAGCAATGGGAGGCCGTACAGGGACCCATGAGACACTGTGGACCTGGCAGCAGCATGAGGAGGCGGTACGGGGGCCCATGGCAGATTACAGGCCTGGCAGCAGCAATGGGAGGCCGTAATCTGCCAGCACCCTATGACAAAATGGAACACACCAGCAGTGTGAGGAGACCTGAAAGTGGCACATGTTTGGGGCATGACTCATGGCGGATTTAGTCAGTTGTGTCAGGAACTGGTGGTTTGAAATCCAGACTAATCCACGCCTGATTCATTTTCACAAACGTGAGTCTCTCCACACTTTGGGTGGACAGTCGTGTCCTCCGCGGAGTTACAATACCTCCTGCCGCACTAAACACGCGCTTCGAAGCCACGCTACTGGCCGGGCATGACAGCCTTTCAAGGGCAAATTCAGCTAGTTGGGGCCAAAGGTCAAGTTTCGTTGCCCAGTAGTCAAGGGGATTGTCTACCTCGGTTGGCAGGGTGCTGTCCAAGTAGGCCCAAGCCTGTTGTTTGAGGTCCTGCTCCAGGTCCACCTGATGCTGCTGCTGCTGCTGCTGCGGCTGGTTAGTAGTTTCCTCACTGCGCTGGTGAAGAAAGCTACTCATCATCGACTGCAGACTGAGGCAGCCGCTGCTGGTGGAGCTGCCACTGCTCCTACCACCCCACCCCTCCCCTGCTGCCATGGCAGCGGAACGCGAGCGCACAGGGCCCACAGTGTCTGAGGATGGACGTTGGCGCAGAAAGGCAGAGACCAACTGACTACATAGGTGGTTTTTATAGTACGTTATTTTGGCCTCCCTCTCAGCAGGTGTGAAAAAGGCCACCATTTTTGAACGGTAGCGAGGGTCCAACAAGGTGGACAGCCAAAAGTCATCCCTCTGTCTGATGGTTATTATTCGGCTGTCGCTACGCAAGCAACCGAGCATGCTATGGGCCATTTGTGCCAAGGAATGCGAGGGACTCCCTGCCTCCATCTCCACAGCATACTGCCACGGTGCGTCTGGGTCCTCTGTCTCCTCCTCCTCCTCTACCAGATGCTCCTGCTCCTCCACTCCTGTCCACTGAGTGGAAAAACCACCCATTTCACTCAATAATTCCTGAGCACCAATGTCCTCCTCTACCTCCTCCTCTTCTTCCTGTCCTGCCCCCACAGGGGTCATGTGGCGTTGAGATCTGTGCGCCACGTCTACCGCACCCTGACCAGCCATTGTTAACAGCATTTGTTCCAGGACGTGCAACAGAGGAATGACGTCGTTCATCCCATAGTCCTGCCGACTCACGAATAGCGTGGCCTCCTCAAAGGGCCTGAGCAAGCGGCAGGTGTCACGCATGAGCTGCCAATGGCTGACATCGAAGTTACACAGGGGAGTACCTTTATCCGCTTGTAACATCAGGAAATCGGTGATGGCCTTTCGCTGTTCGTAAAGGCGGTCTAACATGTGTAGGGTTGAATTCCACCTTGTTGCAACGTCGCAGATCAGGCGATGCTGTGGAATTCCGTTCTGCCGCTGCAGCTCAAGGAGGGTGTGCTTTGCGGTGTAGGAATGGCTGAAATGCATGCAAAGTTTACGTGACATTTTAAGGATGTCTTGCAGTGGGATGGTGGATTTTAGGAACTGCTTGACAACCAGATTGAACACGTGAGCCATGCATGGCGCATGGCACAACCTTCCTTGACGCAGAGCAGACACCATGTTCTTTCCGTTGTCGGTCAACATGGTTCTGATTTCAGTTTGCGCGGAGACAGCCATCTGTTGATTTTCTCTGTTCATTACACTCAGAAGTTCCTCCCCTGTGTGACTACGTTCGCCAAGGCATACCAGGTGCAGCACAGCGTGACACCGTTGCGCCCTGCACATGTGATATGCCGGTCGGGTAATGGGACTTGGCACGGGGGTGGCGGCTGAGGACACGGCGGAAGAAGAGGTGGTAGAGGCGGACATCTTTGCCGGACCAAGGACGTGCAAACGTGGAGGCAAAAGCGGCGTGACCTGTCCAAGTTGCTGGTGCGGCTGTGCCGGCACCACGTTCACCCAGTGGGCCGTAAATGACATGTACTGTCCCTGACCGTAGTTACAGCTCCACACGTCGGCGCTGCCGTGCACTTTGGCAGAGACCGACATGCTCAAAGACTGGCCCACCATCTCTTCTACATGTGAATGCAGGGCTGGCACTGCCTTTTTGGCGAAGAAATGACGGCTTGGCACTCTCCACCGCGGCGCGGCACAAGCCATCATTTCTCGGAAAGGTGCTGAGTCCACCACTTGGAAAGGGAGGGACTGCAGCACCAGCAACTTGGACAGGAGGACGTTCAGCTTCTGCACCGTCGGGTGCGTGCTCGCAAACTGTTGTCTCTTGGAAACGGATTCCAAGAAAGACTGCTGACGGAATCCGTGAAGAGGAGTAGCAAGAGAAGGAGCATCTGAACGAGCGGAAGATGCCAACGAGCGACAACTCCCCTCAGCAGAGGTGTTGGAGCCTTGACTGGCTGATAGAGGGCGATTGACGTCGGGTGACGGAGCAAGTAACGGAGCGGGTGATGGAGCGGGGGCTGGGGCAGGCAGAACCACCGTATCTTTATCACGGTTTTCCCAGGCCACCAAATGGCGACGCTGCATATGCTGCCGCAACGCTGTAGTCCCAACATGGGCCCCCTGGCCACGCTTGACTTTCTGGCCACATTGTCGACATACGGCTACGTTTACTTCCTCGGGCGGCTTGACGAAAAATTGCCACACCGCCGAGTAGGAAACTTTGCCCCCGCTACTCCTCACTGGCTGACTGCTACTTCCGCCGTGCACACCGGCACCACTACTGGCCGTGGTGGTAGGCTGCAGTGGAGCTGGTGCTCTACTCCGTGGCCGTTTGCCTCCACTGACACTGCTGCGACCCTGCTGCCTCCTGGGCAACCCACCGACTGTTTTGCTCGCTGCCAAGCTGCCACCCTCTTCTCCTGATGATGCGGAAGCAATAGCCTGATGACGACGAGGCTGCCAAGTGCGATCAGCCTCATCATCATCAATTAGGGTCTCCGCCTCACTACTAGCCCCCTCGGCTGCATGTGGGTCAGGAGACAGACCTGTCTCTAGACCGGCTACCGAGCCACTCTCCTCGCCAGTACTTCTTCGCCTGGCTGCTGAAGAGGCGGATGTCTCCCCCCGTTCCTGACCACCCTCTGTTAGCTCTTCCTCACTGTACAGTGGGGCTGAGCCCACAGCATGCGATACTTCGCTTGGTGAGGGAATACCAAAGGACAGGGGCAGGTAGAGGACACCTGATTTCAGTGGGCTTGCTCCCGGGCCATGCCAACTAACGGTTGTGTCTGACGTACCCACCGACCGTTGGCTGTAGGTGTCAGAGGTGACCTGGGAAGAGGAAGACGACCGAGTCAACCAATCGATGACGGCAGGGTTGTCGGTGGAGACACGACCGCTGGATGACACCGGGAGCACTGGCCTCTGGCTGCGACTAGTGCTGCCTCGACCCCTTCCTCTGCTGCCACGTCTGCTCGCTCCTAAAACATTGCCTCCTCTGCCACTCCTCTGCATGTTGTCTGACATACTCTTTAATTCAAAGATTCTGTGTCCCTGAGTAACAATTCTGTGTCCCTCAGTAACAATTCTGTGTCCCTCAGTAACAATTCTGTGTCTGTCCCTGAGTAACAATTCTGTGTCCCTGAGTAACAATTCTGTGTCCCCGAGTAACAATTCTGTGTCCCCGAGTAACAATTCTGTGTCCCTGAGTAACAATTCTGTGTCCCTCAGTAACAATTCTGTGTCCCTCAGTAACAATTCTGTGTCCCTCAGTAACAATTCTGTGTCTGTCCCTGAGTAACAATTCTGTGTCTGTCCCTGAGTAACAATTCTGTGTCCCTCAGTAACAATTCTGTGTCCCTCAGTAACAATTCTGTGTCGGTCCCTGAGTAACAATTCTGTGTCCCTGAGTAACAATTCTGTGTCCCTGAGTAACAATTCTGTGTCCCTCAGTAACGATTCTGTGTCCCTCAGTAACGATTCTGTGTCCCTCAGTAACAATTCTGTGTCCCTGAGTATCGATTCTGTGTCCCTGAGTAACGATTCTGTGTCCCTGAGTAACGATTCTGTGTCCCTGAGTAACAATTCTGTGTCTCTGAGTAACAATTCTGTGTCTGTCCCTGAGTAACAATTCTGTGTCTGTCCCTGAGTAACAATTCTGTGTCTGTCCCTGAGTAGCAATTCTGTGTCTGTCCCTCAGTAACAATTCTGTGTCTGTCCCTCAGTAACAATTCTGTGTCTGTCCCTCAGTAACAATTCTGTGTCCCTCAGTAACAATTCTGTGTCTGTCCCTGAGTAACAATTCTGTGTCTGTCCCTCAGTAACAATTCTGTGTCTGTCCCTCAGTAACAATTCTGTGTCTGTCCCTCAGTAACAATTCTGTGTCCCTCAGTAACAATTCTGTGTCCGTCCCTCAGTAACAATTCTGTGTCTGTCCCTGAGTAACAATTCTGTCTGTCCCTGAGTAACAATTCTGTGTCTGTCCCTGAGTAACAATTCTGTGTCTGTCCCTGAGTAACAATTCTGTGTCTGTCCCTCAGTAACAATTCTGTGTCCCTCAGTAACAATTCTGTGTCCCTCAGTAACAATTCTGTGTCCCTCAGTAACAATTCTGTGTCTGTCTCTGAGTAACAATTCTGTGTCTGTCCCTGAGTAACGGTTCTGTGTCCCTAAGTAACGATTGTGTGTCCCTAACTAACGGTTCTGTGTCCCTAATACAGAGAGATCTGTCTCTCTTGAATGACCAGAGGCAAATGGAGAATTGTAAGATGGCCGCAATTTATAGCTCCACCATTACACAGTGCTGGCTGGCTGGCTGCTGATTGGCTAATGCGATCACATGTCATGAATGAATGCATTATGTGTCAGCGCGCCTTGTCTGCGCGCCTTCCCAGAGATCCCTGCTCCGTCGCCGCACATGTCACCGCCATTTTTGGAAAAATTTCGATTCGCGCATCCGAAGTCTGCTAATTTTCGGATTCGGCGCGAATTTTTCCTAATATTCGAAACGAATTCCACTTCGCCTAGTTCGATTCGCTCATCTCTAATTAAGATGTATACTTTCATGCAGGAAACTGGCCAAAGGACTCCTCCCAACACATCAACTTGACTGGGTCATGAGAGAAATATGGGGGCTGTTAAGACTGTCATCTTTCTGAAAGCACTGGGTTATCTGGTTGTTATCCTGATGATCTGACAAAAGCACTAAGGGGTTCTGTGTAAATGGGGCAAACGCATACAATCTCATTCTACTTCCTCAATTGGTATATAAATATTATTAAATCATTAAAAGTGGTTCAGGGAGGGAGTGCGCATGTGCGGCCGGTGGGATGGACATGCCCCAATAGAGCTCCGTCTCCCTGTCGGGTGACAGAGCCGAAGAGCCATGGATCCCGGCCCGCACCACAGCACAGGAGGACCCGATCCCCATGGCGGGCCCCCCCTGACCCGAACAGCTCCATTTGCAGCTGATTTGTAGCTGCGGGACGCTGTAAATAAGCAGGGGCTCCGTCCCCATAGAGCGCGGCATACAGGCCCGTCCACGGTCAGGAGCTCGCACAGTGACACAAGGAGATAAGGGGGCTGAATTATTGGTGACAGACTCCCCTCGGGCAATCAGCACCATGGTCACAGGGGTACTCCGACACCAGGCTCCCCCACCAAATAAGACAATTAAGGAGGCCCTGGCTAAAGCCTCTACAAAGATGGCCGCTGCCCCAGCTCGTGGGAGCAAGTAGGCTGCAGGAACATACACAGCTCTGCAGGATTCACAGCCCAGCCATCCGTGCACATCAGAGGGTGAGTCTGACATTGAACTGGACACCCCTACACACACTTTGACATCTGACCTTACACCCCCTGACTTGTTAGCATGCTTTGAAAAAATGTTGCATAAGACTCTGAAGCAAACTTCTGACCCACATCACCGCCACGCTATCTAGAGAAATCTGCAAACTAGGACAACGCACTGCTGATCTAGAACAGAGAGTGGATGGCCTTGACGCCTCACTTCGGACACATACGGAAGACCTTGAACTCCTGCATGACGAAAATGCAACATTATTAACGCAACTAGAGGACTTTGAAAACCGAGCAAGGCGCTCCAATCTGCGTATCCGTGGCCTTCCGGAAATGATCCTTGACGTTCAGTCAACTGTAACAGCTCTATTCCAAGAGCTCGCCCCAGCTATCCCAATTGAAAGATTAGAAATGGATAGAGTTCATAGGGCGCTAGCTCCACAACGTACAGAAGGTCCACCGCGTGACATTATAGCCAAGCTCCACTTTTTCCGCACTAAAGAGGAACTCCTCCAAGCGACTCGCAATATGGACTCTCTACAGTTTCAGGGTCACACCTACCAACCATTCCAAGACCTGTGCCCCACAACCATTGCCAAACGCAGGGCTATGAAACCCCACCTGCAGGCACTTCAACAACATGGTATACCGTATAGGTGGAGCTTCCCTTTCGCAGTGCGTTTCCGATACCAGACCTGAGACTTCACCTGCAAGACTCCTGAAGATCTACTGGATACTCTGCGTAACTTCCAACTACACTCCCCAGCAACGCCATCAGAGAGTACTAAACGGAGGTCTACGTCCTGCTCACCGCGGAAATCTTATCCCCTACGCACACCTGATGGCCAACTCAGCTTCCACAAACGAGGGCGCTTCTCGTCACCAGGCCCATCTCCACAAGACACCATGGACTGAACTATGTTCCACAATTCTCTTTCTACCACATACACCAGACGCTGTACCCTTTTGACCAACATCGAGGTTCACATCCAAGTTGTCCTCTTTCTCTCTCTGTTTGAACTTGGTTGCCCCACAAGTTAGGGGCTGTTTTGGCTTTTGTCTCTCCTACGTCATGAAGAGCCCATTGAACTTCGCAAGTTATATTCTGCATCACTCCTCCTGGACTATTTTTCAGTTTGTATATGGGAGCCTCAGCTCTGGCGGCATGGGATGCCACACATCCCTACTCGTATTGATTCATCCGTGCAGCCGGTGCCGCCTGAGCCTAGGACCCCCGGATTCTTCAGGTGTTTATCTATCCGCTCCTCCCCCAGGATCCCACTACCGTATATTTATTTTAATACTGTCATCCCCACGGTCCACATACCTGCGCACTCTACATTAGCTCCTGTGTTATTGACTATTTAATAGCACTTGGGCTATCACTGCTCCCTGGCCCACCCTGCATTAGGGTGTCCTCGGAGACCACCTCCTAGGCCTTGAATGGCCCCCTATACCCTTTTTTTTTATTACCCTTCCCATATCATACCCCTCCTCCCTCCCCCCTATATGATGCCATGACTTCATGCAACCTCTTACGCAAACCAACCGTCTCATACGGTAATCTTCAGGCTCCGTCCCAGCTGGCGATGCCATATTATTTAAAATGCTACACACTCTCCCCATGGGCTTGCTAAACATCTTTACCCTGAATTTGCAGGGTCTTAACATATCACAGAAATGTAACAAGGCCTTTTCACTCCTTTGCATCACTTAAGGCTCACGTAGTCTGCCTACAGGAAACACGCTACACCCCCAATTGCGCTCCTAAGTTTTTTGGCCCCCGTTAGCAACAGGTCTACATGGCCTCCGCCGCCACCAAACACAGAGGGGTACTAATAGCCTTCCATCGCACAACACCCTTTACACTAAATACTGAAGTCAAAGACCCAGAGGGTCGCTATCTCCTGTTAGTAGGGCAACTCTTAGACATAGACGTCACCATTGCTACATATTATGCCCCGAATCAAGGTCCCCTACCATTTCTTTCCCACATACTTTCGGTTATAGATCACCACAAGCGAGGTACGTTACTTGTCTGTGGAGACTCTAACAGTAAATTATACCCCTTTCTTGACAAATCCCCCCCAACCTTCCCCTCTCCCTACCTTTAAGGAAACCCTCCAAACCATACTACAACGTTATTCCATGATAGACACCAGGAGGGAACTTAACCCTGCTAAGCGCCAATACACTTTCTACTCCCACCCCCACAAGACCTTCTCTAAGATAGATCACATTTTCATTACTGCCAGCTCCTCTTCCCGGATCTTGACCTCTGAAATACATCCAATCCCCTGGTCAGACCACTGCGCCGTACTCACATCCATGGTCTCTTTAGTCCCATCCCCAACTGAGTCCTCCTGGATCATCAACGACAACTTACTTGCAAATCCAATACACTGCTTGGAAATTGAAACCGCCCTCAAAGATTACTTATCTCTTAACCAAACTCCTGAAATTTCTCTCCTCCTACTATGGGAAGCGCATAAACCGGTGATACGAGGATTTTGCATTAGCAAAGCGTTCTTTTTAAATAAAACAAAAAGACAACAGCATCTTTCTCTAGAGCAAACCTATGATCATTCCCATCTAGCCTTCCAAGCGACCCCCTCACCTGCCAACCGTGAAGCCCTAGAACGTGCTCGATTCGCTCTAGACCTCTTCCTCACGGACCAAGAGGAACTTTCACTTCGTAGATCCAGACATAAATATTATACGAAGGCGAATAAACCCAGTACCTTCTTGGCCCTCTCGCTTCGTAGGCTGGACCAGATTACTAAATCTATTCAAATACACACCTCTTCTGGCAACCTCACTAGTAATCCGGAACGCATCCTACGAACTTTCCATAAACATCTGTCACGGCTTTACTCTTCCTCCACACCCTTTGACCCCTTACAAGCTGATACTCTTTTAGCCTCTATCTCCTTCCCGAAACTGTCAGAGCACCATTTAGCAACGCTAGAGCAGATTATCACCCCAATCGAAACCTTAAACGTTATTAAATGTCTAAAACCTCGCAAGCGCCCAGGACCAGACGGCTTCTCAGCCACTTACTACAAAAAATTCGCTCATCTCCTTACACCCATCCTTACCAACGCTTTTAATGCTTTAATATCTGGCCATACCTTCAACCATGAAACAGTACAAGCGAACATCTCGATGATCCCAAAACCAAACTTGGATGACACGCAGTGGTCCAACTATAGGCCAATCTCTCTCCTCAACATTGATATCAAACTGTTAGCAAAAATCCTTTCCACGCGCCTTAATTCGTGTATAGGTTCTCTAATTCATAATGACCAAGTGGGCTTTATTCCTACTTGACAAGCTGGAGATAACGTCAGACATGCATCTCTCTTGGCAAATATAGCCAAATCCCGCAGCATTCCTGCCTGTTTCTTGTCCTTGGACATCCGGAAAGCATTTGACACAGTCTCATGGCCATACCTCTACTACATTTTGCGCCGCTGGGGTTTTGGCCCACACTTTTTAACCTGGATTTTCTCACTATATCGAGAGCCTTTGGCCAGAATTTGGTATCTAGGACACAGGTCAGCTCAGTTTCCAATCTCCCGAGGCACGAGACAGGGCTGTCGTCTGTCCCCCTTGCTCTTTGCCCTTGCCATAGAACCTTTGGTTCTTTTAATTAGAGCTAATCCGGATGTTCCGGGACTTGGGTTAGGGTTAGGTGGCACTCATCACAAGTTATGTCTCTTTGCAGATGACATTTTACTTTTTCTCACATCTCCCTTCCTCTCCTTCCCTACTCCGGCTTCTCGAGGCATTTTGGCTCGCTTCCTGGTCTTATAATAAATCCCAACAAATCAGTGGCACTCAACATCTCCCTTCCCCATAAAGAGCTGGCCCACCTGAAACAGATCCTACCATTTCCATGGTCACAACACCATATCCCTTTCTTAGGAATCAAATTGCCCCAAAATCTGTCAGATCTTTATGCAGCTAACTACACTCCGATGCTAAATCACCTCTCTGCTCTTTTGACCAAGTGGTCCTCCCTACCCCTCGCATGGCTAGGTAGAATCGCAGTTATAAAGATGTCAATCCTCCCAAAAATTTTATACCTGTTCAGAGTCCTCCCAGTCCCAGTACCTGCTCACTACCTTCGCAAACTGCAGTGCCGCATTTCCTCCTATGTTTGGGGCAATGCCCGTCCTCGTATACCCCGCTCCACCTTATATCGCTCCAAGCTCAATGGAGGTCTAGGTCTCCCCGATATTGGTAAATATTACCAAGCAGCACACCTAGCGCAGCTGCCAAAATACCATGCAACCTCCGAAATTCCCCAGTGGGTGGTCCTTGAATCGATAGAGAGGGATCCCCTTTCTACTGCTAACTTACTTTGGTTAAGGCCAGTAGCCCGCTGTTCAATAACCAACCCCATTACCTCCCACTTCTTATCATTATGGGACAAACTGAAAACCCGCTATCTCCTCCAATCGCCACATAACCCCTTGCTATCGTTTCTTCGAAACCCAGCCTTTCCACCGGCTTGGCAGACACCCCTCTCATTCAAAGCATGGACCTATACTAACCTGCTCCGTACACACCATTTTCTACAGAGAAATAAGTTTAAATCCTTTGCCTCACTACAGGAAACTTATAGCCTCCCAGCTTCCGAAATATTTAGATACTTACAGCTACAGCACTTCTACGCCCCCTACACAACAATAACCTGCCAACCTAACACCATGTCTCTCTTTGAACAGACATGTTGCAAAGACCCACACAGACGTGGCCTCATTTCATGCCTATACTCCCTCCTCACAACTTCGGTCACCACATTCACCCCCTCCATACACCTATAGATGGGAAACTGACTTAGATAGGCAATTAGACTCATCTGAGTGGGACCACATCTGGGCCAATACAAAATCATCTTCGCAGAACATTGTTGCTCTAGAAACCAATTATAAAGTCTTAACACGATGGTATTTTGTCCCAGCGAGAATCGCAAAATACACCCCTAATTACTCGCCCAATTGCTTTAGAGGCTGTACAGACCCAGGAACGCATTACCATATATGGTGGGATTGCCCAGGAGCTCAAACCTTCTGGGTTGAAATCTTCAACATGTTATCCACACTTACCAAGCTACAACCCAATCCGACAACAGCCCTACTCAATCAACGCCCTCCTGGCATTTCCAAATCGGAATTCAAACTCCTTCTGCAAGTCACTACGGCAGCCAAGCAGGTCATTGCGAAATCCTGGAAATCCCCTTCTTTAAATATTACAGCTGTTAAATCCAGAATAACGCAAGCTATGATACATGCTAAGGAGGAAGCCACAATTCTTGACACGATCCCTAAATTCTTAAATGTTTGGAGTCCCTGGGTAGAGCGTTTCCTCCCGCCTAACTTTGACGAATCTCTTCTTCTCCCTTGATTTGTATACAGTACACCTTGGACACTGCTCATGACCCACCTCATGTGGTGCATTGGTGTCGCCATGCTCTTATCTACCGTTCATGGAGTCATTGCTGTTGCTCTTTATTTCCTCCCCCCCCCCCTTTTTCCTCTCCCACCCCCCTTCGATCCTCCTCTAAATCTCCTCAACCTTTCACAATGTTCCAGTGAGTCATTATCCCAACTGATCAAATTCACGAAATCTATCGCTAACAACTCCTACTCATTTGCTATCACCAGAAACTTAGCATTGTTTTTGTGATCTTCTCTTTCCTCCTTATCATAAGGACATTGACGCTGTGATTTTTATTCCCTATGTTTTGTTGTCAGTACAATACCTAATGTATACTGGTAATGTCTCTCTGTCCTTGTTACATTGCTTCATTGTTAATAAAGTGTTTGAACAAGAAAAGTGGTTCAGGGGAAATATTGCCTTAGGGCCACTACATGCAACTGAAGATCATAGGAATGAATATGATAGTCATTTCCATCAAGTGGCCATAAATTCATATGCATCAGAATCATTTTTTTAAATAAAGTATATGTAAACCCCCACCTGGTAAAACAACCCATTGTGTTTAAAATAGAAATTACAGGCAAAACATTTATGTATACATATAAAAAACATTATAAATACTTTGTTCCCCTTTTTTATAAGTGATCACATGCCCTCTGTTCTCGGCTGCATAAGGAGCTCAGAGAGCTAGGAGAGGAGAAACAGCAGGACATTGGTCTTCCCAGTGAAAAGCTGTGCAAGGGGGATGTGTCAACACAAATCTGATCATTGGAGGAAAGCAGGCTGAGTTCCTAGCACAGCCAGAAAGCAGGCCACACAGTGCTCTCCTGGCTAATGTGGTCAGTTTTTAATAGGAAAGCAGAGGGACTGGCTGGAACACCAGGGATTTCACACAAAGGAAGCAATGCAAAGAGAATAGGATACCTTTTCATACAAGTACATGGTACAGCAGGCACATATGAGGAATATGAAATGTTGGGTTGACATATTCTGTAATGAATAATATTTGACCTGTTTAGGATATAGAAGAAGAACATTCAATTTTTCCCCACTGAGAAAAAACAAATGTACCAGCAGTTTCAATGGACGAATAGCTATGCTTATTTTTTTATATAAATACACTCCTAAGTCACTGACTGTCAGGGCCCTGTCCACGGCAAACGTTCTGGAAGATCTGGAATTTCTGCCAGTACCCTGCATGTCCGCAGAAGCACGCATCAGCCTCAGTTTGGTGCCAGACGGCCTTTATAAGGAGGCTAATCACTTCCTCATGTTGCTGGATGATCTCTAGCTCCCCGTGCCTTGTTCCTGTTTCCTGTGATTGTGACCTGTGATTTCCTGATACCGACTCGGCTTGCTCCTGGACCTGTCTACTCTGTTTTACCCCTGATCTGACCTCGGCTTGGCTTACGAATACTCTCTCTCGCTCCTCTGTGTATGACCTCGGCTATCCCATCTGACTACGTCTGCTCCGATTCCCACCTGGTACCTGACCTTGGCTTGAACCAACTACCCAGTAAACATCTAAATCCCAGAAGAGCTTGCATACCATGCACAGGCGCCTCCTGTCTGAAGACCTATCTCCGTGCACCAGCTGTGCTTCTGAGTGGACCACCAATCAGCACTCCTACAGGCAACCTGTGCAACTTTGGGCCTGACTCCTGCTGTTCCACTCTGAGGGGAGTCCGGAACTTAGCCGCAAGGAAAGCCCCCTCTCTAATGGCCTCCATCACCAAGTACGTGATACTGACAAAGGGCAAGTATACATATCCGGAAAGTCTGGGAAATGTCAAAGGTTCTCATCTGATTACTTATTTTGGTCCACCTACAGTGGATTAAAAAAGTCTACAGACCCCTGTTAAAATGTCAGGTTTCTGTGATGTAAAAAAATGAGATAAAGATAAATCATTGCAGAACTTTTTCCACCTTTAATGTGGCCTATAAACTGTACAACGTAATTGAAAAACAAGCTGAAATCTTTTGGGAGGGGGGGGACTAAACATAAAACACTAAAATGATGTTGTTGCATAGGTGTGAACACCCTCTTATAACTGGGAATGTAGCTGTGTTCATAATTAGGCAATCACATTCAAAATTATGTTAAATATGAGTCAGTACACATCTACCATCATTTAAAGTGTCTCTGATTAACCCCAAATAAAGTTCAGCTGTTCTAGTAGGTCTTTCCTGCCATTTTCTTAGTCGCATCCTACAGCAAAAGCCATGGTCCGCAGAGAGCTTCCAAAGCATCAGAGGGATCTCATTGTTAAAAGGTATCAGTCAGGAGAAGGGTACAAAAGAATTTCCAAGGCATTAGATATACCATGGAACACAGTGAAGACAGTCATCATCAAATGGAGAAAATATGGCGCAACAGTGACATTACCAAGAACTGGACATCCTCCAAAATTGATGAAAAGACAAGAAGAAAACTGGTCTGGGAGGCTGCCAAGAGGCCTACAGTAATATTAAAGGAGCTGCAAGAGTATCTGGCAAGTACTGGCTGTGTGGTAAATGTGACAACAATCTCCTGTATTCTTCATATGTCTGGGCTATGGGGTAGAGTGTCAAGATGAAAGCCTTTTCTTACAAAGAAAAGCATCCAAGCCTGGCTAAATTTTGCAAAAACACATCTGAAGTCTCCCAAAAGCATGTGGAGAAATGTGTTATGGTCTGATGAAACCAAGGTTTAACTTTTTGGCCATAATTCCAAAAGATATGTTTGGTACAAAAACAACACTGCACATCACCAAATGAACACCATACCCACAGTGAAGCATTTTAGTTTTTTATTTTTACTTCCTTTACCTAAAAGATTTCAGTTTGTTGTTCAACTGAGTTGTACAGTTTATAGGTCACATTAAAAGTGGAAAAAGTTTTGAAATGATTTATCTTTGTCTCATTTTTTTACATCACAGAAACCTGACATTTTAACAGGGGTGTGTACACTTTTTATATCCACTCTATAAAGGCCTAGGAAAGAGGAGGGAGAGTGGGCTGGGGAAGAGAAGAGCAAGAAGGAGGAAGAGCAGGCTGCTGTGCTCCTGCCAGGGGCGGACTGACCATTTGGAAACTCAGGCACTGCCCAAGGGCCTGGGGTCAGTAGGGGGCCCCATGAGATGCCCCTGGTACCTTTTTCATAGGCTTTTTTGAGTTTGGGCAAGGACACAGGGGCCCCAAGATCCCCTATTGCCCGAGGGCCCCATGAGTTGTCAGTCTGCCCCTGGCTCCTGCTCTCCCCCCTGTTGGGGGAGATCAGAGTGCTGTGGGAGCCCCCCTTTATAGGTTCCTTGAGGAGAAAGGGCCATGCTATATTCCTGCAGAACTGAGGTGAGACTGTGGCATAGTTGATGTACCCCTTGGTTTCCCCCCATTACAGGAAGTCAAATGTGGAGAATAGCTGCAGAGAGTGCAGGTCAATCTCGATGTTAAAACCGAGGAGCTAACAGCCTCCAAAATGGCCGAGGTCAACTAACTCTCATTTAATTTTTTGAGGGAAATGTGTAGGGGGTATCGAACCCGATATTGTTATACTGCCACTTGAACTAATACAATAAAGAAGTAAACTTGTACTTCGGCCTCTTTGTGAATCTGTCTACTATTCCCAGAGGGCATACAAAAGCCATTGACTATGTCAATCCGGCTGTTGAGCCCGAGGAGGAATGAGGGCCAGTGTGTGGATACTCCTGGGAGTGAGGGGATTGAGCAAGCACAATCAGGAGGGGTAGAGAGGGGTCCAGCCTCCGGCCGCCATCCTCACACAGGGGAGAGCTGCAGGGCAAAGCTGAGCGGTTGCCCAGAAGGCCAGCCTGGGTGCCTGCTAACACCCTGTATTTTAGGATTTCTAGGACTTTCTGGAGGGAATGTGCAGGTGCCTGCAGGAAGCTGCAAGTGAATCACTAGATTGTTTGTTTGACTGGGACACAGGTTTCTTTCTGTACAGGAAGAGATGCTCTTCATTGCAGATAATCCTGACATAGAAGATGTGTTCCAAATACCACATACCAATACCAATACATATTGTATATGAAAAGGTGAGCATAGATAAACCATACATGTGAAGGCAATCAGGGACAGTACTGCAGCAAGGAGTTTCATTTCAGAAATTTCCCCAGCAGCACTTTTTTCTGTTGCTAGATGTTCTCAGCCTGAAGGCCAGCAACATTCATACTACTTCCTCTGAGCCCAGGTCATACCAGACTCTTCCCAGCCTTGACTGGACAGTGAAAGGAGAAGCAGCACAATGAGCTCATCTGTCACTCTCTTCTATCAGCATAATTCAGAACTTTAACTCATACAGGGACTACAAGCTGAAACCACTATAGTGTTTCGATCTGAGAGCCCTCATATTTCATTTACAACAGAGGAAAGGAGAGGAAGGAATGGATATATGGAGTTTCAAGGCTGGTGGATCTTGGTGGTAATATGAAGGCAGACTATATGGAGTAAAGACCAATAGGAGGACTGTCTCCCACCTTCCTTTGGGAAAGATATATGATAAAGCTTTCTTTTTTCTGAATGTTGGTAAGGGTATGCATTCCTTATTTAGAAGTGTCACAGTGCTGGTTGGATGAAAGCACTGAAGAGTGATTCACATTCACATGGTTTTCCATTATTTTGGCTTCACAGTTTTTTTTACTTTGTTCACTTTTTCACTGATTTAATGTGATTGGGTATTGACTTGAATAAAGTCACTATTATTTGGATATATAAAAGGATAATGCACTATGTGAATATTTTTTTCTTTTTGAGGTATATTAACGGAGGAATTTTTTGAACACAAGAAGTGGATTTAAAGATTGGACTTGTGGGTTTTGGACTGCTCATAGTTTTTGAGGGTTTATTGTACAGCATTTTCTGTTTATTGATATTATGTATATTATTTTATATAGTATGGTTTGCATGTCTGCGCCACAAACATTTCAAAAAAATGACAGTAGATTCATTTCTATTTTTTCAAACCAGCATTCTCCATCCCTGGTAAGACGTGAGAAGAAACATGGGCTGTTTGTGCTCAGTATGCGGTTGTAACCACATTTTCTGCTGGCACGTTGGTACTGGAAAACAGCACAGAAGAAACACTGGATGTTTATGCTGTGGTAAAACACAACCTGATACGCCTGAATGGATCACAAGTGACTCACTTCAGCTGAGAAAACTAGGATGCAATTTGGAAGACTCCCCTACATTAAGGTAAGTTTGTTTTTTCTTAATATTGTGTTATTCAAGGTTTCTAAGTTCTTAGTTGACTGGTAAAGATGTAAAAAAGTGCTTAGAGATTTTTTAGCTTAAATAGTACATGTGAAACATTAATATGTAATAATTCATATTCATCAAGATTAAAAACATTTTATTTAGTCCTGGACAGAATAAATAAAAAATATAACACATACATACAGTACATTATTTTAACAAATTCTATTTTTTATTGAAAACAACGGAACAGCAGAAGACACATGTCATGCATCCATATACTGTAAGCACATGTATATAAAATACAGAGGTAGGCATCAAACAAAAATGATACAAACGTGGGGAATCGAGGATATGACTGGGAAGGATACCATCCCAGGACAAAATACTAAACAACTCAGTGTACATACAAATGGCAATAACGCTGTCCGCTGCGGTTTTTAATCAAAAGAAAAAGAAAAGAGATAGGACAGAGAAGCGAGTTAGATAACACCATAGAGTAAGAAGAGGAAAGAGAGTAGAGAAAGGAAAAAAAAGAGGGGGAGGGAGGGGTGCGCACGGGAAACATGGAAAGGCCAGGAAGGAACAAATCAGTCCTACCCTGTTTCAAGGAGCAATTTCCCCTCATCCAAGTAAACAAACAAGTTCCATAAGGTCCACGTTTTAGAGTAAATTTCCCTCTTATGCTGATGTGTAAGCATCAAATCCTCCATATGGTTCATTTCTTCAACTTTACGTAGCTATAGCCCCAGCGAGGGAGGATGCGGCTTCTGCCAACACAGAGCAATGCAGGATTTGGCTGTATTTAATAGATCGACTGCCTGTAAGCCTTAAGTGACATATCAGTGACATGGAACAGAAAACATGCCAGATCCATAGGCACGGGTTGGTCCGTGAATTTATGAATGTTACAACGAACCCACTTCCAGTAGTGCCCAAGCTGAGGGCATAACCAAAATATATGGAAGAGCGTCACCTCCGTCTCCTGACATCACCAGCAAAGACTAGAGTTTGAAGGAGACAGCTTCTGCAATACCAACGGAGTTCTGTACCATCGGGATAAAATCTTAAAATTGCTCTCCTGTACTCTTGTACACGAGGAAGACTTCAACAAGAGGCCTGAAACTTCCCCGAGCGGAACAAGAACATAAAGGGGCTCTCGAGGGGCGTGGCGTAACGCGTAGACGCGATGTGGTGACGTATGACGCATTTCCGGTCCAGCACCATCTTGGTACACCAGAGAGTTCTCAGTACACCCATGTGAGTTGACACAGGCGTTTTGTACTGCTGCTTAAATGTGAGTTTGTGCTTGGCGGGTTTTATATATTAAAGCTATACATACAGTGTCACACTATGGAGGATCTCTGTGTTTCTATTGTATGAGTCCCAAACATCATGTCTATTTTTTGAGCGTCCATACTACTACCTAACCATGGAGGAATAGTGGAAGGTGGAGGAAAGCTTACTGAAGGTGGTGGAGCCTATCCTTGTGTGGAGAGATTGTGTAGGATCCTGGGTGATCCGTAAGGCTTTTTGGCCCCTGTGGGTCGCAAGGGGAAGGTGAGTGGGCACGCCTGCCATTTAGGAGTATTATTCACCACCTGTGCCGGCACAGGAGCATGCAGATTGTCATTGTGTGTGTGGGCTGTTGCTACACAAGTTAGACTCCGGATATTGTGGACTGTTTTTTATCATTTATATAGATCACCTATTTAAAGTGACACATACCCCTGCACAGGGTATCACTGTGTTTTACGATAAGGATATTATGATCACTTAGATATATTTGTATTATACTGCATGTATCATCTATAGATGTCATAAGTTTATTTCTCATTAACAGCATCTTGGTTTTTTTCATATTGAAGAAGCAATGTTTTACCTAAAGGCTCTTTAAGTTAATACAGCGCTACATCACTATTATAATAGTTTATCCATTTCCATCTAAAGGTGAGGGTTGGATGTAAGCTGCTTTTTTCACTAGACCTAATAGATTTACCACAATACTAAAGAAGGACACATGTTAGCACAAAGTGTTTAGGCAAAGGACACCCACCCTGCCCTGCCACGCACCTAGTTATCTGCCCCCCCCCCCCGCCATGCACCTAGTTATCTGCCCCCCCCCCCACCATGCACCTAGTTATCTGGCCCATGACGAACGAATAAGCAAAACTTGATTGACTAAACCCACAAATGTTTTTTAATCACTATTTTTCCGTTAGAGACGGTTCATACTTGTATACAGAGCTGCATTTTACTCCACAAGGGCAAACAGAAGACAGTGACTTACTGTGCGCCCCATTCACACTTCCTCGCAGTTGTCAGCTGTAGGGCAGAGCGATATTGAAAAATGCAGGGCAGAGCGATATTGAAAAATGCAACACAGCTGCATTTTTCTGCACCGCTCCTCATCTGTGCAACCCTGCATTTTTATGCATGGCCACTCATATGAGTGGCTGTGCAAAGAATTGAATGGAATGTCACTTTGAGGGTTATTTACTAAAACTGGAGAGTGCAAAATCTGGTGCAGCTCTGCATATAAACCATGCTTCCTTTTTTTTTTGCCAAAGCTTAATAGAACAAGGTGAAGTTAGAAGCTGATTGGTTATCATGCAAAGCTGCACCAGAATCTGAGTGCACAAGTCTTATTAAATCTTCCCTTTTGTGACATGCCATTAAAGTTTGGAAAAAACATGGGGAAACAGTGCTTTGTGGTGTAGAAACGCAAGGCATGGCCCCCTCTCCCACCACCACCACCTAGGCCGGCATGGAATGTTTTTCTCTGCAGGTAGTGTAAACCTACCCTTATACCTGCTTTCTAGAACAGTAATGTGATAATATAAAGGTTTGTGTGAAATGTTTAGTATAGTGCAGGGGTCTCCAAACGTTTCAGACAAAAGGGCCAGTTTACGGTCCTTCAAACTTTAAGGGGGCCGGAGTGTGGCCAGTGAGGATAGAAAATGTTCTGGGGCGGGCCCAGCATCAGTAAGAATAACCATGGCCTCAAGGTTGGTGGTCAGTAGGACATGAAGAAGTGCCCCATCGCTAGTATTAGTAGGAGGAACAGTACCCCATCATTGGTATCAGTGGAAGAAATAGCTCCCTATTGTTGGTGTCAGTGGTGAGAATAGTGCCTCATATCAGTGGGAGGATTAATACCCCAAGGGACGAATAAAGGCTAGCAAAGGGCCGGGCCGCAGTTTGGAGAACCCTGATGTAGTGCAACACTTTTGGTAGTTGTTTACTATAGGCCCACACATATGTCTAAATAGAAGGAAAGCAGGACAGAAAATTTTGGTTCCAATGTGGCAAAGTCCCTCTAAATGAGGGACGGTTGGGAGGCTGTAATCTGGCTTTGACACCACTTATACCATGGCACAAGTCCAAGTAGCTCAGTCCTGCGTTTGGCAGTTTAGAGGAATGAGATGTTCATTTAGCCTTGGAGCTTTTAATTTACATTGCTAGTTGGTTTTGAAAAGATTTGGTCCCCTAAAGAAAGCACTTTCTGCAGCTTAAAAGCTACCATAGGTTTGCATAGGTCTTGCCCATGCATGGTAAGACCTGCACCTCAGTGGCCAACACATATTCTTTTAAGTTCTTAACACAATATGCTGTTTTAAGCCCTAGCCACTAAATGAGCAAATCAAGTTCCTCCTTTGTAGTAAGTCTGAGATCTACAATTACAGCCTTGAAGTTTGTCCTCTGTGCCCTGTAATTAACTGTGGAGTTATCTGAAATGTATGAGCTCACAGTCTACTATATAACTGATGAAGTCAGACAACTCGGATTTATGTGTTTTATTCTGGAGTAACCTGTGAAACCCCTTTGGTGTATAGGCTCTCTGGAGTATACAAATAAGGTAGACAATGATAAAATGTGATTATAGGGGCATTTGGCTGTGAAATTGTCTCTAAGCCCCATTCACACTACAGTACTCTGACACCAGTCATCGCACATATGTGCACTACTGTGCTTTCTTTTGAGTGTTGACGGCACGAATGGGCTGCCATACATGGGATAAACGTGGTAAAGAGTCTCAAGTATATAATTTCAACTTTGCAGTTTTTTAAGCATGTATTTTTTTTCACACGCAAAACTGTGCATCTTGCTTCTGCTTTTGGGGTACCATTAACAATGAATGGCACTGAAGGCTCGGCATGCGTTTTTTGAGTGTTTCATGAAAGCAAGCAAAATCACATTCGGGCTAAGGGGTCCACCACCTGTAGCTTGATAGAAGAGTGCACAGAGCCTTGTTTAAATTTTGTACTTTTCTGATGAAAAATGTGGCTTTAATTTAATCGCCTCTTTGATAAGATGAATAGCAGTTTAGTCAGATGGATTAACACATTCTAGTACAGGAAACAGGACCAAACACTTACTGGTGGGGTACTGGAAGCTGCTTGTTTTACTGGGGGCTTATGGGAAGATGGCAGATAATGCTAAGCTGGGTTGCAGGTTGGGCACATAAACCATACAGGAGGTTACTGGAATTACATTCACTTTGCTTTTGAAAAGAACTTTTGTTTTTTCCCTACAAAGCATGTATTTACATCACATCAAATACTCTTAGAAACTGCTCCAAAATTGTGAACAGTATGGGCAATGTAATGGCAATTTTTCAAGCTTTGTTTAGTTAGGGTTTGAGTTTTGAGCAATCAGACAGTTAAAGTAGCAGTGGAACTCAATCCACACCACTAAAATGTATTTATTCTTTTACCCCACTCTCAAATGCATCGCTAATCAAAATTGCCAAATGATCTAAACTGTGGGTATGAGATTGTGTTGAACCACTTAGTTGCCAGTTTGTTGGCATTATTTTTGTAGTTGAAAGCTTCCAAAATTGCTACTAAATTACCAATGCTACTGCTTTCAACTTTATTGTCTCAGTAAGTCACGTGTCCATACAAACAACTGAAAGTTGAATTCATGCAGTTTATTTTTTAAATGACAATGAAAATTGTATGCATAATTATCCTTTTTATTGTGCATGTTAAAGGTTAACTCCACTTTTGTGAGAAAAAAAATAACAAATAAAAAAAAAAATAATATACTGTTTGTGTGACAGAGGTGTGGGTGGAACAGAACACACACGGAGAGCAGGGGTACACATAAGGCTTTTATTGAAAGGCAGGGATAACAGAGTTCTGGTAGGCAAAGGGCTATGTCTGCAAAATGGGGCTGGCACACAGCAGGGATAGCAGAATTCTGGCAGGCAAAGGGTTAAATCTGTAACACAGGGCTAAATACACTACAGGGATGGCAGGACTCCAGCAGATAAAGAGTTAAGTCTGTAACACAGGCCGGGTACAAAGCAGGTATAGCAGAACTCTGGCAGACAAAGGTTTAAGTCCATAGCACAGGCTGGGCACACAGCAGAGATGGCAGAGTTCTTGCAGGCAAAGGGTTAATCCGTACAAGGAACTGGGCACACTGCAGGAATGGACAGGGATCCAGCACAACAGGGCTAAGTCCTTGGCACAGGGTGGCACTCTAGTACAGGAAAGGTTAGCCCAGTATCAAAGAGCAACAATCTGGTCCCAGTGAGTAGCAGACCACAAAATGGTACAGCAAAGCCCAGGAGCACAGGGCAGAAATTCAGGGACTCACCAGCCAATAGTGGCTTCAGCAGAGGAAGTCTAGGCAGAGTTGCATAGAGAAAGAGGTCCAGAGGGAAGAAGTCCTTCACCAACTCATCACGGGTCCTCGGAGGGCAGTGTGTCCTGCTTGCAGCTTCAAGACCACACATGCAACCGGTGATGGAAGAGCATAGGGTAGAGCAAAATCCCAGTGGCTGGAAAGCCGCACAGACAATGCAGAACTACAAGTCACAGCAGTGCCAAAGGCAAAGCACAGCCCATACAGAACTATCTGTCTCAGCAGTTCAATGCATCTTCTTGCGAGACCTGAAGCCATGAGCTCCACTGTCCATCACTGAATTAATCTCTGAACATTCTGACCCTTTCTGCCAGCATAGGCACATTATACTGTCCTTTGAGTTCAACCAAACCTCAAGCACCCTGTGCTGACACCTCTAGCTTTTTCCAGCTATATGACACCATGCTGTCTGTGCCTCCCGCTGAGATCAACCTCATCTCCCACCCCGAGTGGCACAGGAACTCAGATTTAATTCAAACAAGCTGACTGCGTGACACACTGTTGAGTTCAACAAAACAACACAAAAATAAAATATTATTTCTGATCTCCGTCAGAGTTTTCAATTGTGATTGAAGTCATATTGTAATTGAATATTAAAAATTATTTTTCCTTATTAATCTACAGCACTATAATTTCCTGTAAAATGCAATATAATATGGCTACCTGGAGGTGTTCTGAACACAGCTGGTGTACAGAACACCCCCTTAAAATGTCATTTCCTGCTTGAGTGATTGGCTTACGGATTTTCCCAGAAGTCTGTACTAAGATACTAGAGAGATTTTTGGCATCCCCTGCAACAAAAATTTAATTCCCTATGGGAAATCAAATCTAAAAAATGCAGACCCTGCCAGTTTACGCATTAGAACCCTGCAAGTGCAATAGAGGATTGATAATGATAAAATCACTCCCATACAGATTCACTCTGCACATGGACACAGACAAACATCTATTTCTTCAGAATAACAAAAGGCAGGAATCTGCAGCAAAGTTTGTTAAAATCCTTGCAATGTACATAGATCACACAGAGGGATTTTTTTTCTGCTCAATCTGTCCTTCAGTCCAGACACAACCTGGGAGGCTGAGGGTCACACATTGGTCTGGTATTTCATTTTCTTCCAGGCACCCCAAAGTGATCTTGGAGGGTTCCATGTTTTCTTCTTGGGGTTCACAGACTCTCTATACAGGGACAACCCAGACCAGGGGCGGACTGACAACTCATGGGGCCCCCGGGCAATAGGGGATCATGAGGCCCCTGTGTCCTTGCCCAAACTCAAAAAAGCCTATGAAAAAGTTACCAGGGGCATCTCATGCGGCCCCCTACTGACCCCAGGCCCTCGGGCGGTGCCCGAGTTTCCAAATGGTCAGTCGTCCGCCCCTGACCCAGACAAGCCCCCAAATGTAGCACTACCCCCTCAGGGGCCGCTGAGTAGTTTTTGGGTTCCCTGCATTTCTTGACCTCGCTTTGAAAGCCTAACCCCTGTTGACACCACCTAGAACCTCTGGCCAGAAGAACCCTCTGGCTGCAATGATAAAATAGACTGACACAGTTCAGTTTAGAGTGAACTAATATTTTGGTTGTATTAAGGTCAAATGTAAGCACATTGAGGCAACAGAGAAATATGTGCATGAAATAACAGCTATCACTCTTAGTAACTTCAAGGAAGGTCATAACACAGCACAATCTCAATCAGTTCTAAATGTCCTGCAATTCAGAATTTAAACAGTAACCCCAGTCCTGAGATGTTTCTTCCCCAGTGAGCAAAGAAAACTACCTAAGAGGCTAGCTCACTTTGGGCTCTCAGGGACTGATGACTGGGCTAAATTCTGATGAAAGGAGAGCTCTTCGATTAAATAGGCCACTGTCCCTTTAACCTGTAGTATTTGATCTTCTGCACGCTTGATGGGGCCCTAGTTGGTGCACATATGGTTTCAGATCTTCATTGAGGCAAAACTAGAAGTTCCTTAATAGAGGGTGAACACAAAGAAAAAGGAGCTACCCCTTTATGTGGTATTTAATTTGGGTGATATCCCTTTAACACCCAAAAGGTGAGATGTAGAATTAAGCAGAGATTAGTGAATGGACAAAACACGCTTCTGTAAGGATTAGTTCCTCTTTGGACCACAGTGGCAACTGCAGCAATAAAGGAGTTCCTAGGCAAATGGGGGGCCAACTGTGATGGAAGCAATAATACAGCTTGCCCTGTGGAGGGCAGACACTGCAGCTGGCTCTTGTGATTGGATATGCTGTGAGTGTAATAACTAGTAGGCTGGGTGAACTGGGCCTTAACACGTGTAACTTGGAAAAACAGTATCAGTCAAACAGAATAGAAAGTAGCTGAACTGAATAATGTCATTTGCAACTTAAATGGCTTGAGAATGAAACTCTCTCAACCGATCTGTGGCCTCAGCCAGGTAGCGGATAGTCTCTCTGTAGGCGGGAGACCTGTCTTGTGGTTCTTTCTTCAGAGATCACTCCGGGCAGCAGCACTGCGGTCCACCTGCTCACAGGGCAGTTCACTAGACTAATTAGCGATGTCAGCAATGCCTCCTTTCTTCCCACTTTCTGAGGCTTGGCCCAGCCTGGACCTACAGCATCACGCACAGCCTTCTCCTCACACCTGCTCACCAGCTCTCTCCATCCACTTCCTGTCCTCAGGTTCTCGGGCTTCTGTATTTGCCCCCACGCACATGCCAGCTCCTCTGGGAAATGTAGTTTGTTAACTCGCTGTCAAACAGCAAAGTCCTGCAATCAGTTTACAAATCCCACAAAGCTTTTCAACAGTCTGTACAACTGGGCTTCAGCACGCTGCCATCTTGTGTCCGTTTAACATCCTGCAACCAGTATTATAGCAGGGTGTTCCACGTACAACTACTGACCCTTTGCATTATGAAGTAAGGAGAAAGAATTAGGAAGAACAGCCAGCTTGGGTGGGGGAACGGTGGTGGCTGGTAATGGAGTTTCTGTGGCCAGGGTGGCCTGGCACTAGGTGCTCTCCAATCATAAGTTGCGTCCCTATCCTAGGGCCTGCTGCAGAATAGAACCCTCCTAGGAACTGGGCCTGGAATGCCTTGCGAAGTAAATGCAGTAGCTCCCCTCTTGGCTTTCGGGTTGAACATGGTCAAGAGTGCAGTGTGAGAAGAGTTCTTGGAAAGACTCAGCGATCAACGCTGTATATCTCAAAATGTCCTTGTAGTTGGTGTCAGGACATGTGTCATTGGCAAGTGTATCTATCGCACATTATGCTTCTATATGTGGCACCCCAGGGAAGTAGTCTGGCCTTTGGCCATGAAGGGGTGCTAAGCCCACATATGCAACAATACAATCAACATGCAGTTTCCATGTTAACATATCTGTCTGTGTGACGGGTGGTGCAGTGGTCGGGGATAGAGCTCATTAGTGCTGAGCTACACTAAGAAAGGAGTGCCTGCTATGACGACCTCCTAAGGTTCGTGTACCTGTTCCAAACAGGTACACGTGAATCTGTAACAAACACTAAAAATGTTGGTATGGAGATGCGCAGGAATTTTAAAGAGTGTGTACAAAACTATTTATACATTCCCCCACAGTGTCTCGCAGCTTGTTCTTGTGGGCTGAGCGCAGTCTGGCAGGGAGAGAAGGTTGTCAATATCCCACTGTGATTTCAGAGATGAATCACAGCCATGCGTCCAGTCTGGAGGAAGACAGATGGATGCAGTAGGGAGAAGTTACAAATCTGTAGTCCAGCTGACCTTCCTCTTTTACCAAAACTGATGGCCCGTACCTCTGGTGGAAGATTTTGCAGGTGCCTGAGCATTGCCCAAATCACGGTTACAGAGTTTTGCAGCTTGGGGCCTCATGCACACTTGAGCTCAAATAACGCCTGTTTTACAGGTGGTTGCCTTTTTTTCTGCCCCTAAATGCCCCTCTATGTTAGCCTAGGTGTCCATGTATATATACACATTTACGGGGGTTTAAAGGCAGAAACAAAAACTCATCACTTGTGTGTTCATTAGAGTGTTTTGGCAGAAAAAAAAACCACACCTAAACATGGGTAAATGCATTAAAATGCATGTCTATTGCCACTTGACCTCCGGAAGATTTACCCCCCCTTCATGACTAGGCCATGTTTTGCTTTTTGGCACTGCATTACTTTAACTGACAATTGTGCGGTCATGCAACACTGTACATAAATGAAATTTTTGTCACACAAATAGAGCTTTCTTTTGGTGGTATTTCATCATCACTGGGTTTTTGATCTTTTATTATACAAACAAAAAATTTTGAAAACTAAAAAAAAAACCAATTATTTTTAACTTTCTGCTATGAAACACATAAAATAAAAAAAATGTAATTTCTTCATAAATTCAGTGCAATATGCATTCTGCTACATATTTTTGGTGAAACAAATCCCAATAAGTGTATATTGATAGGTTTGCGCAAACATTATAGCATCTACAAACTATAGTATATATACTGGAATTTTTATTTTTTTATTGTAATAATGGTGATGATAATAGTGGGAATGCGATAGTATGGCTGACAATCTGATACTTTGTGGAACCGCTGGCGCTAATACAGCGATCAGTGTTAAAAAATATACACGGTCACTGTACTAATGACACTGGCTGGGAAGAGGTTAAACATCTAGAGAGATCAAAGGGCTAAATGTGTGCCTAACCAGTGTTTATGTGTGTACTGTGAGGTGCTTTCACTAAAGGATGTGCTGGTTTTTATTCCAGGGAAACAAAAACCAGCACATCCTCACTGACAGGACAGAGTTCTGTATTGTATGCATTGCTGATCAGCCAAAGATTGACTTCTTGCACCCGCTGATTGCCTTATGCCATGAATAATCACAGCACAGCTGGCGCGAATGCCCCCCCCCCCACATGAAAGTGGCAGATCATGCGCTGGATACATGATCCGGCACAGGAGAGCCGTTCTGCTGCCGTACTCCTGAGGTGGTCAGCAAGCGGGTTAAATAAACGCCCAAGTGCTTGACATGCCTAAAAGCATTTGCAAAAAGTGTATTTGTGTTTATGAAGAAAAGTGTTTATAAAAACCCCAGCATACATGAAGCCTGACTGCAAAACTTTAAGGCTTCAGTCACAAATAAATACATATTCACCTCCATGGCCTCAGGTGTATAAAATTGAGCACCTAGGCATGCAGACTGCTTCTACAAACATTTGTCAAAGAATGGGTCACTCTCGGGAGCTCAGCAAAATCAAGCGTGGTACTGTGATAGGTTGCCTCCTGTTTAATAAGTCCATCCATGAAATTTCCTCACTACTAAATATTCCACAGTCAACTGTTAGTGGCATTATAACAAAGTGGAACCAACTGGGAACAACAGCAACTCAGCCACCAAGTGGTAGGCCACATAAAAATGACAAAATGGGGTCAGCGCTTACTGAAGCGCATAGTGCACAAAGTCGCCAACTGTCTGCAGTCAATAGCTAAAGACCTCCAAATTTCATGTGTCCTTCAGATTAGCACAACAGTGTGTAGAGAACATCATAGAATGGGTTTCCATGGCCGAGCAGCTGCATCCAAGTCTTACATCACCAAGTGCAATGCAAAGCGTTGGCTGCAGTGGTGTAAAGCATACAGCCACTGCACTCTAGAGCAGCGGAGACGTGTTCTTTGGAGTGACAAATCATTCTTCTGTCTGGCAATCCGATGGACATGTCTGGGTTTAGCAGTTGCCAGGAGAATGGTACTTGCCTGACTGCATTGTGCCAAGTGTAGAGTTTGGTGGAGGGGGGATTATGGTGTGGGGTCGTTTTTCAGGGGTTGGGCTTGGCCCCTTAGTTCCAGTGAAGGGAACTCTTAAGGCATCAACATACCAAGACATTTTGGACACTTTCAGGCTCCCAACTTTGTATGACCAGTTTGGGGATGACCCCCTCCTCTTCCAACATGACTGTACACCAGTGCACAAAGCAAGGTCCATAAAGACATGGAGGAGCGAGTTTGGGGTGGAGGAACCTGACTGGCCTGCACAGAGTCCTGACCTCAACCCGACAGAACACCTTTGGGATGAATTAGAGCGGAGACTGCAATCCAGGCCTTCTCGTCCGACATCAGTGCCTGACCTCACAAATGCACTTCTGGAAGAATGGTCAAACATTCCCATAGACACTCCTAAACCAGCTATAACAGAGGAGGTGAAGCTGCAAAGGGCGGACCAGCTCATTATTGAACCGTACGGACTAACACTGACATGCCATTAACGTTCCTGTACGTGTAAATGCAGAAACAAGCAGCTATCACACAGTAATTACACTCGTCACATACTCCGTGCCGCCCATCCGAACACTCACACCCAGAACTACCAGCCATAATTCCTGCCAATGTCCCCGCCCCCACATCACGGCCAGCCAATCACCCCGCGTCTGACTCACACAGCGTTAGCATGAGACATAATCTGTAATTGGACACTCCTACAGTGCCTAACTCAGTGATTGGTTAGCGGGAAAGGTCGCAGTGATTGGTTCCCTGTGACAGCCTGGACAAGCTGATGGACCGGGGAAGTGTACCGGAGAGTTACAGAACTTCCGGTACGGGATTCCGCGTATCCAGTGAGGGATCTCATGTCGGCAGGTATTGTATGGAACGAAGTGACCGGGACAGACGTGGCTTATCGTGTATAAATAGCAGACGTGGACGTGTTGTCGTACCATCTGTGTCATGTGTCAGAGTAGCCTGTGCCTCTCCGAGCCGCGGAGTGACCCCTGATCGGTCTATCGGCGGTCATTGTTGCCAGGCGCTGAGTAGGAATCCGCAGTGTAGTGATCCGAATGGGGTCCTGATCAGAGCAGACTTTGTGTGCTACGCCCTCGGCTCCCTGTGTCTGATCACTGCTACAAGAACAGGTGTATGCTGGGGATTGTGTGTCCTCCTCACAGCCACACCAGTGTGCTCCTGGGAGTGGGAACCCTGAGGGGGAGCTCTACCTGATCCCCATGGAAGAGAGCATGGATCACCAGGGACCAGTGTGCTCCTGGGAGTGGGAACCCTGAGGGGGAGCTCTACCTGATCCCCATGGAAGAGAGCATGGATCACCAGGGACCAGTGTGCTCCTGGGAGTGGGAACCCTGCAGAGCGCGGGGGACATGAGGAAGCGTTGCAGAGCGCGGGGGTCATGAGGAAGCGTTGCAGAGCGCGGGGGTCATGAGGAAGCGTTGCAGAGCGCGGGGGTCATGAGGAAGCGTTGCAGAGCGCGGGGGTCATGAGGAAGCGTTGCAGAGCGCGGGGGTCATGAGGAAGCGTTGCAGAGCGCGGGGGTCATGTGAAAGCGTTGGAGAGCGCGGGAGTCATGTGGAAGCGTTGGAGAGCGCGGGAGTCATGAGGAAGCGTTGGAGAGCGCGGGAGTCATGAGGAAGCGTTGGAGAGCGCGGGAGTCAGGAGGAAGCGTTGGAGAGCGCGGGAGTCAGGAGGAAGCGTTGGAGAGCGCGGGACTCATGAGGAAGTTTGGTGTTGTAAAATGCAGGAGTCGTGAGGAAGTGTTGCAGAGTGCAGGAGTAAGTAGTGGTACAGAGTTCAGGGCTCAGGAAGTACTGCAAAGTGCAGGGGCTCAGTGGTAACCGCACACGTAACACAGTTTTCAGGGCTCAGTGGTAACGGCACACGTAACGCAGTTTTCAGGGCTCAGTGGTAACAGCACAGGCAATGCAGTTTTAAGGGCTCAGTGGTAACAGCACAGGCAATGCAGTTTTCAGGGCTCAGTGGTAACGGCACAGGTAACGCGGAGCTCAGGGCTCAGTGGTAATGGCACAGGTGACGCAGTGTTCAGGGGTCACGGGGGTAGAAATTTGTTAAACAACTTGTCCAAGGGACTAAATTGGGGTCCCAATCTACATGTCCCTCATGACAATCTACTTGCCCCCCCCCCCCCCCCCCTCCTACAAAGAGGACCTGCCACTTATATGCTTTCAGATGGGGGTCTATTGGTCCCCTATGTGATAGCAATAATAAAATAAAATAAAAAAATTAACACATTAAAAGTAAAAAAAAAAAAATACAAAATTTGAGCCTTCCCATCCCCACATATGCAGACATTTTGGTTTTTGGCCAAGTGCATCCTGAATTTTTGGTTTCGGCACCAGAATTTTAATTTTGGTGCACCACCACTAGACAGAATAGATAAAATGGCTGCATGCTTCACTAATTAAAGTGTGTATATAGCAAAAACTTTTTTTTTTTTGATTGGATTAAGGAGTTAGAATGTGTCCTGGGAGATTTTTTAGGGAGGCAACAGGAAGTGAAGAAAATTCTTCAACGTGCAGATATATACACACTATATCGCCAAAAGTATTGGGGCACCCCTCCAAATCATTGGATTCAGGTGTTCCAATCACCTCCATGGCCACAGGTGTATACAATCAAGCACCTAGGCATGCAGACTACTTCTACAATCATTTGTGAAAGAATGGGTCACCCAGAAGCTCAGTGAATTCAACCATGGAACAGTGATAGGTTGTCACCTGTGCAATAAGCCACAAATTGGTAGGCCACGTAAAATGACAGAGTGGGATCAGCGCATGCTGAAGCGCACAGTGCGCAGAAGTCACCAACTGTCTGCAGAGTCAATAGCTAAAGATCTCCAAACTTCATGTGGCCTTCAGATTAGCCCATCAATAGTGTATAGAGAACTTCATGGAATGGGTTTCCATGGCCGAGCAGCTGCATCCAAGCCTTACATCACCAAGTGCAATGCAAAGCGTCGGATTTAGTGATGTAAAGCACACCGCCACTGGACTCTAGAGCAATGGAGACGTGTTCTCTGGAGTTACCAATCACGCTTCTCTGTTTGGCAATCCAATGGATGTGTCTGGGATTGGTGGTTGCCAGGAGAACGGTACTTGCCTGACTGCATTGTGCCAAGTGTAAAGTTTGGTGGAGGGGGGATTATGGTGTGGGGTTGTTTTTAAGGGGTTGGGCTTGGCCCCTTAGTTCCAGTGAAGGGAACTCTTAAGGCATCAGAATACCAAGACATTTTGGACAATTTCATGCTCCCAACTTTGTGGGAACAGTTTGGGGATGGCCCCTTCCTGTTCCAACATGACTGAGCACCAGCGCACAAAGCAAGGTCCATAAAGACATGGATGAGCGTGTTTGGGGTGGAGGAACTTGACTGGTCTGCACAGAGTCCTGACCTCAACCCGACAGAACACCTTTGGGATGAATTAGAGCAGAGACTGCAGCCAGGCCTTCTCGTCCGACATCAGTGCCTGACCTCACAAATGCACTTCTGGAAGAATGGTCACACATTCCCATATAAACACTTCTAAACCTTGTGGACAGCCTTCCCAGAAGAGTTGAAGCTGTTCCATATATAGGTGACTTTGCAGTTCCAGGTAGGGGACGTGTGTGCCCTACCTGCGCTGCCAGTCGCGGCCTTGGCCGGTGATTCCCCGCTGGTACCTGGTGATCTCCGAGGATTTCCGAGGGGGGGAGAGACCTGTATGGAAACAATACAGATATCTCCCCTGTCAGCTCCTGCACTCTGCTTTGTATGGCTCTGCTATAGCTCTCAAAGCAGTGAGCTTACAGTGAAACACACACACAGCCCACATAGTAAAACAGCACAAAGTTAACCCTTTGATTGCCCCTCATGTTAACCCCTTCCTGCCCAGTGCCATTAGTACAGTGTCAATGCTTTTTATTAGCACTGATCACTGTATTGGTGTCACTGGGGATGTCAGTGACACCAAGACAGTTCCCCCCAGTGTTAGAATGTCCGCCGTAGTCCTTTTGTAAGTCACTGATCCACGCCATTACTAGTAGAAAAAAAACATTCCTGTGTATATATACCGCCATTTGTAAACGCTATAGCTTTCACGTAAACCAATTAATTTACACGTATTGGGATTTTTTTTATCAAAGATATGTAGCAGAATACATTTTGGTCTAAATTTATGACAAAATTAGATTTTTGAAAAATAAAATATTACGGCACATGTTTAATTGCAAAAAGTAAAATTATAGAGTTTTTTTTTTTTTCAAAATTGTCGGGTTTTTTTTTGTTCATAGCTCAAAAATAATAAAAACCGCACGGGTGGTCATAATACTACCGAAAGAAATCTCTATTTGTGGGGAAAAAAGGACACAAATTTCATTGTCGGTTAAAGTAACGCAGCGCCATATCGCAAAAAATTGCCTGGTCAGGAAGGGGGGTAAATCCTCTGAAATGCAAGTGGTTAAATACCAAGAGTGCATCACATACAGAATGCAGAGTTTGGGGGGAGGTTACAGAGAGCAGAGTTCAGGAGTGCGCTACACACAGAGTGCAGAGTTCAGGAGTGCGCTACACACAGAGTGCAGAGTTCAGGAGTGCGCTACACACAGAGTGCAGAGTTCAGGAGTGCGCTACACACAGAGTGCAGAGTTCAGGAGTGCGCTACACACAGAGTGCAGAGTTCAGGAGTGCGCTACACACAGAGTGCAGAGTTCAGGAGTGCGCTACACACAGAGTGCAGAGTTCAGGAGTGCGCTACACACAGAGTGCAGAGTTCAGGAGTGCGCTACACACAGAGTGCAGAGTTCAGGAGTGCGCTACACACAGAGTGCAGAGTTCAGGAGTGCGCTACACACAGAGTGCAGAGTTCAGGAGTGCGCTACACACAGAGTGCAGAGTTCAGGAGTGCGCTACACACAGAGTGCAGAGTTCAGGAGTGCGCTACACACAGAGTGCAGAGTTCAGGAGTGCGCTACACACAGAGTGCAGAGTTCAGGAGTGCGCTACACACAGAGTGCAGAGTTCAGGAGTGCGCTACACACAGAGTGCAGAGTTCAGGAGTGCGCTACACACAGAGTGCAGAGTTCAGGAGTGCGCTACACACAGAGTGCAGAGTTCAGGAGTGCGCTACACACAGAGTGCAGAGTTCAGGAGTGCGCTACACACAGAGTGCAGAGTTCAGGAGTGCGCTACACACAGAGTGCAGAGTTCAGGAGTGCGCTACACACAGAGTGCAGAGTTCAGGAGTGCGCTACACACAGAGAGCTGAGTTCAGGAGTGCGCTACACACAAAGAGCTGAGTTCAGGAGTGCGCTACACACAGAGCAGAGTTCAGCCTTCTTCCACAGCTGCTTACCTCTGCATCCCCCATCCACATCTCACTTTCACCCCTCTTCAGCTCCAACCTCTGTATGCCCCCACCCTCACCATCTTCCACTTGTCTTACTTTTGTTGCTGTGTTAAGCTGAAGCACCCAGCTGACTCTTGTACCTCCCTGCGCACTGTAGGTGGCTGTGCGTCTATCACTTGCAGGGAGATCATCCAGAGGGGGGTGTCAGCATCCACACTGCACCCTGGGCACCTGCATCTCCCTTATTCCCATCTTGCACTCGGTGGGAACCACTCAGGAGATCAGATCTGTTGGAGCTGTTGGGAGACAAGCTGGACTTCTATGTTATACAGGTGATAGTGGTGAGCAGAGGGCCTGAGCCAGAAGTGGTGCAACTGAGTTCCACCAAGTTCCAGCTGAAAACAAGCCCTGACTGTAGATGATAATATATTTAACCCCTTGCCTACCAGGCACTTATACCCCCTTCCTTACCAGGCCAATTCTCAGCTTACAGCGCTGTTGCATTTTGAATAACAGTTGCGTGGTCATGCAACATTGTACCCATATGAAATTTTTATAATTTTTTTTCTCACAAATAGAGCTTTCTTTTGGTGGTATTTACTTGCTACTGGATGTTTTACTTTTTGCGCTATAAACAAAAAAAGAGCAAAACATTTGAAAAAAAAATGTCTTTTTTTCTATTATAAAATTTTGCAAACAGGTAATTTTTCTCCACTGATGTGCGTTGATGAGGCTGCACTGATAGGCAGCACTGAAGGGCACTGATAGGTGGTACTGATGAGGTGGCATGGATAGTCAGCACTGATGGGCACTAATGAGGTGGCACTTATGATGGGCACTGATAGGCAACACTGAAGGGCACTGATAGGCAGCACTATTTATTATTATTATAGTACAGGTTTTATATAGCTAATGAGGTGGCATGGATAGGTGGCACTGATAGGCGGCATTGATGGGTACTGATAGGCGGCACTGAAGGGCCCTGATAGGCAGCACTAATGAGGTGGCACTGATAGGCGGCACAGATGGGTACTTATAGTGGGCACTGATAGGCAACACTGAAGGGCACTGATATGCAGCACTGATGATGGGTACTGATAGCACTGATAGACAGCACAGATAGTCAGCACTGACTGGTGGCACAGACTGGCGGCACTGATGGGCTCAGATGGGTGGCACTTCTGGGCCCAGGAGGCGGAACTGGTGGATGGCACTGATGGGCACCGATCATCAGTGCCGATCCCTGCTCTGACAACTGCCGGTTCTCGGCAGTACTTTCCTCATGCTCTGACAGCGTGAGGAAAGTGCAGCCGAGAACTGGCAATTGCATTTCCCTGTGATCAGTGTGTCATTGGACATGGCTGATCAGTAGAAGGCCGCTGTGGTTGGCCTTTTACCACATCACGTGATCAGCTGTGTCTGTAGGACACAGCGTTCGCCGGGTGCGCGCCCCCTGGGGCGCTCAGGAGAGCTCGTTCTGGGAGGACCTCATATGACGCCCTCCCAGAACTGTCCGTCCGCAGTGCAGCCGTCATTCAGCTATCTGCGGTCGGCAACTAGTTAAAGTCTTTGCAATTTTACATTGAGGAACATTATTCTGACATTTGACAATTTTTAGACACAACCTTTTATAGATTGGGGAACCTCTGCTTGTCTTTACTTTTGAGACACAGGGAGGTTGATTTACTAAAGGCAAATATACTGTGCACTCACAAGTGCAGTTGTGCTAGATCTGAGGGGAAGCTCTGCTGATTTCTATCATTCAATCCCGTGCTAGCAAAAATGCTGTGTTTTATTTTCCTTGCATGTTCCCCTCAGATCTAAAGCAACTGCACTTGCAGTGCACAGCCTATTTGCCTTTAGTAAATCAACCCATTTGACTCTCTAAGATGCTCTTTTTATACCCAATCATGTTACTGACCTGTTGCCAATCAACCTAAGTAGTTGCAAAAAGTTCTTCTAGCTCTTCCTTGTTAATATCATTTAATTTTCCAGTTTTTGTTGCCCTGTCCCAACTTTTTTCAGACATGTTGCTGCCATCAATTTCAAAATGACCTTATTTTTTTTTCTAAAATAGTAAATTTTCTCATTTTAAACATTTGATATATTTTCTGTTGTGAATAAAATATGGGTTTATAAGATTTGCAAATCATTGCGTTCTGTTTTTATGTAGATTTTACATATAGCATCCCAACGTTTCTTTGGAATTGGGGTTGTATTATGTACATGTATGCTGTGTGTGTGTATATGTGGGTATGTATAAATATATTTATTATACCTCAAATTGTAAAACCGTTTAAAAGAATACAGTTGGGAGAATATTTTCAGTGTTGCACAAGAAGTCTCCTTTACTATGATCATATGGAAATGTGAAAATCTTTTAAGAATCCCCACTTATCCTCAGCCCTCCCCTGACACACGTATGCAGCTTTATGTCGCAGTGTAATAGTACATGTTTGTATTTCCACCACAGCAAGCAAGATGCAGATGTGACACTGAAAGAGGAAGTAGGATGTACACCTGAAAGTACACAACAGTTAGAACCTGAATTTCTGAACTGTGCTATAGATGTGTCATCGTTTAAAGAAACAAACCCCATCATCTCTGCAAATAACAGAGGACCTGATATAGAAAATGGGTGAGTCTATCATTTGGACGTAGTGGAAAGTGTGACAGATTTGGCTACTTAGTGGAAACATTTTTATCCATGAGCTTGTCTTGCATTAATGTTTGTTTGTATGGGACAGAAACAAACTGGGAAGTTAAAGCAGACCACCAGCCAAATCTTTGTTTGAGCGTTTCAGAAAGCATTAGAATATCCATACAGGTTTTTTTTTTTTCGCAGTGTCCCAATTTTTTTCAATTCCTGTTTAACCCCTTGGTGCTGAACAGGGGCGGACTGACCATTTGGAAACTCGGGCACTTCCCAAGGGCCCAGGGTCAGTAGGGGGCCCCATGAGATGCCCCTGGTACCTTTTTCATAGGCTTTTTTGAGTTTGGGCAAGGACACAGGGGCCCCATGATCCCCTATTGTCCAAGGGCCCCATGAGTTGTCAGTCCGCCCCTGGTGCTGAATGTACACATATATAAAGCCCCACTGGACTGGGCTTTTTTCCACGGGGCCGCATATATGCTTACCTGCCTTTGTGCTGTACAACACACTCTCAGCACAGAGACCGGGGTTCTCATCGGGAGCACAGAGACCGGGGTTCTTATTGGGAGCACCGAGTCCCGTACTAATGATCGGGACCAGGAACTCCTTGTTCTAGGTCACCTGATCACTGTGATAGCCTCTGATTTGCTGTCACAGTGATCAGTCACTGTGAAGCCCACCCCTCTGTTTCTCTCTCTGTGATTGGAGAGGAGATATACATTGTATTTGTATCTCTCTCTCTCTCTATGCTTGCAAAGTGAGAAAAATAAATGTGTGTAAAAACTAAATAAAATAAAGAACAAATACCTAGATCAAGGTTTGATCTTGGTCATTACCAGGGTTAGGGCAGTATATTTTGGGCAGGATTAAAAAAAAACGTTTAAATCATTATCAGTGTCCGTTAGTGTCAGTGTGTTTTTAGGTAGGATAAAAAACAAAATGTGCACTATTGTTTCTGGGCCTTACTATGGGTATAAACAACAAATAACATTCACATATGTGGTATCGCTGTGATCGTCAGGAGCAGGAGAATTTATTTTGGGTTGTTCTTTGGTGGTAGGTTATGGTAGTAACAAGAAATATATACAGATAGATTAAAAACATATTTTTTTTTCTATATTGGACCAGTTTTTCTTTGATAATAAAAAAAAAAAAATCAGGAGATATCCATCACCATTTACCACCAAATGAAAGCCCAATTTATATGGTTTTACAAACAGGTCATAGTTGCAAAATTGTGCTTAGGCATTAACAATTGTTTTACCATAAGGTATGAAGGGGTTAAGAGACACAACAAGAAATGAGTGGGAAATCCCACCTTTGACAGTTGTCATTTCTGGCCTGGTGACAGTGGCATGGATCACCACAATGGGGCCACAAACAGCAGCAAACAATTAAAAAAACTAAAACAGGTTCTAGCCCTTCTCGCTCCATCCACAAATTGATATTGGCTGACGTTTTATGTTAATTCATTATATAATTATCTGTAAAATTTTAAGTTTGAATGAGGGAAAGGAAAGTAAAAGACAAATAGGCAGATCAATTAATAAACAGGATGGATGCAAGCTTAGATATCGGTCTGTTTGCTGTATATCATACGCTGAGCTCTCGGTTGGCTTTTGTGACAGTATTTGGCTAGATTACATCCCTTTAGAGTTTTTGAAGGATGGATTAAATAAATCTACACTCTATTGTATTTGATGGAAACAACGCTTTGCCTGCATCTTGCAATTCAAGTTCTTTCACAACTTCTAGTGTGTAGGAGTAGGAGGCATGTATTTAAAGGAGTGACACCTTGGCTTTATATATCATAGATCTGCATGCTTGCTCTAGTATGCAGTAATCTGTTTTAGCTAATCAGATTTTAATCTTTCTGCAGGTTCAGTGACTGGTTACATAATTGCCTGGGATATGGCTTCTTTTTATGTGGATCTGTGAATTTTTTTGGTTTAATTGCTGTTTCATATATTCCTAATTATATATCATTTTTGTTTTTTAATTTAGGGGAAAATCTCATAATCTTGACCCTGGAGAGGCTTGCACTTACCAGCATCCACAAGTAATGGCCTGTGATCCCCAGAATACTGCTGTTGTGGATGTAACCGAAAAAAGGGGTTCAGGCATAACTTCATTGGTAGCTGATGAAAATGCAGATATGATGATCCTTCCTGAATGCTGTAAGAGGTCCAGATTGGTTACAGAACCCCAGCCTCTTCGGATTGATGGGTAAAGCATTTTGATAGCTTTGTTTTCTCCTCTATAAGAAATAACACACATAAACAATATGGCCAAAGGTTAGTAGATAATTGACCATTACTTCTATATGCGCTTGCCTCAGGACATCACACTACAAGTGAAGTTGCCCCCCTTTTACAGATATAACAGCGTATAATCTCCTGGGAAGTTTGTGTGTGTGTCTTGAAATGAGCTGCAGTCTGCAACTCAACTCCTTGTAATGTATCCAAATTTTGTCAATGCCTACTTACTAAATGCAGTGTTTCCAAGCGTCTTGACTTGTGCAGGGATCACTCCTCTGGTGTGTATGTATGTAGTGGCGAATTTCATTTTTGTGAAAAAAATTAATTTAAAACAATCTTAATTACATGTTAATGTAATTTTAAATACATATATTTTTACCTATCAAAGTATTTGTTTTGCCTGTTAAGTCCTTGTCGGACAACATATCCTTAGCTTCCAGTGCAACAGCAGCAGGGTGGATAAAAATCAATGATTTTTAAAAAAAAAATTAAAAAAATCGGATTTTTTTTATTTAAATCATTTTTTTTTTAATTTAAATCGGATTGTTTTGAATAAAATGCTTTTTGAGGAAAATATATTACCATCCATAGGTTATTCCATCATGAAATAAATATTCGTTTTTTAATTATGTAGAATAAGGCTGTATATGTTTAATTTTTTTGGTAAATAAATTCCATGAATCCATTCACAATGTCATGCTCTTCCAGAGGTTTTTGTAAGATTATTGGGCAGTTTCTCTGCCTACAAGATATTATCACAGATGCTTGCTTTACTTTTGCAGTTCTCAAAACTGAATTTGTTCATGTTATAACATTTTTGCTGTGAAGAAGAGGCATGTGATCTCCACTGAGTCAGAGTTAAGAAAAAGACCTTAATCCTAACTTCTACAAACCTATGAATACAGAATCAACCCCTTCAGTGCTAAGTTTCAAGAAGTTCAGTGAATAGAATAGAAACAATATTTTTCTGATTGTTTGGAGTGGAATAGATCTGCACAAGAAGAAAGTGAAACTAAGTGTGAGGAGGAAGGGGCTGACAGTCTAAGTTTCTTAAAATATATATATTTTGTTTAGCCAAATTAGTTAACAAACATGGATGTTTAAGCAAATCACATATGCTGGAATGTTATTGTTTCAGTTGAATAAATCTATTTAAATTGTTATTATTAAGGTAATGATTATTTTTCTCCTACAGAAAAGTTGTCCAAATACGAATGATTAACCTATTAAACTGGGGATAAAAAAACTAATATGAAAAGTTGTTATTCTAAAAATCTTCATCTACTTGAATATTAAAGTTATACCAGCAAGAATTAGTCTTTATGTAGAAAACTAGGATTTAAATCAAGCCTTACTGACTAGTGATTTAAATCGTGATTTAAATCATGATTTAAATCAGTTTGATTTAAATCAAATCCACCCTGAACAGCAGCATGTCACTCTGTTTTACTCTGTTATCACCATGATCCCTGTCAGCACATGCAATACAGAGCCCCCAGTCTGCTGTAAAAGGGATTAAAAGAGACTACGAGGTTTATAGGGTAACTCGACTTTTGTGGGAGAACAAAATTGACAAATAAAATATAATATAGCATATACCATTGCGATTCAACTCATGTTGTCATTGGATGTTATAAAAAATATTGTTTCTGTTTTAATCTGCAGCACTGTAATATTCTGTAAAATGCAATGCAATATGGGCTACCTGGAAGCGTTCTGTACACAGATGGAGTACACAACACCCCTTGAAAATGTCATTTTCTGTTTGAGTGATTGGCTTACTGATTTTCCCAGAAGTGTACACTAAGGGCTCATTCACACTTGACTGTTTTTCCAACTCCTGCCAAACGCCCCTATAGCATTTGACAAGCGTTGGTCCAGCGTTTGCAGAGCGTTTTTAACGCTCGGCAAACGCCGCATGCGCGGTTTAGCGGCGGTTGCTAGGCGTTTGCCAAGCATTAAAAACACCCCACAAACGCCTATAATGAAGTTTGAATGATGTTACCGCTCCGCAAACACCTCGCAACCGCACTGCAAATGCCCGGTTAGCGGAGCGGCACCATAGACTTGAATAGGAGGCTTCAACTCCTCCTGACTCGACCAGAGGCGTCCGTTTTGCCGCAACGCAATGCGACACTAACGCTCCCATATGAACAGCACTATGTGCTGCAATGTGCAGAATTTTCCCAGGCGTTTGGGAAATGGTAAAAACGCTTCCCAAACGCCTGTCTGCCGCTTGCTAACAAGGCTAGTGTGAACGTAGCCTAAGTTATGTCAGATTTTTGGCATCCCGTGCAACAAATTGTCATTTTTTTGGTGAGATACTCCCAACGGGAAATCACATCTAAAGGGATACAGACATTGCCATGTTCCTCAACAGAGTCCTGCAGGTGCAGCAGCTGATTCATAATCATAAACCCCTCCAATACAGATTCACTCTGCATATGGATACAGACAAACAGCTTTTGTTTCAGAATAACAAAAAGGTAGGAATCTGCAACAAAGTTTGTTAAAATCCTTACAATCTACATAGATTACTCAAAGGAGAATGTTTTTTTTTTATCAACCAAAGTGGAGTTACTCTTTAATGAAATTTTAGATCCTTACACTAGTTTTATTTTTTATTCTTTTTTTGCTGCATACATATTTGTATTAGTTGATATTGCAAATATCAGCTTGACGTTCAGTGTTGAGGAAAATGATTGTCCTATTTTGTGAGTCATGGTGATTTGTGTAATGGGTAGGGCCGATACATATTATAGACAGGATGTCTGAGTATTTAAAGTGTAGATCAAAGCTCCATAATGAAAGCTTGCTTCGTAATGGGTGTGGTTAGCACAAAATTTTTAGCTAGTACGAAATGGCATTTTGGTTTAATTTGTGTAACACTTATTTTGCCAAAGGAATTCTTGTATGAATTAGATTTAACACACCATAATCCAAAATATTAGAGTATAATTAAAGGCAAAAGTTTTTTTGAAAATTTTGGACAGAGTGCAGAGGGATTAGAACGCTTATCAGTTTGTATTGCTGTCTGTATCTTCCCTGTTTGTCCTTTTTACTATTACCACTGAAAGTAAAAGTAAAAGAAAATCCCGAATTTTGGGTTGTCCCCAGAAAAGTAATAGATGGAAACTTTTCCAATGGGGACACTAGTTCTGGTGACCTGGGGCTCCCAAGGAATTCCCTTAACCTCCCTGGCGGTATGATTATTTCAGATTTTTGGTTCTGAAAGCGGTACCATTATTTTGCATGGAAATATGTCGTTTTTTTATTATTTTTTTAATACAGTAACAATACAGTTCAATACACGAGGGATAGGAGAGCCCTGCTCCTTGGAGCTTACAATATAGGAGGGAGGGGAGTGATAATGATTTGTGGGGAAATTCGTCATCAGACACTGAAAACGATTTTGCGACTAAGCTCAGGGATGTGTGAACATGGCGCTCTATTTCAAATTTCAGTGTTTTTGGTTTGATTACATTATTGAATTAAATGTATTATTATTATATTATTTTTTATGATTATTTATTATATTACTTATGATTTCGTGTTTCAGATTTTATCATACCTGGGATGTTTACTAGACTCTTGTTCGGACAGATTTCAGTGAGTTATTCCAAAGAATTACAGGCCTACAATAAAAAAACAACGTATTTCCATGCAAAAAAAATGTACCGATTTGAGCACAGAAATACTAACATAATCAGACCGCTAGGGAGGTTAATAGCAAAAAGTCAAAAATATTGTTTTTTTTTTTTCTCAAAAATGTTGTTTTTTTTTTTTTAAAGCCGCACAAAAAAAAAAAAACGCACAGGCTATCAAATATGACTAAAAGAAAGCTCTATTCATGGAAAAAAAAGGACGTAAATTTTATTTGGGTGCAGCGTTGCATGACTGCGCAATTGTCAGTTGAAGTAACGCAGCACTGTATCGCAAAAAATGGCCTGGTCAGGAAGAGGGGTAAGTCCTATGGAGGGCAAGTGCTTAAAATGCAGTTTAAACTTTGGACAATTCAAATGTTTTGGCCTGGGCATCACTGTTAAACTGCAGTATTCTTGATGATCACATCTCTTTTACATAGGGCTGCGTGTCATTACCACCTGAGATTGATTCCCTTCACATCTTGTGACAATGCACATTTGTTGGGTGTTGTATTGTGAATGGCTTTACACTAAGAGCTTGACAATTGTATGCAGACTTTGGTTTGTTGTAAAGGAATGCATGATACCTCCATTATAGAGCAATGAACATATTATGTAAAATAAATACTTGGCACACCATATTCTTACAGTTGCACATTAATGCCACATGATCATCTAAATCCTTTGCATATGGGATTTTTTATTCCTCCATGATGTACTGGATCATACATGCACGTGCTGCAGTGAACATATGTAGAATTTCAGAGTGTACTCTCCAGTATCTGAACCTATGCTGGCTGAATGATGAGCTTAAAATAAAAATGAGACTTTTCTGTATAGTTTCTGAGTCTAACTCAGCACTGTTACCATTTTCAGATGTACATACCATGTATGAAGTGCACAGGGCAATCGTTAAAGGAGCCTGTAAAAGAAACAAAAAATGATACAAGGTTCCACATTATGGTACTATCGGATTTATATTTATACGGATTCCAAACAGTGACTTTCATTTCACAGCATAGCGCACAAGGTTTTTTATTTTTATATATGCTTTTTAGCTTGTCTTATACACATTTCATGGCTTAGGGCTCGTTCACACCATGGTGCAGAGACATCAGTTTTTCTGCATGCATTCTTCAAGCGCACAACAAAATGAATTGTTCTCTATGTGACCTGTTCACATCACAACACTAGTATCACATGCATATTTTTTCTGTGCAGGAATCTGCAATGTGTATAAAAGTCATTGAAGCGTGCATGAAAACTGATGTCTCTGCAAGTTAAATCTGCTTGTCAGTTTCCATCAGTTTTTCTGCACGTATGATGTGAATGAGCCTTTAGCCCTGGTTTACACTGAACGCGACTTTAAAATTGCACTACTTCACTTGCAGTAGCGTGATTTCAAAGCTGCAGATCAGTGTGATTTGTACCGGGGATTGCACTGCGGATTAGAACTTTGTTTAATAGAAGTCAATGCAACTCGCAATGAAAAAAGTAGCAAAGGAACCATTTTTAAAATCAGGCTCCTTCAAATTGCACTGAATAACATAGAAATACATTAGATGTGACTTCAGGTGTGAAATCGCATGTCGCACCGGTGTGAACCAGGGATTAGTGCTGCAGTCACTTATATTTTCTTAGTGAATATAATACTGTATTTTGTTTGTAGTTTTTAATTAAAAAAAAAATGATATGGACATTATGGGGTTTATTTACTAAACCTGGTTGACTCAGAATCTTGTCCACTTCTGCATAAAAACCAATCAGCTTCCAGGTTTTATTGCTGAAGCTCAACTGAACATGCTGAGGTTAGAAGCTGATTGGCTACCATGCACAGGTGCCCAAGATTCTGAGTCAACCAGGTTTAGTAAATAAACCCCTATGTGTTACAATTTATAAAAAACTGGGCATAAAATAAACTTTTTTACAAACATGATATTATTGTTGTATGATCAGCTAGAAAGGTTTTGAGATCATAATCGAGCATATTTATTCACAGACTCACAAGACAGTGGCTTTCTTGCGGTTTTTATTCTTGCACAGTAGGAATTCTTACTGCACATGGGTACTGTTTTGCTAAAGGATGTTTAGTTTTGTGTAGCCCCACTTGTGATCTTGCTGCCACTGCCAGGCACTAGAACCAGGGCTGGGGCCTCCACTAAAGCCACATGGCAACTTCTGCTCTGGACATTGATGGGGTTTTAGCATGTCCACTGTAAACACGTGCCCTGCTGTAGATTCTAGTCCTGCCCCCCTTCCTCAAGCTGCTATACAAGTGACTGATGGAAAGAAAGTGTTAAGGACCTGTCTTTAGAAATCCCTAAAGTTATTGTAAAAACCACTAACAAAAAAACCATGTGTGTGAGAACAAACACATGCATGAGAACAACAGCTCTAAGAGAAACTGTTACCAGAGAAAAACTAAAAGGAGGGGAAACTCCTTTAAAAAGTGAGATGATGCGCAGATAATGAAAGGGTATACCTTTATAGTAATACATAAAAAATTAGGCAACATAAACTTTGTTGCTCAGTTCTAAATAAAGAGCCAGTAACACTATTACATGGGAGAGTGGTGACTTCAGATTTCGACTAAGAAAGCAGCCAGCAGGGACACTTTGCATTGAATGTAACTACTGTCCCTTGTGCTGATTACAAAAAAAATTGCTAAACTTATGCAGGCCATAGATGGGTTGTAAATCGGCCGATTTTTTGGCCAAAAAAAAAATTGGCCGATTTTCACACCGTTAATGGGTTAATTGGTCGGCAGTTTTTTTGGATTTTGGCACATTTTGTTAATCGGTAAAGTTGGAAAAAAATTGCGGCAATGATGGGCAAATCGGCCGATCTTTTTACCAATAAAAAATCTGCGCATGAGCTGTGACCTGCAAGAAAAAGAAGAATTCCAGTCCGCTATTATATTTGACATGAAAAAGTATTGCGGTTGCAACAATGTATCCATTTGTATCCAAATAAAACATATGTATCCAAAATGGATACAAATAGATACAATGTTGCAACCTCAATACTTTTTAATGTCAAATATAATAGCGGAGCTCTCTGCAGGGACAGAAGTAATTAAATGCCGGCCGTAGACGGAACAAAAATCGGCTGATTTTTTTTTTTTTACCGTTGGTGGTAACGTCGGCCTATTGAACGACCAGTTTTTTTTGTTTTTTTTTAAACAGCCGGTTTTTGACCCATCTATGGCCTGCATTAGGATTTAAGTTTGTTATATCCAGATAAATTTGGTGGTTTAATCTTGAAAGATTCCTTTTAAATTCTTTGTGCAAGTTCATTACTACCATTACAGCATGCTGAATGACAGAGTTTATTAGATGCAGAAAAGGAGAAGCTCCTATTGCATCGTAGGATTTCAGCTTTTATTCTGCTTTTGGTTCATCTATGTCATGCGGGGGGGGGGGGGTGTTGAGGGGAGCATTCTATTAATATTATTTTTTTTATTGCTTGAAATCAAGTGACTTTTTTGTGTCCATGGAAATAATGTTTTGGGTTTTTTTGCAGTTAGTACTGTTATGTAGCCAGTTGAGATGCAGTGTGCTTTTCAGAGTTCTTCAAGGAAGAATGTAAAGATAAAAAAGCATGCATTATCTATAGCACAGGAACAGTTACAAAGGGTAACCATATTAAATGAAAGTTGTTTTAGGCCACTATTTTACTTTAACTGCTTGAGTAGGGTTACAAGCAGATTTCTTTTAATACCAAATAACAACAGATGTGAGCTTAGTCCTCGGGATCACAACAAGCTTGTGAACTATTTAATAGTGGACATTAAGGGATCAGCAACCGGTATTAACTAGAATACTATGTATGGGTCTAGGTTCTCAGCCTTTGTTTTTATCATACAGTTGATCTTGGTATAAAGTAACATAAAAATATATGTATTCTACAAGAAATGCGTTTTATTTGGACACATAATAGATTTCAATGTATCCTGTCTTTTTCCATTCCTTCTTAGAGATAGAGCTTTGAGGAATCCTGGTTCAGTATGTGAGCTTCAGCCAGTGACAGATGTCTCGCTGATATCCAATAAGTGTGAAGACTCTAAAGCAGACAGTGGAGAAGAATATGAAGATGCACAAGCATCAAGTCATTTGTTACCAAAGAAACCAGAAAATGATATCTCTGAGCTTTTAAGTCAAAATGTTCAAGACGGGGCCAGCACTTTTCAAACTACTGAAACAACTTCAGAAAGTGAAGATGGTCCAGTTCAGCCACGTACCTTAGGAAAAACCGTTATGTCTGTGGAAATGTGAGTATTCAGGCTTGAATTGGTTCGCCAGATGCGGTTGTTGGATTGTCAGAAGAAATTTTACAAATATTGTGGGTGTAGTTGAGGAATACGGGAGAGGCAGGTCACTGATAACAAAGCAGTTTTTGTTAAAGTGTAACTGCACTTTAAGTGCAGTTTAATTTCTTGCTAATTCCCCACTCCACCCCCTTGCCAGTCTTTTACTCACCTGTATTCTATTCAGCAAGATGTCGGCTGTGCACTCTGGTCTGCATTGCTCAATGTCCTGTTGAAATTGTGGGCTTGGACATGTGGGTTCATACTTCATGCTCTGGTTTTGTACAAACTCGCTGTAAAATTGAAGGGTGTGGCTGGCATGCGTGGCCCCAGCACAGAAGATTGCTGTGCAGCCACACAGCCACTTGCTACTTGAAAAGACTTGACTGGCCCAGATATAGGTGAATATAAGACTGATAGAAGGCCTGTGGTTGGTTAGATAAATAAGAGTGATTGCACTGAAAGTTTTAAAGGATCAGACCACCCAAATGCCATATCAGTTATAGGTGGGATTTAGTAGGTTGTGTTGGCTTCTTTGGTTCTGCACTCACCTGAACTTTACTTCTGCTGCAAAAACTGTGTTTTTACTACACCTGTTGGCATGTTCTGTAATGTAACAGAAATTAAAGGATTCCAGGCATGGCTATATTAGCCCGGGTTCACATATATGTGAGCCGGTTTAGACTGTGTGATTTCAGCCCCATCCGGTGCGACTTTGTTCAGCGGTTCAGGTGCAAACTCTTAAAGTGTATGACACTGGAAGTCGCACCTGAACCAGGATGAAAAATCGTACCAGACCCTTTTGGAGCTCGCGCTGCAGCCGGCCCGCACATATATGAACTAGCTCCATTGAAAAGGCTGCAGGTTCACATGTCATTCGAAACAGATGCTGTTCAAAATGCATCCAATTCGCATATATGTGAACCAAGGCTTATACTGCATATAGTTACATTGGTCCAGCTTAGCTGGACCTATGTAATCACTTATATGCCATACCTGGCCAAGGCCCCATGGAAATCAGTGGAGTAGTCACAGCTATGCTAGTGATCGCCATTTGCTTCTGGGTCCTGTGCTGAGTGGCTTGCCTGATGCATTGTGAGCAAAGAAGGTCAAGAATGGCTCAGAACTTGAGCCATTTGGAAAATGCTTTACATTTTCTTTTTTCTTTTTTTTTTCGTTTCATAAACTCTTATTGAATCATCAATGAACCGTGTACAACTTCAATAGTACAATAATCCAGAATTGGATTAACAAATGCAGAGTATCAATGAAAAGAGTAAACATTTCACAGAGGTTGGATTAACAGTTTCCAAGCAATTGCAAGGTTTCAAGCAAAGTAAAATGTCATTGATGTTGCAGTTGCCCACAGTATATTTTCGAAGCGAGAAAGAAACATGAAAAATACCGCAAAGTGTTCTCTATTGGACAAGGCGGAGAGCTTGATGTCACCGTCCCACCACATCCAATCAGAGAACACTTTGTGTTCTTTCAAAAAAATGATGAGCGTAACCTGCCTTCAGTAAGACCCGGAAACAAGTGGAGGTCATTAAATTAGTGATGTCTGCATTGATTTCCAGTTTCCAAGTGCATCGGCCAAGTGTGGTGCATATACATAGTTAGATTGGTCCAAATTAGATCAATGTAATTCCGTATAATATAGCCATGCCTGGAATTCTTCTTTAAAGATCAAGTTTGGGATTATACCCTCATATCTGACATGGCAGACTTTTGAACTTAACTGCAAAGATCACGCTACAAGGGTCCCAAGAGACACATGAACCTCATTTAATTATCTGGGATCTACAAAAACAGAATATACATTATGATAATATTCAACCCAATGTTGCTTGGTTTACTGTAATTTAGCCTCTGAAATTTGTTATTAGAGATGAAGACATTTATCGAGATGAAGAGGAAATTGAAAAAGAAAAGACAAAGAAAGGAGCACCTGTGTGTGAACAAATCCCTAAAGGTAATACACTTTTCATATTTCTTACATTTGAACAGTGCTTTTATTAACATCATGGCATAGGCTTATTTACAAAAGAAATCCGGTAAGCAATCAAGACTGATTTAATGAACTTACTGGAATGTAACATGGATTGTTGCCATTTACTATTGTTTTACACTAAACACTTTCCACTTCCTTATACAGAATCCTGAGTATGTAATGTATATTTTCCAGCTGCCACTGCATCATATGAATTGACAGTTCACTTAACATACAGCAGACCTAAGGAAGCTTCTTTTGTTTAATCAGAGTAGCATTTTTATTCTGGTTTACACCTGCTAAGCCGTGACATGCAGAGGATGAATTGGTTTAGTTGTGCACACTTATTGCAGTCTTGTTCTAGTAAGCTGCATGACAGAGGAGTGAGTGACAGCTGGTACGGCCCCCTCCTTTGAGAGCAAAGACATGCCTGTCTGTAGCAGATAAGGTAATCATCACAGGGAGGAGGTACTCGGCTATAGAACAGAATGCTAAATCCACTGCAATGTTTAGACCATTATTCCTCTCTGCCCTGTTATGATAATAATGTGGGAACAGCAAGGCAAATGTGGTAGTAGCAATTACTGATGGTCAACCTGAAAGTGTATTTCCACTTTTGCAGACAAATTTGAGAAAACCCCAGTATGTTTGTATGTTTCCATCCATATAGCACACCTAAAATAATAACAGAATACTGTGTATGTATGTGTGTGTGTGTGTGTGTGTGTATATATATATATATATCACACACACACACACACACACACAGTATTCAGCGATTGCAAACAAGATTTGTTGTTTTTTACACACAAAAAAAGTATTTTTCCTAACAAATTCATTCCAGACCATGCTGCAAAAATGAATACACCTCAATGAAAGTCTTAGAAGCAAAGCTAAATGTTAGACGACAAAATACTAATTAACTAGTGAGTCTAATTATTCATTAAACAGGTGTCCAGCAAACAGTTGATTACAAAAGGGCATTACTTAAAGAAAATGTCAGCAATGGCACCACATGGAAGAGAAATGTCACTGAGAAAATAATTTCTTTACACAAGAAAGGAAAACACTACAAGAAGATTAGCAAAGCTTTAATTATTAGTCAGAATGCTGTAGCAAAAGTGATACAAAAATTTAACAGAGATGGAACTGCAACCATCTTACAGAGACATCCATGCCGTCCACGGAAGTTAACAACTCGACAGGAGCGTCTTCTGATGCAAAATGTTGAAGGAAATCGCTATGCAAGTTCACTGCAGTTAGCTAAAGAAGTAGAAAGCCAAACTGGGGTGATTGTTCCCCATGACACAATACGGCGTACACTGCAGGGGAATGACACGCATGTGTGTCATCCACGAACGAAGCCTCTCCTAAAGACCATGCACAAAAAAGCCAGCATAGAATTTGCCAGGGCCCATGCTGAAAAAGAAGACTACTGGGACTCTGTACTCTGGAGTAATGAGACCAAGATAAAGGTTTTTGGAACTGACGGCTTCAAAACTGTATTGCATCACAAAGATGAGAAGTACAAAGTAAAATGCATGGTGCCTACAATGAAACATGGTGGTGGCAGTGTCCTTCTGTGGGGCTGCATGAGTGTTGCTGTTGTCAGGTAGCTGCATTTCATTGAAGGTATCATGAATTCACAGATGAACTGCTCTATATTGAAAGGGAGGATGCTGCCATCATTCCGTGCTCTTGGTCATCGTGCACTTTTCCAACAGGACAATGATTTAAAACACACATCTAAGGCCACTAATGCATTTTTGAAGAACAGGAAAGTGATTCAGTGGCCAAGTATGTCTCCTGATCTGAACCCAATAAAACACCTATGGGAAATTATGAAGAGACACGTTGAGTATCATTCTCCATCCAGCATCCAGGCTCTTACAGAGGTCGTTTTTGAAGAATAAAAAAAAGAGATGTTGCAATATGTAACCAACTTGTTAATTCCATGTCTAGAAGACTTGGTGCTGTCCTTACAAATCATGGAGGGCATACAAAATACAGTGCCTTGAAAAAGTATTCATACCTCTTGAAATTTTCCATATTTTGTCATGTTACAAGCAGAAACGTAAATGTATTTTATTGGGATTTTATGTAATAGACCAACACAAAGTGGCTCATAGTGGTGAAGTGGAAATAAGATAAATGGCTTTCAAAATTTTTTACAAATAAACATCTGAAATGTGTGGCGTGCATTTGTATTCAGCACCTCTGAGTTAATACTTTGTAGAACCACATTTCACTGCAATTAAAGCTGCAGGTCTTTTCGGGTATGTCTCTATCAGCTTTTCACACCTAGAGAGTGAACTATTTGCCCATTCTTCTTTGCAAAATAGCTAAAGCTCTGTGAGATTGGATGTAGAGTGTCTGTGAACAGCAATTTTCAAGTCTTGCCACAGATTCTCCATTGGATATAAGTCTGGACTTTGACTGGGCCATTCTAACGCATGAATGTACTTTGATCTAAGCCATTCCATTGTAGCTCTGGCTGTATGTTTAGGATCAGTGTCCTGCTGGTAGGTGAACCTCCTTTTTTACAAATATCTGAAAAGTGTGGCATGCATTTATATTCAGCCTGCTGTCCTGCTGAAAGGTGAGCATCCACCCCAGTCTCAAGCTTTTTGCAGACTTCCAAGATTGCATACGGTTCCATCCATCTTCCCATCAACTCTGACCAGCTTCCCTGTCCCTGCTGAAGAAAAGCATCCCCACAACATGATGCTGCCACCACCATGTTTCATGGTGGAGATGGTGTGTTCACGGTGATGTGCAGTGTTAGTTTTCTGCCACACATAGTTAAATTTTAGTCTCATCTGACCAGAGCATCTTCTTCCACATGTTTGCTGTGTCCCCCACATGGCTTTTCACAAACTGCAAACGGGACTTCTTATGGTTTTCTTTCAACAATTACTTTCTTCTTTCCACTTTTCCAAGGCCAGATTTGTGGAGTGTATGACTAATCGTTTTCCTGTGGACAGATTCTCCCACCTGAACGGTGGATCTCTGCAGCTCCTCCAGAGTTGCTATGGGCACCTTGGCTGCTTCTCTGATTAATGCTGTCCTTGCCTGGCCTGTCAGTTCAGGTGGACAGCCATGTCTTGGTAGGTTTGCAGTTGTGCCATACACTTTCCATTTTCAGATGATGGATTGAACAGTGGTCCACGAGGTGTTCAAAGCTTGGAACAGTTTTTATAACCTAAGCCTGCTTTAAACTACACAATTTTATCCCTGACCTGCCTGGTGTGTTCCTTGGCTTTCATGATGCTGTTTGTTCACTAATGTTCTCTAACAAACCTCTGAGGGCTTCACAGAACAGCTGTATTTATACTGATATTAAATTACACACAGGTGGACTCTATTTACTAATTAGGTGACTTCTGAAGGCAGTTGGTTCCACTAGATTTTAGTTTAGTAAAGGGGGCTGAATACAAATGCATGCCACACCTTTCAGATATTTATTTGTAAAAAATTTTGAAAACCATTTATCATTTTCTTTCCACTTCAAAATTATGTGCCACTTTGTGTTGGTCTATCACATAAAATCCCGATAAAATACATTTATATTTTTGGTTGTAACATGACAAAATGTGGAATTTTTTAAAGGGTATGAATACTTTTTTAAGGCACTGTACTAGATGTAGTTTTCCTTGTGGGGTGTATTCATTTTTGCATTAAATGATTTTGAGTGAAACTGAAGATTTTGTAATTTAAGTTAATTATTACCTTACTTTCGCTAAACAAATGTTCTATAAAACTCAAAATTTTGGAAATTGTTCATTGTGTTCATTGATTAAAATCTTACTTTTCAAAAGGGATCGTGTTGGAAAAGTGCACAATGACCAAGGGCACGGATTGATGGTAGCATCTTCTTTTTCAATATAGAGCAGTACATCTGTGAATTTATGATACCATCAATGAAATGCAGCTCCCCAACACCAGCAGCATTCATGCAGCCTTACAGAAGGACACTACCACCACCATGTTTCACTGTTGGTACCATGCATTTTTCTTTGTACTCCTCAACTTTGCGACACCATACAGTTTTGAAGCCATCAGTTCCAAAAACCTTGATCTTGGTCTCATCACTCCAGAGTACAGAGTCCCAGTAGTCTTCTTTTCCAGCATGGGCCCTGGCAAATTCTATGCTGTCTTTTTTGTGCATGTGCTTTAGGAGAGGCTTCATTCGTGGACGACACTCATGCATGCCATTCCCCTGAAGTGTACGCTGTATTGTGGCATGGGAAACAATCACCCCAATTTTGGCTTTCTACTTCTTGTGCTAACTGCAGTGAACTTGCACGGCTATTTTCTTCAACACTTCACATCAGAAGATGCTCCCGTTGAGTTGTTAACTCCTATGGAAGGCCTGGAAGTCTCCGTGAGACAGTTGCAGTTCCAACTTTAAGTTTTTGTATTGCTTTTGCTACAGTATTCTGACTGATATGTAAAGCTTTTGCTGATCTTCTTGTAGCCTTCAACTTTCTTGTGTAAAGTAATGATTTTCTTTCTCAGGCCTTGTTACATTTCTCTTCCATGTGGTGCCATTGCTGACAACATGAAATGGGAGGGGTTTTCTTTGTTAGGTGATGTCCTTTTATAGTCAACTGTCTGCTGGAAACTTGTTTAATGAATAAATAGACTCGGCTTTAGTTGAATTCTTGTTGATCAGGATTTTGTTGTCTAAAATGTAACTTTGCTCCTAAGGCTTTCATTGGGGTGTATTAATTTCTGCAACATGGTCTTAAATGAATTTAAGAAAAATACTTTTCTTGTGTATGCAGATTAACAAATCTTGTTTACAATCCATGGCCCACATTTGTGGGAGTATTTTGTAGTATAGTCTCCCATAGAAAATGTTGATTCTGAAAGAAAAGTTAATGTTTTCTGACAAATCTGTTGAGGTCTACTCCTTTATGCTGAGCACTGTGTGTGTGTGCGTATGTATGTATGTATGTATGTATATGTGTGTGTGTGTATGTAGATAGATAGATATAGTTATAACCTTTTTTTAGAGCTGGAATACACAACGGACACTATAGGCAGCTTTTATTGCTTTGAATAGATGGCAGCATACAGATACGGAACAAAAGTAAGGGGCATGTTCTTAAAAGTTCATTAGCATACAATGTTAGGCCAGGTTGGAAATCTTTAACCCTTTTTTTAAGACTGACAGTCCTACTCATCAATTTTTCACATGATAATGCGATCTGCCAGCAAAGTACAGCCATGAATAATTATGGAAAACGCACGTTCCCCTTGTAAACATGAAACAATAAGTAGGATTTTTCAGTCCTGGAGTTTTGTCTAAAGTTGAGCAAAGTTAATGGAACATGAAGTGAATATAAAATATAAATATGTCCGAATTTGACTGCAAAAGTGAAAATACACTTTCAAATTCCCCATTTGTCAAGTCACTTGCTAGTAATAATAACCATCACAGACCTTTATTTCATTTCATTTTTTTTTTTTTTTACCTAAGAGCCCAGTAGGAGTTAAGTGTATAGGGTAGGACGGGGTTGCGGGGTGCAGAAAAAAGTTGAATGTGAAAGAGTTTTGGATCCATCTTTAGTTGTTTGTGCCCCAATTCAGTCTGTGTAAGTAAACAGTCTAAAGCAGAGGATCTAAACTAATGTAGCATGTGTACCTGGGGGTGCTTCTAATGAGTTCAGGGAGTACTTCTGCTTCCTGCAGTTAAGTTCATCATCATAATTTTCAGACATTAATCTTTTACCCTGGAGGAACCCTTGAAATAACGTTTAGATCTCAGGAAACTCCTGCAAAAAAAACTTATTTTTTTCTATAGCTACAGTAATTTGTTTGTGGTGTAGATTTATTAAACAAAAAAATATGGAAGAAATATACTTATCTAATATAAAACCTGTACTTGTTTTGTGAAAAAAATAAATTATAATAATAATAAAGAAATGCAGGCTGTGCCCGCACTGGAACTATATAGGCACTGTCAGGTAGGACATCAGTAAACCACTGCTTAAAGTTTTCCTAATAACCTCTGGGGGAATATCAAACTTCCATGGGACTCTGGTTGAGAATAGCTGGTTTAGAGGTTTAGCACATGATAAACTATATATATATACAGATATCAGTATGTATTTTAAGTATCTAAAGTGTAGTGGATTCTATGGAAACCTTCAAAACTTATGCACACCTTCTAGGGCTCATGCACACAGACAAACAAAATGCTGTGCGCAGATCAATAAATCATATAGTTTTTATGGAGAATTAATAAAGCAGTATTGTATGCTATAGTATAGGCTCAGGCACATAGCTGCATGTACATCAGTAAAATTGTGCTGCGCAAAAATCCATAAAATCAAAATAGAAAAATCTGCATCCACAGTCAGTAATGCAGGCAGGTGTTAACATATGTACTTGCTTACAAGTGTACATTTGAGATAGAGGAATTGAAGATCCTTTTGTCCATTCACAGAATGGCTTGTGTTTTGTGCATAGGATGCAAGATGTTCTGTGAGTAAACAGAGGGCAGGAGGAGGTAGCGGCTAAATTACATTTTCCTATATGAGACCCACAGCAGTCGCAGCTCTAGAAGTACGGAAATGGCGGGGCTTTCGGGCATCAAAAAAGCTGTGTTTGTGATGTCTTATACTATACGTACATACAGTATGTCATCAAAATTGTGAATGTTGTTGCATATGAATAACCAAATGAGATTTGTGAATATTTGTAAATATACTGCAAATGTGTGCCTGTTCTCAGTGCAGAAGAACAGAAATAGAATAGCATTTAAATAGAAAATGTTTATAGGCTAGGTTTAGGATTCTGCCCTCATTGTGGGTGGACGTGCAGTATGGCTGTCAGTTCACAGTGTTAGTTGTTGGTGTCAGAAGGATAACTGTAGGTCTTGTATGGATGGATGTCCATGTAAACTGGTGTACACATTGGTGGGAACTTACTAAAATTTGAGCATCCAAAGTCTGGTGCAGCTCTGCATAGGAACCAGTCAGTTCCAGTTTTTTTTTTGTCAAAGCTTAATTGAACAAGTTGAAGTTAGAAGCTGATTGGCTTCCATGCACAGCTGCACCCGATTCTGAGTGCTCCAGTGTTAGTAAATCTCCCCCAGTCAGTTTATTAGGAATTTAATGCACAAGCTCTGAAAACTGGTCTCTGAGAGAGGTTAAAGTAGTATTAAACACTCATATTTTTTTAGTTCAACAAACTGAGTGCAATAAAAATAAACATTCTGTTTTAAACTCTGTGCTAACATTCTTACCCCAGCGTTTGCAGTTTAAAACTTTCAATGCTGCTGGCTTCTATTCTCTCAGTGCTGTTTCCCTGAACATCCAGGATTTAGTTAGTAATGGACAGCGCAGTCTCTTATCAGTCTTTTCACTTAGGGAACAGAGGAGGGAGGAACAGAGTGGTGCCTTGCCATCCTTGGCTATGGGGATGTGTGTTTCTATTGATGCACACAGTGTCACAGCTGGGTGCCCACAGTAAAGGGAGGACAACTCAGTGGCAGCGGGTACCTGTCAAATTCAGGTACCTGCTCCCACTCCCTCCCTAAAGGTCCACAGTGTCTGGTCATCCCCTGTACTGCCTGCAGTCTCTGGTCATCCCCTGTACTGTCTGAAGGCTCTGGTCATCCCCTGTACTGTCTGAAGGCTCTGGTCATCCCCTGTACAGTCTGCAGTCTCTGGTCATTCCATGTACTATGTCTGCAGTCTCTGGTCATCCCCTGTACTGTGTCCGCAGTCTCTGGTCATCCCCTGTACTGTGTCCGCAGTCTCTGGTCATCCCCTGTACTGTGTCCGCAGTCTCTGGTCATCCCCTGTACTGTGTCCGCAGTCTCTGGTCATCCCCTGTACTATGTCCGCAGTCTCTGGTCATCCCCTGTACTATGTCCGCAGTCTCTGGTCATCTCCTGTACTGTGTCCGCAGTGTCTGGTCATCCCCTGTACTATGTACGCAGTCTCTGGTCATCCCCTGTACTGTGTACGCAGTCTCTGGTCATCCCCTGTACTGTGTCCGCAGTCTCTGGTCATCCCCTGTACTGTGTCCGCAGTCTCTGGTCATCCCCTGTACTGTGTCCGCAGTCTCTGGTCATCCCCTGTACTGTGTCCGTAGTCTCTGGTCATCCCCTGTACTGTGTCCGCAGTCTCTGGTCATCCCCTGTACTGTGTCCGCAGTCTCTGGTCATTCCCTGTACTATGTCTGCAGTCTCTGGTCATCCCCTGTACTATGTCCGCAGTCTCTGGTCATCTCCTGTACTGTGTCCGCAGTCTCTGGTCATCTCCTGTACTGTGTCCGCAGTGTCTGGTCATCCCCTGTACTGTGTACGCAGTCTCTGGTCATCCCCTGTACTGTGTCCGCAGTCTCTGGTCATCCCCTGTACTGTGTCCGCAGTCTCTGGTCATCCCCTGTACTGTGTCCGCAGTCTCTGGTCATCCCCTGTATTGTGTCCGCAGTCTCTGGTCATCCCCTGTACTGTGTCTGCAGTGTCTGGTCATCCCCTGTACTGTGTCCGCAGGCTCTGGTCATCCCCTGTACTGTGTCTGCAGTCCATTTGGTTCAGAATCTTTTTTTTCTTGTTTTTCTCCTCTTAAACCTAGGCACATCTTATGGTCAGGTGCGTCTTATGGAGCGAAAAATACGGTACTTAGTAAATGATTAAATCAGTTGCTGAAAGTGCTTACAAACGTGGGAATTTAATATCACTTTAATACATTTATGCCCATGCACTAGAGACACTTAAAGCTGAAGGCCAGGTAAAACAAATATTGTTTAAGTACAAGAAGCATATTCTTTAATATTTGAATATCAATGCGCATTTCTTTTTCTAGATCTGTGCAGTAATCCTGCAAGAAAATCCTGAACTTTGACCCCATGCAGTAGTTTCCTGTAATAGAGACTGGTCAGTGCTGCTTTCTCTCTTGTTGCAGGGTGACTGGTCTCGTCTCCACCCCTTAAGTTTTCATCAGGCAGACTGTAGTGCAGCCTTTCTCAACCTTTTCAATACAGAGGAACTCTTGAAATAACCTTCTGGTTTCAGGGAACACCTGCCAGAACTTACTGTATCTACAACTCGTGATACATTCGTGTGATGGCCAATGGGAAGAATGCTTCTTACACGTCTGGTCACTGGGAAGAATTACCCCCTTACAGATAGCTAAAAGATCAGTGGTGTCAGTAGGAACGTATCTGCTTATCTGATAGGCAGAAATTCCTCATTGCTCAAGGAACCCCTAGTAACCTCTAGAGCAGTGGTTCTCAACCTGTGGGTCGTGACCCCTTTGGGGGTCGAACGACCCTTTCACAGGGGTCCCCTAAGACCATCAGAAAACACATATTTCCGATGTGTAAAGAGCAGCTACTGTGTAGAAAGCAGCTGCAGTGTTGAAAGCAGCAGTATTGGAGGTAAAACGACACTCATGAATTATAATTACTGGGTAAATAATTTTATGGTTGGGGGTCACCACAACATGAGGAACTGTATTAAAGGGTCATGGCATTAGGAAGGTTGAGAACCACTGCTCTGGAGGAACCCTGGTTGAGAAACCCTGCTGTAATGGAAGGACCTCCTTGGTCTCGACCACATCTCTGCTCCCTGCACAGGCTAAATGTAACATAGTGGTGATGCTATTAATTCATAATGTGTTGCGCTCCCAGTGAGAGTGTCAAAGATATTGATTCTATTTACCCTTTTGTAAACAAATATATACTCAGGTAATGTGCAAAAAATACAAAATAAAAATATGTATAGTGATAAAAAAATTATATATATTATCCACTAATGAAAAAATGGAAAATGTGAAAATAATACCCTCGAAAACAATATGTGATAAAAATGTGTACTAAAACAGGAATATAAATAAATCAATATGCATCATGATTATTCAAAAAAAATTAAATAATTAATATATACTGCTAATTAATTAGTGATAATAATGTCCTTTAATTTCTGTGACTTTGTGCTTGATTAAATCTTGATTTGGTGACTTATTGTGAATCCGTGACTTTCTTTAAATCCTTAATCAGTGAAGATGTATGCTCACCTCCTTATCAGCCTGCAATTAGGCTATTCACACTTGTGGTTCACCTCCTATGGAACCTGTTTAGATGGAATTCCTCCTTTACAGATTGTAAAAACGTGGATATCCGTTATCCTTAATTAGCCCTTGTGCGTTTTTCCATTTTCCATCACCATAGTGGTGATGCTATCCCTACTTTAACGAGGTATTATCTGTGTTTGTTAATCCATTTGGTGCGCAAAACATGGCTCTGTAACCTTTGTCTATTGAAGAATATATTTTAATATTTTTGTGCCTGGAGTTCAGCTTTAACTGAGGGATTAAAGTGTATCTATGATAAATGTAAAATCATTTATTAATTTCCACATTGAATTTTCAGTTAGTTCTATCCTACTCCTGTTAAGACTGTTTCACACTGCTCCAATGAAAAAAGTGTCAAAAATGCATATGCATTTTTGCTGCGTTTTCAAGGATTTTCCTGTGTGTTGCCTGCACCTGTGAAAATGGACATGGGACTCAAAAAAAAGGAGCAAAAACACAATTACAATGAATTTGTGATGCATTTTTTGTTCGTTTTTTTTTTCTGCGTTTTCTATTCATTTCAATGTGGAGGTGCGTTTTTGGTGCTTTTTTTTTGCCATGCCAAAAATGCAGCACGCAGGACTTTTATAAACACATCTGAAACAGAATTGACCAATGTGAGGAGTTGTATAGGATTTAAAGGGATGCATTTTAAAACTGTTAAAACAAAAAAACAAAAAAAAGAAAATTGATCAGTGTGAAAGGGCCCTTAATCTGATCTTGAAGTTTGTGAACTGACTTTGTGAGTGATCACTGACTAAACATGCCATGCTTGCATGCACACACGTGCAGATGTGCTGATGGTCTATGCCAGGTACTGAAGCACATGTGCACACGCGTGGCTTGGGTACAACATAATTCTCGCCTAGGCAAGAAAGGTAGAAGTGCTGCACTGCAGCACCAAAAACGTAAACAGCAAAAAAAATATCCAGTTGTGGGATAGGGAGCGGGCTAGAGCCAGATACAAACAATTATTTTTTTTGTTGGTGGGGGGGGGTCCGCTTTAACTGTGAATAAATGCTGTTTCTAGCAGCATGTCTTGGCTGGTATCTACATTTATCTTTGCTGTAAACAAGATATTCCTAGCCCCCAGTATAGCATTCTGTTTACAGACAGCTCTCCTCTACATTGAGCTGAATGATCATCCTGTCTTCTGGGAGCAGATTTTTCAGAGCATAACAGAATGCATTTAGTACCAGGAGGCTGCAGACAATCTATCTGCAAACAGAAGTGAACTACAGTAAAATGAGTATTTTTGTTCAGAGACTGCTGGGACAGGTACAAAAGACTACCCCTTGAGTAAATCAACTCCTTTAACTGGCAGCATTTATGAAGCTTTCTTAAAATAACATTTTAAAATATTGTCCGGTGCGGCTGGAAAATGTAGTACACAAACACAAATAAACTATAGAAAAATGATACTGTGTTTTGCTGGCATTTAAACGTTGGAAAAACTCTGTGATTGTGGTTGTCACGGGCAATGTTGAATTAGGGACTAGACTGGACCTTGTAAGGCTCTCCTTATATTTCCATAGGTTATGTGGACAAATTCATACAACATCTATGATGAATCTTTGCAGTTTTGTATGTTCCTAAAGCTAATGGTTGCTTAATCATTGATACCAAGTTCTGCTTAATGACTGGTTCACACCATGCCTGCACATGAATTGCACAGGGACGCGCTGTGTGGTCCTGTGCGAGTCAGACCGCATTCAAAACGAGCTCCGTCTGCGATCTGCAGCAGGTGTTAATAGAAAGTTAACAACACCCCAAATGCAGGTTATATGGTACTTTTGTACCATGCAATCTGTTTCTGTTGCATTTTAAAAAGTAATGCATGCACTACTTGGGGTGAGGTGCAGTGCAATTTTAGTCCATTCATCATTACATCACATTCCTATGTCATTCATGTGCAGGCCTGGTGTGATCCAACCTTGAGCCCGGGTTCACATACAGTGGGGCAAAAAAGTATTTATTCAGCCACCAATTGTGCAAGTTCTTCCACTTAAAAAGATGAGAGAGGCCTGTAATTGGCATCATAGGTAGACCTCAACTATGAGAGACAAAATGAGAAAAAAATCCAGACAATCACATTGGCTGATTTGGAAAGAATTTATTTGTAAATTTTGGTGGAAAATAAGTATTTGGTCACCTACAAACAAGCAAGATTTCTGGCTCTCACAGACCTGTACCTTCTTCTTTAAGAGGCTCCTCTGTCCTGCACTCATCACCTGTATCAATGGCACCTGTTTGAACTTGTTATCAGTATAAAAGACACCTGTCCACAACCTCAAACAGTCACACTCCAAACTCCACTATGGTGAAGACCAAAGAGCTGTTGAAGGACACCAGAAACAAAATTGTAGGCCTGCACCAGGCTGGGAAGACTGAATCTGAAATAGGCAAGCAGCTTGGTGTGAACAAATCAACTGTGGGAGCAATAATTAGAAAATGGAAGACATACAAGACCACTGATAATCTCCCTCGATCTGGGGCTCCACGCAAGATCTCACCCCGTGGGGTCAAAATGATCACAAGAACGGTGAGCAAAAATCCCAGGACCACACAGGGGGACCTAGTGAATGACCTGCAGAGAGCTGGGACCAACTTAACAAAGGCTACCATCAGTAACACACTACGCCACCAGGGACTCAGATCCTGCAGTGCCAGACGTGTCCCCTGCTTAAGCCAGTGCATGTCCGGGCCCATCTGAAGTTTGCTAGAGAGCATTTGGATGATCCAGAAGAGGACTGGGAGAATGTCATATGGTCAGATGAAACCAAAATAGAACTGTTTGGTAGAAACACAACTCGTCGTGTTTGGAGGAGAGAGAATGCTGAGTTGCATCCAAAGAACACCATACCTACTGTGAAGCATGGGGGTGGCAACATCATGCTTTGGGGCTGTTTCTCCGCAAAGGAACCAGAACGACTGATCCATGTACAGAACAGAATGAATGGGGCCATGTATCGTGAGATTTTGAGTGCAAACCTCCTTCCATCAGCAAGGGCATTGAAGATGAAACGTGGCTGGGTCTTCCAACATGACAATGATCTCAAACATACCACCCGGGCAACGAAGGAGTGGCTTCGTAAGAAGCATTTCAAGGTCCTGGAGTGGCCTAGCCAGTCTCCAGATCTCAACCCCATAGAAAACCTTTGTAGGGAGTTGAAAGTCCATGTTGCCCAGCGACAGCCCCAAAACATCACTGCTCTAGAGGAGATCTGCATAGAGGAATGGGCCAACATACCAGCAATACAATGTGTGCCAACCTTGTGAAGACTTACAGGAAACATTTGACCTCTGTCATTGCCAACAAAGGATGTATAACAAAGTATTGAGATGAACTTTTGATATTGACCAAATACTTATTTTCCACCATAATTTGCAAATAAATTCTTTCCAAATCAGCCAATGTGATTGTCTGGATTTGTTTTTCTCATTTTGTCTCTCATAGTTGAGGTCTACCTATGATGCCAATTACAGGCCTCTCTCATCTTTTTAAGTGGAAGAACTTGCACAATTGGTGGCTGACTAAATACTTTTTTGCCCCACTGTATATGTGGTGTGATTTTTGATGGCTGTTTTCAGTGTGATATTGTTAAATAGTGCAGGTGTGATTCTGATGTGAACTGTCAAGTGTAAAAGGCTGGTTAGAAATGGCATCTTCACCCCATTGAAAATCATACAGAACCCTTTGCAAAATCACACTGTGGCTGCACCCACATGTATGTGATTGGGCTCCGCCGAAAACAATGTTATTTGACCAGTCATGCAAATTGGTATCGCTCAAAATGCATCTGAATTTGCATGTGCGTACCAGGGCTCAAGCTTCCAATTTGTATATTTACATCTATTTACATGGTTTTGTAATTATTTTACTTATTTATTTTTGCAGATGACCCTAAACTAGGAGTCGGACCAGAAGTTGATATCATAGAATATTGTAAAAGGGAATGGAGAGGTAAAACTCCTGTTGCAAAGCAAATGAGAGAGGTAAGGTCTCACTGTTTTGAGTATTCCATTTTCTGCCAGATAGTGAACTCAGTATGTTTGGAACAGCCATCCAGCATCCACAGAAAACCTGCTTTCTTTCTGCGGTTCCCTGTTTGCTGTGCCTACAGCAGCTGTTTGAAGAAGTTATTGCACATTTTAAGGAAAGTTTTATTTAATACCGTAGCGAATGGCAACACCCAAATATGAGCAGGAAGATTGTTGGGAACAGAACTGGAAACATTGATGATAATATCTCATTGCTAGTGCGCTAAAGAGTTATAAGAAGTCGGCTTATGTCTTTCAGTGCTAGACTTCACCTGTAACTGAAATATACAGGAGTATTGTAGGAACGGAGTTGTTTCCAGACGTACAAGACATGACAAAACAGTAGCCACTCAGGAATAAAAATGTCCACTTCTTCACAAGTTTTTCGACAGAAAGGGGAATGACTGCACCATAAGATTTCTTTTACCAGGGCTCTACAAATCCCATGTGCCATGGCAACTTGAAATTGCGTCCTTGCGCCTGGGCTTTTGTCATCCCCCATATCTCCCAACTGTCTCGGGATTTGATGAAGTCCCGGCTTATCAAGGCTGGGTCCCGGAGTGCAGTGACTTGTCCGGCCAGGCGCACTAGCATGGGCACTAGTTGCCTCTGCCCCCCAGCTTGTGCGGGGTGTATGGGGTACCACACAATGCTATCCAGTCTCTGTATTGCAACCAACATCTTCCCACTGGCTGCCTGTCTCATTTAAGTTACTGTGACAGGCAGCCAGCGGGGAGATGTCGGCTGCAATACAGAGACTGGATCACACAAGCAGCGGGGCAGAGGCAACCAGTGCCCCAAAAAACCCACTGTGTATGATTGGACTGAAGCCACCTCCTTCTCCTCCCTGGCTCTGATGTTTTCCTGTACACAGGAGGAGGAGAACAACAACAACATTTTACTTGTGCTGCACTGATTGGAGGCCTGCAGAGGATTACTTGCACGGGGATGGGGGCACAGTGACTGGGAAGAGGGGTGTAGGGTAGCAGGTAACAAAGGTGTAATGGGATGTGTTCTGGAGGGGCGCTTTGGGAGGGGAGTAAATTTGTGCTGTAGTTCGGGATTGGATTGGACATCCCCCTCCACCCCACCTTCTAGTCCTTTCCCTCCCAAAGCACCCCCCAGTATGTATCTGATTCCCCCCTGTACAAGTCCACCCCCCTGCCAAAGTGCCTCCCAAAACAATTCTGCACCCCCATAATGTATCTGACCCCGCTGCACAAGTCCACTCTCTTCCCAAAGTGCCCCCCAGAGCAACTTGGCACCCCCCCCAAGTACATATCCCCCCACACCACCTTCTAGCACAAAGCCTCTCCTAAAGTACCCTCTCAGTGTAAGTCTGCCCCCCTCCCACCCCCAGCACAAGTCAACTCCCCTTCCAAAGTTCTCTTTCAAGGACTTATCTACCTCCACCTTCTAGCACAAGTTCTCTCCCCTCCCAAAGCACAAACCTTCCACTCCAGCACATATCCGATTCTCTCCTCTGCCCCACCTTCTAGTACAAATACTCTCCCCTCACAAAGCTCCCCCTAGTACATATCTGACCCCCCCTCCACCCCAACCTGGATTTTGTTTAACCATGCCCCTTAAGCCCCTCCCCCACAGCACTTATCGGATCCTCTCCTCTGCTCCTCCCTCTAGCACAAAGCCTTCCCCCCCTCCCAGTATATATCTGTCCCTCACTCTACCTCACATTCTAGTACAAGTCCTCTACCTCCCAAAGCGACCCCCCAGTCATACCCAAAGCCTAGGTTTTGTTTAAGCCCCTCCCACTGTAGTTTTTTGCCACACCCATAAAAAAACTGCTAACTTTTTGCAGCTGACTCCTAAATTGAAATCAAATTTGTCAATCCCTGTCTTTTACAGACGAGGAAGTTGTTTTCCTGAATTATGATACGGTAATGTTTTGTGGGCATTTCATACAGATGCAGTGCCTGGGGAATCTAATGTACACGCAGTAATCAATCAAACATTTGATTTAGCAAATAAAGCAATAAGTAACTATAAGGTCAGTGGTACAGCAGGTTCCTATATATCATGGCTGTCTCTTGCGATCCTCCAATACGAGCCTTTACCTAGTTGTGGAAGTCATTTATTCTTTATCCACACTGAATTGTTCTTGATAAGTAGGGGATTATCTGACAACTTGTCTGGCCTTTCTGCTGCCCCCTGAATGAGGGCTCTGACATTCAGGAAGATTGTAAAAACTGCAAGGGCTCACTCATGTAGACGATATGAATTGCAGATGTAGGAAAACAATGACCGCCCTAATGAGCAGATTCCTATTTACTGTAATGGTGTTGTGTGGATGACAGTCCCGAGACTCCTTGTGACCTGTGTTGCTTTGTATTGGGTTTCCTTTGATGCAGCAGGTCCTATAGAGACCATTAGCATCACAGGCAAAGCAGAGCAAGATGCAAACCTTTACTGTTCTGTGGTGGAAAACATGTGGAGACATTATTGTAACCTGCTGTCTGTAAAAATGTGCAAATGTATCTGAGTGATCAGGACCTTGATGAAGGAACAAAGCCTGTTTATCACCAGGGCAGGCAGCGAATGGTAATCGCTCTAGTGAGATAAAGCAAAAAGAACCAGATAGGGGGTTTAATCAATAGCCTACTGTACCCAAAACTAAAAAAATTAAATAAAATTGGCTAGAGATATACTGTATTTAAAGTTGTGTTAAACCCTCAGTGGTTTTCAGTTTAACACATTGCGCACAATCTCCCTGTCCCTCTCGCTCTCCCTGTCCCTCTCGCTCTCCCTGTCCCTCTCGCTCTCCCTGTCCCTCTCGCTCTCCCTGTCCCTCTCGCTCTCCCTTTCCCTCTCGCTCTCCCTTTCCCTCTCGCTCTCCCTTTCCCTCTCGCTCTCCCTTTCCCTCTCCCTCTCCCTTTCTCTCTCCCTCTCCCTTTCCCTCTCCCTCTCCCTGTCTCTGTCTCTCTCGCTCTCCCTGTCTCTCTCGCTCTCCCTGTCTCTCTCGCTCTCCCTGTCTCTCTCGCTCTCCCTGTCTCTCTCGCTCTCCCTGTCTCTCTCGCTCTCCTCTCTTTCTCCCTCGCTCTCCCCCTCTCCTCTCTTTCTCCCTTGCTCTCCTCTCTTTCTCCCTTGCTCTCCTCCCTTTCTCCCTCGCTCTCCCCCTCTCCTCTCTTTTTCTCCCTCGCTCTCCCCCTCTCCTCTCTTTTTCTCCCTCGCTCTCCCCCTCTCCTCTCTTTCTCCCTCGCTCTCCCCCTCTCCTCTCTTTCTCCCTCGCTCTCCCCCTCTCCTCTCTCTTTCTCCCTCGCTCTCCACCTCTCCTCTCTCTTTCTCCCTCGCTCTCCACCTCTCCTCTCTCTTTCTCCCTCGCTCTCCACCTCTCCTCTCTCTTTCTCCCTCGCTCTCCACCTCTCCTCTCTCTTTCTCCCTCGCTCTCCACCTCTCCTCTCTCTTTCTCCCTCGCTCCCCCCCTCGTTCCCCCTCTCTCTCTCCCTTTCGTTCTCCCCCTCTCTCTCCCTTTCGTTCTCCCCCTCTCTCTCCCTTTCGTTCTCCCCCTCTCTCTCCCTTTCGTTCTCCCCCTCTCTCTCCCTTTGGTTCTCCCCCTCTCTCTCCCTTTGGTTCTCCCCCTCTCTCTCCCTTTGGTTCTCCCCCTCTCTCTCCCTTTGGTTCTCCCCCTCTCTCTCCCTTTGGTTCTCCCCCTCTCTCTCCCTTTGGTTCTCCCCCTCTCTCTCCCTTTGGTTCTCCCCCTCTCTCTCCCTTTGGTTCTCCCCCTCTCTCTCCCTTTGGTTCTCCCCCTCTCTCTCCCTTTCGTTCTCCCCCTCTCTCTCCCTTTCGTTCTCCCCCTCTCTCTCCCTTTCGTTCTCCCCCTCTCTCTCCCTTTCGTTCTCCCCCTCTCTCTCCCTTTCGTTCTCCCCCTCTCTCTCCCTTTCGTTCTCCCCCTCTCTCTCCCTTTCGTTCTCCCCCTCTCTCTCCCTTTCGTTCTCCCCCTCTCTCTCCCTTTCGTTCTCCCCCTCTCTCTCCCTTTCGTTCTCCCCCTCTCTCTCCCTTTCGTTCTCCCCCCTCTATTCCCCCCCCCCCTCACTCCCTCTCCTCCCCCCCCTCTCCTCCCCCCCTCTCCCCCCCCCCCCCTCTCCTCCCCCCCTCTCCCCCCCTCTCACTCCCTCTTCTCCCCCCTCCTCACTCCCTCTTCTTCCCCCTCCTCACTCCCTCTTCTCCCCCCTCCTCACTCCCTCATTCCCTCACCCCCCCTCATTCCCTCACCCCCCCTCATTCCCCCCCCCCTCATTCCCTCCCCCCTCATTCCCTCCCCCACTCCTTCTCTCCTTCCCTCCTCCCCCCTCTCTCTCACTCCCCCCTCTCACCCCCCCTCTCTTACTCCCACTTCCTCTCCCCCCCCCCTCACTTCCACTTCCTCTCCCCTCCCCTTCCCCGGGGCAGCAGCCATGGCACGAGCATTTACTGGAACACAGGCAAGGAATAAAAGATAAAGAAGCTGCATGCAGAGTAAGTGATTAAATCAGCTGCTGAAAAAACTGAGGGTTTAATATCACTTTAATAGATACGGAATGTCAACACAGGTTGTACCTACTGGCAGCCTGATAATTGGTTCATTATAGCTTTACTTTCTGTTTGTATAATTTGTGTTTATTTTCATTATGGGTAAAGCATATTCTACCAACTGTGGCTTCCAACGAGATTTTATATGGCAAATAAAAACAATATATAAAACACAGTGTATTTTATTGCATACAGTTTAAAATAAATGTACATAAAAACCACAATCTTGGCATGGTAATAACTCTGTCATATAGTTACAGTACCCAAACACAGCAGGCAAAATGAATTACATGAATATTACAGTGCACCATATCCAAGAATTTCTTCACAGGGTGTTCCCCAGCCAGAGAAATACAACGTGTTTCAATTTCTTCAGGGAATAATTTATTTTAAATTGTATACAATAAAATACACAGTGTCTTTTATATTTGGTGTATTTGTCATTTAAAGTCCCATGGGACACAACAGTTAGTAGAATATGTGTATATAGGGATGTTGGCAATAAATAACCTCATACAGTCTCAATATATTTACTGAGTAAAGCATATTTGGCATCGGGCGGACTGACCATTTGAGCACTCGGACACTGCCCGAGAGCCCTGGGTCAGTAGGGGGCCCCTTGAAATGCCCCTGGCACCTTTTTATAGGCTTTTTTGGGTGTGCTTTGAGTGTGGGCAAGGACACAGGGGCCCCATGATCCCCTATTGCCCGGGGGCCCCATGAGTTGTCAGTCCGCCCCTGTTTGGCATCCCACATTTTAACAATCTACATACAGTATTTATTTTGAAAAACTTTCCCTAACAGCACCATTTTAACCTAGAGCCATGGTCATGTAGCTGTCAACAATGCCGTTCTCTTCTTTTCACCCCTAGAGTCAGGGAGAATGCTGCTAGTTGTGCTCATTACATATCTTTGTGCTGTCAGCATTGGCTTCTGTACTGTACTTACTATGATCCCTCACAGTGTAAGTTTTTGGTGGGTTGGTGGAAATCCACAGCATGCTAGTGGCTGGAGTTTTAAGCACACTCCATTATTCACCCCCCATCTATCTGCCAAGATAGAGAGCTTCCTAATAAATGGGGGTGAATAAATGAGTGGGCAGGCATCGCCCTCACAGTGCACAGAGAACATTTACAACTTCCACTATTGACAGCATGACATTACCTCTGCAAAAATACTGAGGAAGCAGTTAAGTGACTGATTTATTATGTGGTGACTAATCACTCGCCATCACAGGAAGATGTACTGCAGACTATCACATGGCTTCATTTAGCATTAGATAATGAGGTCATTGAAAGTTGCTGTTCCAAATAACTGTAATAAAATTGATGTTTATTTGTTGATCATAAAGAAAGGGGTTAGATTATTACAGATATTTTTTTTTAACTTGGCAAGGGTTCAGTTTAAATAATTTCATTTTTGTGATTTTGGTTGAGTTCATGGTAAAAATATTGATAAAAGCCCAAGATTGCAAGATGAGAACAAAGGAAGTCTGATCAGTTGCACTCCAAACAATCTGGGTACTGGGTAACGAATAAACGCTGTATTTAGTGTGAAACGCATTTACCTACCAGTCCCCCACTGTATTTCCACTGTTTGTATTGCTTTTATCTTGGTTCAACAAAGTGGATTGTTTGGAGTGCAGCCGATCGGACTTCCTTTGTTCTCATCTATGCAGCACATGAGCTGGGCTAGCACCTACAGGAGTTGTTCTTGGAGATTGGGAGTCTCTCTACCGTGAGCAGTGGTAAACACCAAGATTTCAAGACTTTGTGTATTACATCTCCAAGAAGAACCATCTTGCCACCACTATATGTCTCTAATGCGTTTTTAGGGGGATTCCCTAGCATCACAAAATAGCATCAACTTTATCTCTTGAAAACCATTTATTTTATTACATTGATATAAAATAGTACTGAATTTATTAAAGTGGTTGTAAACCTCAGACATGAAATATGGACAAAGAATTTCCCTGTATAGTGTGTGCTTCTCTCAATTCAGAGTACTAAGTGTCACTTCTGCCCACTCCTCTGCTATCAGCATGAGTCACGTCGACAGATTTTCCTGACAGAAGTGAAAAATAGTGACAGCGGTGCGCACAGCCTGTGGTTGACAGCCTCAGTTCTGTTGCTGTGTGAAGTGGGAGGTGCCTCTTACCTCTAATCAGCTTTCAGTGCTTTACTCACTAGTATAATTTCAGCCCTCCACCTCTTGCATTTCAGAGCTGAGAGATCCTGTGTAATTTCTCCATTTTGAATGGATGTAGGGGAAAGAGGGCTATAGATAAACAGGTGCAACTTATGTAGGAAGATGTGTTTCATCTCTCTGGATTACCTGAGGCCACTTTAATTTCTAATGGCGTGAAGGTTTCTCGCCTTCAAAGTCAAATGTTATATGCATAACATTTACCCATGATGTATTATATTCATTGTCTCCTGCTATATATGTTGCATTCTTTTTATAATGACGTTTAGAGTTTCATGATGAGGGGCAGAGGTTTGCTGAACAAAAGCAATAGACAACAGTAGCTCTATAGTCCCATGTGTGCAGTTGATCCTTGTTGTTTAAAAAGTTCTTTTTAAAAAAAAAAAAAATAAGCTCTGGTGACAGGGACTCTTTAAACTTTTCTCGCGTAATGATTATTATCTTTCATAGGTACCATGTATCTGTTACTGTTCCATCAAATACACTGATGGTGTTGTGAATATTGCTCTGTGTAGTATGAACACTTGGTGGCAGTATTTATTCACAATAAAAAAATCTTTGCTTTCTGTGACCTGTATTCCAAATATAGATTATATTGTTCATGTCTTTGGATTCATGGAGAAAGCAGCTAACTCTGCCTATTTTTACATGAAAGGTACCTGAAATATAGGCAACCTCAGATTTTGTTATAAATTTACACTTTGTCATCAGTATATTTAATGCAGTTGGCACGTTTGTAGAGGTTTACGTTTTAACACTGGGCAAGATACAGTCTATGCGTTTTTCCTAAATAGTGCATGCTTTTCCTGTTAGCAGTTATTATTTTTTATGTTAGAAATCCAGCACACGGCAGAAATTTAAAATGTATGTCTTTAAAAAAATAAATAAATTAAATAAAGTAAATCTCTCCAGTACATGGATATGTCCCCATGTTTTATCCCTTTAAAAATCTACAATTACTGCAAATGTCTTTTTGGTTTGGCAGAGGTACAGTGACCTCCTAAATTCCTTTCTGTCCTTTTGTTTGAAATCCTAATCAGTGTTGTCAGCCCTGATCTTGCTAAACTACCGAATGACTCCCCCTTTCTTCCTCTCTTTTTCTCCATAAACCCTCCTCATTTACATTCTCTGCACTCCCTTTCCTGCCACACAAACTGTCTGCTGTCAGCTGAATAAATTAGACGATCTGCTTGTGTGAAAATGAGGTTCCTGCTGATCCTCCCTTTGGGAATCACTTAACAGGTGATATTTGTAGAGTGGGACAAACAGCAAGTATGATGTGCTTCCTATATGTACAACAGGAATTATGAAGTACTGGGAACGATTATTATTATACAGGATTTATATAGCGCCAACAGTTTGCTCAGTGCTTTACATTATAGTGGGAGACAATACAGAAACAATACAGTTCAATACAAGAGGGATTTGAGGGCCCTGCTCCTTGGAGCTTACAATCTAGGAGGGAGGGAAATCCTTTCCTTCCAGGTGACAGCACAAATGCTTGGTGATTGAAATCTCCAGCCAGGGGCAGACTGACAACTGATGGGGCCCCCAGGTAATAGGAAATCATGGGTCTCCCTGTGTCCACACTCACACAAAGCCCCACCTTCATATTTCAGCTCAGCATATCTACCGCGGCATAGCCTGCATGAAAGTTCCCAGCTTCTTTCTGTAGAAGCTGCTGGGCACTTCCAGGTTTAAAGATGGTTGCCATGCAGCAACCATCTATATGACACAGCCAGGGGCATTTCATAAATGCAGTGGAACTGTGTGCAAGATCATAATTTGGGCCCTAATAACAGAAGTATTGGGTGTGTGTTTCAGGGGCTGTAGGTAGCACCTACTGGTTACATGGTACAGTAAACATGCCCGATGATTGATAGATTAATTACTCTGTAACTGTTCAGTTCCCATCAGCTCCTTTCTGACAGGGTTGCCAACCCCCACAACTTTTTTTTTTTTTTTTAAATGACAAAACATGGAGAATCTACTGACAGGGCACATTTCTTTACAGAAAGCGTGAAGTATGACAGAAACTCCTATTAGAAACTAAAAGGGGAAGAGAGGGTAGAGTGATAGAGACAGAAGGGGGGGGGGGGAAGGAGAGAGAAGGAGGTGATACAATGGCAGTGGGTTGAGAGGGAGAGGGGGCTCCCCTATCCCCCCCATAATACACAAGAAGACACACACGCCCCCAAAAATAACACCTGTAAAATGTTCTACATCCTTCCGATTCTTGTACCCGGATTCTATCATTAGGGTTCCCCCCTGATCACTGATGAAGGAGTCAGTGTCCAGTAAAGTCACATAATATCCTCCCACCTTCCCGTTGCCTGATGACTCCATCACTAACTGCGTCTAACGAGGCAAGATCACAGCCCGGGAGCCCAACCCGCTCCGCCTCTACATCACACATGAGCTACTTACAAAATCAGGACGGATGCTGCTGCCACCTCCTCCTCCTCTAGTCCCCTCACCATCACCGGCAAGTCCCCTTCTCGTCCTGCCTCCTCATCTGTTCCCATCCTGGGCTCCTATTGCCCTCCCGCCAGGCCCCACTTCGAGCCTCATTCCTGTCTGAATAATGTGTCTGGGTTTCAGGTGGACACATTATTCAGACAGGCCTAAATATACTGCCCCTGTGTGGAGTCTCTCATGGGGCCCCCTACTGACCCCAGGTCCTCGGGCAGTGCTCGATCAGTCTGCCCCTGGCTCACGTAACTCTGCACTGTAAAACCGGCAGGCACAGAAGTGTGTAAGACATTAGTTTTTTCTTTAACACATGGCATTCTTTCTTCTCTCAGCTGCTATACGGGAAGGTGGGGAGTAAAAGGAAGGGAAATGGCACAGGTTCACTTTAATCCTTTACCCACCAGGTCCATGCAGCACACGACCGACCTATAACAACGCCTCCAGCTGGCCAGGTCCATACGCTCTACGCACCGGTCATTTTTACTTCTGCTGTAAGCTCATGGTCACTTCAGTGACTATGAACTTATAGCAAAGCTTTCAGCAGGCTGCTGAACAAACTGATAGCTCTGATTGTGGCTGACAAGCCACTGATCAGAGCTATTCACCTAAAATATGCCCCTCCACTATCATTTCTCTCCTGTCTCTCCACCTGCAGACGCTGAAGTGCCCCCTCTCTTATGTCCTCTTTCCTTGCTGCTTCATTCACTCCCCCAGCACTGATATCCCCTCCCTTCGCAACCCTGATCCCCTGTAGCTACCCTGCAGCTGCTGGCCTCTCCTCCCTTCCTGCTGGCTTCTTGTGCTATGGGGAAGCCACAGGGGCTTTACAAATATATGCCCCTGCCACTCCGACCCCCTTGCAATGGACCCCACCCCATCCCTCCTGCCAGCTTCAGCTCTGCTGGGAAACAGATGGGAGATTGAAGTTAGGATAGAGAGCAGGAGGGGGGCGTGAGCTTTATTGGAGGGTTAGTAAACATATGCCCCTTCCTTTCCTGAATGAGCACAGTGAGCGATCAGTACCTATTGCTTCTGTGTTCATCACTAAAGAATAGTGATTTAAAAAAAGGCACAAATTATTTTTTAAAAAAATTAAAAATTTATTTTGTTTGCCTAAGAAAGGGAAGAATAGCCTTACCCAATATATGCTTATACAATCTATCGTGTCTGTTGAGACATGCTGTAGACTGGATTGAGGGTAAATCCAGGTTTTCAAATAGTGAGTTGGAATCAAATATGACATTCATTATTATATATGTGCTCCAACTTTGGAGGCTTTCAAAATTTATAGAGTTAGGACTGCAGTACACTAGGGTGCCATGGAGTGGCCCTGCAGCTTACAGATATTATTTGCAATTGTGGGCAAATGAAATCCCTGGTTTTAATGTGAACTGTTAGACAGGACAATTTGGTTTGTTGAAGGTTGGCTGGTAAGTGAGCTGGGAATTTTCATTTGTTGTTTGACATGTGTCGCACTTCCATGTGCTTCTTGCTGTAAAGGCATAGGTTGGGGTGGTTGCCATTTGTTTGTTCACATATGACAAAACCTTGGAACCTTGTGCATTGTCCACCTGTGAAATTGCCTATATTGAATCTCCAAAATATCTTGATTAGAGATACAGTGATGGCGTGGAGAGAAGTGGGAAAATATATTCATAAATCTCTGTATTGCACAAAATATTTTCCTATTAGAAGTAATCCAGCATTCCTGCAGGGGAACAACATATAGCTTTTTGCAGATAGGCAAATCAGGGTTTGACACATTCTACATCAATTGTTTCATATGGACATGGGGAATCCATATACTTTTAAGGTTTTAAGTCACACATATTATATTCCCCTATCAGATTATTTTTATTTGATGCAAGTGTCTTCTTACATAGCATCCTATACAAGACATGTCTACTCCCTTCCTGGACATGCTAGCAGAAATAGCAGATTTATCTATACCTGTTATTTATCCACTGATTAGCGCTTCTGATTTAGGTACATCTAATATCCAAAAATGGTCCCAGGATTTTCAGGTGGACAACATAGTACGGGTGAAACTCGAAAAATTAGAATATTGTGCAAAAGTTCATTTATTTCAGTAATGCAACTTAAAAGGTGAAACTAATATATGAGATAGACTCATTACATGCAAAGCAAGATGGTTCAGGTTGTGATTTTTCATAATTGTGATGATTATGGCTTACAGCTCATGAAAACCCAAATCCACAATCTCAGAAAATGAGAATATTGTGAAAAGGTGCAATATTCTCGGCTCAAAGTGTCCCACTCTAATCAGCTAATTAAGCCATAACACCTGCAAAGGGTTCCTGAGCCTTTAAATGGTCTCTCAGTCTGGTTCAGTAGGAATCGCAATCGTGGGAAAGACTGCTGACCTGACAGTTGTGCAGAAAACCATCATTGACACCCTCCATAAGGAGAGAAAGCCTCCAAAGGTAATTGCAAAAGAAGTTGGATGTTCCCAAAGTGCTGTATCAAAGCACATTAATAGAAAGTTAAGTGGAAGGGAAAAGTGTGGAAGTAAAAGGTGCACAAGCAGAAGGGATGACCGCAGCCTGGAGAGGATTGTCAGGAAAAGTCCATTCAAAAGTGTTGGGGACTTTCACAAGGAGTGGACTGAGGCTGGAGTCAGTGCATCAAGAGCCACCACACACAGACGGATCCTGGACATGGGCTTCAAATGTCGTATTCCTCTGGTCAAGCCGCTCCTGAACAACAAACAACGTCAGAAGCGTCTTACCTGGGCTAAAGAAAAACAGACCTGGTCTGTTGCTCAGTGGTCCAAAGTCCTCTTTTCTGATGAGAGCAACTTTTGCATCTCATTTGGAAACCAAGGACCCAGAGTATGGAGGAAGAATAGAGAGGCACACACTGCAAGATGCTTGAAGTCCATTGTGAAGTTTCCACAGTCTGTGTTGATTTGGGGAGCCATGTCATCTGCTGGTGTTGGTCCACTGTGCTTCATTAAGTCCAGGGTCAATGCAGCCGTCTACCAGGAGATTTTGGAGCACTTCATGCTTCCTTCCGCAGACTAGCTTTATGGGGATGCTGACTTCATTTTCAAGCAGGACTTGGCACCTGCCCACACTGCCAAAAAGCACCAAAACCTGGTTCAATGACCGTGGGATTACTGTTCTTGACCAGCAAACTCGCCTGACCTGAACCCCATAGAGAATCTATTGGGCATTGCCAAGAGAAAGATGAGAGACATTAGACCGAAGAATGCAGAAGAGCTGAAGGCCGCTATTGAAGCATCCTGGTCTTCCATAACACCTCAGCAGTGCCACAGGCTGATAGCTTCCATGCCACGCCGCATTGAGGCAGTAATTGCTGCAAAAGGGGCCCAAACCAAGTACTGAGTACATATGCATGCTTCTACTTTTCAGAGGTCCAGTATTGTTCTATGTACAATCCTTGTTTTATTGATTGCATGTAATATTCTAATTTTCTGAGATTGTGGATTTGGGGTTTTCATGAGCTGTAAGCCATAATCATCACAATTATGACTTGAACTATCTTGCTTTGCATGTAATGAGTCTATCTCATATATTAGTTTTCACCTTTTAAGTTGCATTACTGAAATAAATGAATTTGTGCACGATATTCTAATTTTTCGAGTTTCACCTGTATATAAAATACTCCAGAGATACCGAAAGGGGTCTGTAAAATTATAATATACGAAGTACGACTGTGAGACGCAATATAAGATAATACATTGTGCATATCTACCAATTCAAGGTTATGACCCACAGACAGGATTTGACCATAGATGCCCAAAATGTGAAGACAGGCTGTAAATCCAGAATATGATTGATGACCGTATATTATATATTTCATATCTTAGGCAGGCCATAGATGAGTCGAAATCTGAATGTTCTGTCGATCAATAAACAAAAATGGCGTATACGACTGTGCCATCATTTGTTTTGTTTTTTTAACAAAATGCAGCATGTTGGATCAGGCACTTTCTATTGCGACACATAAATCGGGTGTCACGGCTGGCACACAAATGATCACTTGTCTATGGCTTGCTTTCGATTCTAGATTTCTCTTTATCTTAGAAAAATATATATTATGAGAGAGTTGTGATGGTGACTAGAAATTATTGGCAAAGGAAATATATAGGAATTTTGTGGGTAGAATTGGTCTTATGATGGGTTATAGAGAGATGGAGTCAGGAAAAGATTGGTACAATTAACATTATGAAATTATTTTAAAATTGGCATAAAATGTAATGTCCGGTGATTGATATTTGACACTGTAGAATAATTGTAGTATAGATATTGGACTCCCTCTTTGTTTTAATGTGTAATTTAACCTGTATAATAATTTTGTTTGCTTTGTGTAAAGAAAATTGAAAAGAATTACTAAAATGCTTGAAATAAAAAAATTAAATTAACCACTTGCCTACCAGGCACTTATACCCCCTTATTTACCAGGCCAATTTTCAGCTTTCAGCGCTGCCGCACTTTGACAATTGCGCGGTCATGCAACATTGTACCCATATGAAATTTTGATAATTTTTTTCTCACAAATAGAGCTTTCTTTTGGTGGTATTTAATCGCCACTGGGCGCTTTACTTTTTGCGCTATAAATAAAAAAAGTGCAAAAAATTTGAAAAAAAAAAAAGTTTCTTTGTTTCTATTATAAAATTTTTCAAACAGGTATTTTTTCTCCTTCACTGATGTGCGTTGATGAGGCAGCACTGATGGGCACTGATAGGCGGCACTGATGGGCACTGATAGGCAGCACTAAAGGGCACTGATAGGCAGTACTAATGAGGTGTCACGGATAGGCGGCACTAATATGCAGCACTGATAGGCGGCACTGATAGGTGACACTGATGATGGGTACTGATAGACGGCACTGACTGGCATCACTGCTGGGCACTGACTGGCGGCATTGACTGGCACAACCCCTGGGCACTGACTGGTGGCACTGACTGGCAGCACTGGTGGGCGGCACTGGTGGGCACAGGTGGGTGGCACTGCTGGGCACAGGTAGGTGGCACTGCTGGGCACAGGTGTGTGACACTGCAGAGTGGCACAGGTGGGTGCACTGCTGGGCACAGGTGGGTGCACTGCTGGGCACAGGTGGGTGATCTGCTGGGCACAGGTGGGCGGAGCTAGTGGGCGCACTGCTGGGCACAGGTGGGCGGAACTTGCGGGTGGCACTGCTGGGCACTGATCATCAGGGCACTGATCACCAGTGCCCTGATGATCGGTGCCGATCCTCGCTCTGACAACTGCCGGTTCTCGGCAGTACTTTCCTCACGATCTGACAGCGTGAGGTAAGTGCAGCCGAGAACCGGCACTTGCATTTCCCTCTGATCAGCGTGTCATTGGACACCACTGATCACGTGGTAAAAGGCCGCTGTGATTGGCCTTTTACCACATCACGTGATCAGCTGTGTCCGTAGGACACAGCGATCACGGAGATCGCCAGGTGCGCGCCCCCTGGGGCGCGCAGGAGAGCGCGTTCTGGGAGGACGTCATATGACGTCCACTCAGAACTGGCCGGCCGCAGTGAAGCCGTCATTCGGCTATCTGCGGTCGGCAGGTAGTTAAACAAAAAAAAAGCCATAGTAAGGCGTCGTTCACACAGGGCACAAGGTGTTTCACGCATCCCTGCGCAGTCAGTTCCATTAATGTCATTTAGGGATGTAGCAACTGCACAAACACAGCTGTTGCTCCCAATTTGACATCCGTGTGGGTCCAGGTGCATGTCCCTGAGCTCACATTGTCTGCGTTCAGGGCCATGCACCCGCACCCACACAGATGTCAGCCATTGCATCCCAATTAACATGAATGGGACTGCCTGCACTGGGATGCACAAAACACCTGTGCATCCCATGCAGGTAAACACGGCCCTCAACAGGCTTACACTTCAGTATGCCCCACATGAATGAGGCCTCAGTAAGAACTTTGTAAGTTATGATGTGTTTGTGTGTGCTAATATTCATTTTAGTGTTTTTATTTTGATGAAAATAGCGATTCAATAAATATTTGTTCAATTATTGGAGGGCCTAAAAAAAATAAGCATTTTTTTTTCTACAGGTCATGTTCTTTCAGAAAATGTTTAGTTTGGATGGTCTTTTACAAACTTTGAAAGGTTTAAGTGAAAAAATAAAACCTCCAGATTTTTGGAGTAAATAGTTTTTATTTACAGTTTTGCACACCTTCAGTTTTAACCATTTCACAAAAAGGTGCAATTTAAAATTGACAAATATTTGTTGACCCTTATAGAGCTTAGTGGCACCGCTCTGAAGCTGGTTCAAAAGGAAGAGTCACCCCACTGGCATAGGAATGAAGTGAGCAGCATCCTAGCCACACACTCTGATGCGTTTCACCCCGCCCACTGGGAGCATTATCACAGAAGCATCTGTGACCAAGCCCGATGGGCAGGGCAAAATACGTCAGAGGGTGTGGCTAGTGCGGTGCTGAGGTCACTCCATATACTCAACACGCCTGACTCCTGGGGCTGGTTCTGAGCGGCGTCCTCTCCCCTTTACTTTATTACAAATATTTGTTATTTATTAACTCAATAAAGTTTTAGCCTTTATATTTAGTAAGAATTTAGTAGGAATCTTGTAAGTTTTGCCATGTATGTATCCACGAATAATGATTTTAGTGTATGTTTAGTGAAAATATTGTTTTGATAAACATTTGCGTAAATATTACAGGACCTAAAAAAAATTGGTAGCACCTTCTTTTTATTTTACTGGTCCTATGCTTTCCCAAACTCTGAAAGCTGTAAGTGAAAAAAAAAACAATGGAAAAATTGCAGAAACGGTCCGCCTCCTGAGTTTAAAAGTGGAGTGCAGGGCTTGGCAGCAAAAGGGTTAAAATATATTATGTATCCCTTAAAGCCGTGGAATGTCATATGTGCAAATTATGTCTTCTAAGTAGTTCATCTCTTTAACTCTTGCAGGGTTATAATGAAGTGTCGCACTATTTCGGTTCTATAAGACAAGTTCGAGGCGATAACTACTGTGCCTTAAGAGCGACATTATTTCAGTGTCTTAGTCAAAGTACAGAACTTCCACAATGGCTGAGCAATACCGATTTATTTCAGGTAAGTTTCCGTTGCCTAACTTCCATTTACAAAGTTACTTTTATTGGTCCTCCCCACACAGTAGTTCCAATTCCACACCCCACCATCAACTTCTGCCCTAGCCCAACATCACTTCTACACCAGCAGCTCTTGCCCATTCCCTTTAAAGGGACTGTACACCATATAATAAAGAAAGATAATAATGTTTTTGAAAAAACATGAGTCGAAGTGTCCATACATTTCAGTCTTTGTCTGTGAAAAATAATTTGCCTGTAGATATGGTTGGATCACCTCAAAAATCAAATGGAAAACTTTTGTAGTTTTATAGATCATAATTTGAATTAAATCAAAAGATCTCAGCAAACATGCATGTAGAAAATACCTTCAAAATGATGCAACATTTTTTCTTCCTAAAATATAAAACAGCTTTATACTTACCTGCTTAGTGGCAGGTATTTCACAGAGCAGCTTCAACCTGTTCTGTGGTCCTCCACTGGTGCTGTCTACTCCTCCTTTTCTGCAAGGTCCTCCATAGTAAACTGCTTCCTATGGGGGCACTTGTGCAAGCATGCTCCTGGACCAGGCTGTGTGTGTCTATTGCACAGAGCGCAACTTGGCCCCACCCCCCACTCTCTCCTCACTGTTTTTGAATGGAATCAGCGGAGGTCATTGGTAGAGCCTCCAGTGAGACCAGGAAGAGGAAGAGGCATTGTTATAAAACCTTTTGCCTTTGGAACCACTTTAAAGTGTATGTAAAGTCAAGACCAAAAAGTTGAGGGTCATTGAAGTCTTAAACTGTCAAGGTATATTGCCACCTATTAAAATATTGGACACTGCCAAACAAAATTCTTAGGTTTTTTTTTCATGTATTAAGAGGAAGGTATATTATGTTTACTTGTTTTAAACTTTTTTTTTTTCTCTATAGTTGCTTCCTGGTTTTTGGCCTGGGTCAAAACTATGTCATACATTCCAGCATCTTTTTTTTCATCTGGAGGGAGGAGTTGCTTTCTCAGTTAACTTGCCTACTGGGCACTTTTACCCCCTTCCTGCCCAGTCCAATTTTCAGCTTTCATCGCTGTCACATTTTGAATGACAATTGTGTGGTCACGCAACACTGTACCCATGTGACATTTTTATAATTGTTTTCATACAAACCGCTTTCTCTTGGCGGTATTTAATCACCACTGGGCATTTTATTTTTTGCACTATAAATGAAAAAAAGAGCAAAAAATGTTTCCTTTGTTTCTATTATAACATTTTGAAAACAGGTAATGTTTCTTCTTCACTGATGTGTGTTGATGAGGCTGCACTGATAAGTAGCACTGGTGGGCACTGATAGGCAGCACCGATGAGGCGGCACTGAAGGGCACTAATAGGTAGCACTGAAGGGCACGGACTGCCAGCACTGTTGGGAATTGATGGGCAGCACTTTTGGGGCTGCACTGTTTATCAGTGCAGATGTCTGCTTCGACAGTGACTTTGACAGCGTGAGGAAAGTACTGCTGATAACCGGCAAGTGTATTTACATAGTGGCCAGTTGTGATTGGACACAACTGATCATGTGGTAAAAGGCCACTGTGATTGGCCTTTTACCATGTCATGTGATCAGCTGTGTCCAAAGCACACAGCGATCACAGGCAGCGTCAAGGGGTGTTCTGGGAGGACTTCATATGACACCCTCCCAGAACTGGACTACCACGCTGTAACTGTCATTCAGCTATAGCGCTGTAATAAAATAGTCAAACACAACCTCCTTCCAGCATGCCTGACAAGCTGATCAGCTGTGTCCAATCACATCTGATCCTATAGAAACAAATGTCGGCTATCGGCATTTCCTTTCCTCACACGTTGTGCTGTCACAGGATTGCCGATAACTGGCAATCCTGTAACAGCACACATTTACACTGATGAGGGCACTGATCATCAGTGCAGCCTATTTGTGTCCATCAGTGCAGTCTCATCAGTGCAGCCTATCAGTTCCCATCAGCGAAGAAGAAAAACTATTTATTTGCAGAATTTTATACCAAAAACAAAGAAAAACATTTTTTTTTTTCAAAAGTTTTGGTCTTTTTTTTTTTAATTTCTCTAACAATAATTGAAAAACCCACCAAAAAAGGCTCTAACGGCATAAAAAAAGATAAAAATGTCACATGAGTACAGTGTTGCATGACAGCGCAATTGTTTTTCACCATGAGACTGCTTTGAAAGCTGAAAATTGGCTTGGGCAGGAAAGGGGTGAAAGTGTCAAGTATTGAAGTGGTTAGGGTCAGATGATCTGAAACCATACTCTAAATTTATAACATGAATATAGAAAACCATTACAGCTTAAAAAATATTAAAAGTGGTATGTTTTATCTGATTATTTAAAAAAATACCAGATGGACCTGCCTGAAATCTAGGGAGCCCATTTGTTCCTGTGCACACTGTGCTGTTTTATCTGAAGCTGTGTTATCAACCATAACAAATTTCGCCACTGTAAACTACAGAACATTTCCTGTGTTGAGGATGAGGAGAAAGCAAATTGTTCTGTAGTCCTAAAACACTTCCTGTTTTACGGCGACAGCTCTGTGTATAGATACATACAGTAAAGTGAGTGAGTGTTTGTTACTTTAGGACAGGGAGTGCGTTACTGGTAAAAAGAAATAGTCTAAAAAAAAGAAAACCAGTGCAGCCACCAAATCTATGGAGTGGAGTTACTGTATTGTATTTATACTGTTCATTTAGTAGCTAATATAAACATAAAATATCCAAGTGTTTATGATATATTATCTTTTCAATTTGCCCTTTCAAAGTTGGAATACTTCTGCAAGGCCAGAATGTACTAGAGTAACCAATTCTTTTGTTCATTGAATCCAGTTATTCCAAGCATTTAGCCCACATTATTTTCCTCTTTGTAATTGTCTGTGATGATTGTATAGTTTGTTTTTAAAGAAACAGACTATACTCCATTTCATAATAAATGTAATATGTGTGAACATTTTTGATGATCTTATGCTAATCCATATTTATGCCAAATTTTCATGTTTTGGGGTTTTTTTGCCATTTAAGGAGCCAGGAGACGATTTTTGTTAAGCAGTTGTATGGCCTAACCATTGACACACCTCTGCTTTTCAAAAAATAAAGAAAAGAAAAAATACTCAAGCACATTATAAAGCACAGCTTTCGGACTCTGAACCAAGCATATTAACCTCCCTAGCGGTCTGATTATGTCCATATTTCTGTGCTCAAGGCGGTACATTTTTTTGCATGGAAATATATTTTTTTTTATTGTAGGCCTGTAATTTTTAGGAATAACTCACTGAAATCTGTCCGAACAAGAGTCTAGTAAACATCCCGGGTATGTTACAATTTGAAACACGAAATCATAAATTAGAATTTAATAAATAATCATAAAAAATAATATAATAATAATAAATTTAACTCCATGTTTGTAAGCTGGAGAGACAGAAAACATCATTTCATAAAATCTACTGGCTTTTAAATGTGTTAGAAAACACAAGGCTAGTTAACCTCCATAGCGGTCTGATTATTTCAGATTTTTGGTGCTGAAAGCGGTACCATTATTTTGCATGGAAATATGTAGTTTTTTTATTGTAGGCTGTAATATTTAGGAATAACTCACTGAAATCTGTCCGAACAAGAGTCTATTAAACATCCCGATTAGGATAAAATGTGAAACACGAAATCATAAATTATAATTTAATAAATAATCATAAAAAATAATATAATAATAATAAATTTAACTCAATAATATAATCAAACCAAAAACACTGAAATTTGAAATATAGCGCCAAGTTCGCACATCACTGAGCTCAGACACTGAATCGTTTTCACTCAATTCTGCAAGTGGTTCTGATTTACTATCGCTGTTCTCTAGCTGGTCTAAAACCACTTTTGACCTAAAGGGACGCTTTTTGGACGCCATGGACTTTACTCAGTTTCCAGGCAGAAAGAACAGTAAAAATGCAGGCAGGTCACAGGACAAAGCACTCGGGACAAAATGTATGTGAAATGGTTTGGTACAGTAATGTTTTACTATGTGATTTTCGTGTATTTAGTGAATGTCACATTTTGTCATTTTCAAATTTCCTGCCGTTCCGTCCCCTGTATGTTCCGACGCTTGCAGGGGACGGAGGACATTACAGGGGACACTGCAGGGAGCACATCGCGGGAACGCAGGACAAGGTAAGTGAAGAACAGATCCCGGAGCAGCGCTGCATGGTAAGCCCGAGTGTAGCTTGGGGTTACCACTTGTGGTGCTGAAACTTTACCCCGAGCTACACTCGGGAATACCGCCAGGGAGGTTAATGGATGGGAAAAAATTATAAAGTGCCAGGAGGAGGGGAAAACCTGTTGTATGACCTTAAGAGGTCATGTGACAGGGTTTAGCTTTTACCTGTGAGTGTTCTTCAGCATTATTCAGAGAACACTCCATAGTGCACAGCAGGCTACACACTGCCCTCTGAATTTTGCATTTGTAACATAAATAGTGGGGGTAGTGGGAGTGTGGAATAGTCACTGGATGTTTTGTTGAAAGCGTTATCTACTTTGTTATAAGTAGAGCACTCAGTGACATTACAAACTGACACCAGGCAACCATCATCATAAATACTAGACTTGGTATGCTGCATTCTCTACTTGAACCTTCTGCATATCCTGGGCACTGCCATAGACAGTGATGGCCATCCTGGCCATATGTGTTGTATATACCCCTTAGACCTTGTTCACTTCTAAAAAGAGCTCAGGTGATTTAGTGAGCAAATGTGCATTTTTGAAGTGTCCTGTGCAGACTGAGATTCAGTTCTGCAGTCACTTTTGCGGCTGTTGTTTTCTTATTTCGGGTCACAATCCTGCGCAATGTCCTTTTTGCCTCTTTCGGTCAGTTGACCACGTCGACCACGCTTATACTTATCAGGCATCTTTTTCTCAGAAACTGTATATGCTGTCATAACCTGTGATACTGTACTGCGTGACACGGCAAATAAATTGGCAACTTCAGTCACAGAGGCATCGGCTGAGTGGGCACCAACAATTTGCTCTCTTTGAAGCCCAGTAAGCTCTGACATGACTCCATATTAAATATATAGTGCAGCGCTGTAATATAATTAAATGAATAAAAGTGAAATAGTTGATAAAGTCCTTTCACAATAAAATAATCAAACATGTGAAGGCCTCCTCCTCATTAGGTGACTGGAATCAAATAGAAAAAATGCGCACTCACCGACCGCGCATTTTAAATGCGCATGTGTGTAATTTATCCAGACGACCAGCCAGGCATGCAGATCCAGAGAACACATAGATCATCCCTCTTAAACACTGACATCAGCCTTGGGTGCAGTAATATACCTCCAGATCAAGAGAGCCCTCTTGCCCCAAATGGTAGGTAGACAGGGGTCCCCCTCCTGGTTCCAGGTACCCAGAAGAGGGTCAAAGAAAAGAGGGAACGCCAATAGTGTAGTAGGTACAAAACTTTATTGGATCAACAGTAGTTAAGCCAGGGTCACATGTGCATACAAATACCATCGGCCAACAAGCGGACTGGTAAGTGTAAAAAATAGGTAAACATGTACTAACCCGGCAGAGGTAAAGATCAGAGACCACCGGACCTCCTCGTGGTCTCAGTGGTCGGGAAGTCATACTTGCTACTGGCTCCTCCTGAGGCCTTTTGTGCTACGGCACTTCATCAGAAGGTGGACGCCATCAGCAGTGTGACAGTCAAACTTCCCATTTAAATGCGATTCGCATATGCGCGAAAATCCCGCTCTATCGTCCGAATTCCGAAAAGCGGAACTGCGCATGCGCGAATAGCCGCCATTTTGCCGTGGATCGCGGCTGTGCAGAAATGAACTGCGCATGCGCCGCCCGATCGCCGCCATATTGCCATGGATCATAGACAGTAAGCTGTGAAAATCAACAGCTACTGTCAGAAGAATGTGAATAAAGCACAAAATCAAGTGCTGGTTACCCATGGCAGATGATAGAAGGGTGAGTGGTCCGGTTAGAATCGGTTACCCATAAATAAAAACATAAGAACATATGTCCAAAAACATCCATAATTAAAAATCCCAAAAAACGCACACAGGCATTTTAGGAGGATACACACGTATTTGAAATATGGCATTTTCTATTGACATCATAAATTACCCTTCGTCATAGATGATAATACCATAATTATAATGAGATTATAAGATAATCACAGAGAGAGGGGAATTAATCCGTAAAAGCGGAATATCTCAAACCGGATGGGTATCCCTATTCCACCATCCTAGGGGCTGATATAAAATAGGATAGGATATTTAATTCACAAACCATGTGGTCCTATAATTCAAAAGGTAACTCATTTCCCCATTTGATACCCCTAATACTCTCTAGGTCATCCATGACTAAAGGTGCCTATTAAGGTGCTACATATCAAAAGGTTCAGAAAATGCACTCAGTAAACATTGTAATAAACATATATCTCTATGATCCCAAAGATTAATAAAAATCATTTTAAAATCTATGTAAAAGCTACACTATATCTTGAAATAAGTGGTGAGCAGAGTGGGAGATGTATCAATATCCTAACTATTGGCAATGAAGCAGTTTCATGACTCCATATTACTAGCGGCACACGCAGTGAAGGACGAAAGTGAGGCTTCCCACCTGTTAGGTGTCTCATCACACAGTGAAAGCAACAGAATGTTACATCACTTCCTCTGTAAATGCTAAACTTGTTACTTTCATACCTGCAAATCATGTAGTGTTTCCATTATTTTTATCTAACCCCTGTATATCAGCTGAAGTGCAGTTAAGTGGTTAATAGAAAAACAAATTAATAGTATTTACAACTGGCAGTAGGGTGGGTTTGTTGGACAACAAATCCTCAAATTAGCTGAAGATCAGGATGCCAATGTGGTAACAATTAACCCATGCATTCAAATAATATAGCTAATCAGCTGCATGAATAAGCTGATCATTTTTTTTCCAAAAGTAGCAAAAGCAGAGCCCCATAGTCCCTTGGCAGGAATCATCCTTTTTTATGTGGTCTTATAAAATATCAGCCTCTGTTAAAGTAAAGGTATAGTCTCACTTCCTTTCTGGAAACTCAGGGCACAGTTGTGGGCTGATTTATTTCCTCTTAAGCCACTACATGTTAACATAGCCAGGTGTCAGGAAAGGACTTAGTAGGGTTAAGTGCTACCCTTGCCTATTCCAATGTGATGCATCTCGGACTTTGTAAAATAGTCTGGCTGGAGTCTCCTCGGGGTTGTCATGTGAAGCGTCTGAAGGAACAATCCCTACAGCAAGGATGCAGGCTATGTGGCTGTATATTTTGGAACTCCCCCAGCCAAGGGGGGAAGTTGTAGGACTATTTGGACTACTCTCATCCCTGTTACATGGGCAACTCCCCCCCCCCCTTTAAAAGTATGGTCTGCTCTCATTAGGGTTTTGTTGGGGTGCATTGCCATAAGGCCTGACGAGGGTATGGGGAAGAGTTTAAAAAAAAAATGCATATGCTTCCCCATCACATGGGTTGCTGTAAACATGGAGGACTTTTAGCGGCGGCTAGTGAGAAGAGAGGATGGGCATCATGTTCTGCAATGTCCTGGTGGATTATGTTATTCCTGCTGGCTCTGTCCATGGTGGAGAGGTTTCCTGAGCCATCCCTGTAATGCAGTTAGAGGCCAGTGGTGGTTTCCTGAGTCATCCCTGTAATGCAGTTAGAGGCTAGTGGTGGTTTCGGAGTCATCCCTGTAGTGCTGTGAGAAGCCAGTGGTGTTTTTCCTTTCTCCATACCATGATCTTTGTAATGGAAGTTTTCCCTACCTGTGGAGGAGCTGGATATATTATTATGCGCATTTAATATGAGCGCATTTAATTATGAGTGCATTCATACTGCATTTCCTAGCACGTTGTCACTTTCACCTATTCATCACGGAGATTGCTTGGACGCTTTTTTGCTATTCATCCGAATGATCGTATCTTATATTGGACTGTTCACTATTGTCACTTATATTTATTTCCAAATATCACTTTCTCGCTGTTACTTTGCGGGACACTTATGCAATATTATTCACGTCATCGCTAAATTTGAGCTCCTCAATGATGATCATTGCCGATCTGCTCTGTGACAGCTGCCGGTTATCGGCAGTACTTTCCTCGTGCTGTGACGGCGTGAGGAAAGTGCTGCCGATAATCGGCAACTGTATTTGCTCCGTGATCTGCTGTGTCATTGGACACAGCTGATCACATGGTAACAGGCCGCTGTGAGTGGCCTTTTACCTCATCACGTGATCAGCTGTGTCCACAGGACACCACAATCACAGAGATCACCGAGTGCGTGCCCCTGGTGGCACGTGGGAGGATGTGTTCTAGGAGGATGTCATATGACGCCCTCCTAGAACTAGGTAACCGTGCTGTAGCCGTCATTGGGCTATAGCGCAGTTACCAAGTGGTTAAAGTAACGTATCGCAAAAAATGGCCTGGCCAAGAAAGGGAGCAAGTCTTCCAGAGGTCAAGTGGTTAAATAACATGTTTGGGGGGGCCCCTTAGGTATCCACAGTGGAGTTTGACAGGTGGTGGGGAGGAGATATGCCAACCCTTCACCGCCTGATTTAGATCTGTAAATGACACAGATTCTTGCATGAGTTGTAATCGGCGGAGAAGAGCACACCATACTGGCCACAGAATGTTTACAGCCCTGAGCGATTAATGTCTGTTAAGGTGGGTGGCCATGGGCAGTAAAACTGTGGCTCAACTACCTGGTTTTACTGCCTCTTGGCTGCACATGTAAACAAGTCTTTAAGGAATAGAAAGTACTCCTGGTTACTCATTCACAAAAAAATAAAATATTCAACAAACACATGACACTGTGACAGTGGGGTCAATTCACTGCATCACGCATTTGCGGTGATTACCTGTAGTAAATATCACAGAAAAAAATTATATTGCATTAAAGTCAGCACAGTGGCTAAATGGTTAGCACTTCCGTCTGGAAGTACAAGGGTCGCTGGTTCGAATCCCAGCCATGGCACCACCTGCCTGGAGTTTGCATGTTCTCCCTGTGCCTACGTGGGTTTCCTTCTGGTACTCCGGTTTCCTCCCACACTCCAAAGACATGTGTGTAGGTGAATTGGTTCCTGTCTAAATTGGCCCTAGTATCCTAGTATGTGTATGTATGAATGTAAGTTATGGACCTTAGAGAGAGAGAGAGAGAGAGAGAGAGAGAGAGAGAGAGAGAGAGAGAGAGAGAGAGAGAGTGAGTGTGTGTGTGTGTGTGTGTGTGTGTGTGTGTAAAGCACTGCTTGACGGAGCTATGTAAGTACCTGAAATAAATAAGTCAATTCACAAAACTTGCAAAATAAAACTTAAGACATTTAGCAGTGGTATTATTACCATTGCTGAAAATGTGTCATCTCCAGCTCAGATATACTGATTGTCAGGGAGCCAGCACCCACTAACATCCTAACAATCAGTGACTCACCCCTGTTAGTACATTCAGCTGTCAGTGAGCATTCCCGACTGATAGATGCATGTAAGCAAAGGGGCAGGGACATTTTTTAAAGAAATCCCCTAGAATCAATACCAGGCTCTTCAGGTCCAGCATGAACTTTAAGGGGAACCCAAAACCAAAATAGGGAATTCCCCCGCCCCTCCAAAATCCTGTACCAAAACCTTTTCCCAGCACCATGCATGCATCCTGGCAGGGAAGGTAGAAAAAAAGTGTGTGACCCATTCCTCCCTACCCCACACTCCTAAACCCCATGCTGACCACACTGTTTTTTTTTTTTTTTTTTTTTTAACATCGTCCTCGCTCTTTTGTTTGCTATCATCCAGGAATCCCTGGCTGACAACTGAGTTAGCCAGGCAGGGATGAGTCTCTGGTTGTTAGGATGCTGGGAGGTGCTGACTCCCTGACAACCAGTATCTTGAGTTGAAGCTGTCACATTAGCAGCTGTAGTAATGCTTCTGCTAAATGTTTTATTTGCCACTGCATCCACTGTGATGGAGGGAAATGGAGAGGTAGAATTCAGGGAATAGGGGATCCTTTCTGGGTTTGGGTATTAGTACAAACAAGGCCTCCCTCATGGAGGTTGGAAGAGTATTGGAGTAAAAAATATATTTGAATACCCCCCGCATGTTGGGAACTAGGGCCTCACAAAACTGTATAGAACTCTAATGGGATTCCGTACCATCTAGGAGTTTTGAAGGGTGTAAGGTGTGCCATGAAGAAGTTTTGAAATTCTAAAGCTACAAGATCAGGGTTAGTAAGATGTTGGCCTGATGCATTTTGTAGGGTCACTACCACTGGTGGCATGTGGTCCAGGTGTGCTAGATAGGCAAGCAGTTTGCCAGCTCGTTCCCCGTGCTCAAACACTCTGCAGAAAAAGATCTGTTGTTTTGGCCTTTTCAAAGTGTAGGTTGTTGACTAATCTGGCCTGCATTTTGACCTAGAATGCTTGTTCTAAGGACATTAGATGCTCTTCCACCTGTTAAATTATCAAGTTAGAGGATGCTTTATATCTGGAGATGTGAGTTGAAAAGATTAGTCTGGCATGTAATGTAAATGATTCCCAGACTGCCCCAATGGGGGCCGAACCCCGATTGGATTGGAAATTGGGATTTCTCATTCCTTCTGTAGGGTCTCCATGTCAGGAAGTGTTGATAGCCAAAAGGGGTTCAGTCTCTACATGCAAGCAGATGGGTGGGAGAGAGGGGGGTCTGTAGATGCATGGTTACTAAGTAGTCAGACAATATGTGGGAGGTAAATCCCACCTCTCCCAAATTCGGTAACAAAGATTTGGATACCAGGATATAGCCAATACGTGACTTGAATGAAATGCGGAGAAACATGAATGTGCCCTGGATATAGGGTACCTATGACTCCACGTATCTACTAGGGCAAATTCAGCTAAGAGCTTACTAAATCTAGGAAGGGGAAGCAGGCTTAAAGGAGGGGCATCTGAACCCACTTTGTGAAGGGTGAGATCTATAACCATGTTAAAGTCACCCAGCCATATAGCAGGAATTGTGGGGTATTGGGCTATAAAGGCTAAGCCATCATCAAAACAGAAAATTGAAACGGAGAAGGTGCATAGTAACAACATTTCCACTCCACTTATCAGTGTGTGTAAGAAAATATACCTGCCCTGTGGATCGCTCGCAAAGTCAGAAGCTGGAATTGCATTGTTTTGCAGTAAGGATTGCCATCGCCCGGGAATGTGATGTAAAAGGGGCCTGACACAACCAACCTACCCAGAGTTTAAGAGCAAGCTGCAGTAGGCCAGTAATATGGGTTTCCACCAGAACAGATACATCAGCCTTTTGTGATTTGAGGTGGGTCTAGTCTAGATTGCAGTGCGTTTAGGCTTTGCCCTCAACCCTCTGACATGCCATATTACAAATTTTAGGGGGGGGGGCCATGATAACACTAATAAAAATAGTAGTTGTGATCAGATCAGCAGGGACAAGTGTAACACTGAACACGTATTGTAACAGTTATACAAGCATTGGATACAGGACGTTACTAATCTGAAATCTAACGTTTCACAAGGGTAGTCTGGTTGTAAAATAAGGAATTCAGTAGGTATAGGTAGCCTAAAGAGTGGTGTTCCAGGCATTGACATGTAAGCGTTAATAAGTGACCTCGCTAGGGTGGTCAATCTATATATAGAGCTTAAATCAACAAAAACAGAAAAAGAAAAAAAACCTGAAAAAGAAATAAACTAAAAAAAACATCCGCAAGTGGAGCATAGGCTGGTCATGGAATCAAAATCCAGAATGAAAATAATCATAACAATAGTACTCCAGTCCATGGTTAGCAAATAATTGCTGAGCAGCTCACAGGGGCGCCAGGTGCTCTAGTTCCAGAATAATGGATGAGAATGGAAGGGGAGAGGGACATGGGGGGGGGGGGGAATAAAAGGTTCCATTGACATCCAACTGATGAATGCTTGAGCTCTCCATCTAGAAGGTTGGTATTTCAAATGGTATGTAAGGTCAATGCATGGATAGGGATATATACATCATCACCGTGGGTAAGAAGGGGGGAGAAAATGAAGTAGCACAGAGGAGTCTTGGGGCAAGTATTTCAGGAGGAAAGGGAAAAGGGGGGGGGGAGGAGGAAAACTCTGGGGTCCCAGTGTAGTAGAGTCCTGCTGCGTAGGCTTCCAGATAGGGTGTCAGAATATCCAAAGCCACGGACATGGAGGAGCTCCTAAGAGTGCACGTAACCTAGAAGAGCGTCAAGACGGTGCAGGGCCTGATGTTCCTCGGTTTTCCAGCCACTCGAAGACCGCCTCAGGATCCTCAAAAAAAGGGTACCTTATTTATCTCCCACTACTCATAACCTGGCCGAGTAGAGCATAGCGAAGGTTATGTGCTTTATCCACAGTTGTCGTTTGGCTTCTGTGAATTGAGCTCGGCGTCACTGCACCACTGTAGAGAAGTCAGGGAACACTTCCACTTTAACATTTCCGAAGGGAATATTGCCCTTCTCTCTGGCAAGCCAGAGAATGGTGTCTCGATCTCCAAAATTCAGAAATTTGGCAATGAAAGTTCGTGGGGGAGCCCTGTTAGGTGGTGGTCTTGCAGCCAGGTGATGGGCTTGTTCCACCATGAAGGTGGCAGAGAAAGACCTCTCTGCTATAGGTGTTAGTGAGTACATTCTGTAGAAAGGATGGAGGTGTGCGCTTTCCGCACCCTCTGGGATTCCCACCAACTGGAGGTTACATTGCCAAAGTCGCAATCCAGCATACGGTCTTTGTGACCCTCTCTCTCAGCTTTTGGAAGTCCTGGCGTATGAGCAAAATATCTACCTTCACCTCCTCAACCTTGGAAGTCGAGTCTGCTTCCAGGATCTTGTGCCTCTGCCGGCCTGGTCTGGTTCAGCAGGTGGGACAGTGCCATCTTCCCCCACATGTCTCTCTCTTCATGCTGGAACCTGTCCAGCTTTCCACTGGCGATTTCTTGGAAGGTGACATTGTGAGGTGGTGGGAGAAGGTGTACAGCTGAGGCAAAATACGGGCAGATAGTCCCCAGGATCAGTGAAATAGGATAAATTTCGAGCGGAGCTCCTGGTTAGTGCACCCTACACCATGCTGCTGGTAGCTGAAAATACACATAGGGTACTATTAGCTAAATCTAATCATGGCCACATTTAGTCAACAAAGTAAGCCAGGTTATTTGGGGACCCTCTTATTTTAAAGGGGTCTTCCAGATGGCCCCTGTCGCCTGCATGGATTAGGATCTGGCATGGATTTTGGGGAGGACCCCACAATGTCTCCTTTTTTTTTTCTTCCCTTTTTTTTAGGAAGCATCAACTTAAACATGAGTAGCTGCAGCCACTGTTTTAATGCAGAATGAGTACTGGCTGTCAATGGCAGCCAGGGAGCACCAATGGGGAGATATATACAGGTCATAGGAAGTAGGCCCAAGGTGCTTCATTTTAGTGTAAGCCTATATGGCAGGGGTGGCCAACCTGCGGCTCTCCAGCTGCTGCAGGACTACAAGTTCCATCATGCCTCTGCAAGTCAGTAACTTCCCATCTTTGCAATGCCTCATGGGAAATGTAGTTCCACAACAGCTGGAGAGCCACAGGTTAGCCACCCCTGCATGGTATACCTAAAGTCTGGAACTGGTTAAACATATTATACATTTGTACAGCGAGCAGTTGACATACTCTTCAATGGTGTGCTCACTGCCTACTAACACAGTCCATGAATACCCAGCCTTAATTTGTTTTTACTTTGAATTTTTTGTATGTTGGATTTATGGCAATGTACATAATCACTCGTACATTAGATTAGTATTACAATTAATTGGTGTATATCAATTTGTATTTTCAGAGCTTAAACTTTCTATTTAAAGTGATATTCTGTGTTTTTCTTCACAGTTACCTGAAAAACTTAATAAAACATATGATTGGATTAAACTGTGGAGGTTTTGGAGTCCTGGAAGCAAAACACCTGGGTTACGGATAAAGGAATGCTTGGAACTGCTTAAGAAAAAGGTACACATAGAGTAAACTTTTGTTTAAAAATAATTAGCATAAATGAAATGAAATGTGCGTCGTTCAAATAGGCAAGCTTTTGTTTATAACCTGTCATAATGCTCATGCTGTTTTTATTTGACAGCCAAAATTTGTCTGTACTTGCACAATACACCTTTTATAAAGCTCTAGAATCATTCTAAACAGATGCCATCAGTTATCTTTATTTAGTTGCCTTTAACCAGCAAGGTCTATTTTAAAAGAAAAAAATGCCTGTGTTGTGAAATTTGAGAGTTGACTTCTTCACAGTGCTTTTAGATACAGATATGAGTTGGGGGTCATTTTAAGGGCTTTTACTTGCTTGTTCAGAATATTTAAATACTTGATTCTGGCTAATTGTAAAATGAAAGAACATATGCCATTTAGGAAAAAAAAAAGTTCTGTTATGCATTTCTTTGGGTTTTTAGTCACATATAGTTTAATTTTTGGCATTTGCAAAAGCATTATTAAAACTGTAAATTCCTCACACTGTGCACATGATCAAAAACACTGATCAACAGAAGCAGCACAGTGCTAATGAGGTCCCATCTTCTGTCAGTACATACAGTTAGGTCCATATATATTTGGACACAGGCATCATTTTCATACTTTTGGATCTCTATGCCACCAGAATAAATTAAAAAGACACAATCCAATTTAATTTGAAGTGCAGACTTTCAGCTTTAATACAAGGGGTTGAATATAATAAATTATAATAAATATGAAGTACAAATTTTAGGAACTTCAACCATGTTTATACACAGTCCCTCCATTTTCAGGGGCTCAAATGTAATTGGACAAATAAATAAAATGTTCATTTTAATATTTTGTTGCGAATCCTTTACTGGCAATGACTGCCTGAAGTCTGGAACCCATGGACATTTCCTCCTTTCTGATGCTTTGCCAGGCTCTTACTGCAGCTGTCTTTAGTTGTTTGTTTTTTGTTTGTGGGTCTTTCTGCCTTTAATTTTGCCTTCAGCAAGTGAAATGCATGCTCAATTGGGTTGAGATCAGGTGATTCTCTGTTAATGCAGAATATTCCACTTCTTTTCCTTCAAAAGCTCCAGGGTTGCTTTTTCAGTGTATTTTGGATCATTGTCCATCTGTACTGTGAAGTGCCGTCCAATCAACTTTGCTGCATTTGGCTGAATCTGGGCTGACAGTATCTCTCTAAGCACTTCAGAATTCATCCAGCTTCTTCTGTCACATCATCAATAAACACCAATGACCCAGTGCCACTGGAAGCCACGCATGCCCATGCCATCACACTGCCTCCATCATGTTTTACAGATGACGTTGTGTGCTTTGGATCATGAGCTGTTCCAAGCCTTCGCCACACTTTTTTCTTCTTTTCATTCTGGTGCAGATTAATCTTAGTTTCATCCGTCCAAAGAATGCTTTTCCAGAACAGGTTTGGCTTTTTTAGATGTTTTTTGGCATCTAATCTGGCTTTTCTATTCTTCAGGCTTATGAATGGTTTCCACCTTGTGGTGAACCCTCTGTATTTGCTCTTGTGAAGTCTTCTCTTGATTGTAGACTTTGACAATGATACGCCCACCTCCTGTCTTTCACTTGTCTGAATGTTGTGAATGGGTTTTCCTTAACCATAGAGAGGATCCTGCAGTCACTACTGGACGTCCATGCCTTTTTATGTTCCTTATCTCACCAGTGCGTTCTTCTTTCCACAGAATGTACCAAACTGTTGATCTGGCCACTCCTAAAGTTGCTGCTATCTCTCTGATGGATTTGTTTCATTTTTGAATCCTTACAATGGCCTGTTTCCCTTGAATGTAGATTCACAGCAATAGATTCCGAATGCAAATACCACACTTAGAATAAGCTCCAGACCTTTTACCTGCTTAATTGATGAAGAAATAATGGAGTAGCCCACACCTGGCCATGAAACAGCTTTTGATTCAATTGTAATTACTTTTGGTTCCTTGAAAAAGAAGGGATGGCTACTCTTAAGAGCTGTAATTCCTAAACCCTTCCTCCAATTTGGATATACATACTCTCAAATTAGACCTGAGAGTGTGCACTTTCAGCCCATATCCATTATATAACTATAGCTTGAATATGTTTTGGCAAATACCTGAAAAAAAATAAAATGTTGCCTGTGTTCAAATATATATGGACCTAACTGAATGCATGCAACAGAGCCTAGTTGGCTGCTGATGCTTGCCCTTTTTCTTCCAGTGTGATTGCAGGAATAACAGAAGATTAATGTCAAAACAAATTCCAGTGCTTACACTAGTTAAATTTAAAAATATTTTAAAGCTGAAGTTTAGTAAAAAACAAAAAAGTGTTTTTTACTACAGCTTCAGGCCCGTAAGTTACCTGTAATAAAATGCATTACACATCTTGCTGACTGTAACTTACAGTAGAAATTGTCTCTCCAGTAAAGCGGAGTCATCTTCACAGCACTGAATTTCTGGCACTGCATGAGTTTATTGCCTTGATTCTAACACTGCAGTATGTTAGAGAGCTTCCCACCCATTTCTGTCCTCTCCTCCATTCATAACTCTTCTTGCATTGGGGCAGGGCTTTTTTTTATCAAACAGTAGGTGCAGGAACTCCCCCCTTCCAAGTTACCCCTTGTCTCCGCCCCCTACCCACCTGTGAGCAGCATTTTTTGGTTCCACCGCCTACCCACCTACCAGTACCCCCCTTCAAGTGAATAAAGGGCCGAGTATCCTTTTGTGGTGTTAAGTAATTTGTATGGAGATTGCTAATGGTAGCATAAAAAGCAGTAAAATAAATCCCCTACTGCCAGCAACAAATGCACATCCAGCAGCAAAATATACCCCAAAAACAATAGACCCACTACAGCAACAATAGATCTTCCAGCAGCCCGCAGCAACAGACACCTCCCTCAACAGTAGATCCCTCACAGCAACAATTAACTCTTCAGCAGCAGTAGACCCCTCCCTCATCAAGAGAAACTCCCCCAGTAGCGAGTATCAAATCCCCTAGCAGAGAGCATCAATAGACCCTCCAGCACACCCCATCACCCCTTGTCAGTACTTAGATTCAGTGCTGGAGGTGCCGGAACTGTGTTTCCCCGCGTTCCCACTGAAAAAAAGCCATGTGGTTACCAGAAAGCTCAGCATTGCAAAGAGACAGCAGCATCACTGGAGAGATTATTTCTACAGCAAGCTGCAATCAGGATGCTGGATACATTTTAAATGTATTTAAAGAGGTTGTAAAGCTTTACATATACTTAGTGAAGTAATTGACCTCAGGTGATACACAGAGATGAAGCAATTCCTCCTACATAAGTTGTACCTGTCTATCTGCAGTCTTCTCTTCTCTACTGCCGTTCAAAATGCAGAATTTATACAGCTTGTCTGGGCTTTCAAAAAGCAGGGAGCTGAAGTAACACGCTGCAGAGCTGATTGGAGGGACGAGACACACACCTCTACACAGCACACATTAACAGAGCTGAGGCTGTCAATCACAGGCCTGGAGGTCCCTCCCTGTCACCTTTTTCTCTTGGTGTCAGGAAAACTTGTCAGCAGTGACTCAGGCTGACAGCAAAGGAACAGAACAGCAGACAAAAATTATACTTGTTGCATTTAATTGAGATAAGTAAACATTATAGAGGGATATGCTTTGTTCATTTATCACGTCTGAGGTTTATAACCACTTTAAATCATACCTAATTAATTAATTGTTATCTGTATGTCTGTCTAAAGTACAGAAGCAAGGAGTGTGGAACAATGCATCTCTAAAGGTAAAATGAAAGGGTTCTGTAGCACAAGGCCATATGCCTTCGAACTGCAAGCTGACTTTATAGATCACTGTCACAGTCTGTAAATTGTGTGTGTGTGTGTATATATATATATATATATATATATATATATATATATAATTACACACTGAAGTTTTCTATATACATCAAGGACTGATTGAATTGAGTATCTTGTATGTCATTTTAGCATAATCCTGTATTATAGTGAAGAGAACAGCAAGGCTTATATTGCCACAAAAATGCATTCCTCTGCTAATCTGCTTAGCAACTTCATCAGAAATGGATTTGTGAATATGAAGCCACAAAGTGTTGAAGGTAGAATTTCACAAATGTTGGAGTGTAGCTGTACAGTTAGCCAATATGTTTGATGAGGTTTTTTTTCTATTAATTCCATCAGTCGGTTATTGTTCTTTTTTGTTCTACATACAAAAAATACTTCTATACACACAGTCCATGTGAGTGTATGTAACCAATAACCACTTGCTTTGGGGGAGCACTGGATAACATGTGTACATGTGCGGGATCACTAGGAGGAAACCCACACAACACAAGGAGATGTTCTTCATTTCCCACAGATGCAGATGGGGTTTCTGATTGGAATTGTGCCCAAAACACCGCACTGTAGTGCAAGAGTGATAAGCCAGTGTACTTATGTTTTGTTTCTGTGTGTGTGTTTATACAGTGAGGTCCATAAATATTGGGACATCAACACAATTCTAACATGTTTGGCTCTATACACCACCACAATGGATTTGAAATGTTGTTCCAGAACTGTGAAGGCTTTTTAGATGTCGTTTGGCAAACTCTAATCTGGCCTTCCTGTTTTTGAGGCTCACCAATGGTTTACATCTTGTGGTGAACCCTCTGTATTCACTCTGGTGAAGTCTTCTCTTGATTGTTGACTTTGACACACATACACCTACCTCCTGGAAAGTGTTCTTGATCTGGCCAACTGTTGTGAAGGGTGTTTTCTTCACCAGGGAAAGAATTTTTCGGTCATCCACCACAGTTGTTTTCTGTGGTCTTCCGGGTCTTTTGGTGTTGCTGAGCTCATCGGTGCGTTCCTTCTTTTTAAGAATGTTCCAAGCAGTTGTTTTGGCCACGCCTAATGTTTTTGCTATCTCTCTGATGGGTTTGTTTTGTTTTTTCAGCCTAATGATGGCTTGCTTCACTGATAGTAACAGCTCTTTGGATCTCATCTTGAGAGTTGACAGCAACAGATTCCAAATGCAAATAGCACACTTAAAAATGAACTCTGGACCTTTTATCTGCTCATTGTAATTGGGATAATGAGGGAATAACACACACCTGGCCATGGAACAGCTGAGAAGCCAATTGTCCCATTACTTTTGGTCCCTTAACAAGTGGGAGGCACATATGCAAACTGTTGTAATTCCTACACCGTTCACCTGATTTAGATGTAAATACCCTCAAATTAAAGCTGACAGTCTGCAGTTAAAGCACATCTTGTTCGTTTCATTTCAAATCCATTGTGGTGGTGTATAGAGCCAAAAATGTTAGAATTGTGTCGATGTCCCAATATTTATGGACCTGACTGTATATGTGAATGTTTTTATATTCAGTTTTGCAACCTTATTTGCTAATGATGATTTGTGATGGTTTTGTATTAAATGTTTACAAATGTGCTGTTTGAGAGTGTACTTGAGCATTCTTGTCCCTTAGAAGAGTAATAGCATTGAGTGGTGTTTTGTTCTAATCTTGTCTCCTTATCTGCAGTGGGCTGAAATTAGCAAAATGAAGATTTTCGATAAAAAACAAGAGGCTTGTGATGAGATATTTCAAACAGAAGACGAGTACAGTTTGTATGAGGCTGTGAAGTTTTTGATGCTGAGAACTGCTATTGACTTATACAACGCCAATGAGAATGGCATGGAAGTGCCTGTGTTCTCTTGGCTGCTATTTGCTAGGAACACATCTAATAATCCTTGTGAATTTATGAAGAATCACTTGAATCAAGTGGGACACTCGGGAGGACTTGAACAGGTATGTGCCATCAAGATGTTTGAATAGATGACATCTACTGTTCTTAGTTGTAATTTAGATATTTCAAGATTTAGTTTGTGGATTAGGACTAAAGGAACATTCACTGCAGCTTTTGGCATACTTTGAAAATTGTTTTTAAGTTTTTTATCATTTTTCCTGACTGCCTAGTGTGTCATTGAACTAAATAATGTATGCAAGCAGTGAAGTCACGGTGACTGACCTTTATATCAATTCACAATCAAATAAATCAATCAGTGCAGATAATAAATTCAATACGAGAGACTGAGCACACTGACACTACATGTAGCTGCCTGTTCGGCAGCAGCCGCTTTGTAAGTGTTCTTGTGGGCTGTTACTATTTTATATTTATTTTTTAATATTGCGATTTACATTCCATATTTGAGTAATATCTACTGGTCAAATAAATGTGTATATATATGTCACTATGAGAGTTTCCTTCCCATGTGCTTTATGATCCAACTGAGGAGTGGAATCCGAATTGGATGGCTGGGCTGAGCAGCAAAGAAATGCTGGGACTCTGATATAGAGTGATTGATGTGCTGAGAGGATCCATCCACCTCGGGATCAGTTACACACATGTAATCAACCTCTGTAAAGGAGTATGTGGGTCTGGTAAGCACATTACCTCTCTTTGGAGCTGGGATCACTGGATTTGAGGATTCACTTCATGGCTGAAATTTATTTCTTCAGCTTTTAAAAGTCACAGATGCATTTTAATGATTGTGGACACTATGTTTATTAACGTTTAATGTTCTCACTTGATTTGTGAATTTTTCTTGATTAATAACACACAGGACTTTTTATGTAGTAGCTTATACATACATGAAATTCATTTTTGATTTATGTGCACTGAAGGATTTCTCATAGTGAATTTATTATCAGTACTTATGGATTTATTTAATTATGTATTGTTATAAGGGTTAGTTTTATTATTTTTGGTGCTGCAATTTATTCACATACATTTTGAGTTTGGCATATATTGATTCCTTTGCTAGCTGCCTTACCGTTCCACTGAGAGCAGATATTTTGTGTTTTATTCAGTGGCTCAAAAAAAAAAAAAAAGAAAGAAAAAGTAAATCAATGCCAAGTGACACACAAGTTATTTTCATGAATCACTAAAATATAACTTGATTGATTTATTGAAAAAATGGTCAGACACTCAAACTGCATATTGCACTAATATTCATGTCATCCTATATACAGTACATCTGTTATGATTTTGGTTTGGGAAAGGGGAGTATTTAGGGTGTAACAAGGTGCAAATGCCTCCCCTCCTACCTTCTAAACCATGTTCTTTTCCCACGTAGCAACTGGAACACCTAAAAATGGCACAGCTATATCATTGATTCACAGAGATCTGTAAACAAATAAACTATGAGTCTCATCTGCCACGGTGTTCGTTCTATAACTGACAGCTGTAGTTTTAGGACCCAGTAATTGTACCCACAATCAACAGAAATCGTCGATGTAATGGTTTTCAAGTTCCTGCAAAAAAAAATATATATATAATACAATAAATAAATGCACATTTGTTTTTCTGCCAAAAACAAGTGCATTTATTATTTTTTAATTTAAAGCTTAACCTAGCCTTTAACCCGTTCCTGCCAGCCGTATGCGTGTATGCTACTTCCAGGCGGGCTTTAATGCTGAGTGGCCACATATATGCGTCTTGATGTCAATTTTTTTTTCTGTGCTGAGAGCATGCGCCCTGTGCACTTCCAACACAGTTACCAGCAACTGCTGGGAAGCGTTCCGATGCATAATTACGATCAGGACCTTTTTGAACATGTGACAGCGAATCACAGTGTCCACATGATCGGAATGCCCGCCTCCCGGTATTTAAGGGCTGGAAGGCGTTGGCAGGAAGGGGTTAAGCATGTACACGCCTTTTGATAAAAAGGGAAAATTCTATTCTGCCTTTAGAAAGTACATAAAGAGGTAGCCGTGAAAAAAAATTGAAAAGATCTAGTGTGACCCTATACTTGTGCCCTGCGCTAGTCATAAATAGACTTTTCAGCAGTGCTCGATAGATAACTGCAATACATCCCCGTCACATATTAATATCCTAGTTGTATTGAATGTTCAACCCTAAAAAAGCAAAAGGAAAAAAAAGACATTTCACTTTTCATTATAACTTTTTTTATTGCTTTTGTATTTTACTTTTAACCTCTTGCCGTCCGCCGGCTGTTTAAAAACGGCGGGGCGGTGGCAGTCCAGGGGCGGGTTGCCGTTCATAAACGGCACCCGCCTTTTCTAGCTGGGCGCGCTCCCTAGGAGCGCGCAGCACCACGATCCGGTGCCTGCTGTGTCCTCTGGACACAGTGAAACACCGATCGTCGGACGGGACCTCTATACGAGGTCCCAATCAGTGATCACATGCAAAGTAGTAAGCAAGATGTCACTTGTGACATCATTGCTTACTATGTGTGAAATCTGTGAATGATCACAGAGGTCACATGGTACAAGGCTATTCACAACAGCCTTGAACCATGTGACAAGCTGTGACCAATCAGAGCTCACTCAGTACTTCTCAATGACTGCAAGAATGCAGACAGAGAGAAAGAGAAATGATTGCATTTACATCCTATATGGGTGTAAAAGCAATCAGTGTAGAAAAAAAAAAAAAAAAAATCTTCATCACCCCCCACAAGTAGTACAGTGTCACCATGGTGACACTGTACTGCTAGGGTGACATTATGTAAAAAAAAAAAATAAAAAATAATATAAAAATGTAAAAAAAAATGTTTAAAAATTATAATTTTGGTTATAAACTCATTTGAATTTTTTTTTTTTACTAAAAAGTGTGATAGCGCTGAAAGCTGAAAATTGCCCTGGACTGGAAGGGGGTAAAAGTGTCCAGACAGGAAGTGGTTAACTGCATCGCCATTGCATTGGTAGTCATGTAACAATACTGTTCAATGTTCTCTAGCACTGTTGGAGATCTTTCTCCATTTCATTTATAACCAATGGATCGAAGAGTACTCTTTATTTTGCTGTGCTCTAAGCCACACCTATTTTGTAATACCTGTTGTTGTTTTCTATGTTTTATTTTACTTGTTGTGTAAAACTTCAAAAACTAGAACTTCTTTTTCTCTTTTATTTTTTTACCATTCTGAGGATCTAGTGGTGTTTTTATGAACCTGAAACTGGGGGGAGAAGCACAGGTATGCTTTGCACTAGTGGGGTTCTTTCATTCTTCGCGGAGGCATTCTCCCCTAGATTTCCTCTTCCATGTGCACTACTATGTACCTTGTTGGGCTTTCATCTTGACCTAGAGCTGGAAGAGCAATGCCCTAGAACTGAGGGCTGTTTCCTTCTGCAGGCAGATAACTGATACCTGACAATGTGTTTTATGTGTTATTGCATCTTTCTATTGTAAGCATTTTGAACTTCATATAGAAAATTGCTCTAACTAATTTGGAAATATTTTTCCACTCACAGGTCATGTGGTTTTTTTTCTGTATTTGATTTTCCATTAATGCTGTGGAATGCAATATATTTCAAAGTTTGAATACAAATGAAAAAGATAAATGCATCATTTTGTGTTATATATGCTCCACTAATGAGACTTTCTAGTCACATTTTTTTTTCATTATACATTAAGTACATCCAATCTCCAGCAGTCTTTGTTTACAGTATTTGACTATACGGCTGTCTTGGATATTATAAATACATTACTGCAGCTTAGCAGTTGTTTGGTGGTAAAAATGTGTCTCTTACCAAAGTGTATATTAAATAAATGTGTAGTTTTAGAAATTAGAATGTAAGCTCTGACTCCTGCAGGAACTGCTAGCTTTTATTTTTTCCTTATGTTGTCAATTCATCCATCTTCATAGGTTGCTTTTTGTGCCACTCACATTAAACAGCCTTTTTTACTGAAAATGTGTTTATTTAATAACATAATTTATCAGCAGAAAATATCACAATAACCTATATAGAGAGGTTAAACCAGTATATCAACCCATGACCAGAAAAGGTGGTTGGTTAAAGGGTATATGAAACCCTAAAGAGCCTGTCTAGACACCTAACTATCTAAAATATTTAGTTCAGTTACAAAAAAACAAGAAGTTGCTAGATAGTTAACCTTGTGCTTGCACCTAGATCCTGTTTAGATGTTTTTAACATTGGAGGAGTGCAGACTGAGTTCCCAGTACAGCTAGAGAACTGACCACGCTGTGCTTTTATGCCTGGTGTGGTCATTTTTTGAAAGCAGAGGGACTGCCATGAACACCAGAAATTTCACACAAAAGAAGCAATACAAAGCAAACAGGATACTTTTTATTTTATGTGCATAGTACAGCAAACATATATCAGGAATATGAAATATTGGGTTTACATATTCTAAAAGGTAGGCCTTGTGATTGTTTAGCCCAAAAAATTACCAAATTTAAGGTGCAAGTTATTTCAAAGTCTTTCTGACAATTATTCTTAGAGTTACTATAGTATAGGTTGTCTAGGGGGGAGGGATGTGTTCAATATACAGTGGGGCAAAAAAGTATTTAGCCAGCCACCAATTGTGCAAGTTCTCCCACTTAAAACGATGAGAGAGGCCTGTAATTGGCATCATAGGTAGACCTCAACTATGAGAGACAAAATGAGAAAACAAATCCAGACAATTACATTGGCTGATTTGGAAAGAATTTATTTGCAAATTATGGTGGAAAATAAGTATTTGGTCACCTACAAACAAGCAAGATTTTTGGCTCTCACAGACCTGTACCTTCTTCTTTAAGAGGCTCCTCTGAAGTTTGCTAGAGAGCATTTGGATGATCCAGAAGAGGACTGGGAAAATGTCATATGGTCAGATAAAACCAAAATAGAACTGTTTGGTAGAAACACAACTCGTCGTGTTTGGAGGAGAGAGAATGCTGAGTTGCATCCAAAGAACACCATACCTACTGTGAAGCATGGGGGTGGCAACATCATGCTTTGGGGCTGTTTCTTCGCAAAGGTACCAAGACGACTGATCCATATACAGGACAGAATGAATGGGGCTATGTATCGTGAGATTTTGAGTGCAAACCTCTTTCCATCAGCAAGGGCATTGAAGATAAAACGTGTCTGGGTCTTCCAACATGACAATGATCCCAAACATACCGCCCAGGAATTGAAGTAGTAGCTTCATAAGAAGCATTTCAAGGTCCTGGAGTGGCCTAGCCAGTCTCCAGATCTCAACCCCATAGAAAACCTTTGGAGGGAGTTGAAAGTCCGTGTTGCCCAGCGACAGCCCCAAAACATCACTGCTCTAGAGGAGATCTGCATGGAGGAATGGGCCAACATACCAGCAACAGTGTGTGCCAACCTTGTGAAGACTTACAGGAAACGTTTGACCTCTGTCATTGCCAACAAAGGATATATAACAAAGTATTGAGATGAACTTTTGATATTGACCAAATACTTATTTTCCACCATAATTTCCAAATAAATTATTTCCAAATCAGCCAATATGATTGTCTGGATTTTTTTTCTCATTTTGTCTCTCATAGTTGAGGTCTACCTATGATGCCAACTCCAGGCCTCTCTCATCTTTTTAAGTGGGAGAACTTGCACAATTGGTGGCTGACTAAATACTTTTTTGCCCCACTGTATATACAAGAATAGTCAAAAGTAGGCTCTAAATGTGTAAGAGATATGGTAGTTGTTGTTTGTACTAAGCTTTGTTCAACTTTCAGGAAGCCTAACTTGTGCCTGTAGCACCCCAGTTAAGTAACATACCTATAGGAGTCTGGTCAGGCCAAGTAATAGCCTCCTATACTCTTCCACGTAATTAGAGGAAGGAAGGGGAGATTTGGAAACCTAGAAAACTGAAAAAGTAGCTTGATTTTAAAAAGGTTTAGTAGAGTTATACAAGATATGATCAAGATTCATATGATAGTGAATTTCTCAATGAACCTACAAAGTTTTAGTATTTTGTGTAAGTTCCTGAAATCTCTTGGCTGATATATCTATCGTAGAAAGCAATGATGGTTTTCTGTCTCTAAATGGAAGAAAAAAGTTGTCTTTAAATATCTTGGAGCTAGTATATTTTTTTTTCTTCCATAAATGAATGGTTGGGACAGTAACACATACAGGCAGTCATTAAGTATTTAATATAAAGAAGGTCTTTCGGAATATTTTGTAAGAGGGTGTGCACACTTATGCAACCACATTATTTTCCTTTTTTTATGTTTATTCACCCCTCTAAAAGATTTCATGTTTTTTTTTTTTCAATTGAGTTGTACAGTTTATAGGTCACATTAAAGGTGGAAAAAGTTCTGAAATGATTTATTTGTCTCATTTTTTTACATCACAGAAACCTGATATTTTAACAGGAGTGTGTAGACTTTTTATATCCACTGTACATAGGTTGTAGCTTTCTTTCCTCTGTCAACCACAGGTTGTGCCCTCCCCTGTCACCATTTTTCTCTTGGTGTCAGGAAAACCTGTCAGCAGAGGAAGGAAGTCGCAGACAGAAATGTTCAAGTAAAGTACACACTATAGAGGGTTGTGCTTTGTTCCTATTTTTGTCTGAGGTTTACAGCCACTTTAAATTCCTTTATAATTGAGAGATATTTGACTGTTCTAAACACTTTACATTGCAGGGATAAAACTGTTCCCCACTTCTGCTCATGACCTGTGTAATTGGTTTTAAAGTTATTTCACAGAAAATGCATGATTGCTGTACTACTTCCTATATTGTATTTGAAATGTTATTGTGCAGCAGCTGGAAAATACATGATGCAAATAATTAAATTGGTCTTGTGACATAAAATGAGTCTAGCAAATTGTGAAACAACCTCTACATGAAAAGCTTCCCTCTTGCTACATTTGTAATGTTTTACATTTGTGTGCCTGTGTTTATATTTTAGCTTCTTTATATCTTGTTTTTTTTTAGGTTGAAATGTTTCTTCTTGGATATGCATTACAGCAAACAATAAAAGTGTATAGACTATATAAATATGGAACAGACGAATTTGTTACACAGTATCCGGATGACCAGGCAGATTGGCCTGTGGTAACTCTCATAACGGAAGATGACAGACATTATAACGTTCCAGTTAGAGTATGTGAAGAAACAAGTTTATAGATATTGTATCATATTATATAAATGACTGATAACTGCTACTGTTTTAAGATTGTGCTGTTACATGAACTTGTCCTCTCTTTTATCTGGGAACCTTCGGAGGTCCTCCTTGGAAGAACTTCAGTGCTAGTTTGGAATAGTAAAGACTGTACAATGGGTTTATGGGTGGAGGGAGTTATCATTAATTACTTCTAATTGCTTTGTACTGGGTATTTTGTTATTTTGGGAAATTTACGGGCAACTAAGAACCTTGTGGATCCTGTATACATATTTGATGGCAATTTTGGGTTTATTACCCAGATTTCTGACATGATTTCCACAGATGCCTTTGCAAAGTAAAACATTTCTGATTTTTGAAACCGTTCTCTTCTTTTCATTTGCCTTGTGTATATATGTAATTCTTCATACTTCAGTTGTAATTCATTATCTAGTTCAAATTCCTGGACTTGGCCTTATTTGACGATTTGTGAAGAAGCACATTTAATGGTCTGATTCAATACATAAATCCTTTATTATTATCATCATCCTCATTTTATAGTATTATAAGCTCCTTTGATATAGTTTTTCACACCTCCTGTCACTTGTCACATCTTCTAGTCAGGTCTGCATGTCATTAACCCTTTCATGCATGAATTCTGAAAGCCACAGTCAGGATTTTTTTCCTAAGTGTTTTTATTACTCTTTAGGCATGAAAAAAAAATTGAACTTCATTATTTGAACATTCATTTTCCAAGGAGTTCTATGCATGCATTTGAGTCTTTAACTGAAGACTTGACTCAGCTGGTATTTGCGCCACTATCCTATAGCCCTTTCTATCATGCTCTGCATTTGAGTTCTACAAAATGTAAAGACATTAAAGCAGTAGTGAAGTGTCCTGGAAAAACATTTAAAAAATGGTCCCTCTGCAGGTTTAACCACTTGCCTACCGCAATTCTGGAATTTCTGTCACATATGTTAAACGCAATCTGCATTTTTTTTGCCAGAAAATTACTTAGAACCCCAAACATTATATCTTTTTAAGCAGAGATTGAAGAGAATAAATTGTTGGGTGTTTCAATTTTTTAATGTAACATCAGGCTTCTTCTGATTGACTAAAGTAGAAAGGCGGGTGGATGAAGTCATGATCTCCACCTCAGGCAATCAGAGGAAGCCTTGTATTCATTCAAAAATACAAAGCCTCCTGTGAATGATTGAGCAGCACTCAGCCTGGCTCAATTTTGTTTTGGGGCACGACAGGAAGTTCCTGTCACACTGCCAGAACACAGAGCTGTATACCATATGTAGCAGTGCTCATAGCCACTGCACAATTCCCATCCAAGCACACCTGAGTGTTGGGACAAGGACTACTAGGACAATGGAAGGGCGCAGGTGCCCGGAGGCTGAAACTGCAGTGAGGGCACCTTGACATCACCTAATCCAGTAAAGAGAAGGGCCAGCTCACAAGCTGAGTTCGATACTATTTGAACAGGATCGCACCAAACCACGAGCAGAATCAAGGCCAGAGACGTGCAGAAGTTGGCAATGTGCTGACAACAAGGTACAGAATCAATAGGAAAAAATCTTGATCAAGAGGCCGAGGTAGTCCAGATGCAGGCCAGATGAAAGCCAGGTCAATAATAGGGAACCAATTTAAAAAAAAACATCCAGGAAGGATCTCAAGAGAGGCGCAGGTTTAAATAGGTCACTGGGTGCCAGTATCTGGTGGCTGTGCCAGTGTGTGCATTCTTGCACATTTATGCGCAAAAGCTTTACAGCTGACACAATCTCTCTGTTGGTTGACATGTTTCTGACAATTTGTTAGTGAAATGAATACAGTACTTCATCATTAGCCTGAAGAATAGAAAAGCCAGATTAGACTTTGCCAAAAAACATCTAAAAAAGCCAGACCAATTCTGGAAAAGCATTCTTTGGACGAATGAAACTAATATTAATCTGTACCAGAATGACAGGAAGAAAAAAGTGTGAAGAAGACTTGGAACCGCTCATGATCTAAAGCACTCAATGTCATCTGTAAAACATGGTGGAGGCAGTATGAAGGCATGGGCATGCATGGCTTCCATGTCATTGGTGTTTATTGATGATGTGACAGCTTGAAAAAACAAAAGAACAGCAGCAAGGGATCTCCTTCAGCAATATATGTAGTTTTATTAAACAATTAAAAAAATAGTACACTCACATGTAAAATTCTTGTCAAACAGCTCTGGTGCAGATTGCAAAGTAATTCCAAGTAGATAAACATTCAGAATCCCTGAGGGCCCGACATCCTCTAGTGGGCCCTGTGCTCACTGCCCGGCACCATAGAGCTCAATTGCCATTTGCCACTCAACACCAGAATTGGCAGGTCCGCCACTGGCACCCTGTGCTTTTCACAGATGAGAGCAGGCTCACCCTGAGCACATGTGACTGACGTGAAAGGGTCTGGAGAAGCCATGGAGAACATTCTGTTGCCTGTAACATTGTTTAGTATGACCGTTTTGGTGGTGGGTCAGTGATTGTCTGGGGAGGCATATCCATGGGGGACGCACAGACCTCTACAGACTAGACAATGGCACCCTGACTGACATTAGGTATCAGGATGAAATCCTTGGACCCATTGTCAGAGCCTACACTGGTGCAGTGGTTCCTGGGTTCCTCCTGGTGCATGACAGTGCCTGGCCTCATGTGGCAAGAGGATGCAGGCAGTTCCTGGAGGATGAAGGAATTGATAACATTGAATGGCCCCCACACTCGCCTGACCTAAATCCAATAGAACACCTCTGGGATATCATGTTTTTGTCCATCCGCGCCACCAGGTTGCACCTCAGACTGTCCAGGAGCTCAGTGATGCCCTGGTCCAGATCTGGAAGGAAATACCAGATCACCATCTGCCATCTCATTAGGAGCATGTCCCGACATTGTCAGGCATGCATACAAGCACATGGGGTACCATTTTGAGTTGCTGCAATAAAATTTCAACAAAATGAACTAGCCTGCTGCATAATTTTTTCACTTTGATTTTCGGGGTGTCTTTGAATTCAGTCCTCTGTCAGTTGATCATTTTCATTTCCATCGAATGATGGGGCATGCTTACGTTCCTAACACATTACTTAGTCCAGGTAAGTATAGATATCCAGCATGATATTTTTCCCTATTGAGATCTGATGTGTTTCAAAGTGTTCCTTTAATTTTTAGGAGCGGTGTGTGTGTGTATGTATGTATGTTCAGTATGTATGTATGTGTATATATATATATATATCTGTATACTTGTTATCGCAAATGGAATGTCACATTCATTACTTCTTTGCATAAATTTATCTTTCTGACCTGACCATAGATGCACAGATGGTCACCTTCATTGTCTCAAAACGTTAGACATTCATTTGTTATAATGGCTAAAGCCAGTTTTTTTGAGCCCCCTTTCACACATATATATGGGACACACAGGCATTCTTCAGAGCCCCTTCTAGGACAGAAATGTGAATGTGCCTAGAACTTGAAGAGATTGTCCTCTCCAGGACTTTCTGATGTTTACAGAGGTTCCGGGGCTCCCCTGGATTGAACCGAAGTTGAATTTATCTTGTTTTATCATCTGTACTCTTCTCTTTAAAAGAAACTAAGTCAATCTATTTTATTACTATACAACTTGTGCATTTGTGTTAGTCATTGTACTACATCCACAAATCTGAATAGGGTAAAAGCATATGAACCTGTCAATGAATAAATAAATAGATGTAACGCTGAAGTTAACCTTTGTTACAATATTGCACTGGATTTCTGCCTGTCTACCACCCTCTGGTGTAATTATGCTTCTTCCAAACCCCTTGAGGGCCAATTTTTGGCACATTTGTGGATGTTGGTGTGTGACTATTTGTTTGATTTTAAACTTGTTTTCTTAAAATCTATAAAGATGTTATGATATTACAGGATTAGAGATCACATTTCAAGACTTCTTTATCTGTATTTTTCCATAAGTACCTACAGTACATGATGAAAGGTAAGAAGAATATATTAATTTTCTGCTCTTAACATGGACATACTGTACATCAATGCAGTCTTCGTGTGTTGTACAATCACTTTATATTGGACGTGTTATACTCCAAGTTACACGCTTGGAGTAATGCCAGATTTACGTTTCTATAAAGGTATTTAAGGTTCATTTAACTTTTATATTTTAATCAAAACAAACATCTAAACGTTAGTTGACCCACGAGTGCTCCCACCAGGGCCTCCAGTTTTTGGGTTCTCCCAAGTAGCCTGTTTCCATCTTGGGACTGGGAGTGGTGATATATTTCCTTTGTTGGTTTTACCTGGCTTCACTGATTGGAGCAGAGACATACTGACAGGGGAGCATACCCACATTTATATACACATGTAAGCCTTTTGTAATCTATAAAAGTGTGTCAGATATGTTATATTGTAAAGCGCTGAGCAAACTGGCGCTATATAAATCCTGTATAATAATAATAATAATGTTATCTCTGCATCAGTTGAAGTGATACTAAACACACACTTCAATTTACATGATCCCTTCTCTTTCTGTATGTGGATAATGACATTGTAACTATTTAATTAAAAAAAACAAACTAATCTAAGTACCTTTTTGCTAATCAATATACAGCTGTCACATGACCCAGCTCTTTACAATCTGTCTGCAGGGAAACACTGGCAGGAGGAGCTTCTAGTCCTCTGCTGCTGGTCCCGTATTCAATTAAAAAAAAAAAACAGCCTTTAGAATTTAGAATACAGAGTAAAAATAAATAATTGCTATCAATGAACTTTTAAATTGTCATTAAAAAAAAATTAATTATTTATATATATATATATATATATATATATATATATATATATACAGTATCTCACAGAAGTGAGTCCACCCCTCACATTTGTGTAAATATTTTATTACATCTTTTCATATGACAACACTGAAGAAATTACACTTTGCTACAATTTAAAGTAGTGAGTGTACAGCTTGTATAACATGTAAATTTGCTGTCCCCTCAAAATAACTCAACACTCAGCCATTAATGTCTAAACCACTGGCAACAAAATTGAGTACACCCCTAAGTGAAAATGTCCAAATTTGGCCCAAAGTGTCAATATTTTGTGTGGCCACCATTATTATCCAGCACTGCCTTAACCCACGTGGGCATGGAGTTCACCAGAGCTTCACAGGTTGCCACTGGAGTCCTCTTCCACTCCTCCATGACGACATCATGAAGATGGTGGATGTTAGAGACTTTGTGCTCCTCCACATTCCATTTTTGGATGCCCCACAGATGCTCAATAGGGTTTAGGTGTGGAGACATGCTTGGCCAGTCCATCACCTTTACCCTCAGCTTCTTTAGCAAGGCAGTAGTCATCTTCGAGGTGTGTTTGGGGTCGTTATGTTGGAATACTGCCCTGCGGCCCAGTCTCCAAAGGGAGGGGATCATGCTCTGCTTCAGTTTGTCACAGTACATGTTGGCATTCATGGTTCCCTCAATGAACTGTAGGTCCCCAGTGCCGGATGCACTCATGCAGCCCCTGACCATGACACTCCCACCACCATGCTTCACTGTAGGCAAGAAACATTTGTCTTTGTACTCCTCACCTGGTTGCTGCCCCATACGCTTGACACCATCTGAACTAAATAAGTTTATCTTGGTCTCAGACTACAGGACATGGTTCCAGTAATCCATGTCCTTAGTCTGCTTGTCTTCAGCAAACTGTGGGCTTTCTTGTGCATCATCTTTAGAAGAGGCTTCCTTCTGGGATGACAGCCATGCAGACCCATTTGATGCAGTGTGCGGCGTATGGTCTGAGCCCTGGCAGGCTGACCCCCCACCCCTTCAACCTCTGCAGCAACTCACTCATATGCCTGTTTCCCAAAGACAACCTCTGGATTTGACACTAAGCACATGCACTCAACGTCTTTGGTCTACCATGGCAAGGCCTGTTCTGAGTTGAACCTGTCCTGTTAAACCACTGTATGGTCTCAGCCACTGTGCTGCAGCTCAGTTTCAGGGTCTTGGCAATCTTCTTATAGCCTAGGCCATCTTTATGCAGAGCGAGAATTCTTTTTTTTCAGATCCACAGAGAGTTCTTTGCCATGAGGTGAAATGTTGAACTTCCAGTGACCAGTATGAGTGAGAGAACAATAACAAATTAACACACCTGCTCCCCATTTAGACCTGAGACCTTGTAACACTAACGAGTCACATGACATCAGGGAGGGAAAATGGCAAATTGGGCCCAATTTGGACATTTTCACTTAGAGGTGTACTAACTTTTGTTGCCAGCGGTTTATACATTAATGGCTGTGTGTTGAGTTATTTTGAGGGGACAGCAACTTTAAACTGCTACAATGAAAAGTAGTGAGTGCACAGCATATATAACAAAGTGTCATTTCTTCAGTGTTGTCACATGAAAAGATATAATAAAATATTTAAAAAAATGTGAGGGGTGTACTCACTTCTGTGAGATACTGTGTGTGTGTGTATACATATATATATGTATACACACACATATATACACAGTTGTGTTCAAAATAATAGCAGTCAGACATCATTGACCTGATCAATCATTGTTTTCGGTAGAAATGATATTTCTACATGGCAAATAATTTACTAGCAGGTGTAGTAGAGTAATAGAAAAGCAACAGTCATGACATGCATGCTGCTGATTCTGTGTAATTGAATCACTAATTGAAAGGGGAATGTTCAAAATAATAGCTGTGTGGAGCTCTATTAGTGAGGTCATTCATTCCTTGAAAAACAGGTGGCAATTATTGCCCTTATTTAAGGAAGGAAGGCAGTAAATGTTGTACATACTGGTTACAGTGCATTTCTCTCTGAAATTCTGAGGAAAATGGGTCGTTCCAGACATTGTTCAGAAGAACAGCGTACCTTGATTAAAAAGTTGATTGGAGAGGGGAAAACATATAAAGAAGTGCAGAAAATGATAGGCTGCTCAGCTAAAATGATCGCAAATGCAACCAAAACCTGAAAGACGTGGAAGAAAGCGAAAAACTACCATTCGAGTGGATAGAAGAATAGCCAAACTAGCAAGGACTCAGCCAACAATCAGCTCCAGGAAGATCAAAGGTCTAAAGTTACCTGTGAGTACTGTTACAATTAGAAGACGCCTATGTGAAGCCAAGCTATCTGCAAGAAGTCCCCACAAAGTCCCACTGTTGAAAAAAAGACGTGGTGAAGAGGTTACAATTTGCCAAAGAGCACATTGACTGGCCTAAAGAGAAATGGCGCAACATTTTGTGGACTGATGAAAGTAAGATTGTTCTTTTTGGGTCTAGTGGCCGGAGACAGTTTGTCAGACGACCCCCAAACACTGAATTCAAGCCACAGTACACTGTGAAGACAGTGAAGCATGGTTGCGCAAGCATCATGATATGGGGATGTTTCTCATACTACGGTGTTGGGCCTATTTATTGCATACCAGGGATCATGGATCAGTTTGAATACATCAGAATACTTGAAGAGGTCATGCTACCTTATGCTGAAGAGGTAATGCCCTTGAAATGGGTGTTCCAACAAGACAACGACCCCAAACCAGGGGCGGACTGACCATTTGGAAACTAGGGCACTGCCCGAGGGCCCGGGGTCAGTAGGGGGCCCCATGAGATGCCCCTGGTACCTTTTTCATAGGCTTTTTTGAGTTTTGGCAAGGACACAGGGGCCCCATGATCCCCTATTGCCCGGGGGCCCCATGAGTTGTCAGTCCGCCCCTGCCCCAAACACACCAGTAAACGTGCAACATCTTGATTGCAGACCAACAACATTGACGTTATGGAGTGGCCAGCCCAATCCCTGGATCTTAATCCAATAGAAAACTTGTGGGGTGACATCAAAAATGCAGTTTCTGAGGCAAAACCAAGAAATAGAGAAGAACTGTGGAATGTAGTCCAATCATCCTGGGCTAGAATACCTGTTCACAGGTGCCAGAAGTTGGTTGACTCCATGCAACACAGATGTACAGCAGTTCTCAGGAACAGTGCTTATACAACTAAATATTAATAGAATGATTCAAAGGAAAGCAAAATCTTCAAACATTTTTCAGTTTATATAGTGAATGTTTGAGTTTGTAAAGAAGAATACAAACACTGTTATTTTTCTGAAGTCTTTTTTTTTTTATTTTTTTATTATTATTATTTAAATGTTTATTGATTTTCAAAATATTAGGACATTTAAAATCCACAATATAAATTCTCTACATTCATATAACAACAATATCTAATTTAAACATTCATTTCCAATATTTTCCTTATTTCTCCCAACCCCCCCACTAGCAAATCCAAAATCACCCCCCTCCCTAACCTCCCACCCCACATCTACCGCTCTTTGGCAAGAGAAAAAGAGGCTCTAAATCGTGCTCTCACCACAAGGGGGCAGAAAAAAGAGAGGCCTTATTCTCATCCATTCACCCTTGATCTAAACTCTTCCCATTTTTTCCATTTCGCCCTATATATCCCCATACCATCTTCCTGGGTATAGAACAGTTTCTCTAATCTTACAATATAGTCCATTCTAACTATCCAGTCTTGTTTTTTTGTAGCTTCTACTTGACGCCAAAATTTTGGAATCAATCCCTTGGCTGCATTTAAAAAATACCATGTTCCTGATTCTTTATATTTATTTACTGTTATTTCTGTATTATGTAAAATACAGGTTCCAGGGTCCAGACTAATATCAATTTCCGTAACCTTTCTAATTTGGTGTACCACTTCTCTCCAGAATATTTGTATCTTTGGACATTCCCACCATGTGTGATAAAACGTGCCTATCTCTCCACCCCCCCGCCAACAAAAAGGTGACTTCTCCCCACTCATCTTATGTTCTATACTCTGTGTGATATATCCTCTTGTCAAACACACAGCTAAATAAAAAAATAATTTTTTTTTACTATTTTGGGCCAGTTTTCCTTTGATAATAAAAAAAAAATCAGATATCCATTACCATTTACCCCCAAATGAAAGCCCAATTTGTTCTGAAAAAAACAAGGTATAATTCACCTGGCTGTACAAAGTAGTTGTGATGATATGTACGGTTTTACTATCACATGTCAACGTTGCAAATTTGTGCTTAGGCACTTAGATTTGTTTTACCCTTAGGTGTGAAGGGGTTAAACCAACATTTTATTCTTTTACTTACAAGTAATGTTTTCCACTTTCTGGTTGAGTGAGACACTGGCAATGTAACCCTGGCCTCAAAGCTGCATCTTGGGATGTCCCTGTCACATGTCCAAGAAGGCAGAGTCAGAGTTCCAGGAAGTAAAGAGAGATGGATTCATCTGCCCTTAGGAACAAATGGCCACCGTGAGAAGATTTGTGAGGAAAGGTAAATAAGGTATGCAAAGAATAAAAAGCTTGCAATTTTCTGAAAGTATCTGTCTGTAGATTGCCATTACTGGGTGTGTCCCTGAGGACGTGTTGGTACACGAAACGCGTTGGGTGGAGCCCTATTGCTGCCGCCATGCCGCCGCCATTGAGGAGCGGCGACCATCTTGGTACTCACTTTGCTATTATTTTTATTACTCCACGTGGATATTTTAAATTGTTACTCATGACCATTATAATAAAGTACTACACTATTAAGCACCTTTCTGGCTCCTGTGGCTGAGCTAATTCCTCCCCAGGACCATTTTGGCACCCACACTGATGGATGGATTGATGGAGCTGGATGACTAACCCATAGCTGCCAGCATACCGCTGCACCCCCAGATGTGTGATGTGCATAACCCATGCGCATTAATACTTTTGTTCTGGTGAGTGTACACCCGTCCCAAGGGTGGATTACCTTTCACGAGTTCATGCACTACTGTCCGTCATGGATAAACCACACGTGCCTTTCATTGGCACTCTCTGAGTTGGTACTCTCACACGAAGGACATTCCATTATTCAGGAATGAATATATGAACTTTTTTTAGCACCATTTACCAGTTTACATCATTATTGCACTTATTTGCACTTTTTTGACTTTACATGCATTTATAGCGCTGCACTATTACTTTAACAGATTGCCATTACTAAACATTTCTAAACATTCCTATGGTATAATTTGTATTATAAGGGTGACGTTAATCAGAGGTTCAAATGCCTTGCAGAGTATGCGAGAATAAGATCTAATAAAAGTACACCTTATTGAACGCAAACTGAAAGAGTTTCAATACCGTCTGCTACATCTTTACTGTCTGTCTATATACTAATCTGCAATAATAGGCAGAGGTCATGTTGTATGTGCTCACTGTAGCAGTATAGTTTAGATCTGTTTAATTCCAATGGTTCTACGAAAAAGAAAAAAAAAAAACCCTCAAGCCTGCTCCCATGCATATCCGAGATGTTAGTAGAACAAGTGCACACTGGCGACATTCCAAAACAACTATAAATGTTGGTGGGGTGGCAGTGCAGCCTGAGCTTATCGTAGATTAACAGTATTTATATTTCAAGAGGGTGGGCGGATCACTTCTTTTACAATGTAAAAGTCTACATTTTAAAATCCCTTGGATCAAGAGAATTGATATGTTTCATTACTATACAGTACATTTGTAGTTTACTCTGGGCTTTACCTGCACTCACACTACTGTAAAATGATAAAATGACCTGCCTTGCTCACCTCTGCTGACAGCAATACATCACAGTACAGCTCTCTTTTAAAACATTATATCAGCGACACTGTAAGAGGCTTGTGGATTGAACAGATATCTATTGCTGTAGTTACAGATAAGGTTACCGATTTGGGTTGCAGGACTGCAGTAGGACAGAAGGGCGTTCAATAGGTGTGTAATGGGAGAAATGAATCTTAGGACCATGTCACATTGTCACCAACAACAGAATTATCATGGTGAAAATGACACCTAATAGATGTTGCTCATTTGCTGGGCAAAATGCTGCAAACCTTGCACTCTAGTGAGGGCACAATGATAAACACATCTCACTGGTTCAGCAATCAAGGAAGCAAAATCAAATGAGGAGGTAAGTTTTTTCCGGTCACTGCTGAGTTGTCACCAGCTACATGTGAGTCTTAATAAACTACAACTGGAAGGAAGTAGGATAACAAATGCCCTCTTTTTCTCATGGTAGTGACAAACTTCCAATGCAGGTGTTAGTTTTAAGCCTACACCCCTGGCACCTTGGCCATGTGCAGCATTTCACCTTCATAGTAATTAGCGCTGTTAACTCAAGTGTGATCCTATAGGAATAATACCTGAACCTTTGTTGCACTTTGGCTAATCATTTCTTTTTATCTTGCTCATCAATTATTATTATACAGGATTTATATAGCGCCAACCGTTTGCGTAGCGCTTTACAAAATGAAGGTAGATATTACAGTTACAATACAATTTGGTACAAGAGGAAACACAGGACCCTGCTCGCTAGAGCTTACAATCTATGAGGAAGAGTTGAGTGATACAAAAGGTAATAGCTGTGGGGGGATGAGCTGATGGAGGAAATAAATGGCGGTTTACTAGGTAGAAGCAGGATAGACTTCTTTAAAGAGAGAGGTTTTCAGGGATTGTCTACAGGTGGATAGATTAGGATAGACAGCCGGACAGATTGGGGTAGGGAGTTCCATAGGATGGAAGAAGTCCTGGAGGCGAGCATGGGAGGAGGTGACACGGGAACTAGAGAGTAGAAGGTCTTGGGAGGACTGAACAGAGCAGTTTGGTTGATATTTTGAGACCAGGCTGGTGATGTAGCTGGGGGCAGAGTTGTGGATGGCTTTGTAAGTTGTTGTTAGTATTTTGAATTTTATTCACTGGGTGAGTGGAAGCCAGTGGAGGGATTGGTAGAGAGGGGTAGCAGACACTGAACGGTTGTTAAGGTGGATGAGCCTGGCAGTAGTATTCATGATGGACTGGAGGGGGGATAGACTATGTAAAGGTAAGCCAATAAGGAGGAAGTTGCAGTAGTTGAGGCAAGAGATGACCAGGGAGTGAATTAGGAGCTTTGTGGTAGCATTGGTTAAAAAGGGGCCAACGATCACATCTTCACTAGTTACTGGATTTCCCTGTAGGACTGTGTTTGGTAGCTCATTAATGCTAAGATCACACTGATGGCAGGAGCAGTAAAAACAGGCAGTTGATCTGCCTTTTTACAGCCTCCAGACTGCCCACCTCCAAACTTACATGGCGGCAGAAGTGTGAGTACACATTTCTGTGCCTGTCTTGCCTCATGGTGTGGCAGTTTTAACTCCGCATGATGAGTTTTAAAGGCCACACCATCTGTCAAACCTTTCAGTCAATGGAACCATGCCACAACCCTGTGCCAAAAGGTAGCAATGCAGTTGCAATGCAATAGTTCAATGCAAAATCCCCCCAAATTTTCCCCCTGGTGATTGATCAAACAGGCATGCAAAAAGCAGCAGTGTCCCTTCCTGAATGCCTATACTGCAGTCAACTGCGGTTTTAAAAGTGTTCCACTGCAGATCACTTTTCAGAGGATGGTAAAGTCTACTACTACTAGAGTGAAACAGGCTTAAGTGAATTCTAGAATTTGCCATTTTTTCTCTATTTGGTAGGGAAGTAGGTTTCTATGTCTACCTACACTTAATGCATATTTTGCTTAGTAGATCAATGCCCATTGCCAATGGGCCCAGTGCCCATTGATTAGCCATAGGATTGAACATTTCATGCACAGTATACTATTGTAACAATAATGATACAGTTAATTGTTAAATCAGTCATGTCTTCATATTCAACCCCTTTAACTGGATCAAAATGCTGGGAGGTGGAGGCGGGCGTTTTGATTATGTCACCGCTGTAATTGGAAAGCTCCCAATCACGAATACGCATCGGGAGCTTTCTGTTACATGCCAGTTGCTGTGCTCGGAGTGTGCACAATAAACTGTTTACAAATAGATGCATATATGGCTGCTTGGCATTAAAGCCCACCCGCTTAGAGGCAGCATATATGTGCCACATCAGCAGGAAGAGGTTAAAACAAATTACAGTTATGCCTAGTTAGGACAAGTTAAAAAAAAAAAAGTCTGATTTTACAATTGTTATACAATTAGCTTTAGCTGTACCATAACTATATAATATGAGAACAATCCTAAACAACCCTACACAGACCCTTGTACGACATAGTTGTTTCTGCAATCACCTAGATCTGTCCTGAAGAGGTATCAGTGCCTACTATCCGTTTATTTAGTTACAGCTTTATCAGACATGGACAGTTTAAGAAGTAATGAAAGCAGTGACATTGCAAATTACATTGGAGTGTCATAATATTGTTATTCATGTTTACAGAGGCAATCTCCTGTCAGACCTTTCCCGTATGGAAGAGATGCCCTTAAAAACTATTTCCATCTCCTTTATGTTCAGCCTTGGAATACTCCAGAACTGTCACACATTTTTCAATGTTTTCAATAGACTAAGAACTCTGTAGCATTCATGACTTTTTAACTCCTTTACTGTTGTTTAAAACTAAGGCTAAAAACAATTTGGTCAACATCTGTTCCTTAAAGATATGCATGCTATTCTCGTAAAGTAGCAATAAAGGAGATGAAAAGCAGTAAATGCTCCAGATTCCGTACTCTTTTGAAAAAGTGTACTTTGGGGTGCTCTGCATTTACAGCTAGGGACCCTTATCTGCAAAAGGCCAGTGCCAGAATGCATAGGTCAGATCTAAAAGAGTATGGCGGAAAATAGGAGAATTAACAAGATGGGAGAGAGAAGAGGTATGGCATACTTTTTTTCATGGTATGCTACAAGCCCGGGAACAATACAATCTACCTCTATTAACACTAACATCTGGTTTTAGACGTTCACCATCCTTCTACCACTATGTATTCAGATAATAATGGGGGAAGAAAATTCACAAAAAAATAATTTTACCTCTCCCCTCAGGCCCCTTCACCCCTGACCTTTCTTACTTTGATCGTACCTACAAAGAGCTCGGTCTGGTAGCCTGGTCTCACATCTGGGAAGCCACCAAGTCTTCCTCACAAAACGTAGTGGCCCAACTACAAGGTCCTTACTAGATGGTACTTGGTCCCTGCCAGGATCTCCAAATTTCTACGACACTACCCCGCTCACTGCTTCTGTGACTGTGAATCTGCGAGGAACCATTTGCACATCTGTTGGGACTGTCCAGTAGTACGACTATTCTGGGCTGATATATTTCAGATCCTTTCCAAACTGTCTGACATTCCAATTCCACCATATCCTGCAGTGGCACTCTTGAACATGAAACCCCTGAACATTACCCGCCGGCAATTCAAACTACTCCTCCAAATAACCACGGCGGCCAAACAGACTATTGCAAGGGCATGGAAAACCCCTGACCTCAGCATACTGGCTACATGAAACCGGGTCACTCAAACCATGGCCCACAACAAAATTGAGGCTACGCTACTAGAGTACCTAAATTTGAAGCCCTATGGAGTCCCTGGGTAACGCACTTCTTACCCCCTAACTTTGATAACACCCTACTGCTCCCATAGTTCTCCAAACCCCATGCATGATGCAATGACAGTGTCACCCTTGAGTAGACCTTGCCCACCCACGGGGACAACCCTATCCCCCCCCCCCCTTTTTTTCTACTGATTTCTCCCCCCCCCCCCCCCACACCCGTTTCTCACTGCTATTTTCCAGAATTCTACTCTCCCTCCATCTTTATCTGCTTTTCACGTCTTTCAGCTTAACGGAGGTTTTTCTACATATCTTCTACCTCCTACTATAGCCACGACTCCGTCCAATATCACCACCCTCCAGGCCTGCTCCGGGCTCAAGTAAACAGCAGATGCCAATGTTTTCTTTTCATAAACACTGTGAATTGTATGTTTAGGTGTTTCTATATCAAATCCACGAATATATCCAGGGTACATCATTTACTCATCTCCCTCTCTGAACCTGCTGAATTTCTATAGCTTGACATGGTTCCTTATCAAACTTACCTGTTTGATAGATGTCTTGACTGTTCTCTTCATTATGTTCTATTTAACCCATTGTACCTGCCTATGTTTACTGTACCATCTTGCTGATGACATGTTCATATTATTTCGATTCCTAATAAAATCTCTGAACAAGAAAAAAAATAATTTTACCTAGATTCCACTTGTATCCAAGACCACAAGGGCAGACCATGAAAATGCTATGAGTGAATTAAGTAGGCCTTTAGTAGAATGTAGTTTCACTTCTGTATTGGCCTATCTCCAAACAATTGTACTGCATCTGGGACACTCAGACCTTCGATATTGTTTTTATGTTTTAAATTCCATATGCACCCAACCTTCTATATACAAAAGGTATGAACTTCTTGTATTTATGTGGCAAATGTGGGAGGTTTCCTATATACTTGCCAACATCCCTGTTAAAGGGCTATACACAACAAAATGCCCATTATATCTTAAAAATTGTGAGACATTATAAATTACAATGTTATCCGTACAGTATTGTTACATAGTAAGCTTATTTCAAACAGTATAGAAGAGTTTGATACATTTGCAGAAACTCTAAATGAGTAACTGACTTTCGGAGACAGTAGCTCCTTCTTCAGGGGTGACTCTGCATACAAGACGGTATGATCTGTAACAGGGTTAAAAAATATAGAATATACACTGTGTAATCTACAACTAGAGCAATTGCTTGACATATACTTCACACAGTGTATGTTTTTTAACCCTGCTACAGATCATACTGTATGCAGAGTCAACCCTGAAGAAGGAGCTACTGTCTCTGAAACGCGTCAATTACTCATTTAGAGTCTCTGCAGATATATCAAACTCTTCTGTAATGTTTGACATAAATCTGTGTAACGATACTGTATGGATAACATTGTAATTTATAATGTCTCACAATTTTTAAGATATAATTATAATAAAGAATATTTTTGTAAATTTTAATATTGTTTTCAGTTTGCCTAAAAATTCCCATACAATGCGGGGGGGGGGGGGATTTTGTTGTGTATAGAGCTTCTTGTATTTGAGCAAGTGAAGTTCATCATATCCATCATTCCTGTGTAAAAAGTTCATTTAGTTTATTAATAGAAAATGTTTTCCAAAACAACTATGCATACATGACTATGGTAATGTAAGATAATAGTTTACATTGTAATATTGTAGGCAAGACAAAGTATATATATCTTTTCAGTTTAAATATTTTATTGTATTCCCTTTAATCTCTACACAAAATGCATCTCACTCTTGCAGTTGTATGCTCAACTTCCATTCAGTAACTGTGTTGTGCAGTACATCCAAATACATTATATAACTTTATATTAAAGTTTTAAAAGTAGAACTGTCCAGCCATTTTCCCACACACAGTTTAAATATATTCACAAATATTCAAAAATAATGTTGATTATATTTCTAGTCAAGTACCCAGAGAAAAAAAAAATATTATTAAAAAAAATACTCCATTTCATCTTCACTGTCCAGAAAGATATTCAGTTCTATACAGCCAGGGAGGATGTTGGGGCTCCAGTTGAAAGAATAATGTAGCATCAACCTGGAGTTAGTGTAGCTAGGATACACATGATATGTGCTGTAAATTAAGCATATTTTTACCACACTCTTTTGCCGAGAGATTCATAGTAAAAAATGTATTGCAGTGTCTTCAGAAATATATACAACTTCACTTGTCATTTTAATATTATTTCTTCTCTCCTAAAGTGCTAACACATGAACTGAATCCAGGCTAATGCAAAAAGGCTGCGCAAAGAGCAAGAATGTGTGAAAATCCATAACAACCAATCAAACGTGCTTACTCTTTTATTGACATGGTAGAGCATTGATAGATTTTACTAATTGGTCGTCGGTGTCACAGCACGTAACATGCGGCTCTACTGCCTTCTCTAATAAAGGCTAATAAAATGTGTATGCAAATACATAACAAACAAACATGCAGGACAGCATTACTGACCCCAAAAATAACTTACGGCACTAAATAAATAGTATGATATAGTGTGCAAAAAAACTTTGACTGGACTTGGAAAACAAAGTAGATATAAGCCTCTATTTTAAATATCTCAAAAACCCTATGCAACAAAGTAGACAGTTTTTGGCTGTATAATCAATTCAGCTCTTTGTATAGGGCAGTGACAGTCAAATGTGTTTGTGCATAAGTTCTAGTAGTGTTTTTTTGCAGCTTTTTTTGTGCATTTTCAAGGATTTTTTTGTTGTAGCTGTAGAAAATAAAAAGGATTTCAATGTTGTGTGTAGCCTTCAGAGAAGTGATTTGGTTCTTATCTAGCCTACTGCCCCAATGGAATGAATAGAGCATGTTTCATGCATGTCATGTCATGGTTTTTGTTGTGTACCATGTTTCAGCGCTCATAAAACTCTTAAAATATGGACATGTTTTGAAAAAAAAAATAATAAACACGTAGCTCTTAAAGAATATGTGTGATACTTACTAGTTAAAACTTTGTTTTAAAACATACATTTCCAATTATTTATTTCTGAATTAATGGAAAAGCTGAATATTGAGAAAATGAAAAATAAATCTGATTTCTGGTTGTAAAAAGGGAGTTTTGCTGGTTCTGAAATTTGTGTGAATAATATATTCTAGACCTACTCAATTTTAGATAAACCGTCTATTGATCTAATTGGTAATACAAGTCAAGTAAAAAAATCTTGTGGGTAAATAAAAAACTGACACACTTGGGTCACAGCTACATATGTCATCTTTTGATTGTGCTACTGTGTGCTAAAATATCTCGCGTCACTCTGTGATCTTGGCCCCAAATTGCAGCTGCTGTATGCTAGCAGGCACACAACCAATTACTAAATGCTGCAGTCAGGCTTTAGTATTGTATTGATTGGCTACTATATAACAAGTTCTAGCAGACCACAGTCACAGATACAGGGAATTATCAAAGGGCAAGTATGATCACATAGAAGCACAGTACAACTGACATGTAGCCATTCCCCTACATCTCAATACAACAGCTGCATTCTTATATAAAGAAAACTTGGGTAACTTGTTTCTTATGTCCATATGATATAAAAGCTCTGAGTATGTTTACACCATAGCCCAATGTAAATCCCTTTTCCACTGCTTCATAATATGTAACCATATCATGAGTGAACACATGAGAAACGCTGAAATTAATTTCTGGTATTCAACACAAGGAAAGATTAGACGAGGGAAGGACGGCAGCTTTGTTAACATTGTTAACAGCAGAGGCAGACGATGATGATTTGGTTGACAGATGGAAATAATCCAACAGTTCCATGTAGTAAGCATCCAAAGTCTTTCCATATGTAAGTTGATAAAAAAAATATCCATGGATTGTGAAGATAAAGGTGTGATTTCTGTAAAGCACGGAGCCTCTGTTAGGCTCTCTCTAATAAGCATACTTAGTATGCTAAAGCTGGAGCCTTCTGAATCCAAGTTTTCATACAAATAAAATATAATTTGACTAAAGACCATTAACAGGGAGGGGCTTTGTCTTCTGTTGCACAAAATGTCCCAATATCCTGTTCATTCTTCTTCCTCCCTCATCTCAACAATGTCTGTTAATTCCTCACACTGTGGCATATCAGTCATAGCCGAATCTTCTCCTTCCACTGCAGTCTCTGTATCGCTCTTCTTTTTCTAGGATGACAAATAGAAAAAAAGTGGGTTTTTTTTATGACTGGAGAAGCTATGTTCCCATTCTACAGAACCATATACAACGTAAACAAAGTAATGCCGATTATCTATTTAGCTACTCATCGTCACGTCTGCATACAGGTTTGTAACAAATGTATTCATTGTACTGCAAAAGTATTGTATGTTAACCAAATACCAAAAAAGTTGTATGCACTGATGCTCACTAATTGTGAAAGTGGAACACATATCAATCTGATAAAAAAAAAAATGAATAATGGACTCCATTTACAAAGCGGTATGACGCCAATGCGGTGTATGACCGCCAAAGCGGTATGACGCCAATGTCACACCAATATGCGACCTCACGGAACTGGGCTTTTTTCTGTGGGGCCGCATATTTGTGTACCTGTCTTTGTGCTGGGAGCGCGCCTCTCGGCGCGCTCCCAGCACAGAGACCGCAGTGCCACTGAGAGCCCCGGGTCCCGTTCTAAGGATCGGGACCTGGGACTCCCCATTCCAGGTCACATGATCGCTGTGATAGCCTCTGATTGGCTATCACAGTGATCAGTCCCTGTGCAGCCCAGCCTCCTTGTTTTTTCTCTCTCTATGAATGGAGAAGAGAGATACATTTTATCTATCTATCTCCTGGCATAGAGAGATTAAAAAAAAAAAAAAGAAAAAGAAAAATACCTAGATCAAGGTTGGATCTAGTTCAGTGCCAGGGTTAGTGTTAGGGTCAAAGGTCAACGTCAAAGGTCAGGGTTTTAAAAAAATTGGTATCAGTGACCGTTTGCGTTAATGTCAGTGTCAGTGTGTTTTAGGTAAAAAAAAAAAAGACAAAACAAAATGTGCACTATTGTTTCTGGGCTGTACTACGGGTACAAACATCAAATAACACACATATATGGTATCGCTGCGATCGTCAGGAGCTGGAGAATTTATTTTGGGTTGTTCTATGGAGCTAGGTTATGGTCGTAAAAAGAAACACAGAGCTAAATTAAAAAAAACAATTTTTTTTTTACTATTTTGGGCCAGTTTTCCTTTGATAATAAAAATAAATTAGGAGCTATCCATTACCATTTACCACCAAATGAAAGCCCAATTTGTCCTGAAAAAAACAAGGCATAATCCGCCTGGATGTACAAAGTAGTTGTGATGATATGCACGGTTTTACTTACACATGTCAACGTTGCAGAATTGTGCTTAGGCATTTAGATTTGTTTTACCCTTAGGTGTGAAGGGGTTAAGATCCCCGGTAAAATACCTCTTTGCTTTTTTCAAAAATATTTTTGCAATTCACTAAAAACACTACTAAAATGCTGCATAAGCTATTTTATGAAGTGATGGGGTACTTTAGTAGTGAAAGCTAGCATAGTTAGTACAGCTAGCTACTCCGTTGTTTTTTTTTTTTTTTCATCCAGTCCATTGGGTTGAACCAAAAAACAAAAACAGGATTAAAGTGTTACTAAACCCAGGACCCTGCATTCACTATAGCGGGTCTCCCACAGTACACAGAACATGCAAATGCAATTATTTTAGCACATATAAACTGCTAAATACCTTTTCTCATCAGCAGTATATAGCAGTCTTGTGACTTCTATCAGTGTCCAGCTGGGCACTAGTTAAAGCTTGCAAGAGGAATTTTCAATCTCCTCTGACTGTCCTATGAGGCTGCATGACCCCTGACCCTCTGGACAGTGCTAATTGGCCCTGTGCTGATCAAATGCACCCTCCCAAAGAAAAAAAACCCTCTCTAGCCATACACACTAAACTGGGCATGTGAAGAGTGACTCCTAGAGCTCTGTACTATCAGCAGATGGATTGGGGACAGTAAAAGAAGGATAGGATCAGAGAAAACAGGATCAAACAGCCTTTTTACACAGTGTGGAGGATTAACCCCTTAGGTTCCACAATAAGTATAACAAGCGTGCTTTGCTGCATATACAGACTGATTTGACTGTTGTGGGTTTAGTAACACTTTAATACAGTCAGCCACCACATCTAAGGACTGGGAAGTTGCAATATAATATATTTTTTGTTTTTAAGTTAGGATACCCTTAAGCAAAACACATGTAATTGGTCCAATGTCATACAATAGCAACTGGTTATAGGGCACACAATATAAAGTCATCTCCTATTCAGCAACTCAAATGATTGTAAGATATAAAGGATTGCAGCTGCATGAATATTTTTTTTTTTATCTTTTATACTTTAAGGCTTCAAGGATAAAACAGGCCGGCTTGACAGAGATCCTGCTTCCTGTCTTCCTCTCCCTGGAGGAACACTCATACGAGCACAGGGTGTAGAGATGTGCCTGGAAATCAGCCAAGCTGATATAAACACTACATCAGTTCCCTATAGAGTGGCTGGTGTGTGTGAAACTTAAAGTGTATCTCCAGGAAACATCTCAAATGAGTTTGTGCATAGTACATACAGTACTGTAAAATAAACACAATCCATATAGCTCAGCTCCACTTCTATTTCATTCTTTTTACCTGTTGATCCTGCCAGTGACCTCTTGTCTACTGTATTTCTGGTGGATGACTGACTACACTTTCTGACTGGCACTGAAATTTCTCCATTATTACTGGCCCCCCGATATGCCTCTGTCTGTCAGATTTAGATTGTGACATTGCAAGGCAGATCTTCCTCCGACACACATATATTGGTTTGGTCATACATATATTGGTAGAACTGGATGGTCTCGTGCTCTATTTCAACCAGACTAGCTATGTATCAATATGTCTACCAGCCACAGAGAAAGGGGGGATGAGCCAAAGGGTTTGAGGTCATGTGGTCACATATTTGCATTAAAACAAAGCACCACCAGCAGGGGCGGACTGACAACTCTTGGGGCCCCCGGACAATAAGGGATCATTGGGCCCCTGTGTCCTTGCCCAAACTCAAAAAAGCCTATGAAAAAGGTACCAGGGGCATTTCACGGGGCCCCCTACTGACCCCGGGCCCACAGGCAGTGTCCGAGTTTCCAAATGGTCAGTCCATCCCTGACCACCAGTGAATCTCTGGTAACAGTCACATTCATTGTTTATATTGTAAATATGCATCATGCAGTCTCAAAAATAAAGAGGGGCTCCTATATTCATCCAAATCTTATTGCAGTTGTCACTTGTGCCCAATATCACTTTGGCCGGGCCATATGAACCTCAGGAGAAATTATGGGGTTGATTTACTAAAGGTAAACCGACTTAGGAGGTGCAGCTGCACTCATTTTCCACAGAGGATAATGAAGCTTTGTGTGAAGCTTTGAACCTTATCTGGGTACAGGATTATAACTTCTTTTTTTTTTAATGGTTGAACAGGATGCACTTTTGTCTTTTTCCAGCCAGACTAACTATGTAAGCTTCTCTCTGTAAAGAATACCCAATCAGATGCAAGTGAAATAAAAAACAGCATTTTTGCTTACACATGATTGGATGATGGGAATCAGCAGAGCTTCACCACATTCACTAAGCTCTGTGGAAAATGAGTGCAGCTGCACATTATATTTGTTCATACTAAATGATTTAACAATCTTCATTTACCAAGACATATAAGTTAATCAGAAAGGGCTTCCAATGTCACAATTATTACCACAGTATGATTTTCTGTTATCACAGAAATTATCATTTTTTATCTGTATACGATTCAACCAAACACAACATATGACTGTCTCATGTTAATACAACCCCAATTCCCCAAAAAGTTGGAATGCTGTGTAAAATCTACATAAAAACAGAATGCAATGTTATAAACCCATATTTTATTCACAATAGAAAACAAATTGTATGTTTAAACTGAGAATGTATCATTTTAAGAAAAAGATAATGTCATATTGAAATTGATGACAGCAACACGTCTCAAAAAAGTTGGGACAGGGCAACAAAAAGCTGGCAAAGTACAACCCCAATGCCAAAAAAGTTGGGACATGGTGTAGCACCCCCTCTTCTTTTAACTACACTCTGTAAATATCTGGGAACTGAGGAGACCGGTTATTGGAGTTTTTGTAGGGAATGTTGTCCCATTTTTGCCTGAGCATATACTGCTCTAAAACCTGGCTATATCTTTCAGCATTGATGATACCTTTCCAGATGTGTAAGCTGCCCATTGCATATACACTAATACACCCCCATACTATCAGAGATGCAGGCTTTTGAACTGAGCCCTGACAACAAGCTGGAAGGTCCCATGGCTTCCAAAAAGAATGTCAAACTTTGATCCATCTGACTACAGAACAGTTTTCCACTTTGCAACGGACCATTTTAAATGAGCTTTGCCTAGAGAAGATGCCTACAGCTTTACCTTGCAGTTTTGGATGGCACGGCAAACTGTGTTCATAAACAGTCATTTTTGGAGTATTCCTGAGCCCATGCAATGATGTCCATCACAGAATCATTCCTGTTTTTAATGCAGTGCCACCTGAGGGCTCAAAGATCATGGGCATCCTTTATTTCATTTCGCACTTGTCCCCTGTGCACAGAAATTTCTCCAGATTCTCTAAATCTTTTGATGATGTACTGTAGATGATAAATTTAAAGTCTGCAATCTTAAATTGAGGAACATTATACTGTAACTGATCAATTTTAGATACAGCTTCTCCCAGGTTGGTGAACCCCTAACCATCTTTACTTCCGAGACACTCTGACTCTCTAAGATGCTCTTTTTATACCCAATCATGTTACTGACCTGTTGCCAATCAACCTACTTAGTTGTAAAATATTCTTCCAGCTCTTCCTTGTTAGTAACACTTACTTTGCCAGCTTTTCGTTGCCCTGTCCCAACTTTTTTGAGACATGTTGTTACCATTAATTTAAAAATTACCTTATTTTTTTTTCAGAAAATAGTACATTTTTTCATTTATACATTTGACATGTTTTCTGATTTCTATTATGAATAAAATATATGTTTATGAGATTTGCAAATCATTACATTCTGTTGATTTTACAAATTGTCCCAAATTTTTTGGAATTGGGGTTATAGAAAACGTTGAGATATAATATATAAGGCTGAGGTGATTGATCTTAAGAGGATAGATTTTGTATCACTGGACCCATTTTGAGAAATGGTAAGGTTTAGTCCTAGGGACTTTTCGTAAAAGAGAAATTCGAAAAGAGGTTAGGAGTTGAGAAGAGTAAAACAAATATAATATAAAAAGTATGTATGCCAGATGACGTAAACGTAACACTTTTTCTCAAGGGGGCAAAAAGTAATTAGAAGATAGGAAGAGTGTTAAGGGATTTTTTTTATTACATGTATCCATATAATAAATGAATCAAAGATAATTATATGAAGTACCTGCAGTACTATCATTTTAAAGTAAAGGGTGATAGGCGACATCAGAAATTAGGCATTTCAGTTAGTAGAAGTCCTCATGCACACTGGACGTTTTTACAGCGGCTGTTTTTGGCTTTTGACATTTGTTTCTACAGCCAGTAAACCCCCAGCATGTTATCCTATGTGTCCATGCACACACAGACTGTAATCAACGTTTTTTGGCAGGGGCGTTTTTTCGGCTGGAAATAACCCCAGGACTAGTGGGTTTCTAGAGGAGTGTTTTAGCTGTAAAAACGCTCTAACACTGAAAAACACAGTAAAATGCGGTAAATTGCGGCAAACCAGCGATTTTGGACTGTTTTTGACCAAAAAAGAATTTTTGGATTAAAAAAACGCTAAAAAATGCAAATGCGAAAAAATTCAGCAAAACGCCACTAAACGCTAATACCAAAACGCTGAAAAACGCATGTTTTTAACATCACTTTAGACAGCTAACGTTACCAGTGTTATTAAAACGCCCAGCGTGATTGCAGCCTTAGTTGAACATCTTTTTGAACTTTTTACAATAGTTTTATCTCAACAAAAGATATCTTTTACCATTGACTTAAATTAGCAAGCTCACATTTCCTAAATGACAGAGTAGTTTATCAGATAAGTAATTACACCTTGAAAACAAGTATGGTGACTGAAAGGAAATTGTGAGACAAGTAACTATAGCAGCAATATATGAACAAAGATCTGAAAGTAGTTCTCTAATCTTTCCTAGTTTTGTAAGTAGATGATCCTTATCCAGATTTTTAATGGATGTGTTTGCTACAAAATCAGTAACAATATATTGCACAGAGCGGTCCCTTACCCCCGTTTTGGAAGTCTCCTGCCAGCATTCTCTGTTCTTCCTTCTTGGCAGCAAGTTGGCAGCTACGGGGGATCCCATGCATGTGCACTCCCTAGCTAGGCTGTGTGTGTCCATAGACAGCTTGGCCATGCTCCCAGCTTCCTCATCACAGGATCTGGTTGACAGCAGAGGCAGCTCATAGCTCCCGCTGCTCTCAGTGTCTCCTGTGAAACCAGGATAGGTTATACAGGAGGTTGGGACCCTGGCAAACAAAATCCATTAAGCCAGCCCCTGTATAACCCCGCCTCCACACCTCATTTCTCAGTTTTGTGAGCAAGCAGTACATACAACCAATAACATAGGAGATCTGTCAATGGACTTCAAGGAAAAGATTTTACTGTAAGTAGAAAACTCTTGTTTTCTTTATCATGCACTGAGGGGCATGGGGATGCAGAACTAAAGAGACAAAAGGAACATCTAAAAGCAGTCTAAGAAGTGGGCACCAGTGACATTTAACAAAGTGGAGATCTTACTACAAGAATATTAGAAGTAGAAAACCAACATGGATATTGCCAAAGCCAAGGACAGGTCACTGAGGAACAACCTGGTGTGCCAGAGTAGGCCAGGCAGGGGTGGACTGACCATTTGGAAACTCGGGCACTGCCGGAGGGCCCGGGGCAGTAGGGGGCCCCATGAGATGCCCCTGGTACTTTTTTCATAGGCTTTTTAGAGTTTGGGCTAGGACACAGGGGCCCTATGATCCCCTATTGCCTGGGGGCCCCATGAGTTGTCAGTCCGCCCCTGAGGCCAGGCAATGCCATTAGGGGAAACTGCTAAGAATGATGAACCTCAGTTAACAATGTGGAAGACAACTATTAAGAAAAACAGGTGAAACAATTAGCAAATACTGTTTAAAATGATTCTAAAGTCAACGTTTTTTTAAAAAATCAAAATAACAAACATTTTATACTTACATGCTCTGCAACAGAGTGGCCTTGAACCTCCTCTTCTGGGGTCCCCCAACAGCACTGTCCACTCCTCTTCTTCTGTATCTGCCCCCACAGCAAGCGCTTGCTGTGGGAGCAGACATGTGGGCATGATCCTGAGCCGGGCTGTGTGTATCTATTGACACACACCATGCAGCTCAGCTCCACCCCCTGCTCCCTCCTCACAGGATTTGATTGACATCAGCAGGAGCTAATGCTTACAAGGTGTTAGCTGGAGTTTGGTTTCAATTCATTAGTGTATTTAAATCTGCTGCTGAAGTCAGGATCCCATGCACATCGTGCACATCAGATCCAAAATTGTTTTACAGGAACAGAGGGATTGTCTACATGAATACTACAGGTATTTGAAAGTACTCCAGGATGATTTCACTTCAGCAATCTTTGTTACCTTAGAAATAAATTAGGGCAGATCGGGTTCACTTTATTGTTAATTAATAATATCACACAGTAAGCCTAAGAAATGATCTGAGATGGTCTACAGTGCGAGTTTCTTTTACCTGTTTTCGATATACGTAAATAGACGCAATAGCAACCATGGTGGACTCTCCTACAAAGCCAGCGAGGAGGGATCCTACACCTAATGTGGCTCCATGAACCCTGTGTACAAGAAATAAACACAAATCACATAAACACACAAGAATATACCTCCACTGTGTGCCACTAACAGGTCACCAATAAACAATGAACAATAATAACAAGTCTTATTATCTAGTAAAATACATACGGAAATGGTAAGGTTTCTGTATATCTGGTATTACAGATTATGCAAATGTTATTTTAATTAAAGAATGATTTCAGCCTTTGTGTAAAATATTATTGAAGTTAATGTCAATATTGTTTCTTAGATACACACAATATAAATGGATACTAACATTTATAGGTAAAGTTGATCCAGGGAATATCCAATTGCCTCTCGGGATCAGGAAGGAATTTTTTGGATTGTGTTTTGCTGGGGTTTTTTTGCCTTCCTCTGGATCAACTGTGGGTATAGGATTATAACTTTTTTTTTTTTTCTACGGCTGAACTGGATGGACTTTTGTCTTTTTTCAGCCAGACTAACTATGTAAGGCTACGTTCACACTAGCCTTGTGTGCAGGCGGCAGAGAGGCGTTTGGGAAGCGTTTTTACCGCTTCCCAAACGCCTCTGCCAATTCTGCACATTACAGCACATGGTGCTGTTCTAACGGGAGCGTTTGCGTTGCGTCGCGGCAAAACGGACGCCTCTGGACGAGTCAGGAGGCTTTGAAGCCTCCTATTCTCGTCTATGGTGCCGCTCCGCAAACGCCCGGCCGGCGTTTGCGGTGCGGTTGCGGGGCGTTTGTGGAGCGGTAACACCACTCAAACTGCATTATAGGCGTTTGTGGGGCGTTATTAACGCTCGGCAAACGCCTAGCAACCGCCGCTAAACCGCGCATGCGGCTTTTGCGGAGCGTTTGCTGAGTGTTAAAAAACGCTCCGCAAACGCCGGACCAACGCTTGCCAAACGCTATAGGGGCGTTTGGCAAGCGTTGGCAAAACAGCCTAGTGTGAACGAGCCCTAACTATGTAACAAGGAAAAGCTCAGCTTGATTCACATCATAAGAGAAAATACATGTTTGATGCTTTGGTTTATTTTATCTGGATTGTTTATATGGCACGCACTATAGGGAGTTTTGGGGTAACTCCAATGTATGTATGTTTGATCTCAAATCAGTTAATGCTCAACTATGTCCCATTGTTGATACAGTCAGTGATTAGAGAAGAACTTGATGTGGGTATTTCTATTTTGACTTAACAGTAAAGTATTTCAAGGAAAATTGTAAAACAGGACGGCCTACATGCAGTCACAGAACCATGCATATACAGTACATAGTCACAATTATACATACAATTACACACACTTACTCTGGCCTACAAACATCTTCATATACATTTACCTACACTTAGGGCCAATTCACATCTTGTGTGTTGGGCTGCACCAGGTAAATTTGCCCAGTTCTAAAAAAGGCAATGGATGACGTGTTCTACTTTTTATTTTAGGACAGCATGTTGTAAATCAATGTACCACATTATAATGTGCTGCATTACATAAAGACAAATTAAATGTAATTTTGTGACACTGCAATAAAGTTGTACAAAAGTAAACAGTGCAGTGCATCATTAAATCGCATCTGCATTACTCCCTTCATAGTATATGCCAGGGGCCATGGTATAATGTGGCAGCCGGTGTGAATGAGTCCCCACAAAGTAATTTTTACATACTACATAAATGTACAGTTAAACATACATGAACGAATATACACACATACTGCACATGATCTCTCACAGGGATGGCCGAACTGCAAAGTGCAATACCTGACACATTTCAGCTTTTACTACACTTCCAGTTTTCAAAGTTCATTAACAAGGAGGACATCACTCCTCAAACACAAAAGTGCACATTACACAAGGTCTCATGTTCTACTGAACATTTCAGTTCAAATAAGCAAGTGTTCTATTCACTGTGTTCTCTATCAAACAAGCTTCAGTGTTTCCTGAACAATGGTCATTGTTTGGTGACCACAAAGTTTACATTGAAAGAGTTCATTTTGAACTAAATGCAGTGTGGAAATTCACAGAGAAATGAACCCTCATCTACTGGCAAGTGTCTACTTTTTGGCATGGGTATTTTTTTGCTTAACAGCTAATGTAAAAAAAAAAAAAGATCAGAAGATTTTACGTACTGAAGCAGAGGTCTCCAAACTTTTCAGTATGATAAGTGTATATTTTACAAATATTCGGCCAAAAAAAGGTTTAAAAACTAATGGATAAAATTTAAATGAATGAATATGTTTCACTTGGATCCTTTTGTAATCAGTATAATAGACCAACACAAAGTGGCACATAATAGTGAAGTGAAAGGAAAATGATAAATGGTTTTACATTTTTTTTTCTAAATAAATATCTGAAAAGTGTGGGGTGCATTTGTATTCAACCCCCTTTTACTCTGATACCCCTAACTAAAATCTAGTAGAACCAATTGCCTTCAGAAGTCACCTAATTAGTAAACAAAGTCCACCTGTGTGTAATTTAATCTCTGTGTAAATACAGGTGTTCTGTGAAGCCCTCAGAGGTTTGTTAAAGAACATTAATGAACAAACAGTATCATGAAGGCCAATGAACACACCAGGCAGGTCAGGGATAAAGGTGTGGAGAAGTTTAAAGCAGGATTAGGTTATAAAAAAATATTGCAAGCTTTAAATATCTCATGGAGCACTGTACAATCCATCATCCGAACATGAAAAGAGTACAACTGCAAACCTACCAAGACATGGCCGTCCACCTAAATTGACAGGCAGGGCAAGGAGAGCATTAATCAGAGAAGCAGCCAAGAGGCCCATGGTAACTCTGGAGGAGAAGGAGAAAGCTACAGCTAAGGTGGGAGAATCTGGTCACAGGACAACTATTAGTCTTGCATGCCACAAATCTGGCCTTTATGGAAGAGTGGCAAGAAGAAAGCCATTGTTGAAAGAAAGCCATAAGAAGTCCCGTTTACAGTTTGCGATAAGCAATGTGGGGGACACAGCAAACGTGGAAGAAGGTGCTCTGGTCAGATGAGACCAAAATTGGCAAAAAACTAACAATGCACACCACCCTGAACACACCATCCCCACCGTGAAACATGGTGGTGGCAGCATCATGTTGTGAGAATGCATTTTTTCAGCAGGGACAGGGAAGCTGGTCAGAGTTGCTGGGAAGATGGATGGAACCAAATACAGGGCAATTTTGAAAGAAAACCTGTTATGAGTCTGCATAAAGCTTAAGTCTGGGACAGAGGTTCACCTTACAGCAGGACAGCAGGCTGAACACAAATGCATGCCACACTTTTCAGATATTTATTTGTAAAACATTTTGAAAACCATTTATCATTTTCCTTCCACTTCACTATTATGTGCCACTTTGTGTTGATCTATCATATAAAATCAATAAAATACATTTACAATTTTGGTTGTAACATGACGAAATGTGGAAAATTTCAAGTGGTATGAATATGTTTTCAAGGCACTGTATATCTACTGCCAAAGGCTTTGCAGTTCTGTTCAGCCAGTCTTGCGAAATCACACACTTCTGCCCCTCACTACACAATAAGAATGATCACTTAGTTATTAGTTTAGCTTTACTACTTCCTAAATCACCTCACTGCTTATTGGACAAAGCTGATGATGCTGATTCATTGCCCAATAAGCAAACTGGAGCAAAGCTAAACCAATAATTTGTGGCAGAAATGGGTGAATCACAAAAGCAGCTGAACAAAATTATACATTTTTTTGGTAGAAACAGGATTTTAACTATGTATTTAAAAGTTTAATTTAAATTTCTCCTTAACTGCTTGAGTACTAACCTTTATAAAACATTTCTAGAAATCTGTTTCCTTTAAGCTGACCATACACTAGTAGAGTTTTGTACAATTTTATTTTGTGTTTGCAACATTTGTTCAATTTTCCAATGGTGAGTAGGGTCAAATGGCAGCTTTTTGAGGACCAAAAGTACTAAAGGTCAATGGTCTCTGACGGGCTGGAGCGATATGAGCGACACCTTGAACGAAAGTCATCATCAAAGAGTTAGAGGCTGGGGCCTCTGGAATAAAATGGCCTAGGCTGAGACCTGACATTTCAGAGTACTCAAGGCAAAAATCTAATCCATCCCTGCCTGTAGGAAGTCAAGTAAATGACCCATAGAATAACAGTGAGGGTTAAGGTTCCTCTGCTCACACCAATGGAAATATACCTTCCAAGTACGGTGACATACCTTAGGAGAAGCAGTCCTACAGTTGTGGCCAAAATTATTCAACCCCCAATGCTGTAAAGGGGTTTAGGGACTATAGTGTACATTTGGAATTGTATTCAGAATCAAATCCTACAAGGACGTTGTAACTACCCAAATGCAACTAAAATGACATCAATTGTTTATGTAATACAGTAGTAAATGGTTCTTATGTGGTTTCTTCATTGCCACAATTATTCAACCCCTTAAAGACTACCACTCTGAAGAACAGAGGTTCATACAGGTGCTTTCCATCAGGTATTGAAAACACCTGTGGATGTCACCGAGCAGCAATCAAGCATAATAAGCACCAATTAGGCAGCTTTAAAATGACTGTGATACTCAGCTCCTTCTAGACATTTACTGGTGTGGTTACAAACATGGTGAAGGCAAGAGAATGGTCCAGGAAGACAAGAGAAGAGGTGATTTCTCTTCACAGGAAGGGCAATGGCTATAAGAAGATTGCAAAGATGTTAAACATACCAAGAGACACCTTAGGAAGCATCATTCGCAAATTCAAGGCAAAGGGCACTGTTGAAACGCTACCTGGTCGTGGCAGAAAGAAGATGCTGACTTCGACTGCTGTGCGCTACCTGAAGCGTAGAGTGGAGAGAAGTCCCCGTGTGACTGCTGAGGAACTGAGAAAAGATTTGTCAGATGTGGGTACAGAAGTTTCAGCCCAGACAATAAGACGCACACTGCGTAATGAAGGCCTCCGTGCCAGAACTCCCAGGCGTACCCCCTTGCTGTCTCCAAAGAATAAGAAGAGTCGACTGCAGTATGCCAAAAGCCATGTGGACAAACCACAAAAGTTGTGGGATAGTGTTCTGTGGACTGATGAAACAAAATTAGAACTGTTTGGGCCCATGGATCAACGCTATGTTTGGAGGAGGAAGAACAAGGCCTATGATGAAAAGAACACCTTGCCTACTGTGAAGCATGGTGGAGGGTCAATCATGCTTTGGGGCTGTTTTGCTTCTGCAGGTACAGGGAAGCTTCAGCGTGTGCAAGGTACCATGAATTCTCTTCAGTACCAGGAGATATTGGATGGAAACGTGATGCAGTCCGTCACACACCTGAGGCTTGGGAGACGTTGGACCTTTCAACAGGACAATGATCCCAAGCATACCTCCAAGTCCACTAGAGCATGGTTGCAGAGGAAAGGCTGGAACATTTTGGAGTGGCCATCGCAGTCACCAGACTTAAATCCGATTGAGAACCTCTGGTGGGACTTAAAGAAAGCAGTTGCAGTGCGCAAGCCTAAGAATGTGACTGAACTGGAGGCCTTTGCCCATGAAGAATGGGCGAAGATACCCGTAGATCGCTGCAAGACACTTGTGTCAAGCTATGCTTCACGTTTAAAAGCTGTTATAACTGTAAAAGGATGCTGTACTAAGTACTAAGATTGAATGTCACTTGGGGGTTGAATAAAACTGATAATGCTGTGAGCACAGAAAAGACATTTGTGGTTATTTCATTATAACTGTTATGTTATATTTGTCTGACCTACAAGTGCCTCTTTAATGTAAATGTAAGCAAGATGACTGAATGATCAAAAGCAATGTCAAACTGGCCAAAACACTCAATTTCAGTGGGGGTTGAATAATTTTGGCCACAACTGTACTTGCCTTAAGAAGCATGGAAATAATCGATTCAGAGACAATCCTCTCCCTTATGACCTGGGCCTCAACAGCAATGTCATTAAAGCCAGCGACTGAGAAGCAGGGTGGTAGATCTCATGACAGAATGTTTGGTCGGTCCAGTAAAGGCCAAGAAGGTTTTGCTAGCATGCTCAGAATGTCTGAGAACCAAGTCCATCTTAGCCAGTTTGGAGCCACCAAAATCACTGTAGTCATGTCAATTCTACAAAGGCATGGTAGAAACTAAATGGGGACAACACATAGATCAGTTAGAATTGATCCCAGAGAGTCAGCAGGGCATCTACTGTCAACGCTGGAGGGTCTCTTGTTCTGGATGCAAAACAGTTTTTTTTTTTAATGTGAATGCCAGAAGAACCCCTTCTGGGGTCTCCCAGCAATGAACTGTCCTTGAACACCTCTGGGTGTAGGGAGCATTCCTGTAGACTCAGAAAGACAGCCTGCCAGTTTTCCACACCTGGAATGTGCATGGTGGATATGGCTGGAAAACTGACCTCTATCTATTGCAGGATGACATCTCTCCCCCAAATCTGTTCATATTCCACGGTCAACTGCTAGTGGTATTATAACAAAGTGGAAGCAACTGGGAACAACAGCAATTCAGCCAAGATGTGGTAGGCTACAGAAAATGACACATCGGGGTCAGTGCATGCTGAAGTGCACAGTGCGCAGAAGTTGCCAACTGTCTGTACAGTCAGTTGCTAAAGACCTCCAAACTTCATGTGGTCTTCAGATTAGCACAACAGTGCATAGAGAGCTTCATGGAATAGGTTTCCATGGCTGAGCAGCTGCATCCAAGCCTTACATCGCCAAGAGCAATGCAAAGCATTGGATACAGTGGTGTAAAGCACCCCGCCACTGGACTCTAGAGCAGTGTAGACATGTTCTCTGACGTGACAAGTCAACCTTCTCTGTCTGGCAATTCGATGGACTTGTCCGGGTTTGGCGGTTACCAGGAGAACAGTACTTGCCTGACAGCATTGTGCCAAGCGTAAAGTTTGGTGGAGGGGGGATTATGGTGTGGGGTTGTTTTTCAGGAGTTGGGCTTGGCCCCTTAGTTCCAGTGAAGGGAACTCTTAAAGCATCAGCATACCAAGACATTTTGGACAATTTCATGCTCCCAACTCTGTGGGAACAGTTTGGGGATGGCCCCTTCCTGTTCCAACATGACTGCGTACCAGTGCAGAAAGCAAGGTCCATAAAGACATGGATGACCCAGTTTGGGGTGGAGGAACTTGACTGGCCTACACAGAGTCCTCACCTCAAGTCAACAGAACATCTTTGGGATGAATTAGAACAGAGACTGCGAGCCAGGCCTTCTTGTCCAACATTAGTGCCTGACCTCACAAATGCGCTTCTGGAAGTTGATCAAACATTTCCATAGACACTCCTAAACCTTGTGGACAGCCTTCCAAGAAGAGTACAAGCTGTTCTAGCTGCAAAGGGTGGGCCAACTCTAAATTGAATCCTACGGACTAAGACTGGGATGCCATTAAAATTCATGTGCGTGTAAAGGCAACGTCCCAATACTTTTGGCAATAGAGTGTGTATATACAGTCAGGTCCATAAATATTGGGACATGGACACAATTCTAACATTTTTGGCTCTATACACCACCACAATGGATTTGAAATGAAACAAACAAGATGTGCTTTAACTGCAGACTGTCAGCTTTAATTTGAGGGTATTTACATCCAAATCAGGTGAACGGTGTAGGAATTACAACAGTTTGCATATGTGCCTCCCACTTGTTAAGGGACCAAAAGTAATGGGACAATTGGCTTCTCAGCTGTTCCATGGCCAGGTGTGTGTTATTCCCTCATTATCCCAATTCCAATGAGCAGATAAAAGGTCCAGAGTTCATTTCAAGTGTGCTATTTGCATTTGGAATCTGTTGCTGTCAACTCTCAAGATGAGATCCAAAGAGCTGTCACTATCAGTGAAGCAAGCCATCATTAGGCTGAAAAAACAAAATAAACCCATCAGAGAGATAGCAAAAACTTTAGGCGTGGCCAAAACAACTGTTTGGAACATTCTTAAAAAGAAGGAACGCACCGGTGAGCTCAGCAACACCAAAAGACCCGGAAGACCATGGAAAACAACTGTGGTGGATGAGCGAAGAATTCTTTCCCTGGTGAAGAAAACACCCTTCACAACAGTTGGCCAGATCAAGAACACTCTCCAGGAGGTAGGTGTATGTGTGTCAAAGTCAACAATCAATCAAGAGTTCACCAGAGTGAATACAGAGGGTTCACCACAAGATGGAAACCATTGGTGAGACTCAAAAACAGGAAGGCCAGATTAGAGTTTGCCAAACGAAATGTAAAAAAGCCTTCACAGTTCTGGAACAACATCCTATGGACAGATGAGACCGAGATCAACTTGTACCAGAGTGATGGGAAGAGAAGAGTATGGAGAAGGAAAGGAACTGCTCATGATCCTAAGCATACCACCTCATCAGTGAAGCATGGTGGTGGTAGTGTCATGGCGTGGGCATGTATGGCTGCCAATGGAACTGCTTCTCTTGTATTTATTGATGATGTGACTGCTGACAAAAGCAGCCGGATGAATTCTGAAGTGTTATCTGCTCATTATATATTATCTGCTCATATTCAGCCAAATGCTTCACAACTCATTGGACGCCCCTTCACAGTGCAGATGGACAATGACCCAAAGCAGACTGCAAAAGCAACCAAAGAGTTTTTTAACGGAAAGAAGTGGAATGTTCTGCAATGGCCAAGTCAATCACCTGACCTGAATCCGATTGAGCATGCATTTCACTTGTTGAAGACAAAACTGAAGGGAAAATGCCCCAAGAACAAGCAGGAACTGAAGACAGTTGCAGTAGAGGCCTGGCAGAGCATCACCAGGGATGAAACCCAACGTCTGGTGATGTCTATGCGTTCCAGACTTCAGGCTGTAATTGACTGCAAAGGATTTGCAACCAAGTATTAAAAAGTGAAAGTTTGATTTATGATTATTATTCTGTCCTATTACTTTTGGTCCCTTAACAAGTGGGAGGCACATATGCAAACTGTTGTAATTCCTTCACCGTTCACCTGATTTGGATGTAGATACCCTCAAATTAAAGCTGACAGTCTGCAGTTAAAGCATATCTTGTTCGTTTCATTTCAAATCCATTGTGGTGGTGTATAGAGCCAAAAATGTTAGAATTGTGTCGATGTCCCAATATTTATGGACCTGACTATGTATTATATATATATATATATATATATATATATATATATATATATATATATACACAGTGGGGCAAAAAAGTATTTAGTCAGCCACCAATTGTGCAAGTTCTCCCACTTAAAAAGATGAGAGAGGCCTGTAATTGGCATCATAAGTAGACCTCACCTATGAGAGACAAAATGAGAAAAAAAATCCAGACAATCACATTGGCTGATTTGGAAAGAATTTATTTGTAAATTATGGTGGAAAATAAGTATTTGGTCAATATCAAAAGTTCATCTCAATACTTTGTTATATATCCTTTTGTTGGCAATGACAGAGGTCAAACGTTTCCTGTAAGTCTTCACAAGGTTGGCACACACTGTTGCTGGTATGTTGGCCCATTCCTCCATGCAGATCTCCTCTAGAGCAGTGATGTTTTGGGGCTGTCGCTGGGCAACACGGACTTTCAACTCCCTCCAAAGGTTTTCTATGGGGTTGAGATCTGGAGACTGGCTAGGCCACTCCAGGACCTTGAAATGCTTCTTACGAAGCCACTCCTTGGTTGCCCGGGCGGTATGTTTGGGATCATTGCCATGTTGGAAGACCCAGCCACGTTTCATCTTCAATGCCTTTGCTGATGGAAGGAGGTTTGCACTCAAAATCTCACGATACATGGCCCCATTCATTCTGTCCTGTACATGGATCAGTCGTCCTGGTCCCTTTGCGGAGAAACAGCCCCAAAGCATGATGTTGCCACCCCCATGCTTCACAGTAGGTATGGTGTTCTTTGGATGCAACTCAGCATTCTCTCTCCTCCAAACACGACGAGTTGTGTTTCTACCAAACAGTTCTATTTTGGTTTCATCTGACCATATGACATTCTCCCAATCCTCTTCTGGATCATCCAAATGCTTTCTAGCAAACTTCAGACGGGCCCGGACATGTACTGGCTTAAGCAGGGGGATATGTCTGGCACTGCAGGATCTGAGTCCCTGGCGGCATAGTGTGTTACTGATGGTAGCCTTTGTTATGTTGGTCCCAGCTCTCTGCAGGTCATTCACTAGGTCCCCCCGTGTGGTCCTGGGATTTTTGCTCACCATTCTTGTGATCATTTTGACCCCACAGGGTGAGATCTTGCGTGGAGCCCCAGATCGAGGGAGATTATCAGTGGTCTTGTATGTCTTTCATTTTCTAATTATTGCTCCCACAGTTGATTTGTTCACACCAAGCTGCTTGCTTATTGCAGATTCAGTCTTCCCAGCCTGGTGCAGGTCTACAATTTTGTTTCTGGTGTCCTTCGACAGCTCTTTAGTCTTCACCATAGTGGAGTTTGGAGTGTGACTGTTTGAGGTTGTGGACAGGTGTCTTTTATACTGATAACAAGTTCAAACAGGTGCCATTGATACAGGTAATGAGTGCAGGACAGAGGAGCCTCTTAAAGAAGAAGGTACAGGTCTGTGAGAGCCAGAAATCTTGCTTGTTTGTAGGGTGACCAAATACTTATTTTCCACCATAAATTGCAAATAAATTCTTTCCAAATCAGCCAATGTGATTGTCTGGATTTGTTTCTCATTTTGTCTCTCATAGTTGAGGTCTACCTATGATGCCAATTACAGGCTTCTCTCATCTTTTTAAGTGGGAGAACTTGTACAATTGGAGGCTGACTAAATACTTTTTTACCCCACTGTATATATATATTTAGATTTTAAAGAAAGCTAATTTCCACCCTGGGTGGAGCAATAACATTTTCCTACACTACTAAACATAAAGCATACCATGTAATGAGCAAATATGAACTTGTGATTTTATCGTGCGGCGCAGAAAACATGTAATGGCTCCAAATACTGTCTAGCTGTTTGTGTATTGTATATACATTATAACAGAATCATATAATAGAGTATCAGTGGCCTCCTTCAAAACTATATTGTGGCGTTGTGTGTACCTTTTTTACCTAAAGATAGATTGCAGAATGATGCAGCTTTTTCATTAACTACTCTGAACATATGGCTACAGTATGAATATACAACTATAGAATACACAATTTACATTATTCTTTCCCCAAGCCCAATATATACACACATTTATCACACTCTGGCTGAATTTAAAATTTACGCATGTAAATACACAGCAGACATACAACATTATATTATGAAAAAAAGACATTTTCAGAAGCTGGGAAAGAGTTATCGTAATCCTGCTAATTAATCTATAAATCGAAAACGTATGGAATACGTCATGAGGCCTCAATCCTTCGAGACTAAACATTAACTTTATAACATGCTGTGTAACTGGTGAAAGGTTACTGAATTATATAGGAATCCCATAATACAAATTCTATGCATGTATCTAGCAATTAGATTAAACTTAGTACAAAAGGTCAACATTTTCCATTCTGTTGTGTTAAAAAGAAAACCTACCCCATGTAAGGCAAGATAATAAGACTAGAGATTAGAACGATAATTCTTAAAATAGAGCTGGGTGCCAGGACAAACGTCTTCTTCAGTGTCATTAGCCAGCCAGTTAAGTGGGCCCGCACAGTAACTGTATAAAGTAAAAGAGAGACAAGTATTTGTTAACAAAATACAATTAAAGATTTAGATTGGCTAATGAAAATGTATGTATAGACAAAAAAGCAAAAGCTCCAAAATAAGAACTTTTTTAATGGATTCACACGATTTCAATGCAACTGAGTCTCCAAAGACCTCCAAACTTCATGTGGTCTTCAGATTAGCACAACAAAAGCATCAGATGCAGTGGTGTAAAGCACGCCACCACTGGACTCTAGAGCAGTGGAGATGTGTTCTCTGGAGTGACGATTCATGCTTCTATGTCTGGCAATCCGATGGCCGTGTCTGGATTTGTCAGTTGCCAGGAGAACGGTACTTGCCTGACTACATTGCGCCAAGTGTAAAGTTTGGTGGAGGGGGGTTATGGTGTGGGGTTGTTTTTCAGGGGTTGGGCTTGGCCCCTTAGTTCCAGTGAAGGGAACTCTTAAGGCATCAGAATACCAAGACATTTTGGACAATTTCATGCTCCCAACTTTGTGGGAACAGTTTGGGGATGGCCCCTTCCTGTTCCAACATGACTGGGCACCAGTGCACAAAGCAAGGTCCATAAAGACATGGATGAGAGAAAAACTTGACTGACCTGAACAAAGTCCTCACCTCAAGCCATTGGGATGCCATTAAAGTTCATGTGTGTGTAAAGGCAGGCGTCCCAATACTTCTGGCAATATATTGTGAGTATATATATATATATATATATATATATATATATATTTATTCAGTACATTTTTAAGGTGTGGCACAAAAATGTTTTCTCACATTTTGGAGGGGAAAAAAGTTCCATTCACAGTGTATGTAAACAAAAAACTCTCTATTTGCTCTTTTTTGGTCTGTTAAATGTACCATTTCAAGCATCTTGTTATTTTGTTGTATCTGTTCAATCAGTTCAAAAATAACTGTTAATTCTGCTAGAAATTCAGTGCTAATAACTTCCTGTATATTCTACCTTTGCTGCCTTCTTATCATTTAATAGTATTATTAGCCCTCCTGGTTCCCTTTGAGGACTACAAAACACCTCCCCACATTTAGTATGGAGATGAGTAGAGTCATTTGGAAGTCCTAATACACTCCCTAATCTAAGGTGACAATGCTTCTCGTCCATAGATACAATACAGTGAGTGTTGTCACCCTATAACAGGACGTGTGTTATTGGCAGGATCAACAGGTAAAGATAAAGGGGGGAAAGACTAAAAAAGGAAAGCTAACACAGTCTCCACATCGAATGACTTATAAGTTGCAATATTACATTTTTGCTTTTTGGTTTAGATACACTTTAGGCTGCAGACCAGTGACATTTTTTGAACCAGCGGCCATTTCAAATTTGTAATTTATAATGTCAGCCTCAAATTACTAGAAATATGCCATGCCAAATTCTGCCACCAGAGAGTACATGCCGCTGTTCTTCGGTGTCTTTAAACGTATAATACAAATTCTAATACTCAAAAAATGTAACTCTGGTTTAAAGCCAGTGTATAGTCTTTTCAATTTTATTTTATAATAATCTGAATATGAACAGCTTGATATGAGATGCATGTTTTGCACAAAACCTTTTTTCTATTTAATTTGTTATGTAACATGTAAATGGTGGCAGTCATATTTCCTTGTAACGTACACCAGCTCTGCTTTTAGCTTTGTGTGGTACAACATGTTTACTTCACTGCTCCTTGCATTCAAGTCTATAGTTGGCCTATCTAGTGAACATTCCTTGTGTCGCTGATATTTTATCTTGTTCTTTAGCAGGAATCTGAGTGATTGTGATGAATAAGAGAAATCCCTAAATGGATATGCTACAAATCTTTTTTTTAAATATATTAAAAGCAATGGGAATTGCTTTAAAAGGAACTTGCCATTACTAACTTGTTTTTGAATGTGCAGACCATAGGACATGTGATATCCATGTCCTTAGTACAGGTCAGCAAATCAGTAAGTAGCAAAAGAAGGATGAAGATCAAAGCCCCTGAGCTTGTGCCTTCAAAAACAACTCCACAACAGCAACCCAATTTATCTAACATTACAGGTAAACATTGCAGTAGCTTGAAAAAGTACTTGATCTTTTTCAAGCCAGTACCTGTGAAATGTCTGATCTTGTTTCTAACTGCTTGTTCTAGCCAGATCAGGAAATCAAGAGTTTAAATCCATTTTCTCTAAAAAGACCACCAAACTGGCTTAACCACTTTAAGACCGGGCCTAATTTTTAAAGGGATACTAAAAAAAATTAAATAAAAAAACAAAAACAATTTCTATACTTAATAAGAAAAATCCTCCTGCGCTTAGATGGATGTACCTAATTAAAGCCGCTATCACCCAACCTGACCCAATAAGTGGAAAAACAATAACTATTTAAATGGTGAAGTGCTTATAATAAATAATAATAAATGACAAATCAACATATATTGATAATAAACACAAAGTGCTCTGATCCCAAATTGGATCCAATAAAATGCAAAATATGTGAAACACACAGGAAACACCTGTGGCAACACTCAGTGAATACAACTCCCCCCTTTTTTGTCCCTGTAACAAGGACTATATTGTGATAGGTACATACACCGTGATCCCTTATAACAAAGGGAAAAAACATACCAATTGTGTTTAGTGCTATACTTAATAAATAAATGCTGAACCAATATAAAAGATTGTGATTAACCATACATATGGCAAATAAAAAACTCTCAAATAATGTCCAATTAACATATATTTGTGATCTTCAAAAACCAAATCATGCTGGTGATGAAGTGAACTATAGTGCTGCTGTATATATATATATATATATATATATATACTGCTTGGGTGCCCCTATAGCAGCTTGCTATAGGGGCACCCAAGCAGGTGTGTTCCAAGCCTGTGCTCCGTGTGTCTATTCACACATGGAGCTGTGGCTCGGCCCCACCCCCTCCCTCTACTCATTGGCTCACTGGCTGTAATTGACAGCAGCGGTGATCCAATGGCTCCCGCTGCTGTCTCAGCCAATGAAGAGAAGGAGTCCTAGGATAGCCGAGACTCCAGTGCACATCCTGGACCGAGTGGGGGCTTAGGTGAGTATTAGGGGTGCTGCTGCACAGAAAAGGTGGAAAACCTTGAGCCTTTATAACCACTTTAACCTTTTTGTTTGCATGTAAAAATCTGTATTTTTTTTCTACATAATTACTTAACCCACCCGCCAGAAAAAAAAAAAATTTAAAGCAGAGACTCTTGAGAATATAATCGTGGGTGTTGCAACTTTTTATATCATACTGTATTTGCAGAGCAGTTTTTGGAACACAATTTTTTTTAAGTACACGTTAATGAATTTTAATGCACAAAAACACAATATAGTGCCCAACTGTTTGGTAAAATATAGAAGATGAGGTTACATCAAGTAATTATATACCAAAGATGTCATGCTTTAAAATTGCGCACTGCCGTGCAATGGTGGCAAATTACGTATAGTTTATTATCCATAGGCGGCACTTTAAAAGCCTTTACCGGCTACCACTTTAGATTTACACAAAGGCCTGGTGATAGAATTATTTCTCTTGATCAGAGGTTTGCGGTGATACCTCACGTGTGGTGTGATCGCTGTTTACTTCCTAATGCGGGACAAATGCATTTCCCTTTGCACATGAGCACGGGAGGGTGGGGAAGCTTTAAAGTTTTTTTTTTTTTAATATATTTATTTTGTTTTACACTGTCCCTTTATTTTAAATCACGTCTATTGTTATCAAAAGGAATGTAAACATAACGTTTGATAAAAATAGGCAGTGACAGGTACTCTTTACTGAGAGATCCAGGGTCTAATAGACTCTCCTCTGCCCTTAACAGCATCAGATGCTTTCCAAAGCCAAATATGGCTTTGTTGACATCTGGTGAGTATTTTGCCATTCTGATTTCTCAGACCATAGAGATGATCGGAGCTGTCCTGGTCCTTGATTAGCTCTATGGTCAGCCCGCAGAAATGCCGGCTCCACACTGGGGTCCCCCGATAGGACAAGAGAGCCTGAGTAGGCTGAGGAAGGTGGCATGATAGGGGGGGGAATGTTGCCCCATCACTGGTGTCAGTGGAAGGAATAGTGCACCACATACTAGCACACTATGAGAGACTTACCTGTAAAACAGATCCCTCCAGCGCCACCCTGTCACTGCTGACAGAGATCCCATCTTCACCCGGTCTTCCTTCTGAGTTTGTGGGCTCCAACTGTTTGAATGGCTGAGTTTCGATGGCATCACTACTGCGTATGCCAGTGGGAGTCATGGCCACTGAACAGCTCTCATAATGGACGGCATGCCATCCATTGAGAGCACAGTGTGCATGCACCAGTGATATCACCGACTGCTTCACATGTAAAATATCCTAAACGGTGCATGTTTAGGATATGTTTACTGTATCTACAGGTAAGCCTTATTATAGGCTTACCTGTAGGTACAAAACAACAAAGTGAGTTTACTTCCACTTCAAAGTGGTTCTAAAGTCTCACGGTTGGATTCTATGCATGAAAGTAAAAAAAACATCTGCATGTACCAGCCCCCCTGCCCCCACTAACACTTACCTGAGCCCCCGGTTGATCCAGCAATGTCCACAAGAGCCTCAGTTCTCCAGGGACTCTCACTCATGATTGACTGAGGCAACAGCAGGAGCCACTGGTTCCCACTGCTGACATTCACAGCCAGTGAGCCAATCTGGAGAGGGAGGGGGCGGGGCCTGTGTGTGTGAATGGACACGCAGAGCAGCGGCTCAGGAGCGTGCCTACTTGAGAGCCCCCATAGCAAGCTGTTTGCTATGGGGGCACACGACAGGAGGGAGGGGCCAGGAGTGCCATTGTGGGACCTAAGAAGAGGAGGATCCTGGCTGCCTTGTGCAAAACCATTCCACAGAGCAGGTAAGTGTAACATGTTTGTTATTTTTAAGAAAAAAAAACAAGACTTTAGTATCACAGTAATACTTTTGGCACCTTGCCCTTAATGTGGTTTTGAACAGTTACAGAATATACAAGGTTACACTGACACTAAAGCTGTGATTTGTGGTGACAACAAGCTGTTGCAATACTTGCCTGGTACAGGGAAGAAGGAAAATATCCTCAAAGGGACAACACACAGCTCTGCAAAGGCAAAATCTACTCCAATGATGTCAACTAGGATCTTCTCTGATACGTTCGGAGTCCAGAACATCACAAAGCAGAGCTGCGGAGACAAGTAGAACATGTAAAGAAAATCATTTATTTTATAATTTACTAAAAGGACAAATGTTTTTGAGCTTTCAACAGTAGACATAGCCTGCTTATTATAATTTCATAAACTACTAAAAAACAATGCTGATTTTAAGGAAATACTGGTTTAACTGTCTGCCATAAACATAATTAAAGCTTAAGTTTATTTTAAAAAAATCAGCACAAGGGATATTCAATGAACGAAGCAGGATCTATTGATGGAGGATGGACAGATGATTAATAGGTGGGAATGGAGGAATTAATAGGGGGAATGGCGGATGAAGACTTGGGTCAAAGGAGGCCACAGCAGCACAAACAACACATCTCACTCAAGGTAAGCAATGCCCCTTGTGCTGATTTTTTATTTTTTTGTTTTAGGTAAACTTACACTTTAAATTTACATGGGCATTACCCTAATGGCGGCTTGACTTGTGTCCTTCAATTGATTAGGTAACCTAGAGATAACATTACATGTACAACAGGTATGGGCCAGTTAGACCTAAATAAACTGGGATGCAGGCTGGGTTGCAGCTGAATACCTCTACAATCTAGTTGAGGACAGACTCTTGAGCCAAGCAATCTAAAATATTTTCTAGCTGT